>NC_054067.1:2095908-2720908 GCF_017639655.2 Falco naumanni
GGGAACGGAGTGAAGGAGAGGTTGATTTGGGTTCTCTTGCTCACGCTGTTCTGCAATGAATAGGGAACACTGCTTGATATTCAGTACCAGCTCTCCTGCTTTCTATTTTTATCTTATAGCGTAATGCTGAGTGAGCATTTTGTTTAGTAGGGTTATTTTTTTTTCTATGTGAAATGTGTCCTGCACCATATTTCTCTTGCCTTGCTACTTAGGGGAGGAAGGGGGTGTGGCAGGATCATGGACTGCTGCATTCTGGTACGTGAGCTGTATTTAATCGTTGTCATTTTTCAGTCCTTCTGTCCATGTGAATCGGCTGATAGAAAAGCATAGTCCCATGGCTTTCCTAGTGCTAATTAGTTTAAATATCAGTGTGGTGGTTACGAGAGGTTTATATGCACATATGAGGGCTGCCAGGAAAACACATGCTCTTTGAATCTCTCTCCCTAATTCAGTACTTCTGCTGGCAGGCTATGCCTGATCTGTATATTTTTTGGGGGAGGTTGTTTTATATCTTGATAAACTTACTATGCTGCTCTACTTAACAGTGCTCTGAAATCTTGTTGTAGTTTTTTCCATTGCTTTCCTCCATGAAGCCACTCTTAGGCATTTATAAGTTTTTTTTACAAGTTCTGAAAAACTCTGTGCAGTATTGTTATATATATAAAAAAAAATATCAGCTTGCTCATTCAAGGAGGAAACAGCAATTCAGTCCAGGCTGACAGATCCTGATGCCCCTGTCTCAGAGCCTCATCACTTTCTAATGCATATATGGTCCCCATCTGTCTGCGTGAAGTGTGCTCAGCAAGGCTGTCTGAATTAGTGGGGTTTGCAGCAGTGGGCAGCCTTTTAAGCACCTGAGGTCTGATGTGTCTAATCCGATTTAGTTTATGAACTGGTCAGAGCACAGAGAGCATTGAATGAATGTGTATAGTCTCCGGTGAACTCTAGGTCATCCCTAAACCCATTTGCATCCATTTCGCATGAATGGACTGTGCTTTGAACTTGTTCCCCAGTGACTGCAGTGAGTATTAGTGCAAAATGCACTTTAGGATTCCTAGTACCAGAAGTGAGCAGTACTTACAAACTTACCATGCTCTGGTTATTTTGTCTTGCTTAGAAATAACATTTAGAGAGTGCTGTGGTTTTGTAAGAGCAGTGCTGGGGGGCATAAGCCTTGTTGGTGTTACACCAAGAGTGCCATAGCATGGGTGTTTCTCCACCATCCACCACACCTGGGGACAGACAGGGCTTCAGTGAGTATGAATCCATCCAGGAAGAAACTTGAAATAATGAAATGGTGAACTTCTGAATTCTGGGTAGCACAAGAGAGAGATTTGAAGTTCCAGGCTTAGAAAAGGTTCTCAGCTGTTTAGAGGTTACATGTAAGCCTGTATTAAGAAGAATCTCAGCTTCCAGTTCATGATGGTCTTTGGTGCAATTGGACCTTGGGGTGTTTTCTGTGCAACTGCAGGTGGTAGGTACTGCATCCCACATAGTATTAGATGCATGTATAATGGTGACTGTACATAATTACCTCTTCTAAAGTTCAAATTAAGCTCTCTATCCTCATCTTAAATATCAGCTTGGAATAGTGCCTTTTCCCTATTGCTCAGTAGTTCTACCTTGATTGCTCTGCTTCAACTCATTGCTCAGCTCTGTCACTGTTTCACTCTGGGATATGGTTCATACAAAAGAAGCTTTAATGTAAACTCAATTTGTGTTGCATTGCTAAAACCTTAATGACATTTTGCTTGGCAGCAGTATATAGTCTGTGTGGTTTGCCCTTCCCCAGTGCACTATGTTCTCAATAAACTGAAGTCCGTGGTAGGTGTAGCATGAAAAATCTCTGAGTAAATATTGGAACAAATGCTTTTGTAGTGCTTCCTAAGCTCTGGCTGCATTTGTGATTCAAGGCCACTGCAGTGTCACCTGTATTTAGCTGAAAGGGAGCTAAATTTGGGAGGGAGAGGCAAAAGCACAGGTCATACGTAGCTTTAAAAACTCTTGTGTAGCCGCTAAGATGTGATTCTGAGATGCATCTTCCACACAGAAGTGCTGCTGAAGCCACTGGTCACTGGCTAGGTGAATACATCCAGAAACTCATCAAGGAATGAAGGGGAAGGAGTTACCATGTATGTGGCTCCCTGTACTCTCAGAGATGAGGTCCAGAGCGCTTCACTGCATCATCAGACTGACATGGCCAAGGGCAATTCCCCTTTGGCTCCAGTGATGGAGAGCTGCAGTGTGATGGTGGGAGGGCTGTTCTTAGGTTCCTGTGGTGTTGTGAGCTGTGTGCAATACCATGCTGTGTCCAAAGCCCTTGATTTGTTTCCATTGACAGCCTGGAAGGAAGATTTGGGACCATCCCTTCTGTTCCTTTCCTCAGCCTATCTAATCTGATGATACTCGTGTCATGTGGAGGGGATGTGTTGATAAAAAACAAATACAGTGCACATAGCCACACTGCTGTGATGCTTTGATTGGCATGTGGAAATGTGGCACTTGCAGGGAAGGTGCAGTTACTTTGGCTGGATTTTGCTCTGTGCTTTGAAATCAAGAAGCTGAAGTAGGGTTTGGGTATCAAACTGCCACTACCTAGTACCACAGATAGGAATAAATATTCTAATCTTGTCCCTGGTTTTGTCCTATGGAATTACAGTGGTTTTCATACCTGAATTAAACTTGGGCCATTAACCCACCATAGTGCTTGTACTTGGAGAATGATGAGTATAAAATTAACAGAATGAGGAGCTGCAAAGGGAAGCTAGGTATTATATTAGTGAAATCACGCAGCCTGCAATGAGCTCTTTGACGAATCAGGGGAAACTTCATCTCTTAATGGACCACACAGAATATAAAGAATAATTCCCCTAATAAATCTCTTTCAGTCTCTAATATCTAGGGAAATATATTATCCTGTTGTCCAAAAACCTTGAAAGATCAGTCTTACCTGAACAAGAATAGACATTTCGTGTTAGCTTTGTCTGGTGTGATAGGATCAGCAGCTGCACCCCTGTGCAACTGGAAAAAGGGTGGAATAATGGCTGGTTGCAGTACTACTGTTACCAGTATTAAATACCATTTGCCATCACAGTACCAAGACAAACTCTGCATCAGCAGGATGCATTGCAGTGTCCTTTGAAGAGCAGGAGAGGCTGCAAGCCTGAACCACCATAAGACAGTATCAGAGAAACCACCCCCTTGTCTGGGACACAGCACCAGACCTGTGGCCATTGGCGATCACCTTCAGGGGGGTCTCTGGCTGCTGGCCTTGAACCACTCTTGCCCTCAGCTGTGGATTTAACTTACACTGGAGAGCTGCTTGGGCTCTGGTCACTTCTCAAGTCAAGATGTATTTTCCTGTAAATCTACATGCTAATCAAGTGTTGTCTTCTGCAGTTCTGCTTGTCTGCTGTTGCTTTGTGTGGTGGTCTCAAATGTAGGGTTTCTCCTCAGTGATGCTATATATGATTTGGTAAGAAAAAGTGAAGCAAAATAATTACTGCAAGCCAGAAAAGGCCAGCTGTAAACCGCAGCTGGAGTGGGATGCCCAAGAAGCAGATGCCTGCAAGAGAGATGAGTCAGTACTGAATGATTCCCCTGTACACTCCTCCTCATACAAGAACTTACATATCTTAAAGAGAAATAACTCCACCACTGCCCTTGGTATGATGGATGCTCCTTAGCTCTTGGTCTCTTGACATGCTTCCAAATTTTTAGGTGAGTTTAGCCTTGCTTGGAGAAACAAGCAGGTCCCAATGCAGCCACGCAGTGACCTGGGACTGTCTTTTGAAGAGACTTTCTATGCTGTAGGGGTACTTGGTGTCTCTGAGATATTTAGATGTGGAAGTGGATACATCAAATCAGTGTCAGCATAATGCTGGGGAAGGGACTGAGCTGAATAGTGAACAGCACGTTGCCAGGCAGTGACAGGGCTGCCTGGTTGCAGTTGTCTTTTGGGCACTTAAATGGGCTACAGTCAGGTGATACTCTCTAGAAAGCAGGGAAAACAAAGAGAAAAAGGTAAATTAAAGCTTTTCAAGGGTTCACTGTAGCAGTGATGCGCTTTGGTGTCTTGGCAGTGATGTCCCTGGAATTGTACAGGGCAATGCTGACAGAAGCTGTCTTGTGGGATTGCCGTTATCTTGTGTTGACTCCCAGATGGTCAGCTGTGTGGGCCACTGCTGGCTTGATCACCTCTGGGAGATGTCTTTGCACTATGACAGACCTGGGCTGTGTTCTGCAGTGAGGCTTTCAGCTCCACAGCAGCTCCATGAAATGGTTAAGAAGCTAATGCAGTCTTTTGCAAATGGGTATGTTATTTTGTCTCCATCAAGCCTGCTGAACAGTGTACTGTCAGGTGTTCTCCCTGTAATTGCACTTTGTGGTGCTTGCTGTGTAATTCCCCTGCTGAAATATAACACAGCACAATTGGCCAGCCAACGCTGTGAGTGGAGCTCCCAGGATGTGTTGTTTCAGTGCAGGGTTAGAGAGATGTTTCTAGACTCTCCTCCCATCTCTGGCAGCTCAGTGATTTGTGCAGGTGAGAAATTTCTTCCTAGAGATGAGGAGGGAGAGCTATTCCCCACCACAGTCTCTGTCCCTTCTCTTTACCACAGTCAGCGTTTGTAAGGGATTGAGCTGCTCAGGGTCTTGTGTTGTTCATTTATCTGTGTGTAACCTAAGCCAAAGAGTATGTAGAGTGAAATGCCTGAAGCCCTTTCAAAGTTTAAGGGGTGGGTAAGGGTGGTGGATGGGGGAGGAAGATAGTGAATGGAGATGTCTCAAGTATAAACTGAGCAGTAATCCTGCCCAGATGTGAAGTTCTTGCTCAGGCAACACCATCCCGAGAAACAAAGCTTTGGCTGGAAGTGAAGTAAGAACCTGAAACCCTTGTACTCTCAAAATAAGGATGTGCTAAAACAGAAATGGTCAATTCTCCTGGCTCAGTCAGCTGCGCAGATTAGGAAAATGTTCAGTCCCACCTCTACAGCATTTTGCAGTGACAAAGTTGTTACAGAAGTGGATTCTGTCTGTCTTTTGCCAGTGGTTGGGGACTGGACAAGAAGAACCAGTGGTTAGATCTTTTTGTACACATGATTTATTTCCCCATATTCTTTATTAGGACCATCTTTTTCTCTTCTAAGATATCTCACTTTTATTTTTAACACTGGACAAATATCAAATATTTCTCAAGAGAGATCTGTGCTTACAGCTCAGTTTTGACAGTTGAGAGTAGTCCAACTGACATACTCGCTTCATCTGAAATGCTGCTATTTTGAGCTCTGCTTTTGTTTTTAACCATCAGCGATAAGTTTGCATTTCCTATGGATGATATTTTGGGTTGACGTGAGTTGTTACAAATCAGGTCTACAGTGGCTCTGGCTGTAGTGTTGAAAACTCCACAGTGTAAAATGGTTATCTTCTGTATGAGTTTTGCTTTCTTTTCTGTTTTGATACTCTTTCACCCAAAACAGAGAAGAATTATATCCATATCCCAGCTGGATATCACTAAACAATTTGGTTTATGTCTTGCTGAAGCATTTTATAAGTGCTTTTGCAGAAAGACTTTTTTTCCTCCTTTTTTCTTTTCTTTTTGCCCTTAAGATAAAGGCAAACTGAACTTTACAGGCACATCTTCAGGAATCGGACATTTTACAGCTATTATTTTGCAAACTATTAGAGCGGCAGATCATGAGGTGGGAACCCAGTTATGCAAACAAAGCCACGTCACTCTCAGCCAGAAATAGCTTCAGTACATGTGCATTAAGGTGGAAACACAGGCCTTTGGTGTACATACAGCAAACATTGTTGGGAGGGAGGCGAGAGGGGAAGCTGCAGCTTTTTGTTTAGAGTCGCTCAGGAGATATTTAGAGAAAGTGTCTTTTCCAGAGATGAGCAGAGTATTGCTGCTTATAATTTCAGTGGGGTAGGAGTTACTGCCTTTCTTATACAAGAAGGGGACTAGGGTTTTGAGAGGTGGCACTCCATTCCCAGGGGTGGTGTTAATTTTTAACATAGAGGTCCCACACAGAGCATGAAGAAATACTGGAGAACAGTTAAAAAATAATTTCTTTCCTTTTCTTCTTCTACTCAGTCCATCTCTAGCACAGTGAAGGCCTCTTTGTTTCTGCAGTCTCCTGTGATTCTTGGATAGCCCATCAGTTCCTTACTGTGGGAGATGGTTTCATAGGTTGTTGCAGAGACGTTTCCTTTGCTACCTTAGCTTAAGTCTTCATCTGTTTTCATTTCAGCCTCATCCAGTACTGCATTGCCCTAAATAATTTTGAGATCATCCTACTAACTATTTGCTGTGTACTTAGAGACATGCTACCTGTTAATTTTACTGGGTATTTGCAGCAGGGATATGGTCTGGCTTCCTTTAATATGCTGCCCGTTACTCTCTACCAGACTTAAACTTTTTTCTTTCTTCTATAGTATTGCTACACTGAGCTCCCTTTGCAGCGATGTGTTTAATTGCAGTTTGTAATCTAGGAGATTGTGTAGTGTTTCTGGCCCAAGATACAGTTTTAGGTAAATAAAAGAGATAAAGTAGGAACTTAGGTATGGAAAATGCAGCTTATAGGTGTACAGATGTAGTTTCCATGGGATTAAAGCCTCCTTTTTATGAGGACTTGCAATTTCTTATCTCATAATACTTTTCTGGGATGAGTCGAAAGGGGCCTATAAAGTTGAACAAAGGCTTCCCATCTTCTGTAATGGGCAAAGTGTTTCCCAGGCACTGTTCATTACCTATTCCTCATAGATGTTTTTTGTCTTAATTAGAAATTGTGTTCAGATTATCTCTATATTCATCCAGAATTGCGAGTGCCTATCGGAATATCTTACTTAATGTGTTCAAATAAGAGTTCTCTATTCCTGCTCCTCTTTCCACAGGTATATATAAACTTTTTCTCCTGCAAAAATTTCCAACCACAGATTTTTATTGTTTAGTTACCCCTTTCAAGTTTTGTTATAGGTATGTGTCTGTTTCAACCATTAGGATGCTTTGCTTCTTCCAAACTTGAATGTTTTCCAAACAAGATTCCTAAGCATGTTGTTGTTTAGGTTGTGCCAGTTGAGTATTGCTGTATTCTGAAATAGCTGACCTCAGCTGAACATCAGCATGCACAGCTACACAGAAAGGGGAGATTAGTGCCGATTTATTGGCCTGTCAATTAAATAAGAGCACTAGGATTCTCACTGCATGGCTGAGAGGTTAAGTATTGTGGTGGCAGCAAAAGATCAGATTTCTTAAATGTAACTCTCGTTTCTATACATTTATGTTTAATTAAAATATTCCTACATCCTGCACTCTTCAACATTAATTCTGAGATTTATTTTGAACCATTGCCAGGGGAATACATTGTTATGGCATCCTCTTTCCACATCTATTAGCAGGAAGAGGATAATTGAGGAAATCTCACACAGATTTAATTGGGGACTGAGGGCAGGAGCAGGGAGGGGGAGAAACACAACACAGAAGTAGGTCAGAAGTTTGGCGGTGGGTAACTCTTGCTTGTCGCTGAGCAGTTGAGCTGAGCGGCGCTGTTGTAGGCAGCTGTGGGTCTGCTGTGATTTTGGGGTTAACCAGGTAATTGATGGTGGTGCGAAAGGAGTTGCCTCCCATATAGCTTACATAATTTGTCCCATATAGGCCGGTGCAGGTCCAGTCATCACTGGCACCGAGCATGGTGCAGCCGCCTCTGCAGGAGTCACAAGGGCGGGCAGTGATCCCTCGTGGCTTTGTACAGAATGGGTAAGGAAATGGGGGTGGCTGAGAGCAGTTCAGCCTGATTTGGGGGCAGGCTTTGTGCAGTTTTAAGCTCTAGTCAGGAAGGCAGGCTTTGCGCGCACTCTATTCTGCAGTAGCCTGTGACACGCTGGGAAGCAGCATCCTTGCAAGGATGAGTCCTGGGCCATGCAGGGAATGTGTAATCCCTTTGCACCCTTGTCAGCCCCTCCAGTTGCCCTGTTAGAGCCATGGCTTTTGTGCTGGCAGCAACACTTCTGCAGCCTCGGAGTCAGGGTCAGGATCATCTTCCAATTATTATTTCATTATTTGCTTTTTTGCCTGATGTGGCTGCAACATGTGGCAATGTTCTGCAAATCTACATTAAGTGTTCCTTTTGCTGATGACGCTTTTGCTGTCTGGTTAGATCCATGTGCTAATCTCTGGATGCACAGTACAGATACTGAAGCAGTCCGCTTTCAAAAACCTCATGAAGCTGCAGTCTTTTGGTCAGGGCTCTAAAAATGTGCTGATTTTCCTTGAGACACTGCTCTGTTTTCTTGACCCATGGTCTAGTGGCTCCTCCATCCAGCTTTTAGACTCCAAAGTCCCACTTGCAATGTAAACTTTGGGTCTATACTTTGGACTTACTTTTTGTTGTCCACCTGGACATTCCCTAAGGCAAACCTGTACCACATATGGCCTGTGGACTGGGCTGCACCCCCATAGCAGGTTCCTACCCCCTGTGACATGCTGACACACCAGCATGACTGTCTGCATGTCCCATGAATCGACTTGGGATGCATGGATAAGACACCCTGTAACCAGCAGTACATGGGATTTGCGTGAGTGTTGAGGGTACCTCTTCCAGGGGCAGCATCAAGCTGAGGACATGTGAAACCTGGCCTGGGAATGTGACAGGCAAAAGCAGCAGAGGGGAAAAACCCACAGTGCTTGTGACTGGCAGTCTTTCTAGCAGCTTATTTGTGGTCTTTAACAGCCCACCCCATGTGCTGCTGGAGGTGTGGGCAGGAATGGGTTAGAGCTGCCATACAGCCATGAGATAAACAGCAGATAATCACAGTAAATGGTCTTATTCTTTGATATCATCTTCCTGACTCACTGTGTGATACTGGAAAACTGGTATCTTTTGTCATACTTAAGCATTCCCATCCCTAGAAGGGGCAACATGGCACTGGCCTCTGTGCAGCAGCATTGTGTGACTATAACATCCTGGTTGTTTAGATGTAAGGGATGATGTGTATCAAAATGTTTAATTTGGTTTTCTGCTGCTGAGATTGCATTGCTTGATGCAGTTGTGTCCTTTTGTCCCTTGGGATTTTTTTGCAGCCTGGGGGAAGTACAGCACCATTGCTTTAGGGGAAGGCCAGCAGTGTTGCTGTATGGCACAAGCTCAGGATTTGCTGGCTGGGATCACTGTGTCCAGGGATGCTCAGGGTTAATGAGCAGAAAGAGGCTGCCACAGGATGGCCTGTGGAGTTTGCCCAGCACCTGGGAGGAAGGGATGAACACCACATGCCAGAGGGCAGCTGGGCTGCCCAGGATGGTGCAGTGACGACCGGGAGCAGAACCGGGTGCACTTTCCTCATTGTCTCCCAGAACTGGAGCTGGGCAAAGTCCGTGGCTGGTGCCTTTCCCTGTGGTTTAGCTCCAAGCTGGGAGCAAAACAGCTTGAGAGATACCTGTGCTGTGTGTTTGTTGTTGAATATAGCTTTGTGGCCCCCAGTTGGGACTGAGCCTGTCATTTTGAGCTTGTGCAAACAGTAAGAAGCAGTGTTTGCCCTAAAGAGCCCACAACACAAACACAGACAGACACTTTCTAATAGACAAAGCAAAAAATAAGGGCTTTAATTACAACCTTGACTATTTTTACTGGGTTTCCTGAAAGCCTCTTTGACCAGCATTGCCAACCTAAAGCATCAACAAATACAGTGCTGGCTTAGAAACTGGTGTAATTAAGAAGTACAAACACACGGAAAAGGGTGGAGGTTATTTGCCTCTTTTTTTGAGCCTGGAGGGAGTCTCTTCACAAGCTTTTCCAACTAGTTACATAGAGCAGAAACTTTTTCAGCTGGTAATAAAAAAAGAAGAGAAATTATTCTCATGGTGGCAGCAGGTCACAGACTTGTTTCTTAGGTCATAATATGGGGCAAACCCAGCCTGCCACTTGGGGGTTTGCTGCCATACTTTACTGCCCAGGTTTTTGGGTTTCTTTCCTCTACTGCTTTCTAGGATTTCCGCCCCTGCTGTTGAAGCATTGCTGTGGTGGTTAACCTGTGTATTTTCTTTGGGATGAGTCTTTCTTTCCAGCTACCAGTTGTAAAGCCCGCTGGGGCTGCAGATGCATCGGCTTGTACTGGAACAGAATGTACAAAAAAATATAGTCCTCAAGGATGTGGCTTTGTGTACTGTAGTGGCTGATGTCAGAGGATGGAAAAGGTCTTGTTTTCTCCGGAAATCTTTATTCTTAATGTGCATTCAAGACAGAGGGGCAAAAAAGTATGTTCTGCTAAACCTAAGTTAAGAAGCTTGTTCAATTTTTAAACAGTTACATAAAGCCATCAAAGTCTGACAGGAGAGAGATGCAAGTTTGCACAAAAGAGAAAGGGAAAAAGAAGCTGAAATGGAGTGTTAAAGTTAATTCCCCCAGGCTTACACCTAAAACAGCCTTAACTCATAGATGAACCCAATCTTGTCTCTTTTTCCTCCCCTCTCCTTTCTCATTTTTTCCCCTTTCTTGACAAAGATCTTCATGTTGCTGAACCAGCTAAGTGTGAATGCTTCTTATACCAACACTACTGCTTTTACCAAACCAGCTCTGGGTCCACATAAGCATTTCTGTGCTACCCCTGGGGAAACAAATTTGTGGACATAAGAAATGGGAATAGGGCTTGTCTAAAACACAGGCAGGAATCCTGGACTTCTGCATGCTTTTGCTCCTCACCAGCTGGGTCTATGTGAGATTCCATTCGTTACTGCAAATATTAACATTTGGGGTACTCAGCAGTACAAAGGCTCAGGCCTTGGTGGGGGAGAAAAAGCTGCTTTGGCCCATGGCTCAAAGCCAGCTGAGCCTCCCCCAAAATGTCTGCCAGTTCCTGGTGGTGGCTTTTTCTCAATGAAAAAAGAAGTTAGAAACTTAGCATAGTGAGCTTGATGCAAGGCTACCAAGGATCACAGCTAACTGCTGGTGAGGAGTGGATGCAGGAGAAATTTGGGACACATTCATGGGAGTCACATTGTCCCTTCCAAAAGGAAGAAGCAGGAACAGTCTGCAGGGATAGCGTTACGGTCACAGTGTGCTGTATGAGTTTTACAGTCAAAAATATATATATCTGCAAAAGGGTGCAAGAAACAGTGATCAGACAAAGTTTTGATGCTGTCTCTGCCCTTGCTAGTTTTGATGCACATGAGCTCAGATCCCTCTTTGGCACTGTGCTGTCAAGGGACCTATGCTGAACAGTCAGAGGGGCCCAGGCATCTGATCACAACAGCCTCCACTGTGACTGTGTAAGATGCTGGAGGAATTCAGTTCATGCCTTTTCTGGGCTGCTGGCAGTAACAGGGTGGAAGTCTGAGTTTATTAGGAGCTCAGAGCTGGGAATTCATCTGCTGTCTTTGAGGGTTCTGAAACACAGTCATGGAGTTCAGCTCAGGTTTGACCTCACTTCTGCTGTTCATGTTTTCTTGGACAGTTATTTAACTTGAACACGGACATTCCTGTCTGAACTCAGGTGGTTCGGACACTTTGCCTGCAGTTTTTTGATGCAGTTTCCTGATCTTTAAAGTTTGCTGAGCATTGGTTTTGTTGTCGATTCTGAATGGTGTTTGTTACTCTCTTTACTGGAAGAGAAGAGATTAGCAAGTGGATTCTGAGCAGCTCCGCAGCACCCCTGGACTGTTTTTCTCCAGGTACTTTGCAGGTAGCGATTCAGGAGCTGAATGGTGCACTCTTTGTTAGGCAATAGATATTTGGTAAGGGCTTGTGTTGTAGGATCAGTCCTTTCTGGATAATGCATACAGATGTTCCAGGTCTTTGAGTAACATTAATCTATTTATATGTACTACCTAGATACCAGCAAGCTATTATAACTGGTTTTGTCTAGACATGACCAAGGACATACTTTCAACTCCCATTATTTTTCAATAGCATTAATATTCAAGCATATCTTTGTCTTAAAATGTATTCTGAAAGCTGTAGTTATTGAGGAAATTCTTGAAGAATAATAAGTCCTCTGACAAAAAGGATGTCATATAACAGAAATATACATGGAGGGTAGATGGCATATCTGCTATTAGTGTGTTTTCCTCCGATCACCTCAACGACTCTGAGCTGTTGTTCATGTGCAGCTGAATAGGCAAATGAAACTCAGAAAAACCATGTGATTTCCTCCAGGTCATGGAGGACAACTGTAGTAGAAATGAATTAACTGCTCTTGACTCCCTGACCTCTGTATATGTTACAACTCTTTTTATTCAGCTGCCGCACTTTCTAATGTCCTATTCAATATTGAGAACGTAGCTTTGGTTAACCTTAGCCATTCACTTTCTTCACAGCTGCTGTAAAGGAGATGTTTTGATGAAAATTGCTACCACACCTATTATGAGCATAATAATTTTTCCAATCCGAATCTTCAGGAAATCACAGTTTCATTGTGCTTGGCTGGTAGCTGGAAGCCCTGCCTTGCCACTGCTGGGAGAGTGGAGTGGAGATGGGAGCCAAGAATCTTTTAGTGGATTTTCCTTACGTAAGGAAGGTTTTTGTCAGTAGTGGATGTATCTTCTTTCTTATGCACAAGGCTTTGTTCTGTGAGAGGGATTCCTAGAGAAAACAGTTGGGAGAAAAAATACTCAAAATTCAGGTTTGCATAAGTCTACCCTTTAAAAAATTAGTGGCATTTGAGACTCTGAAGTGCTCTCTGTAAATTGCACTGTTTCCTTCCTGTGTTTGAGAAGTGCCTGAACCTCCTCTGAGCCCTCCACAAGCTGCAGGACGTCGCTGTTTACTTTAGCGTACCTGACTCAACGGCATTATCTGTGTCTGGCAGCACTGTCTCCAGCCTGAAGGTCTAACAAAAAAAAATAATATCTGTTTTCAACATGAGCAGAACACAAAAGTTTCTGTACTCTGTGCATCTGAAGAGCCACCCCTGTGTCTGCATGGCAGTGTCCCAAAGGGACTGATTGATTTGGTAGGACTGTGCTAAAGGTCTCAGTGCTGAGAAACCCACTGTGTAAAGTTTTTTCTTTTGCCTCCATGTCAGAGGTCAGGGAAATTTTCCTCCTTTTCTGCCCAGATCACTGTGTGCATTAACGAGTTGCCACGTTGCACTGTTGAAGTAGTTACAATTCAGGGATCAGTATGGTGCTTCCCCACTTTTACAGTGCTGGGAGATTCTTTGTGTGTGACAGGCACTATATAAATACAAGTAATTGTCACTAGAAAAACTCAAAGTATTTCTGCTCACACAGCCTCAGGTAAAGGACTAATAATGAAGATGGATCACAAGGGAGCCAATTTTGGCATAGTTAAATCCACTGGTGTTTGTATGACAGGTGAAACAGCAGTATTTGGTCTGCTCAGTGGGGGTACAGTCACTACTCAGTCAAAAATCATGTGGCAGGAAGAGAAAGAAGAGTTTGCAGTTCCTGTGCCCAGTGTTGGCATGCCTTAGGGTGAAAGGACAGTGTAGTGGGAGCTGAGGATGGTTTCAGCCAGGTGTGGAAGGCAGGAGGCTACGAATCAGGTGGCTGCAGTGATCTTGGTGGTGGAGAGCACTGGTGTTGACTGATGAGGGAGAACAAGGAGACTGATCTGCTTTGGTGCATCTCTCCCATCAACTCTCTGAATTGCCCAGGGATTGAAGAAGGTGTTTGCAAATGAGCAGCAGAAGAATTTTTGTGAAACAGCCACCAGGGAACAAAGTGTAGTAAGTTGGTGATGTAACATGTATGCAGTGTCTCCTGGTGTTGTGTTTCCCTGATACATGCTGCCACACCTTTCCTGTGGGAGTGGTGAAGTGTCAGTATCCTCATTGTAGAAATGGATAATGAGGACACTCAGAATTAACATTTAATTTTTAAGTTGAGACATGTAAGCTGGACTGTGTATGAACTTGGGAGAAGGGTTGTGAGTGGGCCATTTATCTGAGTGTGGGTTGCCAGCAAGATGGTGCTTGGAGGGTATCTATTTCTAACACAGCAACTACTCCTAATAAACCATATCTCTGTGTAACCCTCAGCTTTAATTGCAGACACCATTTTGTACTTCCTGGACAGTTCTTGATGTTCCTATCCACCTCTCTTAGCCTGAACCCAGTTTTATGCTGGGTCTGAGCTGGTGCCGGTCAGAACTGTGCTGGAGACGTGGCAGTGCTGCCTGGCTCTGACTTTTCACCTGTACAAACCTACTGTGCAGATCCAACTTTCAGCCATATCCAAACTTCCCAGTCCTAGAACTGAACCCTGATTTCTGTTTAAAGCATTGCAGTGGCAGCTTCTCAGGTGAGCTATCTTTGTTCTGGATGCAAGAAACCTGGCAGGGCTTCACTTTGTTCCTGAGCTTTCGAAGTAGCATGCCTGAAATAGAAACACCGCACAGGAAGGTCTCCCATAAAAGTTACTTCCAATAGGCAACTCTTCTCTTGGATTATATCCCTAAGAATTCAGTAAGATTATGTTCTACTTGGAGGTCATCCCTGCAGGTTTAGTCCTGAGCCCTGTCATGGTACCATGGGAAGAGGCTCAAACACCCGGCTGGTGGTGGGAGGTTTTCCCCTGTTACGGAGCTTGCTATTTCTTTGCTCCCACTTGAGAAGCCAGGAAGGCAGTGCAACCAAGAAGCAGCATGTCAGCAATTCCCAGCGGGTAGATAGTCCCACGGGGCTCTTGCATGTCAGCGTAACTGAGAACAGTCCAAAGGATTTCTCCTGTGACTTAGACTGACCAACAGGGACTGCTCAGGGGTAGAGGAAGAACCCTTTTTTGCAGTGGCCCTAAGCCATGCTATGTTCTGAGTGGGCTCCCAGCTGCTTCAGAAGTAGGAGATTGCAGCATTTATAACCTCTGGTGCGCTCAGCAATGGAAGAACAAATTGGAGGTCCTGATGGGACCCATCTCCCTCAGTTCACCTTGTTTCTGAGGGTTTTGTTACCTGTGTCTAGCTCATAGCTAACATGGGTGTCTCAATGCTACCTTTGTTTTTCTAGTGCCATTGATACTGGTCTTAAAGTCAAGCTAGCTTTGTGGTTCCCGTGTTTCTACCAGAGCTGGATTTTTGTTTTAATTGAAGTATTTGTCCTTATGGAGACTAAACAGTCACTAATCTGTGGACTATCTAGAAAAAGTGCTCATCTTAACTCTGCTGGGCTGTGTTTCTCCAGATAGAGGTCCTGGCTAGTCCTGGTGATGGTTCTGCTGCACGGGCTCTTCTTTCTTTCAGATGCCATAGGTGTCCCAGATACTGCTCTCTGAATTCTGCCTCCTTATTTGTCTCTTCCTTTCTGTCTTGCTTTTAAAAAGAAAAGGTGGTTGTGGTGGTGGTAGCAGTTTTGTGGCCTAAAGGGCTTCCACAGTGTCTGGCAATTGTTGTGTCAGCAATTGTAAGAGGCGAGTCTAAAGGAAATATCTTACCTTCCTTTCCTAGCATGGCTCAGCTTATCCATTTTGTCACCTGAACTTATAAGTATCCATCAGTTAGAGGATGGAGATTTACATAATTAGTGTTTTTAGGGTACCTTCTGAAATGCAGGAGAAGATACTCTTACACATCTCTGCTTTTACCTGCTGAATAAGTGCTGACAAAGAGGTATCCATGGAGACATCCATTATAAGACACTGCTCTGAAACTGTTTTTTTCCAATGCGTGTTAAAATGCCAAAGGGTTTTCTTAAGCATAATTTATACCATTTCTTTGCTTCATTCCTAAACAAAAATAGTTATGCCTGAATATGTTGAGAACCATCATTTTGAAAATGAAGTTTGCAAGCTCATATTAAGAAATGGTGATAGGAGTGAACTGGGAGAAAGGTACTGAGTGTTTTAAGGTATCCTACAGAGTGTTTTAGCATGGAGAACTACTGCTAAGATACCATGACAGAAAGCCTGTAGCCCTCTTGGCTGAAGAGAGGTGCTGAGCATCACTGACCTCTGGGCATCCTCAGCATCTAGCAACTCACTTCATCTGGGTGTCTGAATGGTGCTGGGATTGACAAAATTCCACCCATCCAAATGGGTCCATGCAGATTGGTCATGGAGATGGTTTCCTGTGAAGGGGATACCTAAACATCAAGGGGCTTCCATGACCTGTTTCCGAGGGGATGGAGTGGCGTGGCTGTGCAGTGGCTGAGGGCACTGGCTTATGGTAGTTGCCAGCCTGTTAGAAATTACAAGAAGAATTTAGTTAGACAGGAAGTAATCACCTATTTTTGCAGACTTGACAAACTTAGTGGGGCACATGAATCTGAGGTTTTTGGAGACAGGTGATCATGTCAGTGTTGCAGTGTGTAGGTTTTCTTTTTAAATTCTCTGTCTTTCCTCCCCTCTGTGCCATTGCTTCAGTCACAGCACTTTGTGCTTTCATAACCCCCTTCAAGTCCTGTAAAAGATGGTTGGGGAAGATCAGGCCCTTCTAATGCAAGAAAGGAGATGGAAGGGTCAAGCTTCCTATCACACAACTCTACCTGTGCTGTGGCTTTCCTGCTGTAAGCCTTGAGTTCATAACTTTCCCTGTCCCATGGCTGTGGGCTGGTCAGACACATCTTTACAGACTTGGCCAGTGTGGTTTCTAATTCTGCAGCTCATGCACATGTCTCTTTGGCTCTGACAATCTGCACAGCATTTGTATGTAAGCATTATCTGTTGTTACGGCAATATGCTGTAAAAAAAAAAAAAGGGATCTAACTCCACCCTTTCTCCTTGCCTTTCCTGTTTTCTTGTCTTTGCATGGTGAAAACAGGAGTTTACAGAATCCTGCATGTCTGACTTGGTTATTTATAGCTTGAAGCTGTTGGGGTTTATTTTTGAGTTTAGTTAATGAGTTAGTGTTTGCAGAACTGTGAAAAGGCTAGGAAAAATCTACAAAATATTAGAAACCAGACTGAAGTGATAATGTGTGTGCACACTCCTTCTCTGATCTGTTACTGTATCCACATGAATACTCATAGTCGTGTGTTCATTAAAAAATAAATATCAATCTCTAAAGCAGGCGGATTCTCCCAAAGGGAAAATTGAACCGTGGTTTAGACTGTGCTAGCTGACATGTACAATTCACCCTGTGTTGGTTAGTCATGTAAGTCGTCTAATTAAAGAGCACACTCTTGTGACATGGTCTGAAGGCTTTGGCATGGTATTAAGAGGCTGGAGACATGATGCTGGCTGCTTGGGCATGGCAGAGGTAGTCCCAAAACCTATCTGCACCTTACTGCTTCTGCAGAAATCTGTGTGCTGTCAGAGCTGCTGAGATGAGTGGTTGGAAGTTTTCTGCAGAAGTATAAAGAAAGTGGAATTGGCTGTTCATCACAGAGCTGCAGCATCTCAGTATTTGCAAATTCTGCACTGGTTTGCACAGAAGGAAGATGGGCATCTTTACGTATGTCTGAAGTAAATGGGTTCTTATGTGTTCAGAGCACTACTAGATAACTGATTTGAAAATTAGAGTATCATCCCAAAGAGAAGTCAGAGCCTAAAACTTTATTGTTCTCTGTCATCCAGGCATTCTGTCTCTCTAGTGCATTTGAGGATTGCTGGCAGCCCTCAAGCTGTGGAAAATTGCTGAGCTCCAGCAACTGGTGTCTCAGGTGTATTAGTTAAAGCAGTGGTTTCTGAGCTGTGCTCCATGTGCTGCTTTGAAAGGTTCTCTAAACAATAACCAAGAAAAGTGAGTCTAAATAACGGGCATCTTAAATTCATCTTTGACTGATACATTGCCTTTTGCTTCTCTCCCTGGAAATTTGTTAGTAGTCTACAAGCCAATTTGGCTGGATACCACAAGGTTAGGCACCTATAATTGGGCTGACTGCTCAGGCATGGCCATTATGGAGCAGTCCATCAGCCGTAAAGTTCTGGACAAAATTAAACTAACAGCTGCACTCCTCTGTCAGTGTTGAGCTTTGGGAAGATTTTCGTCAGGATCAGGAAACAGACAACTCCAGCACCTTTGGGTGCTGGGTGGAAAAAAGGAACTTGTCTGTTCAGGAAAAGCAAAAAAAAAAAAAAAAAAAAAGAGTAGAGCATCTCTAGGCATTTGAAACACACTGGCTACTTTCTGACAGTCTCCTTATAGCACATACTGGAGCCATCGGTTTCTGTTATCTGAGCTATCTGAATATTCAGGTTGCTGTGGATAATGCAGACTTAAGTGGAAAAAACAAAAATGCAAAACCAACAACTTTCCAGCAGCAGATTTCAGTCTGACACTGATGCTTTGTTTGGATACTGAGAAGGGTTGCAAGGGGAAGGAGGAGGGCTGGTGTAGCTGGGTTTGTGCTGAGCAGGAATTACGGAAGCTCAGAGGAACTGCAGCCTCCCAGATCTTTAAATACACTCTGACAAAAACCTCAATGGGGAGCTCCCCCTACACAAAATCAGTCCCTACCATCCCCTCTGTTCTGCTCCTTCCCTTTTCCATCCCTGCAGATGCTGTGGCTGCAAGGTCTTTGATGTGCAGATACAGTGACGCATGTTTCATTCTCTGATCAGAGCCCAGTTGGTTTTGGAATAGGGTGAATATTCAGGGCTCCAGATTGTACACAATGCAGCAAAGATATGGGGAGGAGGGAGGCCAAGGGGGCATTGGAGAAGGCAGGAGGGCTTGTGTGTGTGAGGGGGAGCAGCAAAATGCCACTGGAGGACCCCTCTAGGTTTGACTCTTGCTGCTATTGCAGCCTTTTGATTCTGTGGTTGCAAGAATTTCCTCCAGGGTTGAGAATAAAGGACATTTAATAGTAGTTTCCCACATCCCTGCCACACTGCCAGCCCAAAGCATTCACAAATCCTGAGTCAGTCCTCACCACCTACCCCCAAATTATAACACTGATGGGAAAAATTGCATCATTGTTTCAAATAGAAATAAAAGGAACATTTTAGTTTTGGGTTCTTTCTTTAAACTGGACTTTTCGCTGGAGCATTTGTGTTGCATTTGGCTCATATGTCTCAGTCCCATACTTCTCTGTCTCCAGTTTTGCTTGCATTGGGCACATGCAGACTTGCTGGCACTTGATATGAAGGAATTAAAAACTAGCATTTGATGGATCTATGACTTTTAGGTGATCTGTGACTTGAGCCAGGCTTCAAAATACTTCATAGCTTGAGATCCACATGCAGAGATTTGGGTGACTTGCGTGATTTGGCAGAATTCTGCTGGGACCACCTGGTGGTAATAAAAGCCTTGAATAACCAAACTGAGATCTCTGTTTTGAAGCAAAGAGTTACTAAGGCTATGTAGTTTTGCTTGAGGACTTTATATCTGTTATACAGATTAGTCAGAAGTGTCAGTGTTAGTTGCAATACAAGACGAGCTGCTGTATTCATCACAGGAATAATCCCACTGCCTTCCTTCAATTTACATCTGCAATGACTTTTCTTTTTGACCCTGAGGATTGCAACAGAAGTGCTTATTTTGGCATTACACTATGTGTTATCTTGCAGTGGAAAGAAAGCTCATTGTTTTCTTGTAAATCTGTCTGTAAAGACGCAAGATGTCAGAATTTTTGACCCTTAGCACTGCTTCTTTCCTGAGCTTATTGCCCCCCCCAGGACTGTCATGGCACGGACTGTGCAAATGCTCCTTGCCAGATCTTGAGAGTGTGTGGCTCCAGTGGCATGGGAAAAGGGATCTTCCTTCACTGCTCAGTGCCCTTCTTTATCAGCAACTGATGGCTCATCTGTCTCTCGCCAGCTCATCAGCTTAGAGTTGGGTTTACATTACACTTGTGGCTAATGTTAATTTATAACTTCTTTTCTCTCTTCTGGCAGCGTGCTTTGGCTTCTGATTTGGAAATTAAGCTAACAGCATTTCAGGTAATTTAAAGAATCTGTGAGTAATATACAGCAGGTAGTTTCCCACATAAAGAAGGGTAAAGGCCTTTGTGAAAGCTGGAAATTTCCTTTGCTTTCAAAACAGGCTTCTAATCCAAAAATAGCAGCGAGCTGGTAGCTTAGCTTCTTCTTGTTTATTAGCAGCAGATGCTGCTAATAGATGCAGAGGATTGTCTGGAGGAGGGGTGTGCACACAGGGTACCAAGGTACCTTGCTGGTTGCTGATCCAAAACAGACACTCATCACAGGATCAGATCCACACATTCCTTGTGGGATTCCCAGGCCTGCTCCCGTTGCAGGGAAGATACAGCAGTGATAAGCCATTATTTTCTCTCAGCTGTCTAAATTGGCAAGGAAAAAATACAACTCAAGAAGCTGTTTGATTCTGTAATAGCGATTAGCTTTTATACCTGTGCAGGCAGACATTCCCTGTCTGCATGTGATGATTATAATTGAGGCAGGAGCTGGCTTTTGAGTTTCGGGGCCCATCTGGGAAAATCTGTGTACTTCCATTGCAGAATTATGCTGTTTGCAGGAAGGCAAAAATGAGCGAAACCAAGCTTCTGTTCATGTAACAAATCTGCCTTTCCCCCCAAATGTCTGGACTGTCTGCCATAGCCTCTCTGCGGTTCTTACGGCTGACATCAGGACTGCATCATATAGCTGATGTTCTGATTATACTATATAAATTAATGGCGAGGCACTGGAAGCTGCTTCTGTTGTTGTTGGTATGGGTGTAATGTGATTTCCATGCATCTTCCTTGTAGCCCTGTTGCTTGTTGGATGTTCTTTGCTTAATGACTGTCCAGCACTGTTAACCCCATCCAGAACATCTGTTTCCACACACAGCAGTTCTTCACACTCTCTCGTATGGTTCCTGGAAAACTTTGTGTCCAGTGGTCTTTTATTTTCCATTTCCTCCAGCTCCCTATTTTTTTAGCTTATAAAATAAACCAAAAGACCCTACTAAATTCCTGTAATTATAGTCATCCAAACAGGCACATTCATGATAGGCTTAATAAGGCAACAACATGTCAAGCCTTTGTTTCTGAGAAGAGGGAAGAAAAGTCCTTTAATATTTCAGTACAGTTTGTGACTGTTTCTGTGTGTAATTTGCAAGCCATTAAAGCCAGGCCTGATGGTAGCCCAAAAAGACAGAATGCAGTCATGAAAATGGAAACAAATTATGCAGTTCCCCAGTTATCCAACTCACTGAAAATGAAACATACAGGAGGAATTTTAATTAATGAGTTTTGATGCTCTAATTTAGTTGTAGCTGGGCTTTTGCAAGGCAGGAGTTAACCCACTTCGGTTCCATTTATTGCATAGTAGGGTCTTTCTCTCTCCTGGCAAGGGTGGACACAGTAAACATTGAGCCATCAGGTGATTTATTATTTTAAAAGTTTTATTTGAAAGAGATCGGGAATAGTGGTGCACAGAAAGGGTGGCATTGGTTTGATCCCAGGTATCCCATCTTCAGTACTGTGTGGTGGGGTCAGAGATGAGGAAGAGGGGACGGCAGGAGCCTGGATGTATGATAAACACACTGTGGTTGCACAGAGATGCCGCCGTAGCTCAGGGAACCACTCCAGCTATGTGTGGGCTGCTGTGATTTGGGTCAAAACCACCTTGGTCTCTTTGGGCAGCATCTCCCTGCCAGGGAATCTGCAAAATACATGTTCAGTTCTCTGAAAGGTCCTTGGGGTTTTACAGTGAGGGATTTCAGGGGAATGCAAAGTGTTTCACATTATTGTTCACCACCTGGGCGTGCAGTTATGTATGGTGTTTAATAAAGTGCATAGAAAGCCACTTGGGCTGCCCAGAGGTTCTTTCTTCCTTATAGACTGACATATATTTGCAAAAGGCCCGAACCTACCAGTGTGATCAGTTTTAGCTGATGTGCATTTATTCCTGTCCTCCTTTGATGGTGGGTGTTGCAGAGCTGACCCAAGGGTTTTATCCAGGTCTTCCATCAAGTGACAACAAAAGGCAAAGGCTATTGGAGATAACAACAGACAGGCTGGAGAATTAAAACATCTCCTGTAGCTGCTGCAGACAGTCTATTTTATCACCTTTGTTCTCTTTTTAGCCACCTAACTATTCCTGGAAGAGCTAATATTAGCTCTTTCCATCTATTTCTTAGAAGCTGGGAAAACAAAAATCCGATTGAATGTCCTTGTTTCCTGGTGAACCAACGACTGGTCTGTACAGTTGGCTCTGAAAACCCCAGTGAGCTCCTGCATCGCTAGTGCTTGGTGTGGGGAGGCATTGGAATAGGTGGTTATGGAAGTGGCAGCATGAGAGGGATTAAAACTATTCAGCAATGTGTTTAATCTTAGTGGGAATTACTTTCCTTGCCTTCCCTAGGCATGGTACAGATAGTCATGGAACATACTTCCTTCGTTTTGCTGTAAAAAGGCAGGTCCTGAGATGGTTTCAGTAGAGACTTGATTCTAAAAGTCAGAATTTTGGCAGAATATTTATCCAGGATTTGACAGTGTTCTTGTCCTAATGCTTTGCATCCCATTGTATTCAGGATGCATAAGGCTGGATTAGAGATGGGGAAGTGAGTGTAAAAATGGATTGCATAGGTTCATGTTTATTCCCTGAGTGACATCCATAGCAATGTTGCTGCAATTACAGGGAAAGGATGATCCTTCCAGCTGCCACTCTGCAACTCCATCTGGGACCCAGCAGACAAGTGTGCTCCTTCTGCATTTTAACATCGCCAGTTAAAAAAAGCCTTTAGCTGATAATTTTGTCAGTAAGGCACAGATCAAAATCAACACTGCTTCATTCTCCCAAAGCTGTGATGTCGCTGGGGAATGAGAGGAGCAAGTGGTGCTTTGTGTCTGCCTTCAGCTGGTCATTGGTGAGGTGGAGAAAGACGTGGCAACCTCTGTGTGGAAGGAGGGGTGGCTTGTCCTTAGTGTAAGGGAAGGAAGGCAAAGCATGATGTTGAATTTATTTTCCCCAGAGCTGCTGGGATGCTACTGGGGCTGCCTTTAGCTGCAGAGGGACTGGTGGGACCAGAGTACCAGGGCCAGGAGGGAGACAGGCTGGGCACCGTCTGTGACGTCTGTAAGGATGCTTCTTTGCTGGCAGCAGTGCTTGAATGTTTAGGTGACTGCTGCCTGTTTGCAGAGAGGCATGAAACCCAAAGTACCAGTGAAGGTGAGGTGTGGAAGAGCCGTGTCCACTTCGTCACTGCCTTGAGACACCTGGAAGAAGGGCTTGGTCTCTCCCAGGAGCGTGTAAGCTCATGGGAACGTGCTTCTCCTCATGAGTGAAACATGACTTACAGTCAGGACCAGAGTTTTTAATTAAAAAGTTTGCCCATAGCAGCCATATTGAAAAACAGCATGTGTGGCATCATTTGGTGAGCAGTTGGCACTGGAGTCTTCTGAGGCACAGAGAGAAATTCTCAAAGACGCTGTAAAACCAGCTAAATAATTAAAGCTAATAATGAAAAACCCAAACCTGACAACCTCAATGTTTAAAAATTAAACATTTTTATGAAATATTGAATGCTAATTATTTCCTTGCACTTGTTGTGTTGGCATTGGTTCTCTTGATGTTAGTGATATATTTTCATATACCAGTAATTGAAGTATATTGCTCAGCATTAGTATTAGTTACTACACAGGCCCCAAACCCTAAAGTTCTAAAGCGTGTGTTTAAGTGTTGAATACTTTGAAGTCTGCTTTACTGGATTGGCTGTAATGCTATGGTTACCAAAACCATCTAGCTAAATGCCATAAAATTGTTGGCCGTTTAAAAGAGCCCCTGCACTTGCTCCAAGGATCTGGCAGTCTTAAATTCAATAGTGAAAACAGTAAGTGGGCTTAATTGATACATGAGAGATTAAATGAAAAGCAAAAGGAGAGTGCAAAAGTCTATTTGGAAAGCGTTTTACGGCTTTCATGTTCTGTGTGTCATTTTAACTTTTAGTCAGTTTGGTTGAATTACTTATTTGAAATTTAAAAAGAAAAAAGTAATTGAACTTGGCTGTGAGTGGGCAGATGAAAGACATGACTAGCAGAGGAAAATGCCCACACATGTTCCTTTGTTTACCTGCTTTCCTTTCTGTGTAAGAATGTATCATTGCCTTGATTTTCAGGAAGATGGCTGCTAGTACTATGCATGAAGGAAATATCAGTACAATATGGCCCCAACGGCCTGATTCAGTAAACTTGTTCTTGTTTTTCCCGCCCTGAATAATGAGGTGTTTTACATGTTTGTAATCGTCTTGGAGTGTGTGTGTGCAAACGTCTGAGAATCATTCTTCACGTCTTACTGCACATATTGCTAATGTTTGCCAGTTGGAGACTCTTTTCTCTGGCACGCACCTGGTCTTGTCAAGAAACCTGCTGTTTGCTGGTGTTACTTTGGGTGCTCAGCACTGCAGGAGGGTGCCTGCGCCTTGTCCTGAGGCACCGCTTGGAGGGAGCACAGCGTGCGGATAGCCAGTGCTCCAGTTTCAGGGCTAAAAATGAAAGGAGTTCACTCTTTACCAATGTAGATCTTTGGAAATCCTGATGTCTGGAAAAATAATTTGAAGTGAGAGATGTGACGCCTTTTAGAGCTCCTATGGTTTGAAATTAAGGTATTTTTTTTGCAATGTGGGAGTCTCATTCTAGAGATGCCTGAGCCTTGTACTTGGCAGAAAACTGGTGGATAGCAGTTCCTGTCCTCCTCATGCTCACCTGATTGCTAAACCGCAGGCTTGCTGCTGCTTCAGGCTTGCATGGGTTTTCGTCATGTTGACATGGCATTTCAGGCTGAGCTTGGCCTACATTCAGCTTTCTGGAATAGAAGGACACTGTGGCTGTACTTAAGTGAAATTACTTCCGCAAAAAGTGGGGGCTGGTTTTAAAAGTTTAAGCCTTCTTTTTTAGAAATGCTGTCACTTACTGTGCAAGCCAAACAGGAAAACCACAGCCAGCTTCCCGCAGTGCCCTTTTGCTGACAGTACCTTGTGCCAGGTGCTTATGGGGAAGTGTACGGGGACAAAATGCTTTTCACATTGGCTCACATCCTCATACAGAAGAGCTGAAGGTTAGTGCAGAAGTGTGAGAGTTCATATCCCTTCTCTGGCTCCTGACCTTGCTGCTGGCTCTCTGAAGGTCTGAGTGGTTGGAGCACCTCTTTGTTCATCTGCCTGAGATTTCTCAGCTAACCCAGCTGAGAACCACTACTTTGAGTCACTGCTGTGGTTGGCAGCCTGCTCTAGTGTCCAGTAGCAGCTGGCATCACCCATGGCTTAGAGGCTGCATTCAGATTTGTGTGGTGTTAGCTTTTTAGAGAGGATGCTTAAGAAAATTGTGGGGGGGGAACACTTTGCATGGTCTTGCCTTCACAGGGCACTTATTATTTTAGAGCAGAAATGAAGGAACTAATAAATATTTTTGAATTATAGTTTGAACTGGAGAAATTTTTGCATTTGAGGGTATTTGTCCTGCTGTTTCATCATCTCAAAGACATTCATGTGGCTTTATTTTTTCTTCTCTTCCTCCCACCATATCAGTTAATGAGTCTTAAAAATGTTCTGGTGTGCAGTTTCAAGTGGGATTTCCAAAGCAGACAGGAGATGTACATCAATGCACATCTGGGAATAAGAACAAGAGCCTTGTTGAAGGAAAACTATTTGTTGATTTGTCAGAATGTGCCTTATTAAAGGGAACAGAATCTCTCATCTCTGAAAGAGCAGTTTAAGAAGACAGATTAGAGTGGGAGAAGCAGCGAGAGCCCAGGGATGATTTGGGATTCCTAAAGTTTTGCTCAGAGTGGAAACGATATTGTGGGACACGTTTTCAGCCTGAAAGTGCTTCTGTAACATTGAAGTTTGACACTAACTGTTAGCTTTTGCTGAATGGCTTTGGAGAAAGCAAGGGGTCTAGATGAGGAATCAAAGTCCGTTTTTCCCATGATACACTACAAAAAAAAGGAAGCAGCAGCTTCCAGCTTGGTGTGACACAATTGTGGTATCCTGGTCAGGTGGGGAATGGGGTGTGTTGATCACCATGCTGCTAAAGAAAAATGTGCTTTTAAAAGCGTAAAGAAATGGTGATTTATTCTTGGAAACGAGAATTGGGGGTGTCACGGGTGGGACAGATGGCTCGGGGTGAGAAGCAGGCTCATTCTAAATTAGGCTGTCATGCCCAACTTGCTCTTGGGAAGAGCTGGATGAGGTCCTACCTTGGGGCAGAAGTTGGCCTTATTATGGTGGTGTCATGGGAGGGTGAGGAACAGACTGATGCTTTCCTCTTACTGGGGGGTTGGTGTCTCTAAGTCATGTTTAATGAATGGTGCAGCAAGGCTTTTGTTGCTAGGGCTTATCCAATACCTGCTTTGGAGTCTTGGGGGTTATTAAACCAGCATCTATACCCAACTCTAAAATCACTAATAACTTCTAAAAGCAGAAACAATTAGCAGACTCAGTGGGAGAAGAGCTTTCAGGGAGAAGCAATTTAGTGTGCTGAAAGACCGTGTATGCAACATAATCAATGTAGTGTACTATATGAACATACCAGAGGTAGTTTTCCAGCAAGCTTCACGTACACTGATTTTCCAAGGTTCAATAGTCTTCCTAAACTCAAGAAAGCACTAATCACCTTGAGGGAACAAATAAAGCAAGTGGACAAAAAAAAAAAAAAAAAAGTAATTTCATCAAGGATAAATTGCCCTGTTGTTCCTACCAGCATGTTCACAAACAGCTCTAGTCATAGAGCATTAGCTGTTTCTTACAGAGCTTTTGCAGTGTACCTTGGCTTCCCCAGGCAGGTCAGACCCACAATCCTTCTGTGATCCCTGAGGATAACTCCTTGTGCATGAGCTCTGTAGGCATTTGAAGGTATTACTAAGCCGTGTACACATTGTAGGAGAAGGTGGCAGGAGGAGCTGCTTCCTCTGCAGGGCGGCCAAAGCTTGCTGCACTTAGTTGTTTCTCAGCATGGTGTGCTCTCATCCTCATGCTTGGGGAACGGTTTTGAAATTAAGGGTGTTTGCAGCAAATAGCATCTCCCTGGTGGCAGCACTGTGGGACACTGCCTTGTCCCTGGCAGGGCGGTAGACAGGAACAGGCCAGGATTGCTCATTGCATCCGGGATGGCCGAGCAGTGACTAGTTTCCAATTTGCCTTGTGCTCCTGTGGTGTACCTAGGCTTGGTTGAGTTACTTGAGACCTCCAAGAGGAACAGAGCCAGCATAAAGCTCCCACATGCTAACAGCACAACTGTGTGAGATCGCTAGGGATTTTTGAGTCCTGCTCATGTGTATTCCCCTGGGGAACATCCCTGCTGGCGCTGTTTCCCATCCTGTATTGTTAAACCAAGAGCCACTGAATGAATACAACAGCAATATAACATTTTGGGGTTTTGCAATAAATCCAGATACAAATCTCCTGTTGGAGTCCGTAGGACTGCAACATCCAGTAAGACATTTCTTCATTTTCTCCTATTTATTCATCATGACTGGCACAGCAGTGAAGGACCAGTGTGCACCCAGACTTATGCTGAACAGTTTCATTAAGGGCTGCTTGAATATTTTCCATTGAGATTGTGTTTTTTGTTCAGAAAACTAGATTTACAAATGGTTTTTGTGTTTGTTCTGCTGCCTGGAAGTTTTCCCCTTATTTTTGAGGGTGAAGGCTCAAATAAGGAAATTCAGAAGGTTTTAAGGGTCAGAGCTGTAATCAAGTGTCTCTATCAACATGCTTAACTTTTAGGTTTTAGCTGAAACTGAAAATACTCTTCAGCAAGTTTGTTTTTTTTAAAAAAAACAAAACAAAAAAACCCAACAAGCAAACCCCAAATATAAACCCTCCACAATCTAAACCTGCTTTAATATCTGTGAGCATTTTGTGCAGAGAAGCCACAATTTTCTGATCAGCTGCATGATGACTATGGTACAGTGTGCATTTGAGTGTTCTTTACTTTTGGGCTTAATCTATTGTATGGTATTTCTGTGGGCTGTTAAATAATGGCTGCCTTCAACAACTAGCTCCATTTCAGTGAAAGAGAAAGTGAATATTGTATGTAATTCCTGTAAATGAGTGTAAAACGATTTGAGGTCTTATAAGATTCAGCATTAATATTATTACAAAAAAGTGAATACTTCAAAGCCACTAGAGCTCAGCCCTATTGCTTGGTCTGTTTTACATAGGCTTGAAGTCCGTGGGAGCAGAGAATGCCTGGGGTATCGCAGGAGTTGGCTCCATCTGGGATGGGGGACCAGAGCTGTTATTGAATGTTAAAAATAACATTGAAATACAAGAAAAAAGGGGGTGGGGTGGGGTGGGGGGAGGAGAAAAGAAAAAGAACTCTGGTAGGGGGAGAGACCATAATGAGCCATTTTCTCTTTTCATGCAGTTTTCATAGCCACCAGGGCCAAATTGATACTGGGAGGTTTATGTATCATCAAAAAACAGAGCCTGAGCATCATGTAAGAAGTGAAAGAGTATGAGCTATGAATGAAACAACAACTGGCAGACCAGAAAGATTGAGCAGATATACTGCGGTGCCTAAATATGTCAAATCCTGGTTTGCTACTCTGAATGTGATGCATACAGGGCAAGAAGTGCTTATTCCACTCTTTGTTGGTGTTTTTTTGTGGAATTAATTGATTTCTGAAAGAGGTTTCCCATTGTTTTTTCTTTTAAAACCTCACAGTCAGAGGGGAAAGTCTAGATTTCTGCTGGGGACTTTGGAGAAGACTCCTGATGAATAATCACTCAGTGTTGGGTCCCTCCTGAAAATGTCACCTTCCTGTTGCTGAAGCATTTGACAAAATGGTTTTCTGGTTTCCAGCTGGAACTGTAGGTATCAAGCAAAGCATTTAGCAAAAATGTTCTCTAATGAGTAGCAGTTCTGGGAATCTTTGCCAAAATCCAATTTTTCTTTGGTTTCCAGTAAGTTTTGCAAAATCAAAAAACTGAAGAAGTGTTTTGGAGGAAATGTAACCAAATAAACCTGAGCATCCATTAGAGTTGGTGGTGTAATCAGAACATGGGTAGAGAACTGTGTACTTTATTTTGAGTTGGAAAAGTTAACTAGCTCTTTCCTCTTTGGATTAAAGAAAATTTCTGTCCTTGTAGAAGGTAACTATTTTGTTTCTAGTCTAGGATGGAGTAATGTCACTTGGTTATGAGAAAAGTGATTAGAAGGATGTTATGACAGCATTCTGCCCTTGCTGGTCCTGGCTGGGACAAATGTGTTGTCATTTTGAAGGAGAACAGGAGGGAAATCAAAGTTATTCAGTATACTTCATCAAGAAAAGGATCAAACATCTCCTGTGTCCACCAGACACCATGTGTGCACACAGGTCTCCCATGGCATACCAAAATCTGTGTTAAGTTCCTCACCTTTTGTAATAAGTCATATTCTCTGACGTGTAGTGACTGGACATGAAGCAGCTGATTGTTTTACCACCAAGGAAAAATTATCAACCATTAACTAGCAATTTATATTATCATGTAATGACTTCAACCAATATGTGTTTTACCTCCATGTAAAGAGTATATATATGTATTTAGGTAAAACTAGGTCACAGCCTCAGAGTTTGGGTAAATAGATAATACAACTCTCAGTGACACAAGGTTTTGCTGTTCTTCGTTGCTGGGACTGCAGCATGTGCTCAAACCAGCTTTAAACCACTGTGGCCAGGGTTTTTGAGCAGTTCCCTTGTGAAAATCCACTTCACATCTGTGGGCAGGCAGCGGTGATCTCCTTGTTGATGCACCTCCACTTCCCATTTGGTGAGTTTATAACTAGCCTGGGTATGTCACAGAGTGATGACATCTTTTAAATACAGTCAGTCCCAAAGAAGATATGAAAATTTGCAAAACCTATTTGCCTACAGAGTTCATGAGTAATATTGATCCACTGGCTGACATTTTTTGATGTGCGACCAAAGTAACTGTAAGTTTAAGCAGCTGTAAGTGAAAGCATCTTTGGGCCAGAAACTTTAGCAGCGAGCTGCCATGTAATGTGGACATTGCCTAAGTAATTACGCAGTGCCTAGTACGTGAGCCCTCAGCTGCTTTTTACCAATGAGATGCATCTCTTAGGTGCGCCGTGTTTGTGTTGCTTTGTGCCAGCTGGGAGCTGGAATGTTCTACCCAAGATGTGACTGCAGTTCAAAGCTGGAGGAAATTCTGTGTGGTTTTCTGTGTATAATGAAAAGGCCCATATATCGGTGAGAGATTAGAGTAATTTAGAGACATGGAGGAAGCCCTTGCCTTCTTCCTGTTTGTGAATTGTATGTGATCAATGTGTTCTTAATAGCGCTGTTTGCAGGAGACTTCATCAGATTCTCTTTATGGCAGAGCTGACACATAAGCGTTACCATCCACTGAAGGTATAAGCATTAAGTATTTATGTACCCCAAATTGTGCACCAGTCGTACTTATCCAGACACAAAGTGTGATAATGGCAGAACACTGAGTTTATTAATAGAACACAGCAGCCAACATATGGCTGCATAGTGGAAGCAGTGTAAAATGTAAGCCACACATTTCTTTTTAAGAACATGTATTTCACACCTTTTCACTTCACACAGGAATATTTTTGTGATGCCTTTACAGTTAGTCTGCTATTCCCAAAAGGCTATTTTTATATTTTCACAACATAGCTTAATTAAGAAAAATTGTGTTTTATAAACAATCCCGTATATTTCAAACCTACCCCCTTCAAAAAAATACCCCAGCAAGATCCAGGTGGTAAATTGCAAACAGACTGCTTGGTTCAGCACACTCAAGAGGAGTTTTCTGGCTGCATTTATAGCCTCCGGTGCAGCTTGGTTGAACTGTGTTGTGCATTTCATATATTTCAAATGCCAGTATATGTCCCATCTGGCAGAGAGTTTAAGCAAGCAAGGGCCACACACCCAGCGTTTACTTTAGCACTGTGCTTTTGATTATATCTTGTTTTTTCACAGCTGAGATTTTAAGGAGTTGCACTGATAGTCTTTAGCCATGTAAGCCCGTGTCTGCTTGTTGTGTTTCCAGAAACTTTAGATTTGGGGAAAATTTGAAGAGATGATCTTGCAGTCTTACCTGGCTTATGCAAGTAATTTTGCATATTTCTTTCTTGAGGGACTCTTATGTACATCTTTATTTGTGAAAATCTGGGGTAAAACAAAAATCTGCTATTCTTCTGGATGGAATACAGGAAAATTTTCAATGGCTGCCTGTATAACTTATTTCTCATGCCATATTCTAAACATTGTTAAAATTGTCAGTTTACAGGAATTACAGTCTTGGAGGCGTTAGGACACTCATCCCGCCTGACAACATCCCTTTCTAAGAACCTGTGAAGATTAGTTTGTGGTGTAGATTTTTCCCATGTTTAAGTTTATAAGGATGAAGAGCCCCATGTAGAATATATCTGTGCAACTTCCGTGACAAAAATTGCTAAGCACATTATATATAAATAGCAAACTGCCTTCTTTAGGGACTGATACAGACTGCTTTTGAGATAGCTAAGTAGACAAGTATATAGTAAAATATGGGTATATTTAGCACTCCAGAAGGCGATAGATGATGTTCTGACTTAGTATCACATGGGCTCTTAAAAGTTTTTACCTCTGTATAATCCCTTGTACTCAGCATTGATGTTGTCACACATTTGGGACTTAATTATAAGCTTCACTGCCAGTCAGAGTACCACATGGCAAAGGATGATTTTGGAAGGCAAAGGGTAGACCTGACTCTCATGAATAGAAGGGAAGGTGATGCAGGAAAACGCTGGGGCAGTTTAATGGGATTTGAAATAAACATGGTTTAATGGAATTTTTGCATAAATGTGTTTTTTAACATCTGCCTGCCTCATTGGTTCTTACAGGCATCTGCTTAGATTGAATGCATTCTGGTTGGCATCCTTAAAAAATCAACACTTAAATGGTTATAGTCATACAATGAGACTGACCTCACAAAGGCCTCTGCCAGGCTTGTCAATGTACATCTCCTTAGGTGCAATGGGAGAGAATGGCTGGAGAGCCAGAGGGGTTGTGGGGGGCCCTATTAACCTTTCCCAGGTGAGTTTGAAACAGGTTTTCCTTCTGGATGTTTTTTTCCAGGTTGTGAAATGCTTGAAACCTTCCCACTTCAAACATGCCCTCTTTTCCCAGGGCTGTTGAAGACTCAGATATGCTTCTGGTTGGCGTGCAAGCCTGGAAAAACTGCGAAGAATATTTGCAAGTGTTATCTTTGAATCAAAACCACCAACTCACTTGGATAGCATCTCTTACCTCTTTCTTCCTTTTTCACTAGCCTTTTATACGAACATTTTTGCTGCTTTTGAGAATATTCATCCAGCATTCATACCCACACACATATATTTTGTGCTGATGTAATGATGCCTGTTACTGAGTGTGACTCTTTTTTTTTTTTCTAAAATAAATGAAACAGTAGAGTTGTATTGCAGTGGAAAGGATCTGTCTTGAACTGGTATTGCCATGTTGTCTTCCTTCCCAAAATGCTGTGCTTCTAAACAATGCTACATTTATTTAAAACAAAGGTCATCTACCATGCTAGTTATCCTTAGAGGATGGGTTGAGTGGCAGCAGGCTTATGTAAAGAAAAAAAAAAAAAAGTCACAGGGCTCCTATAAATAGAAAAGCCATATAACCAAATTTGGGAACCTACAGTATGGTGCAGAGTTTGGTATTTTGTGATCTTCAAAATCCTTAAGCGATACTAACACTAAGATAAGTATATCCAGAAACAGTTTATTGTGGAGCTTTTTAAATTATATCTTCTCAAGTTATACACTTGGTTTGTCTTACTAGTGCTCTCTTTGTGTGGTCAGACCATCTCAGGGTGACTATTTTATGCTTCATGCTTTAACTACAAGCGCGATGACATTGTAAGGTATGAGGAGACCTGGCAGACTGACTGGTGTGCGGTGACATGGTGAGAATAAGTATGGAGCAGCTCTTGTATGTTCTTGGCCGTGGTGCATTAACAAGTACTAGTCTCACAAAGTGGAATGTTGTGGGGAAGGAACACAAACACAAGCAGACAGAGCATATAGGTAAGCAGCTCTGGTGCAGTAAGCCATAGGCATCTAGTGAAAGCAGGCTGAATTTTAGATACCAGCTCATTGCAGCCTGTTCTGCCTAGTGCTGATAGGGAGTGGCTGTTGCAGAAGATGTAATACCTTTTGTGGGCTTAGTACCTGCTGGGGTGATTCTGGCTCCCTGGGGGCTTTGGGGGACAGACAGGCAGACTGGGGCAACTCCAGTTGTTTCCAGGAATTACAAGGTCATTTTCAATCCTCTTAATTTCCAAGCCTCCAGCCACTAGAGGGAGAGAATGCTACATATTTATGGCTTTATATGAGTGTGGGGATGTGTGTTTAATAAGGGAATTGCTTTTCCACAGAAGGGCTTTCTAGGCAGTACTATAGCTGGTTTTAACCCCTCTATTTATTTGACCGCAGTGTTGTAACTGCCTCTGAGATATGACCTCTCTAGACTTCTGTTGGTTTATGACCTCAAATAGTAAATGCTCTGGAAGATGTTAGGTGATCCTTGTCCATGTTTTACACCCTGTATTTGCTGTCAAGCATCCCTGCTGTGAAATGGCTTCCATGGGGAAACTTTTGGCTCCTCCTGGATCTGCCTGTCTCCTCATGTTACTGCACACCCCGCTGCACTGATATGGCATAACATACAGTGTGGTAATGCAGAAGTGAAAGACATGGGAACAGCGGGAGAGCAATACCCCTTCCTACTGCTTTCTTCCTGGCAAGCCAGAGACTCTTTGAGCCTGTGGCCTCTTTCCTCTGCAATAATAAAACAAGCCCAAGAGGGATCTCATTTCATTTGGAATTAAACCATTGAGTTAGTAATTATTGCAGGCAGATGAGTTTTAACAATTTCAAAGGACACCAGCAAAGCATTGTAGGTTTAGGGAAGGGAACAGGGATGGAAGTTTTAAAACTTTCTTAAGAAAGGTGTACCTGAAAGTGAATTTTGTATACCTTGAAAATGTAACGAGACTGAAACTTTCCTTTGCATATTGAGCTCATTGGGAAGACCCATGGACTGGCTGTGTCAATGAAACCCTGATGAGGGGACTGTGGGACTTGGAGGAGTCTTGAAAGGTAGCCTGGGATGAAAGCAGCATGCACAGTGGGTTTGAAAAGCTGCAGCCTTTGGTCTGCAGTAATATTTAACAGATGAATTTACATCCCTCTGTGGATGGTAGATACGGAGTAGTCTCTCTTGCCTTTCTTTTGACTTGTGGGTGACTTAAGGCAGGGCTCTCTCAGAAGGGAAACCTCATGATGCTTTAGCAGCCTGAAGTATTGAACGAGAGCGTGTCTCTGGGAATTTTCCTGACTCTGAAAGTCAATAGTTCCAGTTAGCAGAGCAAAGCAAAGGAAAGATGTTTCTTTCTGCTGATTAGAGCTGCAGATGATGCTCCAGCACAAGAAGTTCTCCTGGTGAGGTTGAGGCTGGTCCCAGCTGCTCCTTTGCCTGCCTGTTTCACTTGCCCAGCTGTGCCCTGGCTGGCACAGCTGATGGCAGCCATGAGAAAGCAGAGAGGGAAATGTTCAGGAAGGCACTAGAAACCTTGAGATTGACCTGACCCAGGCACATTAGAAAAATATGCCTGTAAGGACTAAATAGACGTCATCCTAGAGAAGATGGTCAAAACACTCCTTATTGTCTTGGGTGTCCATCACTGGACAAGCCATAGTTGTAGGGTTAAAATTCAGCTGCTCTGGGAACCCTCCCTACTCCAGCGAGCGCTCCTGTCTGTGCACCTTGCTTGGCTAAGGGTCTTTTACCATGTACTTGTAACTCAGACTAACTGAAGCCATGAAAACGTGGCCGTGAACCGAGTGGCTTGAGCTCAGCCTCCAGGGCCACAGGTCACAGCTTGCATTAAATAATAGAGCTAGAATAGTGACAAGTGAATATGAAAGACTTCTCTGCATCTCTGTGCATTTTAATGAACTGTGACCGTAACCTTATAAATATGACCCGTTCGTTAAGCCTTCACCTGCCTGATGGAGATGCAAGGTCTTCTGAGGCCAGTTTACCTGCCTTCTGTACGGTAGCTTTGTTTATTGAGAGCCAAGCTGTAAAATCGTTATCCAAGCAGTAAGCCTGTGGACTTCAGTGGGAGCTCTGCTTTGGCTGGAGAACACCACGCCATCTCACTGCTGGGGTTTCTGCCAGTGCAGATACCTCAGTGGGAGGAAAAGCATTTTTGTTTCAGGTTTTATTATGTATTTGTGGGTGTAGGACCAGGTTGGGAAGCCTTGTGTGAAGGCACCCAGCTCCAGTGAGATCCCCACTGGATGTGGGTGGGGAAGAGGGGGCTGATAAGAGTTGGAGTGTGAATCTAAGCTTTCAAAATTGTGACAGGGGAGGGCTGTTAAAAGCCTCTAGGCCATGGTGTTGCTGTGGGCCCCGGAGGCTTTGTCCCCTGGGCTCCTGCAAGGGAACATCCCTCCAGGCAAGAGGGAGGAGTGCATGACCTGGGGGAGTGTCTGTTGTTTAGCTGTAGATCTTCTTGTGAATTGTAATATTAAGCTCTAGTTTTCTTTAAAAAAGTTCTTTTTTTCGCTGCAGATCTCTCTCCAAGTACACAAGTTAAATGAATTTATATACAAGCATTGTGCTACTTGTAAAGCTCTTTCTTTTTTCAAATTTAGTTTTATTCCTTTTTTTAATCTCCATAGGATTTGCCTCGAATAAGCAGAACTAGGGCAGTGCTAGTAACAGATGGACATAAAGAAGACTTAGATGCTGGAGAGACTTTTAACAGGCTTGGGGATCTGAACTGGGGTGTCTTCCTCGTCACCCTAAGAGTTTAATTTGACGGCAGGTTATTAATTTTTGCCTCTACAGCAGAGGTCTTAGCAACAGAGTGCGTTCCTTGGCAACAGACTATGATAGTTTAATTAAAGCAGGTGTGGGAGTTTTAAAAATGCCACTGTTGGAAAGGTTTGAAAGATATTAGCAAATCAAATGGGCTGAGGCATGAGTCGTCTTGTCAGTCAGACGGGGGTGACAAGGAAAAAGGAATAGTAAACAAGATGCAAACCACGAGGCAACTTGGCAAAGGAGCGGTTCTGGAGGGGAGACAGGTACGGGACTTGCATGTTTTGCTGCCTTCCCAAGGGCCTGGCTCGGGCTCGCCCCGGCCATCCCCCAGGACACTGTGGAGAGGGGTGGGAGGAACGTCTGTGTGTCTGGGAGGTCTTGTGCTATGAATTGAATAGTTTACTTAATAAAAATATTGTTTTTTAAAAACAGGTTTCCAAACTGTGGTTTTCCACTAGGGCTTTTATAAAAGTTACAGTTTGGTTTTGTCCTCGCAAAAATTGAAGCTGTCATTTTGTTAGTAAAATCAAACAAAAAGTCCTTGAGGAGAACCTGTGGACAACGTGGCTGTGACCAGTTGCATTGCTTACCTCCTTTACCAGAGGAGCAAGCTGTGTGTGATATGCACCTCTGCCTGGAGCTAGACTGGTGTCTCTTTGCTCTGTGGCTGCTAAATATAAATTACGAAATAATTAATAATGCCAAATACACATAATTAAATTAGAAATAACTCTAGTTTGTGACAGCATATGGAATGTACATACACATAGCTGATCTGGACTGGAGAAGTGGTTTGGAGCAAAGACACAAGTTTGGGCTCTCCTGTCTGTCCCTGACACTCTTTTGATGTGTAACCTTGGGCAAGTCAGGAGAAGACCTTATGCCTCTGGTTTGCAGCTGCAAGAGGGAGGTAATAATCTTTTTCCCATTCTGTGGTAAACGGCAAGATCCTGATCGCTTACATGGGAGCAAATGATTTTTATGCACTTGTTCAAGGCCTGTAATTTATGACTAAAACTATCTTTGTGTCAGAGTTAGTTCAGGAGGACACTTGTATCTGGGGCTTCTGAATATGCATGTCATCTCCTATTAAAGAACAAACAAACAATCTTGTAATGTACCATAAATAATAATACTTTGCAAGAGCCCGAAGCACTGTGTTATTGCTGTGCTAATCTGAGACACACTGGGCCATTATGAAAGTATTCCATAGGGTTTGTGGGTTTTTCCTAAAGGAAGGTATGTTTTTCATAGCTGTGTAGCGTGGCTGATTGGTTTATAAAGCCAGGCTGGGTAATTCCTAGTAGAGGTTAGACAGTTTCCCCTCCTTTCTCATTAATTAACCTGTAGGATTTGGTGCCTTTTCTTTGCAGTTCAATAGAGACAATGGCTGCAAGAACATATTTGTGCTCTCTAATATGTAATGAAGAACTTCTGCCTCCTGCAGCAATGAAATAACCATGTGTGACAGGGCTCTCCAAAGAGCGCTGTCAGGCTCCTGCTTGAATGAGGCAATTCAGGGCTGGAATTTCGATGGGGAGGCGTTCGCTGGGGGATGTTCTCCGATGCCTGCAGTCAACATTGTAGTTGGGGTGGAAAGAGAGAGTGGGTGAAAAGCAAAGGAAGGGAAATCCCCTTGTGAAGGCAGCAGCAGGAGAGGGAGAGAAGCATCTTGGAAAAAGTTTCCACATCCAGAGAGCAATTTATAGCAGTATTCTTATAGTGGTATTAAGGAAGGGAGGCCTTGGAGATCTAAAGGAGATTTCAGTGGTGATGTGGTAATACAATGTAGTGAAGAAAAGAGATTAGAGACAGGTAAAATCCTGTAATGCCGCTGTACTTCCTTTACTGCTCTCTCAGGTTGCAAGAAAATTAACCATCAAGTTTGGGATCCCAGTGTTGTTTTGGGTCTGTCTCAGGCTAGGGATTTGTACCCAAAAGCTGCCCTGCAATGCTGCAACACAGTAGTAAATAACAGTGGGAGAGCAGGGTGGGTGTCTATATATATTGGATCGGACAGTGGATTGCAGTGAGAATGTTGTTGAAGTCTCATGTATGTCACATGACTTCAAATGTATTGGATGAGGTACAAGGATGGGGGTTACTTTTGCTTTTTCAGCAGTGCAATCTGGTAGTAAGTGTCCTTCTGCTCATACCCATTTGCTTTGCTTTTGAATCATGCTCTAGCTGCAAGTAATTAGGAGAAAAAAGTTGCACATGAAAAAAATGGCATTAATCTAATAATTATAGTCCTTATATCACAAGGATATAGTCACAACTGCTATTACAGAGCAGTTTCCAGGTAATCCTTGTCTCTTCCTTCCCTGCCTTCGCATCTCTACTCACCTGCGAGTTTATTACTCATTATGAGTGTCACTCACTTGGCAGTCAGCAGTAGATCCCAAACTGGACTGGACTGTCAAAGGAAAGACGTACCTGTGATTGGCGTTACGTTGTGTAGCCAGCTACTGCATATGAAGATGCACGGGATGGTTCCATTCAGGCTGGAGGCACAGGGCACGTGGTCTGGGGCTGCGCTCTGCCTACTTCTGCAGTACGAATGCAGGTCAGGGGCTTGGCTGTGGAGACCTCCAGGGCTGAGTGTGAACGTGTGATCCAGTGGTGGCCTGGAAGCACTTTCACCCCAGCCATAGAGTGTTGGAAGGGTACGCCATGTTGCAAGAAGTTTTTATTAGTTTGTACCAAGTGGCTGGATTATCCCAAAAGTTGGTTGATCCAGACCAAGAGTGTGGTGAAGGGAATTGTGCAGGCGAGTATCCAGAAGCAGCTATGTGAGGCTGAAACGCATCAGCTGGTTTTGGTCCTTATTCTTTAGGGAAAGAGTCATTTGGAGTCCATGACAGGTAAAAAGTGACCAGACCACAGTTCTGCTGAGAATGAATGGGACATTGTGTTATCGATGAGAAGTATTTGAGTTCTTACAGGGAACTTACTTCGGAGCAATACCACAGGTAAGCCAAGGATCCGCTCTCTCACTTAAGAAAAATCTATTCCCTGCCTCCCCAGCAGGACTTGGTGCTGCTCTGTCTTGTCTCAGGTGTGCGAGTTACCCCTGGGGACTCTGCGGCAGTGCTGGCAGACCTCCAACTGATGTGAACCTCTGCAGAAGTATGCTGAATGTGCTGATGTGCAGTTGTGACACATTGCCACCTTCCATGGCCGGTGAAGTGGTGGGGAAGGGATAGCTAAAAGGATCTTCTTCTGTTACGTAGGTCTTCAGTGCCTTTGTAGAAATAGAGGGATGTCCTCAAATTATTTCAAGCAATATTGAATTATTCACTGTCATTGGTAGTAGAAATTGCAGTTTTTGTAAGCTGAATCACAAGGCAGGAGCCTGCAGTGCAAACTCTGTGCCCAAATACTAAACACTGAAATTTGCCTCTCTCCTCTTGGGCAATATGGATTTTACTACCAGTGCAGTCCTCATAGCACTACTCCATAGTGCTCTGTGTGACTCACAGCTTTTTTTTTTTTTTGCAATACTACATGTCTGGCATGTACTGGCAGGGCTACCCGCTATGCATTCATGTGTGCTCAGTTGCAACATCCCCATTCAAAAGCCTGGCAGAGTAGCCAAGATGCAGTGTCCCTTCCTGAAAGGCAGGTGTTTTCTTCCATTGTGGGGTTGCTGCAGTAGAGAAGCTCGCAGGTGGCTCTTCCTATTGTGCCCTCTGCTCTGACAAGGGCTCTGAGTTTGGTCCCCTGCCCACTGGCTGGCTGCAAAATGCTTTGCATAGTGAGGCAACAGTGGTGTGTTTTCTTGGCAAGGAAGGTGCAGCTGGTTCTTTCTGAGATTGCATGTGCCAGAGAGAATCACTGCCCCACTGATCCGGGCAAGATTGGATTTGTGTGCAGACTGATGCGGATTCAGGGATTTGGCTAATCTTTGGTCCTTGTTGCTTTTCGTCACCCTTGCAGGGAGCAAGAATTAACGTGGCAACCTTTGGTTCACTTCTCAAATCAGCTTAGCGTAAACAAGGGATAGCAAGTGAAACAGTGGAATATTAACCTTACTGACAGGCCTAATCAACAGCTGACAGCAGGAGGAGAGAAATTGGTATAATTTCTGCTTGTGCGTAACAAGCCTCAACAAAAATTGTTGTCTTCCTCCAGATCCACTTTACCAATTAGAGCAACAGGGTAGGATGTGCCAGACAACTTCTTTCTCCATTTGTTCTGCCATGGTTAAGATGGGTGTAACTTTGACTGAAGTTAGTGGAGTTACTGGGGTGATGCAGTGCATGTTTTAAAGATGATCTTTTGCTTAAGAGGGTTTTTCTTGTGTTATTTGTGTATGTGTTTGACAATAATGCAGATCTCTCATTTAATATTTTCTTGTAGAAAAAACATTTACCCTTCAATTACAGGTAACCTGATCATTGCTTTTATTTTTAGTCCAATTTTCTGAAGGAAGCAGTGCCCATGCATTCAGGGTGTCTGTCTGCCTGTCAGTTCTTCTGTTCCAGCATTCCCCAGCCCCTACAGCTTTTGAATCAGTTGGTGAAGTTGCACTGGATTTGACTGACATCCCAAACAGATGATGTATCAATGAGTTCTGTGGAAACCAGGGCTACACAAAGATGTGGCAATCACATGCTGTAGGAGAGGGGGCTCTCCCTGGGGAGGAAGGTGAGGAGCAGACCCAGATTGACAGTACATACGTTGCAGAAGAGTTTTCAGAGACAGGATTTTCAGACCAGATTCCTCCTTTGGATATAAATAACTTACCTGGGGTTTCTGTCACTTGACACGGGAAATGTAGGCAGAATTCCAGAGTCAGGACATCTGTAAGTGTTTGCCTCCTGACTCTTTCTTTTGTCAGCCATCTCTGGGAATAATGATGGCTGTCAGTGCCTATGTAAAAGGTGATGGAATATGGCTTGATATAACTAGAGCACACTATGTGGGGCCCAAGCAATGTGAAGATGCTGGGCAGCATCCCTCTGCTCTTGCCTGTACCTTTGTTCTGTCCTACTCTGTCCTATTTAAATAAATAAGTGAAGACACCTAGGCTCTGATCCCTCACGCATCCTGCTGAATGGCGCAGGACTAGCAGAAAGTGGCAGTCACGAGGAGCTGCATGTTGTTTCCTGACTCAAAATCTCTAGCTGCGGGAAAAATGTTGACTCCTCTGGAGGTCAGGAGTAGGAGACTGAAATGCCCTTCTGCCCTTGAAGCAGGAGTGCATGAAAAAAACACCATTTAAACACAGCCTTAAATTCCCTGCAAATGTAATAGAGGAGATTGTAGCTTCTGCACAGGTTTTGCAGTATGTCGTGTATATGGATCCAGTATATCCAGCAAACTCAGTGTATGTCAGCTGTTTCCCACATAGTCTCCACTATTTGTACCTACCCTCTCCTGCCTCTGAAGCTAGCTGCAGACTTCATCAGCTGCCAGAGAGGAGTTGTAAGGAATATTGGTGGGGTGTTCTGACTGTACTGAGGTGTGTCAGTCCTTGTGATGGGCTGCCCCTTCCTGTGGGCAGTCAGCTCCAGGAGGATGGCAGAGGGCTGCGGCGGCTGCGCAACAGCCTCTTTGAATGGCCTTGGCCAACTCCTTTCAATCTCCATGTCTCCGCCATAAGATGGGGAGAACCATGTCAACATACGTGTCCCAGCTGGAGGGATCGGGAGGATTCAATCCTGTTTCCAGTTGGCTGTGCACATCCCATATGCTATCGCTGCCTCTTCTAACCAGCGCCAGACAGACTGATCTCATCTGCCCCGGTGTGGTGGGTGGCCATATTGGTGATGAACGCTTAATGAATGTCTTGTCTTTTCTAACTGTGTATGGGGCTGTCGTTTCCTTGCTCTGACCAGAAAGTCAGGAAAAAGCAAGGAGAGTGGGCAGGGTGTTAAAACGGGCAGCAGAGCATGGGTGCTAGCAGGGAGGGATAACCCTGGGCAGGTGCAGCACTTTTCTGGGCTGGGAGGTTTTGTGTTGGTGGGAAGGGGGCTTATGCTGCATGTGTCGAGCAGAGTGAGAACCTACTGCCCTTTGAATGTCAGCAAAATCCCCAGCCCCTTGCTAAGTGTGGAGGCATGTGCTGGCTCTGCAGATTTGGGAGCCCTGTGGTGCCGGGGGCGAGTGTGAGCAGCCACTGGCAGGAGGGCAGGGGTGCTGAGTGCCTGCAGAGACCCTCCCAAAGTTTTCATAGGTCCCCCTTCCTTTCCTTTCCTTTCCTTTCCTTCCCCTCCCCTCCCCTCCCCTCCCCTCCCCTCCTGCAGAGTTTCAAAGCATGGCAAAGGGAAAAAAAGGACATCCCCCTCCCCTCAAATCTCTCAGTCTGTGACTGAAATAAATAACTACAATCCCAGGTAGTGAGGAGGCTGCTAATAACGTGCTTTTGACAGGCACGGGATTGCCGGGCTGAGGGATCTCTGACTGAAAGCTCCAGGCTAGGGTGGGGGTGGGGGGCTTCTTTTTTTTTCCTGCCAGCTCTCGCCAGGCAGTAGGGATTTTTTTTTCCCCTCCCTGATAATAAGGACATCATCAGAAGCAAGATGCAGTGGCTAAGGGATGGATCAGGAATGGTGAGTTCAGGTAGCTATGTCTTTCTCTTTTCCTCTTATTGCAGTACTTTGACAAGGAAATAAGCCTCCGTCCTATCTCCTGACTCCTCCTTTACTCCCTGTCCTTGAAACCATTGATCACTCTGTAGCCATTTTATGGACTCTGCATTCCCAAACTGCTGAGCAAAAGAAGAAATTAAAAGAAAGGAAGGAGGGTGTGCATGCGCTGGGGCGTGGGAGGGGGAAGCAGTGCTTGGAAGGGGCTGGGGAGGTGGGCTGCGCTAGGGTGAACTGGTGGGTTTGTGGGGAAAAGCGAAGGATTCTCCAGGTGCTCGCTCGCATGTGGGGTGTGTGGTGTAACAGCTGTGGGAGAGGAGTGGAAGGAGAGGAGTATGGAAACAGGGCTGCTGGCTGTCAGCAGCGTTACTGCCACTGGGACCTGTCAGATCTGCCCCTTCCGTGGATGATAAGTTGCAGTGCGGGGGGAGCCAGAATCTGCTGCTGAGCTGGAGCGTCCCTGCCTTTCCTTGCATCAGACTGTAAAATAAAACACTCCTCTGAAGTGTAGAGGCTTCAGGAAAGCAGTTTATTTGACAGCTCTGCTTAATAACAACAACAACAATAAAAATACTGCCGATTTGCAGATGCCCTCACTGTGCCTGGAGTAAAGCTCTGAGGGGCTGCATCTGCTAGGAGGGAAAGTGGGGAAGTTCCCCCATCTCAGCAAGGGTCCCCGTTCCTCATTCAGAAACTTCCTGGTGAAGAGATGCGGTTGTTACTGTGATACTCCTCCTCCCCCCCATCTCTCCCTCCTTGTAGAGCTTTTCTTTGCAGTAGCATTTCCCCTTGCTTTACCCTTTCTGCGCTGGGCTGGGTTTTGCAGGGGTTTGTTGGTGGTTTTTTTTTTTTATTATTATTTCTTCTTCTTTTTTTTCCCCCTTCCCTGGGCATTTTCCATCTTGTGGGTAGCCTCGAGGCATCTCTCTGTGCTGGTCCTGTGGCACGAACCTGCTCTTGGTGCCTGGCAGCACCGGGCAGCATGGGCTGCTGGCACCTCCTAGCTCAGCCCCTGTATTTCAGCTCTGTTGGGGGCACCTGGCAGATGTTACTGGCAGCGGGGATGATTCTGGAGCTGGCACAGAAATCGCTGCCCGTTCTTGCCAGATGCCCGGCTGCCAGCTCCGTTACGCCCTGTGCAGCTTGCTGCTGCCCTCCATCCCCTTTAAGATACTTACACAAACAGGAGCTTAATGGTTTATGCTTCTGAAAGACTCTGAAGCTGGTGCTGGAAGTGTAATGTGGGGGTGTAGACAGCAGCCTGCAGCACATAGCAAATTTATTTAGGGTTCTGTATAAGGCTTGTCTACCACCCAGCAACAGTTTGGGGGTTTGCTCCCTCCTCCCACCTTCTGAGCATCCAGGCTTTTCCTTCCCCTCTGCCACCCTGTCCCAGCACCTCCCCGAATGCATGCCAGTGTAGCACTTGTTCTCCTCTCCACCGGTGTCTAAGCAACACAAATCACCTTTCACCCATTTGTCGATTTACATTCTCAGAGATTACTATGCTGAAAGAAAAGTGGTGATGGAAAGCTGGATGTGGTTCTTTCATCCCTTTTTCCTCCCCAGTGACTGCTGAGCTGTGGTGGGGAGAGGAGGGTATGTGGTGGAGGGCAAAATGCTTTTCTAATGGACATAGCACAAGACTTGACACTTTCTTGCCCTCTTACTTTTCCAGCTTCCTTTCTTGCTGCTAGCAATGAGGGGGACTTTATTATTTTGTTGTGATTAGTCTAATCTTTGCCCTGTCTAAGAGAGAAATTATAGTGATTGCTGAATAGCCTGTAATTTTAAATATTTTTTGGGATAGTGAAACTCCGGTGGTTGATTTTTGAAGCAGGTTCTACCCTGGAATTCCCCAGTTTTGCTCCTTCCAATAAGGGAAAAATGAGAGAGGGCTGTGGTTTCTGTATTTCATACAGCAGTTGAACAACCTCAGCAGTATTTGAAGATACTCCATGTATCTCTAGATCATCTCAAAATAAGATGAAAAATGATTACAAATCAATAAAGTAAAACTGAACCAAATAAGATAAATCCAGCAGAGGTCTTTGCAGTTGCTTGCAAGCAAGGAGCCTGGTTTCCCAGGGATGGGTGGCTGTGGTCCGAGGGATTTAATGGGGAAGCAGTGCTCCCGTGCTTGGGAGCGCTGGGCTGCTGGGAGCGAGCTTTGTGCTGCGCTGCAGAGCCAAGGACCTGGTGATGCTTGGTCTGTACTAATTCTGCTCCCTTGTTGCAAGACAAGGCATATTGGTCCAGATGTCCTGGCCAAGTGCCAGTGCAGACAGCTAGCTTTCATCTAATGCAGATTTTGCTCGCTGTCCCCATTGGTAAGTTATGTTTAGTACTTAAAATGTTGGATCGTATTGTTGTACTCTGCTAAACAAGTGTGTTATTCCACACCAGAAGTAGCTGCATTTTAGCAAGGCCGTATGAATATTACCATCTCAGTCTACTGGCTAAAATGTGCTCCAGCAATATAAAATGGCTCAGTTTACTTCTAAGTGAAGGTTGGCTGGTACATCCATGGACATTAAGCTGCCTACCATACAGTGAAGAACCTTAGCCTTTCATCTAGAGCAACACTGGACCAATTTTCGTGAGCACTGAGCCTCTATTATGGATTTTCAGCTGTCTTTTTAAAAATCTGATACTATTTTCTGTGTATCTACTAAAGAACAACAATAGAAATTTATTTTGGGTAGCATCATTTGTTCTGCTCAGGCACATTGGTCTAAACCTGGATTTTAGACTGATTTCTCAGAAGTTCTGCACAGCACTGATTTATTGAAAGTGCTGTTTTCTATTGTTCTCAGTGCTGGCTTGGGTTAAAGAATCAGACCTGCTCCCTTTGAGAGTTTGTCATTTCTAAGAAGCATGTCACTAATACTTTACAAGTGTTAGTACCTTTTATTCTCATCGCAGGTGGCTCTTTATTTCTAAATCAGCTCCTTAAACCTAGCTGTTAGTCCATAATATTAAGCTGTAGGGGTTTCTTTTTTTTTCTTTTTTTTTTCCTCCTTTGCATGTGTTGCTTTCTGTTTTTTAAACAATTAATCTTTTGCCAATTATGCTAGCATCCCATGAGGGTATTTTACATGGTTCATTGGTACTAAGTTGCTAAACTCTGCAAGTATCTAACTTAGAAAGATGAAACTAATTGTCATTGGTAGTGATGAGAATAAATCTACACATCTGATTGGCATTGTAAGTATGATGATTATTTGGTTAGGCATTTTTCACAGGACTATTGATTTGGCATGATAATGAAATGAGTTAGTTTAAATCATGCCATAATACAGCCTTTTCTGGAATAGTTTTTTATCTGGCAAGGGCAGAGTTTTTCCCTAAGCCTTTGCCTGTATTACAGAAAGACAAGCAGGCATCTTCCTTGGTATTTCCTTACCAAGGGTCTACTTCTGGGTTTAATGTTCGCCTGTGAAAGTCGAAGTGAATGCAGCCATTAGCTTCAACAGATATGGAGTCCCAGTCTTTTTTTCTATTTTTTTTTTAACAAGCATATATAGCCATATTTTTACAGTGCATGTTGTTCAAATATTTAAAATCAATCTGTTGTTGATACTTTACATTTCTGTCATAAACAAAAAGTAAATAATCACAAAATACTGAAAAGGAGTTCAGTAAATAAAAGGGCCAAATACTGCAAGTGGTGGAGATACTCGTAAGGAGGGCAGTTCAGCAGCCAGAAACTTTCTTACATTTTTTCCTTACTGATTCCTCTCCACTTGTCAGTCTGCAAATCAAGGGATTTTTAAAGTACAAAAGCTCTTTGCACTCCATAATCTTGGAAAGCTCAATGTGAAGTTGGGAAAAAGAGAAATGGAAGGAAGCAGGTTTGGTCTGATTTTCATTTTTGAAAGATTGAACAAGCAAATGCAGTTGGTGGAGAGAAGTCAGGCCAGGGTGGGATGGAAAAAGGATCTTGCGGTATCCAGGCATTAGGGAAAAATGGGACTTAAGAGGCCCAGAGCACCCTGAGCTGCCACAGAGACCAGAGGGAGCAGAGAGCACTGGGCTTGCTGCTGGTTGAGCGTGTCGCAGTGAAGCACCTGGGGAAGCCCCAGTGACCTGCCGAACAGTTCGGGTGTCCCACAGGAGATGCTGTTTGGTCTGTCGTCTCCATACCCTGCAGCCTCAGCAAGGAGGGCCTTTTCCACAGAAGGGTGGCTTATGGCAGGTTTGTTCCTATTCATCCTGGGATGTGTTGTCATGGGAGGTTGATACTTGGGTTGAATGAGCTCTGCATGCACTGGGGAGTTCTGTGCACACTGCAATGCCATAGACCTCCAAAACCTTAAGTCCTACCAAATGCATTTCTTTGTGGGATTTTTCTCACCCGTGTAGGTTCTGTTCTGTTTTCCATTTCACTCCCCGTTTAGGGCTTCTTTCACCTTTCAATGATAGCTTGCTACTGGTGTTGCTATGAGAGTACACAAGAAGTGTCCAGGTTAATTTATCTGGTTATTTATCTTATGGCAAATAAAAATATTTGGATAAATGCCTGATATACGCTGTTGATTGTGTCAATCTCATGAGTGGCTATGAGGTGGCCTGGCTCTTTTCCCATGCAAAACCCATGGCTCTGTGCCTCAGTTCCTACCCATGGATAACAGACGTGCCAATAAGATTATCCTGAGATATGTCTTGATGGTACATCAGGGGTGTCTGGAAAACCCTTTGAGACTGTTGCTTGGAGGGTGCTGTAGAAATGTGAAGCGTCGAGCAGGATGCACTCGCAGGGAAACCTCTCTCGCTGTGTGGTCACAAAGTCCATCTGTCCCTCCTGTGTTAAGGGTTTTGGTGTTTGAGCACAGCAGGCTTTGTAAACTGCAGTGTTGTTTTAACTGCTAAGAACCTGATTTCCTTGTATCTAGTCAAAGTGTTTTTCTTTTTTTAAACAATTCTTGAAAAATCTCTGAAATGCTTCAAGCTGACATCTTAATGTATTTATGACATTAGCTGCTTCTGCTCCAGAATGGTTGCTCTGAATCTCTTTGAGCCTGGCTGTTATTTTGAACATGACTAATTCCCTGAGTGACTAAGCTCTTAGATAATAGCAAAAATTCATCAAGTTATCTTGGTGTCCAATAGTTGCTATTGTTATGAAAAGGCGTCTTATGAAAAAAATAAATAAAGTTGCCTATTATGTAACATGGGCAGGGAAAGGGAAGATGAATATTGTTAGAGAATGGCAGGAGCGTCATATCTGGGAGCCACTTTCAGGCTGTGAAATCTCTGAGTTGGTCTAGTAGGAGGGTGTGGGTGAGAAGTAAAGTCCAGTTGTTGATTTGGAGCTCTGGTGAACTCCCACTGAACCCAAAGAGGTGCGTTCATGTGCAGAAGTGCTCTGTTCAGAGGGGTTCCCAACTTCTGTGTCCCCAGCTCTGCTATGCTACAGAATTCCTGAAATTTAACCCAAGATAACATTGGGCATGCAGCAAAGTATACCACACCTTCTCTGCCATAGTTGTTCTCAGCTTTGCAGGCTGAAGCACTCAGAACTCCTGAAATGCCATGTTTTGGATAGCACAGTGAACCTCTGCTATATCCCATTAAATTTCTGTGTTGGTGTTGCTGATGAATGATGCAGAAGTGCAATGTGTGCTTCTTGAAGAAGCCAACGCAACACCAGGTTCTTTTCTGTGCCCGTTGCGTTTAACCCATGTCCTCCAGCAGGCAGGTTTATCTGTGTGATCCCGCACAGCGAGTGTCCCTTTGGCTCACTGCAGTCGCACATTGTCACGAGCAGTCGGCAGGAGGGCAGCGCTGGTCGTTCCTGGAAGGCTGTTGTATAGCATCAGGCAGAGACCGCAGCCTGTGCTACCTCTCACTGCAAGCAGCCCCACTGAGCTGGCATGGAATAGGAAATGAAAACCTACTGGCATTCATTTGCCTCATTGGAGAAAGAAAAAAAGAAAGACAGAAAAAAGCTTTAAACTTGTTTTTCCTTTTTAATGATGATATTACTGCTGATAAAAATGAATGTTTTCTGTTCTATTCATGCATCTACTGATACCCAGCTGGAATTCCTACTTCATTAGGTTGTCTTGCATCGTTTTCTTTATTAAAAGAGGGCCAGATTCCATAGGCTGTTCCCTCTCCTTTTTTTGGGAGGCACAGAGAGGGGGAGAAAATGATTTCTATGAAACACATCTAGCTCTCTAGGTTAATTTGTGCGAGGAACATGATACCCATGGGTCAGCTTCTTAATAAGATGTTGTTTTCTGTACTCAATGTTTTGACAAGGAGAAATCCAGGGAAGCCAGATCCATCAGTGTCACAGAATGGGCATGAGGAGGGCTGCAAGGAGCTGCAGGAGATTTCTTTACCACCTCGTCCTCTTTCATGAAGCAGGGCTGGGGCTTCTGCTCCCGTCTGCCACAGCATTGTGTCATGGTTCTCAGTAAATCACGGGACTGTGCCTGGGCTCAGCTTTCCTAATACATACATGGAGGATAATTTCGTATTTCCTTCAGAGTAAGCTAATGCTGACAGAGCAGCAGTAAAAAGTTGAATAACAAGTCCAAAGGAGTGTACTGCATCAGGACTTTCAAATTCCTAAGCCTTTTTATGTCTCATGGTGCACTGGGGCAGGGCCTGATTTGGCCATGCCCATAAGAGTAGCTGATTATAATGTGTTCGGTGGAGAGAGGAGAGTCCTCGTGCAGGAGGGCTGCTTGTTAAACCCACACTTTCTGCAAGGTCAGTCAATAAAGGCATAGAGCGGAACCAGAAACTTTCTCTTCTTTTCTGCTTTTTCCTCTGAGTAGTTTCTGATGTTGCTGTTTAGTATGTGCATCATGGATCACGCTCTTTCCGTTCTGTCCGGCATCTCACTCTTGTACTGCTAATTGCTGGACCTCCATAGGCTTAGGCAGGTGAAAATACTCTATTAGATATGCTTTTTAACTGTGTAGGGAATATGATGCACTGGATTTCAAAGGACCTTCCCTGTTGTGGCAAAGCTGAAATACACCCTTTGATTTTCACGGTGAAGAGCTTTCTCTTCTTTGTGTCTGTGCGGCTCTGTTTCTCAGGGACCACACTGGGGACACTGACCCTGGGTTTACTAAGGTAGTTTCTAGTGGGTGGGCATTTTTCTTTCCGCTTACCACTTTGTCCAGGCATGTGCTGACATAAAGATCTCTGCAATGTGATGTCAGAAATGAGAGCAGAAGCACTGGAGTTTCTGTAAGAGTGCCTGGAGGGAGCACTGGAAGGAAGGGACTTGTCTTGAATTTTTCTGCAGTTTGGGTTTTGCTTTTTTTACCTTGTTTCCAGGCTCAACTGCAAGCCCAGAAGCCTGAAAAGTAAAATTAAGAAGTAAATGTCGATGTATTTCTAGGCCGTGGTGGTTTTTTTCAGATAAAAGAGAGCTTACGTAAGGTTGAAATGAACATCTGAATTTGATGGGTCTTTTTGAACTGAACTTTCTTGATCCCTGAAGTCTTTCTCTGTGACCAGGGTAATTAGTGTTACCACATCTGACTTCTGCAGGATTTGAAAGTTTTTTTTCCTTTTCTTTTTCAAAATTGGGAGTCTGAGGATGCTTCTAGAGTATAGGCTGGGGTGTGGCACAGATGCAATGAAAAGAGAAAGCACTTGCAACATGATCGCCAGGGGCATGAGATTTTAGTTTGTCTTAATGCTTTAAGTTCAAATAAACTTAAAAATAGAAGTTTTGTTCTTCTTACTGAGATCCAGGCAAGCACAATGGAATCAACCCCCAGACAGGCTCGCTTTCCATGCCACTTCAGCATGACTTGTATAGTGTTACAGAAAGATTGTATCAGTACATCACCCCTTGTAGCGCAGCCAGTACTGGGGTAAAGCTTTGCTGTGGTGGATGTGTGGCACAGCATGGCAGCTGAGGGCAGGATGTTAGCACTGAGCCATGCTAGGATGCAGATGACACCTGGTCAGGGTGCTCTGGAAGAAGCATCTGGGCACTTACAAGACAACAGTGAAAGGTTTTGGCTTTATTCCACCACCCCCACACCCCCACCCCACCCCCAGCATCATGTAAGTGCTTTAATTCTTCGACAGAGGAAAGAGCACCATCTACTGAGATGCTGGTTCTGTTTGTAGAAGGAACCAGGATTAACTGAGGTCTCCAGATGTTGTCCAAGGCCAGCCTTGTCTCTTATCTGACATGCCACTACTACCCTTTGCTCAAGGGTTTAAGACCTTTTCGTCTGGAACACGGTTAGTTTTCAGGAGGGTGGTTAACCAGGGCTGGTGCACAAGTATATTGCAACATCCCTGGCCTACCTTTGATTGTTGTCTGGCTGTTAGTATTAATTAAAATGGTTATAAATAAATCAATGTCTACACTGGGACCATAATTCTGTTGTGTATCACTTTTTGTTTTCTGAGATAAAATTAGTACTGGTGAAGAATGGGAAAGAGTTCATCTCCTGCAGCTTGCCTGAGCTCTATATGTCTTTGTGTATATTACGTCTACCAAGGGTCAAGCTGTGGAGATGTCATGCTTCTTTTAGTGAAATTCGTGGTTTTCTCCTTCATGGGATGCTTAGAGCAGTGACCCAGAGATGCTCAGATCTGTCACCATAGCCTCTGAGCTTTGTATAATGCTCTTGGCTAGTTGGTCATGCAGGTTAAGCAGTGTGGCAAACTCAACCTCCAGCAGTGCCCTATGTTCTTTAAACATTGCAAAAATGGGCTTAAAATCTTGGTTTATTCTCTTTTCCAGCACTCGTTGCCTTGCTACCAGAGCAGCTTGCTTCATGGGGTCTCGCTCTGCTTTCTTCCCCATCCACCTTCTCTCCTATTTCACTGCTTTGCAGGCTCTCAGCTCAGCCTTTTCTTATGCAGTTCTTCCTCTGAAGACTATGCCTCACCAGCTTTTGAGGATCATTATCTTATCCTTGTCCACCTCTCTCTCTTTCCCTTTTGTCTTTCTGTAATTGTATTTAATATAACTTCTATAAATGAATCATTCTCTCGCCTAGCTGTGCTGTGCTGTTGCTAAAACGTGTTGTGCAGCTAATGTGGAAGATGCTGGAGGAAGCTGTGCTTGTTCCAGCCACCCCACCGCTTTGTTTCCTTGTTTGTCTCTCTGGTAGCGGACACTTGAGCTGCCATAGGAGGGAGAGCTGGGGCAGAAGGTGAGATGAAATAAAAGCTTCTAAGAGATGTGTAGAGCAAGCAAAAGAAAGGACAAAAGAGAGAAGTTGAGGAAGTTACTGGAAGAAAGTCAAGTTCATGTGGACAGTGAGGAAGCTTTGCATTTGAAGGATGGCATGGACAGGCAAGGAAGAGTGGGTGACTGGAAGAATTTTTAACTGCCAAAATCAGCCCCCTGAGTCTGAATCTTTACAGGTGTTCCTTCATTTTTTCATTTTACGTGCTTCTCAGTTTGTGTAAGGAATTTTAGGCATTTGGGGATTTTCAAAGCTTCCCATGAAGCCAATCCATAAACGTACAAGACCACGGAGACTCTTGAGGAAGAAACTGCCCCTTACAGCATATCTGCAGCTCGTAGGCTGGCACCTTGCATTCTAGCTAGAGGATGGGAGAAGAGGGCAGTGTATAAGACTTACTGTGAAGAGAAAGGAAAAAGAGGCAACTCCCAGTTTAAGAAAATCCTCCTTTTTGGAAATTTAGCAAATCATAATCCCACCTTTAATCTCTGAAGCCCTGAGCTTAATTCTGGGCTAGATTTAGGAAAAAAAATAATTAATTTGATGGTCTTCTCATAATCTCTAACCAAGTCCGTGACTCAAACCCCACATCAGTGTCTGACATTGTAGTCTACACTCATTAAGTGCCAAGCAGAGGAGACTGGGAGTGGAAGAGCAGTTGCCCACCTCCAGTTTACACATCCCTGTGTACCACTGCTGCTTGTTCTTCTTTGAGGGCAGTGTTAATTCAAATGAAAAGTTTATATTTCTCTCATGGTGCCATATAGGTCTGAGATGGGGCTTGTGCTCAGAGAGAACTACAGAAGAACCAAAGCAGTTCAAGACTGACAACAACCAGCAGCCATTTCCCCCTAGTCCATGGCTCTCATCCAGTCCAGACCAACACAACCATAGTTTTATTCCCACTTAGAATCATGAGACACCCTGGGATTTGTTTGAAACTTTCCCAAATTCACTGAAAGATTTATCTCCTTTGACCAACTGATGAGCAGGTTTTCCTGGCCTGTCGGAGTTGGGATGCACATGCCAAATCCCAGAGCTCAGCCACGCTGCTTCCTACAGCGACATTAACAGAATTCACTGAGTGTGTGTTGAGGTTATGAGTCAGAGTGCTTCATTTTTGTGGTTAATGGAAGATGGAGCTGATGTGTTAGGAAAACATAGACGCCTCTGCCTGTCCAAGAGATTGCTGCAGTGGAGGCTGTTAATCTGCACAGGGGATCTAAGGTAGAACAGGGAATTGGACCTGAAACCCTGTACCGCCACACACCCCTAGACTATCCTGCCAGCCCATGCAGAGACACTGTACCTGTCGATGGGAGTGGAATATAGGTGACTTTTAAGCATTCAAATATAAACCCTTGCTCCTGAGTTAGAGCTGTGTTTGTTTAGCTGCAAGTAGTGGGTTGTGCTAATTGCTAGAGACATCCATTGGAGGGAGTCGTGGTCACATGGCTGAGCCTAATGTATTACGCACATAAGGAATGAAGCCTTAGCATCATCTGCTTCAGAGGCTTGCCTCAAAATCACCATATTGTAATTAATTTTATTATAGGTGCCCTTCTGATTTGTCTGTTATGTGGGAGTTCAGAATACTGTGTCTATCTCTCTGTGTATATAGAGGTTTATGTATGCATATAGATGTAGGCCTGCGACGTATTAGTGGAAGCCCTGGCTCCTTCCTTAATTGATATGCTTGGTGTAGAGGTGCTGAAGTTCAAAACTGCTTTCTCATACAGAAGAAGCCATCGCTGATCTTGCATTACATATTGTGTTTCTGAAAGGGAAGGTGGTATTTTGTATAACCATTACAGATCTTTTCTTCTTGTTCCTCAGTTTAGCTCTATACAGAAAGTTGGACTAAACTTTTCAGAAAGCATTACATGAAGTTAAACTTTGTGGTGGTTTTATATAAACCCCTGATGTGTAGGTGTTCTTTTTCAGTAAGCCTTCTAAGAGAAAGTACCATCCATTTTCATAGTAAAATTAACACTGAGTACATGCAGAAGGCATGGGAAATTATATAAAGCAGCAAGTACTATTGGGAATACTGTGACTATAATTTAAATAGAAGCTTCTGTGCAGTAAATCTGTGCTGATCGCTCAGTAGCTGTTACACACACAACTTTCACTGGAGCTTAATATTTGCATCTGTATGTCATGAGGCACCCACTGCTTTCCTGTCTGATCTTTTGGGGTGTTTGCTCTGGAGTGTGACCTGGGGAGGAGGAACAGTGTGGCTGGAGCCCCCCTGGCTACAGCAGCACTGCACGCCTCTCTCCCAACCTCTCAGACCAGGGAGGACGGGGGTGGGGTCTCCACAGCTGTCACCCCTCGGTCTGCAGCTCTTTGTGACGCACAAGCTGTACATGGTGAGTGATAGCAGGGGACCTCCTGCCTGCAGTTACAGGCAGGGGGCTGGCTTCATCGCCTCTATTTATAAACTCTGCCCTCCCCTGTGCTGTGACTGGCTCAGCTCTTGCAGAATGACTGCCTAAGACCTGCCAGGCACAGCGCTTGTAATGAAATCCTCTTTTTCAGCTACGGAAGTAGCTATTGAGCATGTGTGATATCCACTGCCCCTTTTTTCTGGATATTTCTTAGGCCTGTGCTGCTTCCACCTGCCCAATTTTTGCTCCCCCTATCTATATGCAAAGGCACAGAGGAGTCTGCCTTGAAATCCTGCTGTCGCTTCCCGTTCTTGGCGTTGAGAGGACAGTAACAGCGCAGGGGGGTGTGCCTGTGGAGGTCTGGGCCCTCAGGGCTGCTGTGGGCAGGTAGAACATCTCTGCTGTGCTTCCCCTAAAAGTAAGGCTGAATGTGAGGCTGGGGTCTAGACCCACTCTCCCTCTGTGCTCATTGCAGTTTAGAGGAAAAGATTGACTGACCGTAAAGATGCATCTAAATTTGGGCCTGTTGTATGTTTTGGAGAGGTCACTGTTATTATTGAGACTGAAACTGGAATTTCCTGGATGTTTGTAGGAGTTCAGGCTTGGATTTTGGAAAGTTGCCTGTATTTTGGGAAAGGATGGTAACAATAATAAATACGCCACATCTGTTACATGTTTGCTCTTCTGATTAGCCTGAAATTGCATCAGACTATTCTAAAAATGCATACTTGATAGGAAGTGCACGTCTGGAAGCTGGTGATCAGGCAGATCCATCACCTGAGCACAGCCTGACACGTGTGCTAATGGGCAGCCAGGCTGCCTGCCTGGGGCAGGTTTAAAGCACCTTCTTGTAAATATGCAGGCGAAAAATTGCCTTTCACTGTCCTCCTGAACGAGAAATGCTCTGCTTTAACAGAGCAGGGGGTCTCAGCTGCTGGAGATAGCCTCTGGCTTTTAGTTACCACTTGGAAGAAAAAGAGAGGAAAAGAAACCACCAGATTAACCCAAAGCATTCTTATTTCAAATGTTGCTTGACACAACCCACCCTCTGCAGCTGTGAACATGTTACAACCCACACACGCTACAGAGCTGGTTAGAAACAAGGAGGATGGTGTGTTGGATGAGCACTGGTCTTGCACAGACCACTGGGTCTCAGTGGAGCCTGAGGAGGGAAGGCACTGTGGAGACTCAGTTCTTGCACACCTGGTGTGGTCTCTCGTTTCACGGTGTTTGGCAGTGGATATAGAAAAAGTGTGCTCCATTTGAGGGAGCCCTCCAGCAAGCCAAATAGCGAAGGAAGAAAAAATAAACTAAGCCTTGCAGTAGACAGGTGGGTTTAGTACTGGTTTGAATGGCGAGGTGGGGTAGGGTCATAATCCCGCCTGTCCCTTCCCCACATGGTGGTGACAAAATATATCTGCCCTGGAAGGATGCTGTGATGGGAAGAAAGGCTGCCTCTTGTTTGCCTGAGCTGACTCCAGGCCATGTCTGTTCAGGTTTAAACCCTGAAGTCCTGAACTCATGTTGTTTGCTACTGAAGAACAAAATAAGTGCTTGTTTGGTGCATATTTGCCTTGTTTCTGTGTGCAAATGTCCTGGGTGTGTTTGAGCAGGTTTCCTGGAAGGTGCTGATGATCAGCCCCATATGCACATTTTAGTGTGTAATGTATATGCGTTGGCAACATTTCTGTATTTGTCTTTGTAAGATCATTTGCTTTTTCCAGCTGAGCACATCTCTGTGTGTGTGTGTGCACGCGTGCGTGCATGTGTGCGTGTGTGTCTGAGTGATGCCTCTGTGAGGTAACTGCTGTTTCTGGGATCTAAGAATGAGGTTTGGGATATCAACTGGCACCTGGAACATAAAACCTGAGCATGTATGTGAATTTAATGTAGGAATGAGCTTTTCTGACTGCTGTAGAAGGAATAAAGATCCCCCATCCTGTCCCACTCCCCACACCCCTTTTATACATCTCTATTTGTAGAATCAGAATTCAGTTTAACTCTTAGCATGGAGAAAACCCAGTGCAGTGCTGAGGAGAGAGGCTATGTGACAGATTTATGATGGGATGATGCACATAGTATTGTGCAGAGCTAAAAAGTGATTCCCCCTACAAATTTCCCGCATTACAGCCTCACAGTGAGTTTCCAAGTTAGCAAGGGTTGCCTTTTTGTTATTTCGAATGCTTTTCTTCCCCGCTCTTCTCCTGCTCCCCTACCTGGTCTGAGCAGGCTCCTAGCAGCACTGGCTCTTTTTGCTGGCGTTTAATATTTTCCATCCGAAGCTTAGCGCAGGCGGTGCAGACGGGGCAGACGTGTGCCCGCCGTACAAAGGCAGTGAGGAACGGGATCTGCGTTGCACAGAAAGCCCAGAGGCGCCTTCCTGGAGCTCACCGTTGGCATCCAACCGCGACGCCGGCTTCCCGGCCCCCTGCACAGCTCTGTTCTCTGAACTGCCGCAAAAGTAGAGGGGAAAAACATGTCTGCATGGCGCTCCCTGTCACGGCGGGCGGAAGACTCACGTATTTATGGAGCCAGCGCTTCCTTTTGCGTTTGACTGACAGCCAGGATCCCTTCACTGCCTGGTCACTGGAGCTGATTAGTATGCGAAAGGGTCCGCCTCGCACCGAGAGATGCAGCCGCAGCAGCTTGCAGAGCTGTCACACTCACACAGGCTTCTTATCTGCACTGGCTTGACGAATTAAAAAGCAAGCCAGCCAGCAAGAGAGAGACCGGGAGAGAGAGGGGGGAAGAGAGAGAGAGAGAAGCTTGCAGACAGCGCTCGCTTTCTTTTCCTAAAGGAAGGATTTTGCGTCTTAAGTGCTCACTGGTTGTGATGATGCTTCACTTAGCGGGCTCCAGAATGAGCTAGAGACAGCAGATAGGGGGATAAACTAAAAGCAGACCACAAAGCATTACGAACAAAACCAAAACCAGGAACAGTTTTCTCCTCTATTCTAGCATGGTGGATGTATGGACAGTCTTACAGAGCAGAGGTTGACTTCTCCAAATCTACCAGCCCCACATCTTGAACACTACAGTGTTCTGCATTGCACCATGACCTTGGATGTTCAAACGGTGGTCGTTTTTGCAGTGATTGTGGTGCTATTGCTTGTGAATGTCATACTCATGTTCTTCCTGGGCACTCGTTAAATGGATTTTTTCTCCTGAGCTGTTGGGGGCTACTACTACCACTAGCAATTCAACAAGAGAGAGAGCGAGAGAGCGAGAGAGAGAGAGAGAGGCAAGAGAGAGAGAGAAAGAGAGAGAGAGATATTTCTTACTGAGGGGGGAAACGCGTTGAGCTTCAACATGGCCTCGCTGTGATATGTATGACGTTGGTATATTATCTCTCCCTAAATCTTTTGTCATGTCTTGTCTTTTAAGTATGCCTGTAAGTGTAGCTGCTTTTGCCTGGGTTTTAAATGTGATAAATAATAGTAATCCATTCATATATTGTTCTGTGCTAGTGAGATAGAGCTATACATATTTAGTTAGAAGCAGAGTGAAAATATCTTTCTGTGGTAAGCACTGGCTGTGTTATTTTGCTTCATTTAAAAATAGAGACTCAAGTTAATAATAAGTCATTTTGTGTGAAATTTCTAGCAAGCAGTTAATGTGCAATGTCTGTGAGAGTAACCATGTAGCTGCCAGGTGAGAGGTGGTGGTGTGTGCAATTGAATCGAGCTCTGGACATTTTTAAGGGGGTATGAGAAATCCTATTAAAGGATTAAATCTTTGCTAAAATAACATTCAGCCACAAAAAAAAAGGGAGAGAAATTCTACTTACCTTATTTATCTGTGTTGCCTTGATGATCTGACTTGATTTCTCAATATTCAGCCCAAAAGCCTCCAAATTCTACGTCCACACTGATGTAGCCTAGCTCCTTTCTTTAAAGGTGTGAGAGGGACCGAAACATAACCTGCTGGGCTTTTTTTTTTCTTGTTTGTATGTGGTTTGTATCTCTGCAAATTGGGAAGGAGGGATCAAAGAGAAAAAGGGAATGCATGCTTTGTTTTTCTTTGCTAAAGCAACAGATACAGAAGGGTTGGGTTTTGCTTTATTTCTCCAGAAATTTTATTTTGGCTTGCTTTTTTTTTTTTTGTGTGTATATATATATATAATTTTTGGTAATGTGTGTAAGAAGAATCTTTGCCCACCTCAAGGATAACAAGATTTTGAGATGGGCTCTTTTGTGTGACTTTATTTACATTGATTTTCTTGAAAATGAAGTGCTAAATTGTATATTATAGGTTTACTGAAAACGTGTCCACTAGTTAGAGGTCCTTCTGTTGAAAGATGTCTAGACCAAAATTGCAATGTTTACAGCTGGGAAGCAGAGCTGGCTGGGGGGTCCGAGTATCAGTGCATGAAGTTTAGAGAGAATATGAAGGGAATGTCTGAAAAGAGTAATATCTTTTCCTCTTGAAAATGTCTCTGTACTATGTTTCTGTCAGAAATCTTATGGGTTTTTTAATATAGTATTTTCCCTCTAGAAAAATCAGAATTACTCAAAACAAAACAAAGTAAATTGCGGTTTGAAAATGTTTAAATCTCTTGCTGACATTCACTGAAATTATATTGCCTTGATAATTTAACTAGTTCTTGCTAATTCCAGCTGTCTGTCATTTATTTGATGTCCTCTACTAATTGGGGAAAAAAACCCCAAACACATCAAAATCATGTCACTGATTCATAGAGACAGAGCAGGAGCTTATAGATGGAGACATATAGTTATTTCCATGTGAGAGTCTGTGAGTTAATCGCATAGCTGGGCTCAGGAGCTGATTTCGGCTGGTGACATGATTGGAAATTGAGTTAAATGCTGCAAATCTGGCACTTTCAAAGTGGCTTTAGTGGTAAATAGAAGAGAGGAAAAAAATTTTCCCTGAGTCCCATGGTGGTAACGGTCAGCCCCCAAAGCTGACAAGAAGTGTTTAGTGGCAGTAGCCCATTCTAATGGGTAGAGAAGCCAAGACTCAGTGATACAAGCCCAGCAAAGATGCTCCGGTGCCTGCTGGCTGTTTCCCCCTCTTCACTTGTAGCTATCACTGCAAGAGGTATCGGCTTCACTTCGTAAGATACTGAGCGAATCTTCTTTTTATTTAAAAAAAAAATTTTTTTTAGGATGGTTTAGGTTGTTAAACAACTCAAATTTGCTTGACTTTCCTGTTAGCTATCATATGTCATTAGTTTTATAGGTTGCAGAATCTCCTGGAAATATAGTATATGAGTAAAGATCACTATGGAAAGGGAATCAGTCGTACCGCAGCCGAGATAATCCTTTCAGTGAAACAGTTTTAAGCGACATAGTGATTTGGAGGAGCAAGGGTGGAAAAATGAGAAAAAAAACACCCCCAAAACAAATCAGTGAGTTAAAAATGGAATGCAACTGTGTCTGAATGTTTATTTTCGTCAAGGTTAGCTCTCTGGCATGAAGGTTTACCTTTCAATAAGATTTCTATGAGGAATGCTTGGTACCTGACATGGTTTTCTAGTGCGTACAAAGTGCATTCCTTGATCTGGAGCTTGTACTTCTCGGGTGATATTTGGGAGGCGTGCGTGTACATGACGGCGTATGTTATCGCATGTATCGGGAGCTTCTGTGTTCGATTGCTAATTCCTGCGAGTCCCTTCTGGTTCCATCGGTGGAGTTGTGTGTTGCTGGGAGATCTCTGACTGGTCGGGTGCACGGGGAGGACGAGGGTGTCGTGCACACTCGGTTACTGGGGGAATGACCGCTGGGAGATTATTTTTTTCCATTACAGAATATGCTTGAGAGAATTAATGTAATTTTATTACAACTTCCTCACCTTTTATTCTCCCAAGTGCTGGTGGAGTCAAAGAAAGCAAGTTTATGCAGGGCAATATGAGTGTGGAAGTTGGGAGCAGAAAACTTTGTTATCGTAGCAACACTGTTCCTGATATACCAGGCTTCCTATTGGACTTTTGGGGGAAAGAGAGGAAATAAGCCTAAAAAGTTAGCAAGGGCTAGTGTTTCTGCTTGTTTAGTTTGATTCCTGTTTCCCACCCCCAGTCCTCAGTAGCCACCTTTTCAAACAGGCCTTGAGCCATCTGCCCCAACCCCATTTTTGTAGTTTCGCACCTGCAATTTTGCATTTTCCAAGCCTGCAGTGGAGCCCTGAAATGTCTGGTTTGCAGGAGCAATTAGCTAGTTAAACAACTCCGTCTTGCCATACTTTTCAGGAGCGGCTCAATCCATGACAGTCTGCATTAACAGCTTTTTGGGGTGACAGCGTTCCTAGTTGCTTGCAGTAGATCCTCTGTACTCGTAAGTGACTGTGCTTGCAAAATTTGGGGTGTAATTTGCACGCTGTAAAATTCCTACATGTAGTGGAGCTTTCCTTCTCCCTGAGCTCTGTGGGATGATTCGGGTCATGCGTATGGCTGGTTGCGGTCGGGGTCCCGGGGGTAGTTTGGCTCCATAACTCCCCCACGGTTTGTGAACACTGAGTTCTTCACATCTGTGGGGATGCTGAAGCCCAGAGATGGTGGAAGAGGGGGTCATTCCTTTAAATGAATCAAAGCACTGACCCTCTGGAAAGTACAGCTCCAAAGAAAAAAATATTCATTTGTATGCAAATAGCATATTTATAATGCATAAAATCTCTTTTTGTGATTGCTCGTGTGTATTTGTTAGGCTGGGTGATGGGAGACCTGCCTTGCTGTTTGTCTGCTTAAGCAGGATTCAATGTTATTTGCCACAGGATTCATGAAAATGCCTCTGACTGTATCATAGCAACCCTGTTTCACACAGTCCATAAAAAGTCCATTCCTCCTGAGCGGCAATCCGCTGTCTTAAAGATTCAGGCACCCTTCTCACTGTGGAGAAAGGATACATTTCTCCCTCTTTGGATGCTTCGGAAAAAGCATACGTGTCAGGATGATCCCTGCTAGTCCTGCATCCACTGTGATTTTAATGCTCTTTCTTTAAAGCTAATAAGAGGGCTTCCTTTCAGTTTTTTCTTAAAGGCTTCCTCCCCCACCCTGGATATTTCCCACCTCTGTTTTAAACCTCACATGACAAGTTAAAAGGGGGACGGGACAGCTCAGAGGTCTCTGATGTGATGGCTCTTTTCTGTCCTGCCATTTGGATTTTCCCCCAGGATGGCAGCAGCACAGCACTTGCTTATGCTCTGTAGTGAATGAAGATCTGCTCAGATTCGAGCCCTTCTGTGGGAATGCAGAGGTGCTTTCTCATCCCATAGATGAATGTTGTTAAGAGCTGCATGTTCACCTGACTCCTGCCCCCATCTGTTTGCATAATGTGGTTATATTTCTTTTTGGATCAGGTATTCAGTACACAGCCCAACTGCTGTGTATAATGTCTGAAGGAAAATTGCCAAAAATCCATGTAAGTTTTTTTTTGTTTGTTTTGTTTTAGTTTGTCAATAGAACCCCTCTTCTGTATTGTTCATTTCATTTTGTTGTTGTTCTTTGATGTCTGTATTTAATGAATGCTGGTTGTGATGGGAGATCCGGTGGTCTTTGTGTACAGTGCTTGCTTGCTTGCATGTATGTATGTATTGTGCCTGTATTGTTTCTGTATGTGCTATATGTTGTTAATAATGCATCTGTGTTGGTGAGGAGTTTTTTTTTTTTTTCTATATTCTGCATTCACAGTGTGTATCTTTCTCAACTGGGTGTGATAATTATGTTCAATGTGTGTCTCTCAGTGAAATGTTATGAGAGCTATTTTGATAAAATGCAGGGATTTGTCTCTTGTACACGGAATCTCCAATGACTAGAAGTTAGGAAGCCTGAGAAAAACTCCCTAATGTTAATGATTGTGTAATTATTGTCCTTTTTTGAAAAGGATGCTTGTTCAGGGGTTACAGAGGTGGCAGAGGACAGTTCTGCTGGATCCTGGTTTTGCCACTGATTTACTGTATGGCCTTGGGCATGTTCCTTTGCTGCCTTGTGGCTCCTCTTTCCCAGTTGTAGAAGACGAACATCATCCGTTACTTAGGCATAGCCAAGACCTATTAACTCCTATTTCTTCCCTTTCTGCAGCATCCTGTAGCTGCAAAAGTGGTGGTGTTCTGGTCAGGCAGCAGGGGAGTGGCAGTACAGGTGAACAGTGTGTGTCTGACCGCATTGGCCCAACTGTGCGTAGCTGGATTTAGCCTGTTGGAACTATTGTAGACGGCGGTCTGTAGTGGTTTATGCTTCTCACTAAAAATAGATGCTCCTGGAGGAAGAGCTGCTGGAGGAACCATGATTTATTTGTTTTATTTTGTTGGTTATGGTTGAATTTCTTTCCTGAGTGGAAATGAGTCTTAATTTGAAAGAGCCCACAGATGGCCAGGTTGTCTCTAACCGTGCTGTCCTCTTCACCAGCAAAGGACCATGCAGCCTCGACTGCTTATTTCCAGTTTTTGTAGAGTATTACTCCTGCATTGTTGGAAATGCTACACTGACAACATGTTCTCTAGGGCATCTGAGCTCAGGGCAAGAAGTACTCAGAGCTCTCCTGTTGATGAATGTGTTGGGCAGGCCTTGAAAGCTTTACCACCCAAATTAAAGGGAGCCTTAGGGGGTGAGGGAGCATCCTCATAAAGGCATTTAAAAAATTAGCTCTGGATTTCACCTGACTCTGTCTTATGTATTCAGAAAATTTCATAAGCGTGCTACTTTGCTCCCATCACAGAGCAAGGGAAACTGAGGCATGTGGTGGTCGGAGAGCAGCGTGTGGTGGGGTGGGGATTAGTAGCAGAGCTGGGAGCAGGAGCAAAGCTCAGGGGCCCGTTGGTCACTCTACCCACTGGATTGTACTACCTTCTCTTAATCCTCAGTGAAGCAGGGCCAGCAGGCATGCTGCTTGGAATCTGGCTTGTACGCTTTTATTTGAACCTTCCCATTTGGAAGTGTCAGTGACAGGCTTGTGCTGGGGATCTGTGGAGTGAGCTGCTCGCAGTCTGGTGGAGGATCTCTTTTAGCGGATTTCAGAGCTCCCAGCATAGCAGGCTCGGAGAGCAGGAAAGTCTGTCCGTGCCCATGTGGATAGTCCCATGTGGTTCAGTGCCTGCCCCTTCTTTCGCATCAGCTGAGACATATATAACATAACGTATAGACTGCTGGCAACGATTGCGTTTCTATTTTAGGCAGCATCTCTGGCTAAGTAAAGCAGGGGCTACACTGCCAGCCACTTTGCTCTGCAATCTTGTTTAAGTCTCTGAGGGATGAACTGTTTCTCTAGCCCTGTTGCCTTCCCGTAGGACCTGATCAGGACTCGCAAGGCAGGCAGTCACAGCCCCGATGGGTGCTTGGGTCAGAGCAGGCAGCCCTGCCGTGCTGGCACTGTGGCCACAGAGGTAAAACAGTCACAATAGGTGGCGTCACCCCATTGCCACAGCACCGGGTAAGGTGGCTCAACCTGGCAGCCTGTCCCTTTTTTTCCCCCCCTTTTTTTTTTCTTTCTTTTTTTTCTTTCTTTTTTTTTGGATAAACCCCGAAGTTAACTTCTAGGTAATTTATTATTACTAGATTATCTTACTGTCCCACCACAAGCATGGGCAGCTGCATGCTCTGGCATCCCCTCTTTCTCAAGCTAAGCAGCTGTGCCATGGCATGCCCCAGGGAGGTCTGCGTTTTTGCTGGGGGGGCCATGGGGGACTGTCAGTAGAGTGGTCCTTCCCGCTTTGTTTCTGGTAGGGAAAGCAGCATGCCCGACTATCCTATGGCCTCTCATGACCATGGCCTCTGTCCCCAGCTCTGCTCCCCCACCTGCCTCTTGCGGTGACCTTTGCAGAGGATGTCCTGCCTGGAATGATGAGAATAATTGTCATTGGGTTTGCAACATGGGCAGGGATATACCTGAGCGTCCTGGATGTGCCTTGTGCCACCAGAGAGCCGCTCCAGCCTCACGAGGCATCGAGTAAAAATCAGTTCTCTCTTGATACTCAGGATGTTTGCCTGGGGAGTGTCTGTTTCTAAAGGGTTAAGCTTCTCCTGGTGCCAATTCTTGGGTTTTTAAGCTGCTATAAGGGAGCTTAGAGCCCCTGGCTTTGAGGGTGGTTGCAGCTCACACTTGAAAGATATTGGGAGAGGAATCAGCCAAACTAGGAGAATTTTGAAAGTAGCAAAGATCCTAACTGTGCAGGGGGTGTTTCTTATAATTAAAAAAATGCAATATGGGCTCAGTTACACAAATATAAATTCAGAAAAATACCCTAAGGACCAGGCTTTACCCTGATAAGCAGTGGGCTAATTTGCTGGGCATATCTGTAGCAAAGTTTTGTCAAGTAAAATTGTTCCATTTGAAAAAAAGCATCAGGCTCTTGCTGGCATTATCAGAAAACAGTTTTTTTTTGCAAAGGATTTCTGTGGACCACATTCCCTGCGCTATTTCTGATGCTTCTGCTCTCCTGTATTGTATTCAGTATATCTGACAAGGTTTTCTTAATAGGTTGTGCGCTGAAGTTTCTGTTCCGATACCAAATTTAGGGAAAGCTTGTTATCTAAAATTCTTTCTTCCTGGCTTGATAAGATGCTGATTAATTTTATGCAACTCTCTTTCCTTATCTAGTTGAGCTTCAGTCAGCTTTAGTACAATCTTGGAAAAGTGCGATCAATCTTTAATGTTTGTTTTTAAGGTTTATTCCAAAGCCTTTTAGGCACACTGGATGTTTGGTCTTTTGTGAAGTTCTATGAGAAATAAGTTAAAAAGTAACAATTATAGAACAGGTTTTGAATCCGGATGAAACATTTTAAAGTTTTTAAAGTAAAACAAGAAAGAACTTATTTTAAATGGCAGTTACTCTGATGTTATTTGGGGTATTAAATTGAGATTATATGACTCTGGTGTTGCACATATGCAAAGCTGGATGCATAAAGCACAGAATACTAATGGTGCCTTTATATAGGAATGTGTAGATGTGGTACCTATCTGACACAAGGATGAAGGAGAGGGACTGTTCCCTCTCCATAGGTATGTGTAAGGTAAAGAGGGGCAAGGGCAGCTCCACGTATCTCTGCCTTGCGCCATTGAGAAGGGCTGTGGGGGCACAGGGTGCTGTGCTGGGGAACCGCGTCCTGCTTCTGCTGAAATGCACAGGCCAGAGGAGACGGTTGCGTCTGTTCAGTGCAGCCATCTCACGCTCAGTGAGGAGGGGGCTCGCTGGGGTCTGCGGTGTCGTTGTGGGCAGCTGTGAGCAGGAAGGGGTACTCGTGCTGGGGCAGCAAGGAAACTCAGCTGTCATCAGTGGAGAGTGTCTGCCTTGATTTCGTGATCAAGAGTTGACATCTGGATAGATTTTCAGTCTCTGGTCCAGGGCAGATGAATCTCTCATCTGATGCCCAGCAGCAGATCGATCCCATCTCCTGGACACCGACGGTTTTGCAGAAGCATCTGAAAGTCTTTCCTGAAGAATTAAAAGTACACACACATGCAGTGCAAAGAAATTAAACCTCACAAACCTGCAGGCTGGGAACAAATATGCTTAAGACTAGCCAGCTGCTTTATAATTGCAAGTCTTCAACCAGGAGGAGCCTGGCTTCTTCGGTGCATATCTGGAGCCTGGGAAATGTATTCACAGGCGTTAACAGGATTGAGACCCTAGATTTATGGAATTTAGAAAGCACTGGCTCTGCTCCCTCCGCTGCAGGACCAGGTGCTGACAAGCCAGGTGCTGGTGCCATCCCCTCTTGAGACAGGATGGCACTCTCAGCCCACTGCCATTTGCAGATTGTCGCAGTGGCCCCAACTGTCAGAAAAGCCATTTTTCCAGCTCAGTTTTAAGCTCAGTATGAGATTGTGTCTAGTCCTCAGAGCCCAGGTTTGGCTGGAGGTTGTAGGCAGTGCCATCTCCCCCCGTAGCTTCCTGGTTTCTTGTTCTCCTCCTACACTCCCTGTGTTAAACAGTTGCTGTGTTTTGCCCCAGAAAATGGTGATGGTTTGATCTGTCTCCAGTGTCTTTTTAAAACAGAGGCCAGGCTGTCCCTTGCTCTCATCCTCACACACAGCAACGTACATATGAGTGCCTGCGCGTGCAGGCATTTGTGCATTTTCATATATATTTCTTTTTACATATACAGGGAAACACATAGATTAAAACACATGTGCATGTGTTTTCCTTCCCAGATATATTTTGGAAAATATGAGTCAGCAGCAGGCAAGAACATATTACATAATCTCTGGGAGTGAAGAAAACCTTGCAGTTTATTAGGAGACAGGCTTTCTGCAAGCAGCATTTTTTAACATCATTTTGTTACCACACATTGATGTGTGCCTCTCGGTCAAGTGGCCTTATTTCCATCGTATGCGGTTGTGTCTGATGTAGAAATGTAGTCCCAGTAGCCTTGGGTTTTGTTATATTTTTAAACCCCACAGTAACAATAGCAGAGTCTTAGGGCTGTGATGATGGTAACGACTTCTCTTCCTTAACATGTTTTGCTGCAAAGACTGTGATTTTCCTTTTTGGTTCCCCCCACTCCCCACCTCCTGCTGTTTTCTATAAAATCTTAGCACTGAGAGAAATCACACATGAATGCAGCTGGAAATAAATGTTGCCCCCTCCGCCTCCCCTCTGTTCATGGCCACCCACCTCTACCGCCCGCACCCAAATGGGAGAGTGAAGTCAACATCCACTTTTAGCCCTCGTCTCCTGCTCGGTTCTCCCTGCAAGCTCATTTCCCACACCTCACAGAGTGCGGTGGCTCTGCCTGCTGTACATGCAGAGGGTGAAATTTGGAGGGGTTTGAACACCATTTTAACGGCTTCTGCAGCCATAGGAGCACTTGTCTGGCCCCATCAGTGGTCATGCTGTCATATGCCTTAACATAAGAGGCTGAGAGAGGACACACAGTTTGCTGCTTGTTCACTAAGCATCTCAGGGAGTGGGGAGCATCATGAATTGTGGAGAGACAGAGGAGCACAAACGAAAAAATGAAGTAAGATGGGTCTGGCTCAAGTCAGACAGCAGAAAGATCCAGGGTTTGAATCCCACATCCTGGGCTACAACAGGTGTTGTGAGTGACAGCATGTGCCAGGGGATGGGAAGCAGTGGGGGGCACGGAGCAGAGTGTTGGTGGTTGGGTGCTCTTATCTTCTTGACAGTGCATCTCAGTTTCTCCATCTCTAATGCCAGGCTTAATTCCAGGCTGTTCAGTCAAATCCCTGCATTTCTGAAGAATGCTTTGAAAGCCTAGGAGGGGAATGGGCACTAGCAGAGTTAAAGGAAATAAAGAAAAGCACTTGTTTATTTTTAATTTGCCCAATAAAACCAAAAGGTTTTGAACTGCTTTCATCTCTCAGGGCACTGCAAATACTTCCGCTGTGGCTAAGCTAGCGGTTGCCTTTCAAGCAAAGAGAAAGCTCTGTTGCGGTTTTAAAATATCAAAGCCTTCCCAAGGAGGCAATAAATTGCCATGCTGGCTGAAACCAGGAGTGCAAGTAGCTCTGTGCCCTGTCTGGGACAGTGTCTGAGACACATGCTGTAGAGAAAATTGAGAGAGACACAATAATTGATGGTGATGGAATAACCTGTTTATCCAGAGCACTCTGTCTTCACCCCCATTAGCTCGTGAGTTTCTGATGCTTGGAGACAAGAGAATTTAAATCTTTGTATTTTTAAAACCACAAAATTATCTGTTATAGCCAGGAAGTTCTCATGAGCTCAGCAGAGGGGATATCCTCTTCATTCCAGCGTTCATCAGGGTTCTCCACATTTTGTTCAGAAGTCTGGTTTGAGCTGTGTGTGTCTGCCCAGTGTTTGGAGCAGCTGGGAAATGATAGGGTGCTCCCAGGGATGGGTTTTAGGGGAACTGCCCCCCATTTCCAGCCTCTCTGCAGCCCTGTGGGTGATGCTGCAGAAGCCATTTCATCTTTCTGCATCTTTATTTCTCTTTCTGTAGAACGTGCAGAAGGAAATTGCCCTTTCCTGTTAAATGGTTTGACAGCTGAGGATGAGAAGTGCTGTATTCCAGGCAGATGGGATCATAGCTGAGTGAGGATTGCTGACAAATGCCACTCTACCCCTCGCAGGCAAAGGGGAGAGGCGGAGATAAGCTTTGCAACTGGCCTCTGGCAGACCAGAGCTCCCACCCAGGCTGCTCCCTGCTTTAGTAAGAGTTTAGTCAGACTGGAGTTTCACCTGAGATCCAGACAGGGATGAGATGCCAAATGATGTCAGCAGGGTTCCACCAAAGATTAATTTGGCCTCAAATATTTTGCATATGCAACATCATATTGCAACCTTATTATTTTCACTGTTTTAACGAACATTCAGCTAGACAAGGTCTCTGTACCTCTATAGAGCCTTCAGTTGTTACTCGTCAATAATACAGTTGCACTCAGTTATTAGTTGATCCAAATTAGGCTTCTTTGTTTCTCTAAGCCTTTTGTGGTATTTCTGTGCACTTAAGAAATTAATCTGCATTAAGTAGAAACACCTAAGTAAAAATAGCAGCTTTTGAGTAGTTGCTTTTCAGTTTTTCGAGGCGTAAGCTCCAGGGCAGAACCGTTCAGGGTAACCAGTAATCCTCGCCCCAAGGCCAGTGACAAAATATGGGAGAGGCTCACAGAGCAGGAAGGAGTGGCACAAACCCCACCCAGGGCAGCCTGGCCCTGCTCTGGATGGTGGGATCCCCCTGGAAGTGCTGTCTCCTAGAGACATGCTGTCTCTCTGACTCAGTGACATAAGCTGATGTTTTACTTCCCAAATTTTTCCTTTTAGAGCGTCTGTGTTTGACCATCCTCTCCCCAAAAGGAAGGTTGTTCCCTGGGGCACGTTCCCTCCTGTTTTGTCAAACCTGGCAGGAAGCGTCTGTAGTGCTTGGTCTCAGATGGTCATGAAAGACTTCCACTCATTCCTTTGAACAGTTTTCCCAAGCTGGAAACTTCTCACTGTCACTAGCAGTGGCTTTAAGTTTTTTCTATTGCCCTTTTTTTTCCTTTTTACTGCAGACAGTTTTACCTTTGCGGGTCTTTCTCCAATTCAGGTTGAAATTCAAGCAATAATAATACTTGACATTCTTTATTCCAGCATCTTAAAAACATTTTCTGAAGTTGAGTTACTTAAAAGCCTTTGTGCTATATAAATACTCGAGCACTTTTTCTATTTTAAAATGGAAATGGGTGCCTGAAAACGCTCAAAAGGCAAATTAAGATCAAAGGCTTGGGTCTACTAGTAGTTTTCTGTATTATCCATAAGAGCTTGAGACTAAGATTGTATAGCTTAAGTGCAAAGGGACTGCTATGCTGACAAGGGCATAATGCATCTCTAAAACTCAACACTGATGCTCTTGAGGGCTGGGCTTGGTGTCTGACATTCCTACTGCTGGCCTGGCTGGAAAATCTCATGTTTTATCATGTTTCATGCCCGTTGCTGTGCCACAAGGGCCAGCAAATGGCTGTAGTGGGGCTAATGGTACCACTGCCCTTTTCAGTGGTAGCTGGACTTGCTTTACGAGTTTTTCAGAAAAGCAAAGCTGTTTTCTCATAGTCCATCCCTCCTCACTATTTTCCTTCCTTCCTGTGGCTTATGAGCAGGAATCAGGGTAATAGATGGAAATTTATGTCCTGGAAGCATGTAATAAGGGTATCCTGAGGGTTCAGGGCAGCTCACAAAACAATTGCCTCTGATAAATGCTCGGAGGTTTTCCTGAGTTTTCTCAGCAGCTGTAGTCAATGCTCTCAGTGGGTGTTTTCACCACGGACCAGCTATTCATAGGGAAATGCTACAAGGCTGTGTAAGCCACCAACATTGTAATCCTTGTAGTAATAAAACAAAAATGGATGCAGAGTGATTTGGCCAGAAGAAGAGTGGAAAGAAAAAGACAGTTAAAATCCAAGGAGTAGCTGTTGAGATGCAAAAGGATCTAGAAAGCAAAGATGCAAAAATACAATCTGAAACGGAAATGAGTAACACTCTTACAGCATTGTATAACTCATTTAATTGCAATCCATCTAGAAATCTATTTGAGGCAAGAAATCAAATCAGAATTGTAGAGCAAAGCATTGGTCTTCCAGATGTTTGGAACTTTCTGGATTGTTATTTTCAGCTTCCTTCCACAGTTTATTTGAATCCCTTCTTCCCTGCAGTGGCCATGGAAAGACTCTCGCCTTGGATGCGTTGCGGGTGGGGCAGTAAATGCAGTGGGAGTGTCCTGGGGCTTTCTGCTCTGAACTTTATCTCTTGTCATCTTCTGAGAAACACCATGAGGTGGTTGTACTGGTGAGCATGGAGGGGTGGAAAGTGGAACCCCCAGGGTTTCTGTAGGATAATCCCGCCTTGGAAAGGGCCATGCAGCATCTTCCAAGCTAGACTGAGGTGGTCAGGATGGACTGTTGCCCACACAGGGAGCTTCTGTCTTCCCTAAGCCGTGCTTCTATATGAGTGGTAGAGCTGCAGCCATAATGTGCTGTTTACTCTGATCACCTCTTTTAAACACATTGGATCAGATTGTGCAACATAGACACTATAGCTACCTCATCATCTTTCACCATATATGTTCTCAGCCTGCTTAAGAGACTGGTTGAAGCCCATCAATGTTGAAGGCTTCTGGTATCTGGCAGGCTATGGTACATTTGTCTTGGCAGAATTAAGTCTTGACTCTAATAGATGTCATCGGTGTCATTCCCAGCAGTCTCCTGAAATGCCAGCGTGGTGCACCTGACATTTCTCTTGTATTTGGTGGCATTTGTGCAAGAGGTTTTACCTTGTTTCTTGTCCATCTTGAATGTTCAGAGCTGCTTTGGTGACTTGCATTGCATCTAGTTCTTGGCAAGCAGCGTGCAGAGGCTAAAGCCGCAGTGTATCCAGGCAGAGCTCAGCTCTGCTGCCAAGCCACCCTGTCGCACCAGACGAGTGTCCCTCTCCTTCTGGGAGTAGGCTCTGCTTCACTCTGCCTGTCATGGGCTTCTGTGAGCTGTTGCTTACCCAGACTCACAGTTTGGCTTTGGGTTGTGCAGATTATTAGGTGCCCCTGCTTTGTGCACCTGGGGACTTGAGGAGCTAACCACTTGCTGGCTGCTTCCAGAATGTCCCTTTGGATGTGGTCTCCTCCTGCCTCTTGTGCTGCCTGGGGTGGAGTCGTGGGGGCTGGACTCGAGCAGTGGTGCAAGAAGCAATCAGGCATCTGTTTGGAAATCAGGTTTTCAGAATGGTGAGGGTTTGAAACAGGAATCCAGGGAAATGGGAGAATTTCCTGACAGCCAGACACTTAAAAAGTTTTCTTAGCAGAATGGCCCAAAACGTAAGCAAACTGACTCCATATGCACCATATCTCCTCTGACCTCCCTCCTCACTTTGTCTCTCTCAGACTGTCATTACAAGTCCAGTGGAAATGTATCTGTCCCCACTCCATCCAGTCTGGGGAATGATGGTGCTGCACACATTATTACCGGGAGCGGTGCTGACCTCCCTGCTTGGGCAAGGAGGAAGTTTCCCTCGTGGTACAGCACAGCGTGGTCTGGCTGATGAGTCTTGAAAATACATTAGTGGTAGATGCAGTCTCTAGTCCTTGTTTCTGCTGACAGGGTATTAAATGCATTCACATTTAAATTATTGGCTTCAAGCAAGAGAGAGATATGGGAAAAGAGATTGCAGTAGGTTTACCCAGTTGAGATGAGTCCAAAGAGATTGCATTGCAATTCCTGCCCCTGATCTGGGGAGGGTGTGAGGAAAGGGGAGATGCAGGCTTTTTTAAATTAAGGGAGTGCATATGAAAGAGGGAGAAGGATATGATACAGAAGGTAAAACTGAGTATAGAGGAGTGATGTTATAAAGGGAAAACTGGGGCTGGAGATCAGGACAAATTAGAGCATGCAGAAAATGTAATCCACTAGGCCATGGATTTGTATTTCTGGAAAATAACTGAAGTACCTTCACATGGGACAGTTCTCATGAGGTTGGAGAAAATACCAGAACAGGTACTCAAGGGAACAGTCTTCCTTTGGCTTTGAGCAGAACAGATGATTCAAATGTGGTTTTTGCGAGCACAGAGCCCCTGAATTGCGAGCAGCACTGTGTTTCCTTGCATGCAGGCACCTCTGGGCAGCACAGCTTAACAACGGGGCAGCACCAGCAGGATTTGCACAAAATAAGAGTTTATTCTAATGATAACTGCAGAGAGGAGCAGCAGACCTCCCAAGGACAGATGGATTCATGAGTAGAAGGGCTCTGGAAATGGGCCGTTGGTAACACTGGAGCAGAGAGGAAGGGAATATTTTATTATTATTACCTGGAGTGGATTCAAGCCTTAAACAGATGGTAGGATTTGCCAGTTTGTTGTGTTAGAAAGTCGGGTGTTGGAGGCTTGTAAGCCAGTCAGTCCCGTCCATCACTCTGGCTACTGGGTCCTGTGTCCACCAAGGCTTTGTGAAACTGAAAGGACTGGTTAAGTAAAGGTCAAGGTTTCGTTTAGTGGTGATGCCAGTGCAGACTGTGGTTATGGGTGCCTAGGAGCTTGTGCTGCAAATAACTCTGGGTTTTGGCACCGGTCCTAAAGAAGAAGAAACAAGTAAGTGAGATATTTCATATGCTGGAATCAGTGTTTTGATTACTGCTTTTGAAAGATTGATAGAGGTGGATTTGGCTGTAAGAAAAGGATCTGTCTTGGCAGTTGAATAGCCTGTTCCAGACCTTCCCTTTCTCCATAGCGTAGTCAAAAGTCCTCTGGATTTATGGATGACCTTAGAAAGCGGAGGCAGCATTTGGTCAGCTGAGGTGCTAGAAAGACAAGGCTATGGAGTCTTATCTGTGTCGAGCAGCTTCAATATCTTATTTTTAAAAAGGCTCCTATATTCATTACCAAGAGTATCAGGTTCTTCTTCTAACACAAAAAAAAGCCTTAATTCATAAATAATTCTGTCCAATCCTATGCTACTTATTCATAAACTCTGCCTACTTTATGCTGATGCATAAATAAAGAACAGACCTTTCCCCATTTTCTTTACCTGCAGTAGCACCAGCCATTTTAAAACTGTGAGCTGAAACTCCAGGGTTCTTGCTAATCCTGATGGACCTAATGGGGGAGAACACTGGGGAGGGCTGCTGGGAGTCTGGAAGTGAGCCCAAGACCTTCAAAACCATGAACCAGATTCTCAGTCAACTAAGGCTTCTGAGCTTTTCCTGATTTGTTAGGAAGTCACAAGATTCTTAAAGCTATCAGATTTTAATTTTTAATCTTAGACTATCATGTATTGAAATAAGATATCAATAATTTAAACCTATCCACTTTCGTGAGAATCATTTTGATAGTAAGTATGCAACCAGTTTCTGGAGGAAAACATAAAGGTTCAGTCTCTTTGGAGTTTGTATTAATTAATATGGCCAGGCATTTGCCTATTCCCAGGGTGTTTGTAAGGTGCTTTCTACACACACTCACTGCCCATCCAAACCCAGGAAAAGGCTATTTTTTACTACCTGATGTAATTAAAAGCAAAGAATATAAAATGCTTACTGGCTGTTGCATGCTTACAGACACACATAGTATATGACAAGCCATTGCTTTGCAGCTATACATCAGAGTTACCTGCACACAGGTGCAGGGAGTGGGTGGATGTGTAATCCTGCATCTACGGAGCAATGTAAAGGTGACGCTCTGTGCATGCAAGAAATCTTGAATTGTGTGCTGCTTCAGAGCCAAATATATACATGTTACTGCAGATGAATTTGGACACATGGGATTCTTATATGTACGGTTATTGCATGTACAGAGACAGAGCTCTGCTGCTCATGGATTTACACAGTGATGCCTGCCCACTCTGACACAGATCCATGGTATTTTATTGTTGCTTTGAAGGCTGTTTCTAAAAATTCCCTGGCATTTATCCAAGAAGAGTGCCAATAGCCTTAAACTCAACTCACTTCCTTTACATCAAATCACGAAGCTCATCAATAGCAATCTCAGACTCCAGCAGGGAACACAAAGGCATTTTGCATTTGACACCCTCAATAGCCCTGTGGTAAATAGGTCATTACTAATACAATAGCAGTAATAAACTACAATGTATGAATTTAGAGAGTTAGAAATGATGGTGTTTGTGGTCCTTTTTCTTTGGTAGCAGATATTGTTTCTAGTGCCAGCAGAATAATTTAGGTAATATTTTCTTGTTCTTTTTTTTTGTGGAATCAATGAGCAGCATTTTATCATAGGTTTGTGTCTGGGAAGTGACAAATGCTCAGGTTCTTTTGCACCTCTGTGGCTACTTTTGTTAACTAATGTAAACCTAAAAAGACAAGGTGAAACCCAGGACATCACTGCTGCTAGTCCTGTCACTGCTGAGTGGAGCTCTGATAGTTTGTTGGAGCCTTTTCCCAGCAAGTTGCTCTCAGAACCTTTGGTTTTTCCAGCAGGAATACCACATATGATAGAGGGACTCAAAGGGGCCAGTTTTACCTTTAAAGTCTAGGTTTAATTTTTTCTGTTAAAAAAAATGTGTTTCGACAGTTTGTCACATCGGCTCAGCCTGCCATGTCGTGGGCAGTGAAGTGTTAGGAAGGAAAAGCAAAAAGTATTTTGATGAAAGATCAAGTCAACTCACTAACGTTTTTTGAACATCTCCTGTGTCGACCTTGGTCCACACAGACACATGCCTGCTCCTCTGGCTCTCGTGTCTCTGGAAGAGCTTTTGGAGGTGCTGAGAGGATCGCCAGGCAGGATTTGGGGAGATTTGGGTGAAAGTTTTGAAGGGATTTTGCTGGAGGTTTGTGCTTTGCAGCAGAGACATTTTGCCAGCTTCTCCTGAATTGAAGTCTCCATCATGTGTTTATTTTTGAACTGAGGAGGAGGGAAGGAGGGAGGTATCATCATCAGGCATTCTGATAGCTATGGGGAGTGGGGAGGGCACAGTATGTGTATCGCAAGAGACCCTAAATCGCTGTGCTCAGGTTCAAGAAAAGCCCAAACCCGGTCTCTCTTGTGGTTAGTTCTTGATTTTTTTTGACTAGACAAACATTTAATTGTTTTACCTTCATGCCACTGATGAATCAACTGAGAACTACAAAAGATAATGTACTTCTATTTTTATATCTTATACTAATGAAGCTCAGGTTAGAATTTCCCCCTGTATGATTGGCTAAAACAAGGTAGGAAAAATTCAGAAGGGGAGGAGGAGGGAGTGAGATGCTGAACATTTAGCAGCATGTGTGTATGTGGTTTGGGGAAAATGTGCAATGCCTTAGCAAAACAGCACTTGGAAAGCAAGAAGAGAAGCATTTTATTTATATAAAATTATCACTAGAGGAAGGGCTTCTCTGGGAGGATCTGTGGCACAGGGTGGATTGAGGCAGCGGTGTTGTCAGGACTGTGCTGCTGGCTGTGATTTCTTGGCACTGCTGCTGAGCGGCAGGGCTGTGCACTAGGGCTGTGTTGCACAGCCCCTAGCCACCAGCATGGTCTTGCTTGCTTTCTGTAAAGCATCCGCTTTGACTTGGCAGGATTCAAGCACTCCATCAAAAGTTCATTAGTATGTTCAATTAGAGGCACAGGGCTGCCTACAGCCAGCTAGCAAACACTAGGAGGAGGAATATAATGGACCAGACTAGATCAAAGAGAGCTAAAAATGTATAGTGACTTTACTATTAGCAGAGAAATTGCTGCTGAGGAGAGTGCAGGTAGTGGTGCGGGGGCTTAGGGCTGACCTGTGTTGACATGTTAATCTTAACCGCAGTATTTGACATCGGGGCACTGCAGTGATTGATACCTCCTAAACACCTTAGCTGGATGGCTGCTAGATAGCACTGTGTGAGCTGAGGGCTCCGTGCTTTGGCTTAGCTAAGGCCGTGTTTGTGGTTCAGCATCAAGATGAAAATCAAGCCTAAAGTCTCTGTATCTGATAGCACGTTCTCCAGCAATTTCAGTCCCAGACAGTGGAGATTCAGCCTTGCTGCTTGAAATCGGGCTGCGCTGGGAGTCAGCCTGGTAGGATTTGGTTTGCAGCTATGATGAAATCAGAAATTAGATCTGGGGTTGTGTGTGGAGCAACCCATGTAGGCAGTTGTTTCAGAGGTGAGAAACTGCTCCTAAACTGCTCAAATGCTTCTGAAAGATTCAAATTAAAGGTCTGAGGATTTGACATTTTCTTTCATAATAAAAGAGAGGGAGTAATCAACATACAGAGCTGGTGAGCGATTTTATTAATTTGCTGAACTGCAGTGCTGTCATTCAGTGGAAAATAAGACATTGGGGTCTATTTGTGAAACATGAGTGGGGAAAGTAAAGTATACATTACAAAAAAGCATCATTCGCTTAGGTTTTCCAACAGCTGATTTGAGCTAACCCAAGGGACCTGCAGGCCCTGAGTCCTCAGCGTCCTTGCTTACATTTTGGGAGTAATAATGTGCAATATATGCACCTCAGAGAAACCAGCTGTGATATTTCAGTACTTGACTAGTTGTGTCATTGGTTCGACCTCCTTTGAAGGGGACAAAGAGAGAATATGTGCCCAGTGAGAAAAAATAAGGGAACTGAGGAGTGTGCTTGAAGAGTCGCCCTCAGAAAACAGAAGATCTATGTAGGAATTTGTCCTCTTAAAAGGAGCCAAATGTGGAATGGTGTTTTATAGTGCCCATAAAAAAAGCTGTTAATAAAATTAATCTGGAAGGGAAGGGCAGCACAGAAAGAAAGATGAAATTTTACAACCCTAACATACAGTAGATGAAAAGTGTAAATCCAGCCCTGACTGGTAGTGTCTGGAAAGCATTACTGTTTGACCCCAAATAATGTTGCAGCTTCAGTCCAGCTAGACAAATACCCACACCACCACCACCATTACCATAATTCATGTCCCTATTTGAAGATATAGTTGTCAAGGACAAAGACTGAACTGCCTTGGGCCCAAGAGATTGCCTGTTGTCTCTATCAGTAAATTGGTGTGGTACAACCTTGGGCTGCTGCAGCTACTTTATGTTGTGTACGTATTGCAGGACTTCAATCTACCAGCGAAACAACAGTGTGTCTGTAAGGGCAGGAAAGGGGAGAAAAAGGGAAGGATGAACCACTTGGATCAATTCAGAACACACATTATGGGAAATATGACCCTACATGCACGTAGGAGATCTATGAGAAAAGTAAAGACAAGGCAAAATGCACAGCATGATCGTGTGTGGCACTAAGGTTTGTCATCTGATGCTGTTAACCCATCATGGGACCCTTCAGACTTATTTTAGCTTTTCAGGAAAAGTTTATCTCAAGAATGCGAACAGCTTAGAACATCAGGAAAGCAGAAAAAAGTAAATGGCATGAAGTTAATACAGGAAATGGTGAACTCTTGTGCACAGGAAGCACAGAACTGACAGCTGGATCCCTGATAAAAGCTAACGGCTGAGGCTTCCCTGGGTCACAGGAACTGTGTTTGTGCTTCTGGCCTTTTAAAAATTGAAGCTTGAAAATCTGGAAGAAATAGACTTTTTATTTGGTTAGTGTTTTGGAGCTATAAAACTGAAAGTCATAATACCCTGTAAAACATTTGAGGCAATTTGGGAATATAGTATTCCTTCTTAAACTCTATGGGTTTTAGAGACTTCTTACGCTTTCATAGCAGTGTAGGGGTATGACCTCTATAATGTTCAACAGGGTACTTGAAAAATTGAGACCAATTTAACAAGAATAGTTGCCGCCTTGGTGCTTCAGCTCTTCCATTTCTTTTCTGGCTAGAGTTAAGTTCATAATGGTCTAACTGAAACTTTTAGTTGCTAAAGAAGAGATTGGTGTGGTCTGGGCATCAGGGGACTAGTTTATGACAGATATTTTAGCAGAACCGTTTGTCCATGGCTGGAATGACAAAGTATAATGTCATAAATACAGTATTTTGAAGTTCAGAAATTGTCAGTCTTTGCATATTTTCAAGGTTATTTTTGGCCATGATAACAAAATATACAGTTATTTGGGAGTTTAAGGGAATACAAAACCCTGTGGATGAAGAGGAGACATACCAGTTGTTTGCCAGCTGATGTTACCTGACATCTCGGGGGTAGCAGTGTTTGCAACAGGCCTAAAGCGAAGACCCAAGTCCAAAGCGTGTCAGCTGCAAGCCTGAAATCCAGCAAAAGAGATGTTTTTCTATAGCTGGAATTTTGAATGCTATATGTCTGAAAATTGGAAGAACCAGTTTGTTTAAGATAAGAAAAGGTGCACATCAGAACTCTGTGACACGCTGATTTTTCCTCCTCCAGAAGGCCAGGTTTGTCTTCTGTCTTATTTTCTCTTTGTTTCTAAATTAAATTTGCCTAGCTTGCTGCACCAGACAGAGGATGCTGGTACTATAGCGTCTGCAAGTGGAAGACTCAGTTTCCTGCACTCTTTTCCCGTTTTGTGAATTTTGCTGCTGAAGTGCTATGTGGCTGCAGGATGAGCACCAGTCCTTGCACGAATGTATGTCAGAGACACTTTGGAAGAGAAGCCAGAATAAACATTATTGCATTTCTTTAAAACATAGTATTTCCTAAGGTGAAATAAGAATGTGGCTGCCTTTCTCTTGCAAGAAGCTCAAGTGAGATTTTAGAGAGACTGGAAAATGGTTTGCTGAAGGAGTTTTCAGTCTTTTAACTTTTCTGTAATTGACAAATAATTCTTTACTGTTCATTGCAGAATGGTGAGTTTCTTTAGGGGTCATGTAGCACCTCACTTTTTTTAATAATGCCTTACTGATGAGTTGAGTCTGAACTCAGAGTTAATTACTGTAATACTTTCTTCCTCCAAACCCTCCATCCCTGAGGCTGGTCCCTAGCAAAGCTGGAGAGTGGGCAGCCTTCAGCCTCTAGTAATGACTACTCAGGACTGGTGCATGTTTCAACCAAAGAAATTCAAGAGGTATCTTGATACATGTAAGAAGGGAGAAAGATTTCCACCTTAGGTCTGGCATGTGGTTATTTTGAAGCCACAGCTGCTTGGACGTGTGGTGGTATTCTCAGCAGCACCGTGAGGCTGCCTGCAGAAGGACATAGGTAGGAAATGCAGTGGCACCGCTCACATTACCCGTAAGTTAAGATAACATCCTCTCCTGACATCCATGATCCTTTATGTCAAGGTGTTTGGAAGATAGCGTCAAAAGAAGTGGCTTGGTCTGAAGCTTGTTTAGGGAAGTAATGCTTTCCTGAGAGAAGGGTCTGTCAGGCTGGGAGGGGATGCTGGCACTGTTGCAAAACTCAATGTTTTCCCTTACTTGATAGGGTTAACTCATCTGCACTGGTGGTGGGATTTATCCGCATGCTCTGGAGGCAATGGCACAATCCTAGGTTGTCCCAGGGAGCTTTGCTCGTGCACGATTATCTTTGTTTGAAAGCAGGAATTAAATTACATTTCTGAAAACCCTAAACATCCAGGCAAAACCTACTGGCTGGGTTGTTTTGCGGGGGTAAAGGTGTCTTGAGTAGTCCGGGGAGTTGCTCTTCCCATCAGAGTGATGCAAACCCCACTGTGAGGTCTTGTGGGTGGTGGCGGAGAATGGGAAAGATCAATCTTAAACTGCAGCTAGCCCTGATCAAGATGCTTTCTGCTGCTCTCTCACAGAGGATGGGCGCTCCCGGGCTGGCATGTCACTTGCCAGAGCCACCGCAGTGCTAACATCTTTGGCAGACAACCAAGCCGACTGTCCACCCCAACTGTCTCTTTGTCCTTCCCCCTCCCCCAGCTGAGTTTGATCTTGGTTTGCTCTGGGTTCATTAATATGTTAATCCTCCTGCTAGGCTGCACTAGTCCCCACTCGCCAGGCTTGTGGCTAATATCCGCAGTTGCTGCAGGAAAAAGGTGATTGCCTTTCTGTGTCATTAACACAGTGAAAGAAAGCAACTGAGGTGTTTGGTCTTGATGGCAGAGAGGTTTTGGAGGTGTGTGCACCGTTTCTTTGGGGTCTTCATTATGTTCTATGTAAAACTCTTAAATAGTGAACGGACAATGACTGTGTAATTCCTGTCATGGTACCTTCATCCTGCTTGCGGTCTTTCGGAAGCAATGCATGCTTGTGCCCCACCTATGCACACATGTGAAAATTTTCTTAGTATTTGCAAATTAATGAAATCAACAGAGGCTTAAAAGCTCAGAGCAAAGCTCTGTTGCTAATTTTCCAGAAACACCACTGAAAGAAAGAGAATTTCACGCAGGACACTAAAAAACCACTCAAAAAAGCAAAGAAAGAAAGTCCCTCCAGGTTTCAGTTCAAGAATTACCCTGATATATCAGCTGCCTACTGTTTTCTCTGCAAAGTATCCCTTGGGTCCCTCTCAGTCCGATATTATTTCTAGTACTGAGATGGGAAGTGGAGCGGCGGCAAACAAGGCACCTTTTTAGCAGGAGCTGTTGAGCTCTGCCGCAGGAGGACCAGCAGCCTGGCAGCTCGGGGAGCTGGCACCAGGCACAGCTCCTGCTCCTTCCCACTGAGCAGCATCCAGCTGGTGGGGAGCCGATAGGTCTGCAAGCTTGTTTTCAAAGGTAGTAATCTAAGGTATCAAGCAGCAGAGTTTAAAAATAACAGAAAGAATTCTCCCTTCTACAAGGCACAAATAAAAAGAGGATGGTTGAGATAACAGTGATTTAAAAACTGTTACTGCCTCGGGTGCTGCAGTGGAAAGAACTGCACATGCATAGCAGTTTTCCCCACGGACAGCAGGTGCTTTCCTCATCGTCCAGCTGGGGGAATCCAGTTTTCATTTTCATTTTTTTGTAACGTCTTTAGTTTTTCTTCAGTTTCTTTATTTTTCTGTAGCATTTTTAGGATCATCCTGTGCTTGTAAGCCCTGCTGTATGTATTTGCAGTATGAAAAAAGCAAGTTAGGGTGTGTGTGTGGGAGGTTATATTGTGTTGAGCTTAATTTCTATTAAAAATCCATGCTGGTAAAGAAAAGGAGTTTCAGTCATGGCTGAAGCAAGGGATTTGGGATGAGATACTGTAAAGTGCTTAGAAGCTTAAAATGCAAGGTCAGTAGCAGTTCATGTGTCTGAGACCTGTGAGCTGTGTACGGACCCCTGCGTCACTTTAGGCACCACAGAGAAATTTGGGGGTTTTAGGGGGGAAACAGTAGAAGAGTCATGCTGAGTGATGCTTTGCAGCCCTGCTCTGAGCAGCCCCGGGGAGGCCAGAAGCAGCTGCAGTGCTGCTGCCTCATAGCTTAGTGCTGGGATGTTTGCCTTGAGACTGTAAGGTATTTGGGATGGATGTACTATTTTGTGAGTATTTTCATCAAGGTGCAAGTAGCATTACACAAACCTTGGTGGTGGTAGGGAGTGAGGAGCAGGTAGAGTTAGCCAGTTACAGCTCCTCTACAATGACATTTTCAGAGCAGCCTCGTAAAGCAAACTCCCAGCTCTGTCCGAAGCAAGTTTCTGCACGCTTGAATCATTTACATGCATAAGTATAAATCTGCGTTTCCCAGTAAAGCTCTGTCAATAAGAGTACTGCATCTTCTAGTGCAAGGCAATGCTTAAATTAAAGCTGCTAGAGAAAAGACTCGTAGGAAGAGCACTAAGCAGAGAGGGGAGATAAGGAGAGCATCTGAGCTGCAGAGCTGTCGGCACGCAGCTGATCTGCAGCTCCGAGCTTGGGTGATATCACGTCTGCGCTCTGCCTGTGGCTGCCTGAGACTCGGGGCTTTGCGGGGAGAATAAACTGGTATAGCATCCAATCTGCTCAAAATAAAGGGGGATTAAATCCTGGAGGGAAGTATCAGGAGGGTTTTTCGTCTCTTACCCAGGAGCTTTGCAGTGGAGGCACCTGGAAGTTGACGGACACACTCAGTAACTCTAAAAAAGACACAGAAGTAGAAGTAATTGTTAAGGCAGTGCTGAGCAGGGCTGAAGGGAAGTCAATGGGGGCACACGTCTGGTTTTGCTGTGCTGTGTTACTTTCATCTGTGTCCTGGTGCTCCCTCCCCAAGCATGTTCCTTGTCTCTTAGGGCTGGTTAGTTTTGGTGGTATTTACTGGTTTCAGGTTAGACACATGAACAAAAATCACTCCTCTAGGAGAGAATGACAGGCCATAGGCCTTTCCCCCATTTAAAAGTGTTCCAGAGCTGCAGTAGCCCAAGCTGGTCTGAAAAGAGAAGCACTCATCAACTAACCAGCTTTTCAGTGGTTACACAAGGGAAGAGGATTTCTCTTTGGATGCAGATCCTCAAATCCCTGCTGAGAAACCAAAACAGCTGTGTTGTGTCAGGTCACTTGATCCCAATGACTGTCTAGCTTCTGCTTTCCTCTTCACATTTTGGTTTTTTTTTGCTTTAACCTTTGTCTTTCCCTGTCCCTTCCTTTGGGCTGGGTCCTGGCCTCAGTCACAGCAGTTAAATCTGGGGTAACTGCTTTGTGGATGAGACAAAGAACTGGCTCCAAACATGATAGTGGAGTATGTCTGGATCCGAGTTTTGCTGATGGATACTGTCAGCCCCTGCATTAATCCAGTGTTGGCTTTGAGAGGCAGAACCACACACCTGCATGAACCACTAAGCAATTTTATAAAAGTTTGTTGGTACTTTCTGTACAAAAGACATATTAGAAAGTCTGTAAGCACTGCTTTGTGTAAGGAAATTATATGGTCTGAAACATCTGGATACAGCTGATTGCATAAGTGTGTGTCTCTGTGTGTGGGTGTGTACCGGTAGGTTTGCATGGGAGTGTATAGGATTTGCAGTGCATGTATGTGGACATTGGTGTGTGTGCATGTATATTATTTATTGCTGTTTTTTCCAGTGTGGAATACTGCACATGGCTTTTATTCTTATTAGTAAGGGGAGAATCAAATTTGGCTTGGATATGCACAGAAATGTCTGGGAATTATCTAAGTATAATCATACCTTTTCTCAAATTTGGATGACCTGTCTGCCACCTTCATTTCCCTTAATTCCTAGTCTTCCCCTAATATTCTTCCCTTTACCAGAAATCTTGCAGGATTAGGTAACCCAATCCTACCCTGGGACAAGAAGACCCGGTCCTGGTCTCACTGACACTTACATAAACCAAAAATAAAATCTATTGGAAATTGGGAAATCTAGCATATTGACATTGATTTCCCAGCTCTGCTGGTGATTTCTGGATACCTGTCTACTTGAAACTGGTCTGAGAACTATTAATTCAGGAAACAGCAACCTGAACTTAATAGGGTTAATTATATTGACCTTAAGCCTTTGTTAATATAAAGCTTAGTGCCCCTGGTTTGAGGAAAGCTCTCTCAGACTTGACTACATGACATGAAAGCTTCATGTTCTCCTGACCTAAGCAGAACCCAACATGCGCTGGCACTGGGGCTTGGGAGATCCAGCTCACTGTTCTTCTGACAAAAGATTGTCTTTCCAGAAGCTGAGTCTTTCTGATTTCAGGTTGTCTGTTCAGTTGGGCTTTGGAGACCAACCATGGTTTAGCATTTCTGTTCCTTGCTCTTTACGTGGGTTTTTTTGACCCTTGTATTTTTTAACAGGAAAGCAAATTGCTGAAGAAACATCAGCCTGTGAAAGAGTTTCTGGAGCTTTTAGCACAAACCATGAATGTTTTTCCCCAGAGTCTGAAGGGTATTTTGAGGAGAGATTTGAGCTTGATGGGGATGTCAGAGAAAGTTTCAAAGTATGGAAAATGTTTCTATCTTTCCTTAAGTGCAAAAATAACTATTTTTTCAAAATGAAAAAAAAAAAAAAATATGCGGGTGGATTGCTAGAATGATGTGGAAGGATGGAGAAACTTGGCAGTGGGTATTTTTTTCAGCTTGATTTCTTCAATGGTTTTGTCAAATTCAGTTTTCTTAATGTGGATGCTCATGGAGAGGCTGAACTTCCCCACATGTCCTGCTCTTATGAACCTGAATATCTCTTTCTTAAAGACAGAGGCGGTGTAGGTCAGTACTCATTACACAGATGTGCTGAGCTGTAGCAGTGGCTGAAGCTGAGGTACGGGTAGAGAGGAGGGTCTATCAGTGTGGGAAGAAATCCTGTCCTGGACTAGCAGGAGGTGTTTTGAGGTGGGATCATTGTGTATCGCTAGTGGGAAAGCACTGCCCCATACACCTTTTACTGCTTCTTTGTGGAGCAAGAGGACTTTCTGCAGAAGCAGGTTCAGGGCTGGTTCCCTCTTCAGGCAGCTTTGACATGAGCTGGGTGCATCCCTCTGGAGTGAGAGAAGATGAAAAGGTTTTGGGTTTTGGTTTTTTTTTAAATTAAAAAAAGTCTTATCTGTCTACCTCCTTCCTAGTGGAGAATTTGTACGTGCAGGGGGAAGGTGGCTGCACTCAGCATGGTGCATTCACTGGGGTGGCTCTGAGTGGTTGGGCTCTACCTGTGGTCACTGGTATTTCACAGGTTGGAATAGGCAAAGTTGTTTCTCTTCCAAGGACTGTGGGAGTGGGGGGGATTTGCCTTGGTTTGACACACTGAGATGACGTGCTGGTAAGTGCCTGGTCTTGCATTCCTCAGGGGCTGGCTTATCAAGGTGCAGACAAATCCCTGCTTTTATTTCAGGTTTTGTTTGCTGGGGGAAGCTGTGATTTTGTTCCACTTCTGAAATACCTTCATTAGTCTGGTGCTGAGATTTGGGTCTAATTTTACCCAGATAGTGAAAACAGACTATTTAAAGAGGTGGTTTAAGCCTTGAATTTTTCTGCTTCTTATATTAGCAAAGAATATGGAATATTACCAGGGTAACCAAATAACCAGACAGCAGATTTGAAGTTACTAGCAGCACACAACAGCAGAGAGCAGTGTGTGGCTCACAGGGAGAGCAGTGCCTGCTGCAGCCTTCTGTCATGCATGCAGGAGGAAGACTGAGCTGTATCAGGGTGATCAAAGACTGATGATGAGCTGACAGTGTGATGTGGCCGTAAAAAAGCAAGGTATGATCCAAGGATGTATTAGAGAATGAATTTCCAGTAGAGATTAATGCCGCTGTACCAGACAGTGGTGCAACCTCACTTGGATTAGAGTAGATTGTTTGGTTGCCAATATTCAACAAAAATGTATTCAGCCTGAACAGGGACAAGGACAGCCAGGGGAGTGCAGGATCTGTCTGTGAAGGGTAAGCTGCAGAGTGCCTTGTCTAGCCTGGCAATGTGGTGGCTGAGCAGGAGCATAGCTGCTCTCTACAAGTGCTCTGAGGATGAAGACCTGCTGAGCAGAACTGCTTAAGATGAAAGAACGAGTAGGTATTGGACAATCACAGCAAAATATGGGCTCTTAGTTAGAAGGCAGTCTCTGATCATCAGGCAGGAGTGTGGTGGTGGAGCAGCCTCCCTTAGGGTGGCATAGGGGTAAAAGCCCAGGAGGGCAGAGGCTCAAGAGCAGAGATCCCTCCAGGTGCAGTCGTGGCAGCTGAGGGTGTGTTTGGGACCCTTCCAGTGCAGCCTTGCCACAAAGCTGTTGAAAGCAGTTAGTGGCTGCAGGCTTTTAGCTGGCCATGGCTTATTGATAATTAATGAAAATGAGCATCTGGGTCTGATCATGTGCCTTAACTTTTTTCGTACGTGTGCAGCTCAACCTCTTTTTCCTCACTTTGATTCCTGCACGTGTCCTAAAATTGTATTTGCTAAAACATCAAGAAAATGGGAACCTGCCCTCAGACTCATATATAGTCCTAATGTCTAAGTCTTTAGAAGGTTTTTCCAACTTCTATTGAGTCAAGAGACATCAAAGCCTCCAGCAGAGGAGCAAATCTGGCTTCAACATGTACCCCAGGTAGTGGTACCTGTTGTTGTACCTGTTGCAGGGCTCTAGTCCATGTTTTACCAACATGGTAAATTATGTGGTGTTAACTCATATTGCTGGGTTTCCATGGCAAGCTTTCACTAATTAATGCCACAGTAGTGAGGGAAAAAAATCTGTCCTTAATGATGAATTAATTTGACAAGATTATTGTGGTAAGAGTTCTGAATAGACACTCTGAAGGTGTATAGTGGGGATGTGAGCACACTCATTGCTTATAAGGAGAGTGACTGGGAAAAAGAGTAATATGTCTACATTATTCTGACCTTGTGGCATTCAAACTGAAATCTTTCTCACAATTTGGAAAGGGTTTGCAGTTCAGAAGGAAAAAAAATAATCCTGAAAAATGTCTAAGAGCATAACTCAAATGTTTATGCTTTTTTGTTCCTTTTTTTTTCTTTTTGTAAGACATTGTAACTCATTTTTTGGTGTTTAAGAGCTTGAATAAAAGCTAGGTGAATTTAAGAAGTTAAATACTTGAAAGATTCAGAAAATTCACATTAAAAATGACATTATTTTATGTCAGAAAAAAACCCAGTTCCTCGTGATTTTTCCCAAATTTAAAACCCCTCTGCTCTTTCTTGCTCTAATTCCCCCAGCAGCATGTGTGGGAAATCAGCTATTAAGAGATGGGCCCAAATGAAACCATAGATCGAGCCTGTTGTTTTGAAATTCAAAAAAGAACAAAATGCAGCCTCACAGCGTGGTCCTGACCACTGAAGCAGTGGCCTTGGAAGCACATTAGCAAAAGTAAATCAGGAGTGAGAAAAACAGCAACTTTCTGATGTGTGTTGGATGGAGGTGAGTCATGAATGTGGATTCCCATCAGTGGTGGCAATTAAACTCCTTTAGTACTTTGTGCACAAGGCAATGGGTTAAGTCACAGTGTCCTGGCTAAATTCTTACTTGGATAATTATATTTAGCCTTCCTGAATCGTCCCCTCCTGCAGTTTTAATTAGACAGAGCTGTGGCTTACGAACTTCTGCATTGCATGGACCACAACCTAATAGGGAGTTTGGTAGAGACTTGTCATCCTACCAGTGATCTTGTGACTGCCTCCCATCCTGTTGTGACTGCAACAATTACTCGGAAGAGTAGTGTTAGGAAAATAATGAGTGTATTTTAGCTGCTGTTTAATGAGATTTCACTTTCGGAAGTGAGGGCACCATGCTGCTAACCAGCTCTTTGCAAAACTGCTGGCAAGCACCCTGTGAATCTGCTGTACCCCTGGCCAGAGCCTGCAAACTGGCAGGGTCTTGAGTTTGCTGGATTGTACCTCCCAGGGTCCTGCAGGGCTAGGAGAGCACTTAAAAGTTGTCATAGTGGCTGTGTTGTTGAGGAATGGAGCAGAGAAGTAGAAGGTTTTGCAGTCTTTCTGCTTTTGGTCTCTGTGACTGCTTGGGAGCAGCCCTGGGATGGAGGTGGGTGAGAGGTCTGGAGGATTTGTCTGCTGTGTGGTACTGCTGGGCTTGTCGTCTGCCCAGCCCCATCCAAACACTGCAGCCTTCATCCCCCAAGAGGTCCTGGGGTCTCTGACTGCTGCTACTTGGAGGTTTTAAACCATCTACAGCTGGGGAACGCATTTCTTTTCTCCCTGTGGCCAGCAGCAGCAAGGGTTGTGCGGAGCACGTGGCTTCAGGGCAAAGCAGTTTTCTCACAGGAGCCAGCACAGCCAGGGCTGTCGGCAGGAGCACTTGGGGTGTCACTCAGCTAGTGGGGTTATCAGCGGCTGTAGGTTTCAGGGAAATTGCAGCTTTGGCTGCTGTGGAGCATACCTGTGGCTGGAGAGCAGGGGACTGAGCAGGGACAGTGGCCAGAGTGCCATGGGATCCTGCCATCCTAAAAAGCCTTGCCCCTCATTTTGCAGAAGGGCAGACAGGGCAAAAGTTGATAAGAGATTCTCTCATGAGATTTCAGCCTCTCCTGATCCCTAGCAGTGGCTGGGCACTGCAAAGTGGTGCCTTTCTTGGTGACAAATGTATGCTTCCCTGGAAAAACTGTCCTAACATATCTTTGCACAGATGACAACATGCACAGGTCTCTGCTTGGTACCACGGGTCCCCCAAGCCCATGCACAGCTGTGCCAACAGCTTTGCATGAGCGCGTGAGCTTCTTGAAAATGTGTTCCCGGTGTCCAGAGCTTGCAGAAAAGTAAGCACATTTGTTTTCTCTTTACATGATTGCCCCTGTGAAACAGGCGTGTTGCATCAAGGAACACCTTCCTTTCCCCCTGGATAGCTACTGCTATCTGAGAACAAACATGGCAAAACCTGATACCAACACACAATCTGTGTTTTAATTCCCCCAGGTCAATTTAAGTGCAAAAAATATTCACAGTTCCCCCTCTAACACTGAGTGACCCAAGAGGAAGGGCCTGGGGGGCTTTATACAGTGTAAACAATGCTGTAAGTTGTCACTAGCGAGAGTGCAGACACCTTTATTGAGATTTTCTATAGTAATTATATATATTCTTATCTAATTAAGGCTGTTCTGGACACTGAAATGACCTGCTTCGAAACCTTCACAGATCTCCTCTGGACTTAATTGGCTGCTGACTTGAGTTGTTAAAAGTTGCTTGAGAGGCTGAACTTCCAAAGATTATAAATAACAATGGAGATGGGATTATTTTTGCCTTTTTAAGGAGGGAAAGAGAATGTGTCTGAGTACCTGCATACATTTTAGGACAAGTAAGTTCTCAGAAGAGTGCAAAAGGAGAGGCTGCATGCACAAAAAGTCACAGTCCCTTCAGCACAGCAAGACAGAAGAATTTGAGGGAGTTACTGTGGCAAATTGCCTTGAGCTTTTGACAGCACCATGTTATCTCCAGCACGGAGGCTGGAGCTGCTGTGGAAGAGGTGTGGGTCTGCAGGATGGTGGCCTCTCCACTGCCGTTGCAGTGAAGCAGACCTTGCACTGGGGCATCAGTGGCATGTGCTGGCATCAGAGGAGTGAGACTGCCTGCCTTGCTCACTGTGCTGCAGCTTAAATGGGAAGAACGTTTGGGTTTTCCAAAATGAGACTTATTTGAGAGCAGATCTGGAGAACTAGTCACTCTGAGACTGTTTTCTTACGTGAACAAATATTGCTGGTCTGACAGCGCTGCTGTTGTGCTGTAACAACACTATCCTCCTCCTCTCACAGCCCAGTTAATGGCAGTACCTCTGCAACAGAGATGGTATGAAGTATGTATGGGCCCACTGTAAACATCAGGGGTGGTTTTGGTCCTTGCCTTACATCACCAAGGAGACTTGCAGTGGTCTAGCCGTGGACTGCAAAGTCATAAAAGAGCCTGTCAGTATGCTTAGCCCATCGCACGGTCGCTCTCACCTGGGCACAGCTGCTGGCACTGTTGGGCTATGTCCGCAGTCTCCTTCTGTGAATCTTGCATTTGAGAAACTTCTTCTGGGTAGTCACCCACACCCAAAGCTCTTCGTGGTCTGGAGAGGTTCAGGTCTCCTACCTGTCGTAGAGGTGACAGCAGTGAGGCTTTCTTCCATCCTACCAGGCTCTTCGGCTGTAGCTGCACACGTGCACTGCTGTGCTTGTGCTTGGCTGCCTGTGCTGCCCTCCTGCCCTTCCTGGGCTGCTACAGCTCTTGTACTGCTTCCTCCTTTTGGATTAAGTTATTTATTTTTTGTTCAAAGGCTTCCTTGTCTTGTAGATCCTTTGTTTTAAATCGTTTGTTGGTGTTTTCATTTTAGATAGTTAAAATGGAGCCTTTCTCCACTTCAGACTTCTAGCTCTACCCATTATACATAAATAATACCTCTCTTGGAACTATTTAAATTGTGTTAGCACAGTCTCTGAAATGGTAGTTTAGCTGAGCTTTTAACAGGTTTAATCTCTTTCTGGGTATTAATCCTTCCAGAACCTCTGATAAAATTTGTTGCTTTTCTCTGAATCCCTCCCACACTGTCAATATCTGTCTGAAATGAGTTGCTTTGTGCAGAATAAGCCGTGGGAGGAGGGGCTGTTACAGCGTTTTACAGATCTTGCTCTCATTTCAGTGTATTTCAAACTCCTCTCTGATTTCCTGCCACTGTTGCTCCTGTGATTCCTTGCCCTGTGAGCATCTGTCCCATTGAATATGGGTTTGGAATGGGTTTGCCTCCTGTTTATTAGCTTTATTTCTCAGTTCTCAGATATACTTGCAAGGTTTTCCTGTTTGATATCATCAGAGAACGTTAGTGAATAATACCACCTCTTGCACATTGCAATGAAGATGTAAAGGTACCAAAGACGGCAGCAGATGTTGGGTCCCATTTCTAGTTTCTTGCACTTGTTTTTTCTTGCTTTTCACTACATCACAGGATCCCTAAACCTGTGTGACAGCAAACTCAATCTGTGATCCAGGTTATCAAAGACTGCAACTGAACTGGAGGGGAAATTACCTTTTTTTTTCAATTGTGTTACTGTAGAAATGACATACTCTCCTATGAGGCAGTAGCAGACTTTGGGCAGCCTCTTCTATCAAGTACCAGGTCTGAAAAAAACAGGAATTGAGCTGTGAAACCATCCAGCACACCTTTGAGATTTCTGACCTTCTCTAGAGTTGGGTTTGAACCAGCCATCTCCTGCTCAATTCGTTAGTGTCTCAGCCTGAATGTAATGTCCTGCGTTGGTACTGTTAGTGTTTGGGCTCCCACCAGTCAAGGTGCTTCATGGGCAAGGAAACAGCAAAGTCCCTTGACTGTGGAGCTGATGAGAGAGAACCTCTGTCTCTGTTCAGCTGAACCACATCCTCAGAGCCAAACCCCTCTGAGCTGGAGCTGAACGTTGTCTCTAAGTGTCTCCTTGTTCAAATATAAACCCGAGGAAAAATCCCTCCATGGTTTTGAGATGTCCAGGTTCCCCCTGATTCCACCTATTATGAAGGAAATAGCAAGGAGAAGGGTTTTTTTTTTCCTTCTGTGTTTGCTGTGCCACATGCACTGTTGCACATTGCACCCCTTGGCCATGTGTATTGCGACTATGGTCAAATTTCTCTGCTGTATCAGCTCTTTTCCATACTTCTTCCCTTTGGATACACTTCCTGGATGTTCCAGCTCTGCGGTTTTGAATGAAGGCCGCTAGCATCTCAAGCAATGCTGGCCATAAAAAATAATGTGAAAATTTCTGAGAGTAGGATATTATTATTTCTATGCCAGTGCTATAGGAGAGAAAAGCAATGAGATGTGAGGTGTGCAGTAGAAATGGAAACCTGTGTGAGAGAGATCACATTACATCTTTCCCGTTTCTTTTTCTCTGAGTGGACCATAAAACAGAAACAAATCAGGCAGTTGGAGCTCCTGTCCATTTTCATAGGGCTTGTTTAAATGAGGATTTACTTAGACTAAAAGCTCCTTGGAGCCACTTAATTCTTCTAGGTGGAGTACATATCTAGGCCAGTAGTAAAAATTCCTTAGCAGATGTCTTCAGGAGGATACTCACCAGGTATTTTCCCAAAGAGAACATCTTGGATGCCTTCAAAAGTCAGTATTGATTCTTAATTATACTAGATTAGATAGTGTGGACAGGGCTTGGCATAGCATTTTTTAAAGCCTTGGGAATATTTGGAAGTTGCTCCAGTGATGAAAAGAGAAAATAAATGGTCTGCAGAGCAGTGAGGGGTACACACTCTTGTTTTCAGCAGTTAGTCGAAATAGCTCTAGCTGAAGTTTTTTATTGACTATCAATTAATGTTACCTCGTGTGGCACTGTTCATGGCACAAAGCCTCTGAATTCCATGAGTAGATCCCAGAGCCCTTGTAGCTGGTGCCTGTATGTTTACATTTTGCCTCTGTTTGCTCACCACCTTTCTAGGAGTGGTGTCACTGCAGTTGGCATAGGTTTAGGCAACACATCTTTCCTATCTGTACTCATCATTTCCCATCACCTTTATCACTTTGCCAGGCTCACATGAGCATGATGCAATTGGTGTGAACTGCCCACCATGCACTATGGCCGGGAGAATTCATGCTCAATCATGACAGTTCCATTTGGGCAAGTTTCAGTCTAAATCCGAGTCGAGCTGTCATGGTGCACCCTCAGAACTGTCTGTACCTGTGTGTAGCAACCTCCCTGGACTGACACTCATATTTTACACTAGTTTTGCTCTAAAAATTTTCCCCTAAAAATGGAAAGCAGCACTGAAATTGGGTGAGACATCAGACACTGGGGTTTATGTATTCCTTGAAGGAAGAACCCAAGCCTCGACGAACATAGGCTCACAGGTGTTCCCATTGGCTTTAGTGTCACTATTCACTTGGGTAAGGACAGAGCCTTACAGCACAAACGAGGCTGACTGTGCTCAGCAGACAGTTAGGCAGGATAGTATTACAGGGAAATAAGAAAAGTTTAGATTGCTTTGAAGATCTGCATTGAGAAATTGCTTTTCTTCCGAGTATGATCCTAGGTGTCTCATCTTCCTGTGCTCTTGAATACCATTTCTGAACTCTGAAGCCAGAGCAGTCCTTGCATTTAACATGCTCCTTCGAGTACAAACCATGACTGTAAGTGCTCAGCCCATGGGTTGAGGGTTATCTGACTGCTATAAATGACTGCATTTCTAATGGTTATCCTAAGCACGCAAGGAAGAGAGTCCATCCCAGGCAGGAGCTCTGTGTGGGGAGCTAGGGAGGACCGGCGCAAGCAATGCCCTGTGATTTTCCTGCAAAGCAATGAGGGCTCACTCCAGGCCTCTCCAGGTCAATGACATGGCACAGGCCAGGGAAAGGAAAGATCTTCCGTACCAGCAAAGCCCACACATCCAGGGATTAGCTTCACATGAGTTGTACTGCTGCCGGTTCTTCTGGGGTGAATCATGTCCAGTACAAGTTGGATGTTTTCCACCCAGAGGCTGGTATGTATTTTTTATACACTCCATTTGCCTTTCCCCTCAGATTTGAGAGTTGACGGTTTTTTTAAGTGTAGGTGTTTTAGAAGTAACATTTTGGTTCACCTTTAGAGTTACTGTTTGACTTCTTTGTTGTAACATGTCCTGATTAATGATTAATTGCAAAGGACGTGTTCTGACTCCAGCCTGTGTCCTGGGGTGCTTGTCGCAGCAATGATGCACTAGGTGATTATTCACTACCCTTAACCTGACAGCTGTATTTCTTTCTTTGACTGGTTAATGACCTTGACCAGGTACACGTGCATTTGTGTAGATGTGTGTGGTTGTAGGGCGTTGGGGATGTGCAAATTTTCCTTCTACTTGCATGACCTTCATTTTACCTAAGTAAGGAAAAGGAACTGTTCCATGAACAGATGGAGCGTTATTTCTAGAGGTAGGTGAATAATGCAGAAATTTATTCATTTAAAACCCCTTCAGACAACTCAGATGTTTGCCTTAAGATAGTGTTGCAAATCCTAGTGCAAATATCTGCTCACATGAATGTTCAATCCAGCTATCTTGAAAATTGTGTGTGAATGCAATAGTCATCCCGTCCAGGAACAGAATAGTGCTAGGTGACTTAATTGATCCATTAAGGAAATTAGGAATAATCACTCTTTTAAGCAGTAGTTACAAAACAGATAGTTTGGAATCAGTGCATAGCCAAGTCAGACTAAAAAAGTTTGTCAAATTGTAGCAGGTAAAAATAATAATATGAAACCCAGTCTGTTCATGGATAGTTCACCAAGGAGGAAAGGCTGCTAAAATCAGCAAACGTTTGCTGCAAATAGTTTGCTTGGCTCTTGTTGTTCCTTAATGAATCAAATCTATTAGGCAGGGAAAACATCACATTGTCTTGAAAAACAAATCATATTTGGATGCCTCTTTCCATGCATTTGGACCCATTTTAACATGAACACACTAATTATGCTGTGGAGATGATTTTGTTATGGCAGAAATGAAAGCAAGTTTGCAGCTATAACTATTCAGCCATGAAGGGCTGGAATAGGTATATGGGGAGAGATGCCTTTTAATTCCATTGCATTTCTTTTTAATATTTGTATCCCTTTACTTCACATACAGCTTCAGAAAACGTTTCTGTTCTCTTGGGTGCAGAGGCAAAGGGCCTGGCTTTTAGGTCTCTGCAGCCTCAAAACTGCCATTTGTGTCAGAGGGACTTTGCCATCAACCAGTTTGAAGAATCCCGTCCATGGCCTAATTTGTACACAGATGGTAACAGGCTCACAAAATCCCAGTCTTCATGACATGCTTTCTGATGCACAGGGAACTGTATGAGTCATATTGCTCCAGCTATGGTCTTTTTGGATGGAAATTATACTTTTAGATATATACTGTGATTACATACAGCGGTGATGGGCTCATTTGAAGGAGCTGGAATGTAAGCCATTAAGTTGAGTGGCTGCCATTATGTACTGTGTTTGCCAACATGGAATAGACAATGATATTTCATCTGTGACAACTTTGCCCTCTAGACTTTGAATAGAATTATCTCGGTGTGTAACCATTTTCTTCAGCACCATCCAGGTTACAATTTTGTTATCCTAGACAGCAAATGTGGCCTTTTATGAATCAGATAGGATGGACAGACTGGGACAAGATTTGCACGTGTCTTGTGCAATGTGACCTGGAGAGAGGGGAAAGGGACAGTTATACAGTAAGTGAGGTGACACCGGTTTGGCATGGTGGAGCCAACTGCACATCACACCTTACTCTCCGCTGTGCTTTGGCAGCAGCATTTTGCACAACCTAAAATAAGAAACATCATGGCAATGCCTTGACTCACTCTTAACAGGTGCTTGGGCAAAGCTCCGGGGGTTTCGTAGCTCCTGCCGTGACTGAGCTGCACAGGAGTTTGGGTGCAGTGCAGGGCACTGTAGGCTTGTGTGGCTGCAAGGTAGCCGCCAGGGTGGGAGATGGTCAGTGAGGTGGTGCAGGAGCGTGCTGGTGCTTGCAGCTGCTCTCTCACTGTGTGCAGAGATAGCTGCTGTCTCCCAGAGCAGCCCAGGAGGCTGTGGTGGTAACTGGTGTTTCAGAATGGGTGGTGGTGACTTGAAACAAGATTCAATATTACGGGCTTTCCACCCTTTTTAATTGGAAGCTGAGAAGCGTAGATCCAAGCTGCAGTTCCAGTTCAGGGAGAGGCTTGTGGCAAGTGTCTGCTTGGAATTACTCCTGTTAAAGAGGATGTTTTGGCTGTGGCAGTTTTCCATAAAATCTGAGAAGCCATCAGAGAGTGCCTTTCATTCATTCCTAACCTGAAGTGAGGAAAGCAGCTTAGAGGTGGAAGGCTGCATATCCCCTTGCTGATCTGGCCAATCCGTGTAATAGGCTTACAGGGTCCGATGACAATCTGCAAGAGTTACGCGCATTTAACTAGCATCAATTTATTACCTTAACTGACAAGACAGCCTTTTACATCCAGGATTGTCTGTTGAGCTTTTAGTAGGAAAAAACCTATGATAATGCAAAGTCAATTAGATGGGAATGAGAGTATCGTGCCAGATACCTTTGTTCCCTTGGTTTCAACAGTGAGGTATCAAGTATGTGCTGTGATATACACCCCACTGTGCCACCCCTCTTCCTTCCAGTGCCCTGCATGCTACTTCCCCAAAAGCAGTGGTCACAGCAGGTTTTGCACTATGTTAAATGCTTTCAAGATCTGAGTGATACAGTGCATATAGCAAGACATTCCTGGGCTGCGGAGGCTAGGCCAAGCCAGGGTGCTGTGCCAGCCCTGGGCACCACAGGCTGCAAGCTCAGGGCTTCGAGAGCCAAAGGATACCACAGGCTTTGGCTCAACAAGCGGCTCAAGGAGGGAAGCTGTTTTACATTGCTTACTTTGAAGTCCTGCCTGTTTGCCCTCTCAGGAGTTGACACAGATGGAAGGTGAGATGTAAATGCAAGATGTGGTTGCTATAACGACTTGAGCACTGTGCTGAGTCTGTTGTGCTGTGTTATTGATTGCATGCATGGGGTGGTGGCGAACGGAGGCTGGTCCCCTGGTGTTTCCTTTGAGCTCAGGATGCCTCTCACTGGTTTTTGGTCCAGGTGCTGTAATGCTGAAAGACTTGAGGAAGACTTGTGGTTTTGCTGGAATAATCTCTTGAAGATCATTATGTAGGGGTTTGTCTGGCCATTTCTTCTTCTGGGTGCTCATCCTAGTTTTTCCTCTTGCTGCCTGAGACAGAAGCAGTGGAATTTTCACTGCATGGCTCTTGGTTTGCACCAGAGCAGCTGGACAGGCTCTGCTTTCCACTGGCTTGGCTGGCAGTCAGCCAGCTGAGCCAGGGCTGTCACTGCCCCTGCAAAGTCACCCGAAGCCAGGGGTGGTTCCTGGGGGTCATGTGTTGTTTCTCCAGCCTTTGCCTACTTTGTGCTAGCATTTAATTAGACTTTTCTGAAAGCTTAGTGTCTGCAAAACAATGTGTAGATGGTGTTCCCCTCTTTGTGCTCATCTGCCAGTATGCCAGTCCTTGACTGTATCAGATGTGAGCTGCAGTGACTTACGCTAAGAAATCAAGAGGTCATAACAGCAAATAAGGAGCCCGAGCGGTGAGTGTAATCAGTGTAATACATTTGTCTGGACTTTAATCCAGCCTGGGCACTGATTTGCACAAGCAACAGACACCACTTCCCAAATTCTCATCAGTTACTAAAAATACCTCTCTCTCTTCTTTTTATTTTTTTTTTTTAATGATATCTTGGCCTCGTACTACAACACTGATACGTGAGAATTATGCATTATGAAGCCTGTTGCTGAAGATGTGTTTTAATACGTTGTGGTCTAATGCGACATAATCCAGGCATCTGCTATGTTTTTAAAAGGTGTTTTAAAACACATTGCAGTGATTGATAACACGAAGGGGCTCGTGCTGTGTGCTCCTTGTACTTGGCCATCCAGGAGTAATATTTCTGGTTTGTATTAACAGCCCTGCATTTGAATTAGTTTCCTTTCGTGGTTTTTAGACCCTGGCCAACTGTGTCAGCTTTTATAGGACAAAGTATCTACTTATGCTTTCATTAGTTCTGATCTGTCACTTTATTTATTTCACTATGAATGCCTGATTCTAGGTGAGTGAAGCTGCTACACTCAGTAGTCCTGGTGCATATGCCTGTGCGTGCGCAACTGTGCGCCTATGTGCCATTGCCCGCTGCTAAGCAGAGCTGGGATGGCTTAGCTGTGTGTCACCAGCTTTGTGGTGGCTGGTGCCTGTTCTCCTGCAGCTTCAGGGGTAAAGCCTCCACGTCTGGGATGAACAGATCTGTCTGCTGCTGTGTTGTGTTGAATAATGCAATCCACTGGGACTAATTTCTGTCATTTGCTCCTTAATACCTTTTTGCTTTGGAAACTCCCATGCCCCAGAGTAACAGGTGATGTACATCTTAAAATAAATAATCTCTAAACCATCAAGCGCTCTTGCTCTCCTCAGAGCAAAAGTCTTCTCTCCCTGCGAAAACCATTCAGTTGTTCAGAGGAACTCAGTTTGCCTACAGTCAGCCAGTCTGCGCTGTGGGAGAGAAGACTTGCTTTGCAATTTCAGTAAGAACAAGCTTCTTGGGTAAAATGAATCTAGATTTGGCATTCCTGACATTTCCAGTCAAGTCTTGGTTATCCATGAACGGGCTGTGAGGTTACGGATTAGCTACACCATGGGCATAGGGATGCTCAGGGTGATCTCGGTGCAGCTGAGTGCTCTATGCTGTACCTCCTCGCAGGTTCCCTTAGCTCAGGGCTCAGTGCTCCACAGCAGCCTCTTGCCCTTCACTGTACATTCTCAGAGACTAATTTATATATATTTTGTAATATCCGTTTTGCTTATCTGCGTTATTCTGCACCTTGGGTAATTGAGAGATAACTGTATCTGTCTTCCTGAGTCCTGCAGTGGTCTGTACGAAATGCTTCGATGTTATCTGGCACAATGTTTGCTGCCGCAGCGAGCAGCAGGGCTGGGCTGATGCTTTATTAACACTGGCAACATTGCTTGGTAATCCTGACTGCTTCCCCCACCCGTACAGTGTACTGCAGGCTCAGCCCAGTATGATTAAACTGAGCATAAATCAAAGCACAACTTTGGCCCACTGACCACAGGGTTTCCAGTACAGCTCTAGGTGTTTGAGGTAGTTACGGCCTTCATTGAGGAATGTGAGGAGTGCCTTCTGGGGTCAGAAAACTGGGATTTGTGCAGATATTTTAGGTTTAGAACTTGAAGAGTGTTTAGCCATTTGTTCCCATGCACTGTAACGAGGGATCCTTGCTGACAGCCTGGCTTGGCCCCAGGTCAGTGAGGCGCTGTGGGCTGCTCTGCTGTGTTTGACGGAAGGTGCTGTTTTCCCTGGAGCAGTTGAAACTTTTGAGTCCCAGAACCAATCTCATAATTTATCTGAGTTAAAAGATTATGGTTAGTGGTTATTTTTAATTACTCTATGTGAAAGATACGTCATCAGGCAAGGGGAGGCTTAATGTGCCCAGTTTGCAAAAGGGATTGGAAAGCAATTATGGTGACATACGCACCATCAAAGTGGAGGGCTCACTGGTGCTCCAGAGCCAATTAAAAACTGCACAGGCAATGCTAGTCCTTTTCCTCATTCACTCTCAGCTCTCCAGTTACTGTATGCAGCTCTGTGTTGCAGCTGTTAATAGGAATGGACAATAACCATAATAAGATGGACAATAAGACTAATACCGTACCCTGGAGTCTCCTATTGTACCCTGTATGAGGCCAAGTGATTTCATGTGTGCCAGGTGATACCTTTTCAAGAAAATTGAAACCAATGGAAAGTACAATAACCCAGAACCTTTAAGTCTGTACTGATTCTCCACCTTTAGATAGAGACATAAAGCTTCCAACCAAGTGTGACAGTCTTTCCAGAATATGGGGCTATCAGAGGCTCTCTCACTCCAATCAGCCTCTTTCAGCTGAAATCCAGCCATTACTTAAATTCATCAAAGGGCTTGAAAGCAGAAAGGGAAATTCTTTGCCTCGTGCTTAACCTTTGTGTGATTGCACCTCTTCAGAGAATAAGCAAATCAAGTGGAAATGCCCTCCCATTTGTTTTATGAATGAGCCGTGTGGCAAATTCACTGTGATTTGGCTTTATTCAGTTTGTATAATTTCTGATGAGAGGTTTAAAAATAAATACACAATCAAAGGGACTATGGGGAGATTATACGTAAAGAACAAAAGTACAACATGATGGGGTGGGGTGACATTTCCTTGTACACTTCCTTTTTGTCTGCTCCATCAACTGAGTGAACCTGTCCTAGCTGTGAAAACCAGTGACACACTGGACTGAAACGTGGGCTGCAGCTGGTGTTGTCTGTGCAGCTCAGGTGAGCACCTCATCACACTGCGCCCGTGCTCGTGCCGTATACGTGGTTTTCATGGGGGAGACATATGAGTGGATCTCAGCAGAGCTTTGAATGCCTCCTTGGGAAATCTTTAAGGTGACGGCATTGCTGTTAACAGCCCCATCAATCTGCGTTGTAAGCGTTACTGCTTGTGAAGGAGCAATGCAATTAAAACACTAGAGGGTAAGGCAGTGTGAGGTGCTTTTCTTCTGGGGACACGGGCAGCAAAGTGGTATTCTTATTTGGCTGGAGGTTTGCAGATCGTTTATGTCTCCTGTTCTGCTGGGGCTCCTTTGAGCATTGATTTCTTTATTCTGAATGCCAGCTCTCTGTATATTCTTGTTTTAAGATGTTTTGGCTGCTGCCATTATGGAAGGGCCCGTTGAATACAGTGGGAAATGCTATTGTTATTTTACAGTGCTTTTATGTTGTCTAAATAAAGGGCATGTCTGTACAAGAACAATTTGAACAAATGGCATAGTCTCACCACGTTTCTCCATCTCCCTTTCACAGCCTGCTCCCTATTCCTGCTTTCCCGCTGCTGTGGAGGAGTACGTAGTTTATGTAATGCTGATTTGAAAGGGAACTTCCCAGAGCTTTTTTTTTTTTTTTTTTTTTTCTATTACAACTCTGTTGATGTATTAATAAATGATCTAATAGAGAAATATTTCCCTGCCTTCAGATTATTCGTATTACCCAGGGGCCATGGTCCTAGAAACTTTGTAGGTACTTAGAATTTTCTAAGGAGATGGGTGATATATGATAGATTTCTTTGGGGTTTTTTGGGAAGGTGACTCTTCATTAAGTTAGTTTTTGACTAGTGAGAAACTCTGTGCTGGAAATTAGATGCTGAATCTTGTGGGCTAACTAACAATGATGGTTTATCCCTGGAAGAGGTATGGACAGGTAATAGTGGTTTGTGTGGCCTACCCTCAAACTAAAGCACCCCTGAAAACAGAAACTGCTATTTGGTGCCTACTTCAGTCTCCAGGGACCAGTAAGTCCCCAATTTCTTTTTGAAATTAGCCCATAAGAAGTAAGTGTTGATTAACTCGGACTACTTAGCAAAATTCTGCAATAATGACTGATTTCACTGAAACACGTTTCATGCTCGGCTGCCTCACTGCGGGCAGTTGGGGAGAAGGAGCAGATGTTAGCCTCCAACTGTGCTTCTGGGCTTTGGAAGTGAGCAAAGTCAGGGAGAATGCACCAGATACATTGGAGGCAGAGGCTCACCCATTCCCCAAACTGTTCTTCCAAGAGGCCCCATCTTGTAGAGTGGAGCCAAGTCCCTCTTTGCAGCGATACAGCAGGTTCATGGGTGGTAGATTTAAAGCCTGCGGTAGCCTGGGACAAGTTGTGAACCTTGGTTTAGAGGTCACTTTCTGAAATGTAGTTTAGAAAAACATCCTAGGTGGTGATCCTGAGCTTTTTTGGTCAGGATGTGCTATAGATACAGACTGCAAGATAGGATGTGACAAGGTATGTGGGACCTGCTGCTGCAGGAGGGTCTTTCACGGCTTCTCCCTGCCCTTTCCTCTCCTTCAGGTCATGCAGGTTTGCTCCAGACTTGCTTTAGTAGTGGGGTCAGGCAGAGTGATTCTACCACATCATGTAACAGGGTGTTGTTCCTGTTAATCCTTCTCTTAATTTTCCTGCTAATCCTTCTCTTAATTTTCCTGCTTACTTTGATGGGAAGAGTTACTTTATCTTGATAGCAGTGACACAAAGCAATAGCCAAAAAAACCAAAAAGTAAAACAATTTGCAAATTCCAGAGCTGAAGTACCACTTTTGAGCTCTTACATTCCTTGGGATCTCCCCCTGTGGCATTAATGACAATCCTTCCCCTTTGGCTGAGGTCTTTGGAAAGCGCAAGGAAAGGAGACAGTCAGGATCATTTGTCATACGGGTATTTCTGAGCTTTCCCAACACTGCTGAGGACAGTCACAGCTAGGTGAGCTCAGCACGGGTTTTGCAACAATGTACCACAGCTCCTTTGCTGTGCTACAGCCTTCAGCATCTCTGCCATGGCATGCCACAGTGTGCCAGCATCAGGAGCTCTCAGCTGGCACGCGCTGGTGGTACTGCATCCCAGAGGTCATGACTTGCAGAGTCCTCTGAAACCCTTTTTTATTGTTTGTTGTTGTCATTTTATTTTGGCAGCAGCTCTAATGTAATTCAGTATTTCCAGTGGCCATGTTCCATCCTGGAAATAACACCAGACTAGAAGAGAAAGGAAAATACACACAGACCTTGAGTAGGAATATTTTTTCCCCACTAACTTTACTTGCTATTGTGAAAGCATTCACCTGCTTTACATGAGCGTTAGTAGCATCTTAAAGAAGCATCTTTAGAGTGAGGGTTTGTGACTGAATTATTGGAGGTTTACAGAGTGCTTTGGAAACCTGTGATGAAAATCCCTGGAAAGGCTGATGCGTGCGCTCCTGGCAATACACTGATAATGCCCCATGTTCTTAGTGTGTGTTCCAGAAATGTCAGCTGTGCATATAATTAGAGAGAACATTGTCTTTTTTCCCTTTTTCGTTTCCTCATTAAGTTAATTTATTTCTGGTGCTGGGACATAGAAGTGACCCCTCATCTCTCTGTTCTGGGACTTACCTTTGGCCATGACCAGGTGTTTGCTAGGAGGTGAAGAAGGATCCATGATGAACAGTGACTCTGGTCCCTAGACCATGCACAACATCCCAGTGGTTAATCCAGTCTTCTGCCTACTGGTTTTTTGGTTGTTTTTTTTTCTTCACCCCAGACAGAAAGTGGTTGGCAGTGCTCTGAAGTCTCTGTAAAACACTAAAAATTATTCTCAGGTCTGCTGTTAAGAAGTGCTCTTGGGCATTTCTCCTGCATTGATGTTAGATGGTGAAAGTGTTGGGGAACTTTTCTCTTTGGGCTCTTCAGTTTGAGCAACCAATGGCAAGAATGATTGATTTTAATGGGAGCTAGGACTTTCACCTTGAATACAAGCAGTATTCAGGGTATGTCAAAACCAAATGTACATAGAATTATTATCACCTATTGCATTTCTTCTAGCCGCCTCTCTCTTCTTATGAGTAGAACACTTTTCCCAAATATCTATGTTCTTGTTATTATAAATTTAAAGACTGAGATTTTGTGAATTCTTCCGGTAGGCACGGAGAACATGATTTTATTTACAACAGCCTTCACATACTGAGAAACTGCTGTATCTGGGAGAGTATGATTTAATATTTGGCTATTCCTATTGTGATTATTATTGTTAAATCTAGTTCTTTGTTACTCTTTTTAGTGATGGCCAAATTGTGGATGGGATGAACATAAAACATTGGAAGTGTAAACTTCTGCATCACCCAATTAAGCACAAAGTAATAGTAATTTCTAGGGCATGATTCACCTCACTCGAAGGTAGGCAACTGAAATTGCTGAGATGAATCACACTCCAGATGTGTCTCTTTCTCTTCACTGCTTATAAAGGATTCCAGATGACTCTTAGATGCTGTGTGGTAGACATCTAAAATCATGGGAGATAAGTCCCTTTTGAGGTCTTCGGTGGAGTATGTGTGACCACAGTGCTAAGACCCAGATTTGAAACCAATAGACGTGAACTTTCTGCAGTAAAGAGCTCCTGTGTTGAATTCTCAGAAAATAATATTTTATCCTGACCTTTCTCTAGTTTATCATCTCTTGCTGCTGCAGATGTCAGATTCTGTCTCTGTAACCCTGCCCTGAAAGAGTCAGACAGCTCCACAGATGCAGCAAGATGTCTTGCAAAATAAATTAAACTGGATCTTTTAATTTTAGACTCTGATGTTCTCTCAGTGGGCCCAGCATGTGTGATGGCAGGAACTTGAATTCTGCCATCCTGCTACGGCCCTTATTTCACAGGCTGAACTGTATTTGTATTTGGGAAGGCCAGGGCTTGCTTGCAGGCTTGCTGGCATATGGATCCCTTTCTTGGGCTAAGGACACGGACCAGGGGCTGGAAAGGACCAGCTAAAGGGCCCCTTTTTCTGTCTCCTGGCACTACAATGTGAAAACCAAGAATTTACAGCCTTTCTCCTTGAGTATCAAGAATTACTTTGCAAAGCCACCTCAGCTCCTGACATCCACTGAAAGCACCTTCCAAAACTCTGCATTAACAACAGAAAAAGGCCAGGCACCCCCCTCTGCTTTTCTGGCCCTCGGCAAGTCCCTGTCAGCCCTTGCCATAGCCAGGCCATGCTCCTTGGAGCTGGGATTTTGTGCCTCAGGCTCGGAAATGCACTTTTGCAAAGTAGGCTAGGAGGCTCTATAACACAATCCCTCTGAAGTTTGGTTTCAGTGATGTTTCTGTGGCAGTTTGTGCCTAGAACTGCCTCTGTGTGAAGTGACAGCAAAGTCTATGTCAGCTGAAGCAGAAAAGGATGAAACACGGCTTTTGCGTAATAGCTCTGTTCCTGGTTCATCATCAGTGAAAAATGGACTAAAATACCCAATGGCATTAGCAAAAGGAGCGTGTCAGGCCAACCTGGTTTACTTTTTTACAAGAAAACTGTTTTTCTACACAAGGAGAATGTACTCTACCTCATTTATTTAGATAAGCTAAATGTAAGATCACCATGAGCCACTGGTGGGAGGTAGCCATGGGAAAAGGGGGGAAATGTTATATATTAGTGCAAGATTTCTGTGACACTGCAGTACTTCATGCTGTTTCAAAATCTCTGATAAGGTCTCTTTGGGAATAGTATTTACAGTTCTGGTCATCTTCGTTCAAGAAAGATGCAGGCAAAATATCTAGGTGCCTAAAAGAGGTAGTGAAATGCTCAGGGAGAGGAAGAGCCATCTGCTGGAGAGCCAGGCTGAGAGAGCAGAGCTTGGTTAACCGGGGAAACCACAGGCCGAACGTTGTCCATAAATACAGCAAAGCGAAATACCAGCGAAGGAGAAGAGCTTGGTCCTGGCAGAACAGACAGCTGTTGACTGGTCTTGAGTATATTGAGGGGGTTTTCTTCAGCTGTGAAGTCTTCATTCCTTCCAGATCCCTCTTGGGCTTCTTTGTGGTTTGAACTGATTCGTATTTAGGAAAGCGTCTAGACACCTTCATTTAAAGCATTGCAAGGTTTTGTGAGGAAGAGCTGAAACATATCACTATGTGCATTCATATTCATGATATTAATAGCTAAGCATTCAGCTGTTGTACGGGAATTGGAAATCAATTTTTATAACTGTTATTTTTCCTGATGTGGCTACCCTACTTTGCTAAATGAGAGCCTGGAACTGGGGTGAACTGAGGGACCTACACCATCTGACTTCAGCTGCCACTGGTTTGGATGGGATCCTCTGGTGCCCAGCTCCTTGCAGCTCTGTACCAAAAGCCCAAACGTGAGATAAACCCACACTAATACAGTAGGTGGCCTCTGTGATGAGTTCAGCACATCAATTAGGTCCATTGCGCAACTCCTCAATGAGAGCTTGTTATTAACCCGTTTCTTTCTTTTCAGTCTACTATCAGGTGATCTTGAGGCTCGCGTTTAGAAGTCCCCTATATAATGTACGAAGAAGCAATGTTTCTTTTACAGCTGGTTTTGAATTAGAAAAGACATTTTGTCAAAATGGAAGTAGAAAGAACATTCTTTTACTTTACTGCAGGAAGAAGAGAGGTCCACTGACTAGATACATCTTGGCTTTGTGGATGAAAGGCACCGAGTGTCATGTTAGGCTTTCTTAGATCTTGCTGTTTTATGTAAAATTGACTAATAATTGAAGAGCTGAAACTGCAGTTGTAATTGTCACAAAACTAAGGATCTCGATTTCTTAAAGGAAAGTCAGTTCAAGGAAAACTGTAAATCAGGTCTTTTAATCTGTTGACCAACTTGCCTGTAGGGATGTGAATGTTCTTGTATGTTTATGCTGAGAACCCTGCAGCAGTGCTAGAAGGTTTCCTGCTAGATTGTACTGTGCAGGTAGTTATTAGCAAGTATTTTGGTAAGCCAAACTTATAAAAGAGCTGTTAGAGCTCTCTAACCATTCCCAGTGCTTCTACACTTGCATAACCGCTGCAGCGGTTTATTTTCTTTATGCCTTGTATTGCTTGCCTAAATTGAAAGGGTATCTGTGGCTGTTAAAGTCTTGCCATGTGGAAGGTCTGTAATGGTTGCAGCACTGAGCTCTTTGTGAGCTGAAACTCTGGTTTGGAGGCAAGCCCAAGTACATATTCAGTGTGTCTCAGCAGAATTAATGAACAAGGTTCAAGATGGCTCTGACAAGCTAATAAGCATATGCGTGAAGTCTGTATTTGCTAGGGCAGTTCTTACTGTTCACTGCAGAATTCCTAAAGTGGACAAAACATAAACACAATTTCTTATTCTGTTAAAAAATGCATGATTTTCATTCTGAGGAGCAGTGGGTGTCCCAGTCATGGATGGATGATTTGGCTTGTGGATACACAAGCATCAGTGTTTGGATGAGTCCTTCCTGCAGGCATTAAGTAGGAGTTTTATATTTATAAAACTAGGTGGCTCTCAATGAAAATGAGAACCGGTTGGGTACTTCCCATGGGGCTGGCCTGGCTCTAAGGTGACTGTGGAGGAACATTCAGTAGGTCCTGTCAGACACAAGTCTGGCCTCAGTCCAGTTTCTAGTGGGCAGGTATCTGCCCCTTGAAGACTGTCACAGCAGCTGGTGCCGGCAGGTTCCCTGCGGGCAGTGGGGTGTGCATGTGCTGTGGGGCTGGGCTGTGCTCCAGGTCAGCGGGGTGCCACGCTGCCCTTCTTGTCTGCTGTGTAGTTTGAAGAGTTCAAAGCAATGGGTGGCAGTACATCACCAGCACTCTGTAAATACAGAACTTCCAGTTTAAAATAATAATAAAACCCCCACGTTCTTCTAAATATGTTTGCAAACTTTGCTTGGATTTGCATGGAAATCTTTCTGAGCCTCGAGCTGACACTTGATCCTTTAACTGAGCAAACTTGCTCTGAAATGAAAATTCCTTTGCAGGACCGTCGTTTGGTTTAACCATTTTTGGGAACTCCCAGCTATACATCATGCTAATGGAACTGTACCTGAAAGCCATGTACCTTGACAGACCTGCATGCTTATGAGTAGGGTGTGGTGGTGGCAGTGAGAGGGGAGGTGCTGCTTTCCCTGATGCAGAGGGCCAGACCTGAGAGGCACCGAACATCCGCACGTGGTGCCTGTGCGGCATGGTTAGGAGCAGGGCGGCAGCCTGCGGGAACGGTCACGGGCTGTACTACATCATGGGAGGGTGAAGTTGTTACGGATTGGAATGGAGGGAAATTGTTTTACTTTGGCTGAGCGCTTCTTTCTGTGCTGCTGCTGTGCATGTGCTTGCATGGGGGAGGTGAGCTTTTATTGACTGCCGTTTTTCTGTTTTCAAAGCTGATCAGTGGTGGTTCTATTGTAAGTGCTGAGGCAGTATGGGATCACGTCACCATGGCCAACCGGGAGTTGGCATTTAAAGCAGGAGACGTTATCAAGGTCCTGGATGCTTCCAACAAGGACTGGTGGTGGGGTCAGATCGATGATGAAGAAGGATGGTTTCCCGCCAGCTTCGTGAGAGTAAGTGACTTTCTTCTTTTTACTGCTACAATGAATCACTGCTGAGGCTGCTCAGAAGGATCAATGAACTGAACTGGTTACTGTGTTTGTTATTGATGCTTATTTCCAGTGTGTCTGTTTTCTGTCTGAAAAATGGGGAGCAAAGGTTCAAAAGAAATGAGAGTGGGGTAGAGGGAGGCTGGGATAGGTGCCGGCTCTCTTTTTATACTGTTGGGGTAGGGAGTGGCCTTTACTGTGTATCTGCTGCGGCCTCTCTCCTTAAGCAGTTCTTCTTTGGAAAACCAGGTAAGTATGATGTGGGCTACGAGTAGGTGATTTGGTGGGGCCTAAAACTTCATGCCAGCTACAAGTGACCCACATTTGGATGAGCTTTCTGGTCTGTGTGTAGCAAAAGGAGGTGTCAGCCTTCCCCTTTCCCAAAGCAGTGCTGTGTTTTGACTCTTCAGTAGTTTTAGATATAAAATTACTTTGCTTATTAGTTTGTGACCAGCTCTAGTTATTTTTTTTAATGAGACAAGGAACCATTTTACTTGTCTCTTTTTCTTCTGAAGCAGGTTTTGCTGCACGCAACCATCTCCAGTGGTGATCTGGCCTTTTACAAATAAGAAGAATGTAAGCACTTAATTTTTTTGCTCTGTATACGTTAAAAAAGCAAAAGGACAAGAAGATGCCCTTTTTGCTATTGTCAGATCCTGCCACGTTATTTGGGCGCTCTCAAGCCTTCCTCAGGGAGTCGAGATGTTGGCTTTGACCTTGCGCACTTCTCTCCTTTCTGTGCAGGATTCGATAGGTGGGATCAGAGATTTAATTCCTGTAGAAGCTTAGGGGATATGGTTCAAAAAATGAAGATTTCTTTTGCCTTGCAGAATTGTGTGAAAGATGACTTTCCTCTGAGCCTTCCAGGCAGTTTGACAGGCTCGGTAGTGTCAAGGGGAAGACTGTTCTCTCTGAAATGCACACTGAAGACCATGCCGCATCCCAAGGAGATGCCAGGCTTGCTTTAGTTCTCTGCCTGTCTTACCCTCCCTATTCTGGGCAACGGTGCATCATCAGCATGCCTGTTTGATTACATCACTTCAACAGGGAAATAGCCATATGGATTAGGAAAACTGGGTTCAAATATATGCCCTGGTGTTTCCTAGTGATGCACAATGACCACCGACGAGGGAACCCAGACCTTTGCTTGCTTCTGCCTCCCTGGTTCACAGTTCTTTTTTCCCTTTTGGTACTCATGATGCAGCTCTTATGTCTCTCCTAGGTTTGACCAGTGCTAAGAGCAAGCGATCAGTGACTGGAACTGGAGTGTGGGCTGCCTCTGTGAAAAAGTTTATGCTGTTACTCTGGCCCAGAATAACAAAAAGTTGGTATTTTGTTGAATAGGACACGGTGAGTCTGACCTCACAGCCAGTGGAGGTAACAAGCCTGGAAAACAGATTTTTATCAGTTGTGATCAAGATTGTAATCTTACTGCAGAAAATGCTCTCACCTGTGTGTCTAGCACATCTCATCTGTGTTGCCTGCTGGAAAGGCTGAATTAGAAAAAATTGTCTGTCTCATTATTTTTGCTTGATTTAGAGACTGAAATATTCTGGGCCAGTTTAACTTTTCAGTGTGTTGATCAGTGCTGTTTTCTTTGTGATTCTGGGGAAAAGATTTAGTGTCCTTTGTTGTGTGTTGTCGTAAATGTACTGTTCATGGTAGGTTTAATAACAGTCTTATTTTGCACTATCCCATTTTCTGAAAAAAAACCAAACCAAACGACTAAACAAACAGCCTATTTACTGTAAGGCCCAAAACCATGGATCATTCAGCTTGGCTGAACTTTCCATCTCTCCCTACGCTTTTCAAGGGCCGAGAGGATGATTTTAGGAACGGGGAAAAACAAAGGAGAGGAATCAATTAATTTCAGACTGTTGTACACAAATGTCTGAACATCACCCTGGAACAAACCTTGGCACTTAAGATCATGATGGCCTTACCGGGCAAGTTCCCTGCCCGTTCTGTCTAATGTCACAACTCCGTGGCTTGACTTTACTCCAACAAATTCAATCCTTCCATCAGCTCTGCAAGAGGCCAGCTTGGTTATTCTGTCTGAGAGATCCTTGTTCAGCACGGGCTGGGACCAGGCACCTGCCCTGGAACTAACTGATGCACTCCCAAAAGGGGAAACTGCATGGTTTTACTGCCATGAATGATAATTAATATTTAAAAATAAGTACCAGGCATTTCAAAAAATATGCAAGTGGAGTTCTGGCACAGTTTGTCCGCAGCTCTGCAATGGAGGCTGGAGAGGAAAATTTGCCACTCGGGTTTACAAAACAGAGCTGCCTTCTCCACGCAGCACTTCTTGGTGTGCTGCCATGAGGCAGCCCACTCACTGGTTGTCCTGTGCTGAGAAAACAACTGCCATTTGGGCTGTCATGTTCTTCTCTCCTCTGCTGGCTGAGGTCGCTTGCTTGCCTCTTCATTTCTATTCTTGCATATCCCCCCCTCTTCACTCTCTCTTTCTTGGTAATTTGAACCAGATGCCTGCAAAGACTTTGAGGCCTTTAAGGAAGGTGCCTGTAAGCCCTCTTTTGCTTGCAGGACCATTGCAGGGGGGTTGTGCTCCTTCAGGGTCCTGCCAAGGACCATTTAACCTAAGCCCTTTTCACTTTACTGTTCTCTCAATTTTTTTCCATGTTTTTCTTATTCAGCTGATCACTCTTTCATAATGAGAAGGCTGGTTTTTTTCTCTGTTGTACTTTGAGCCCTGCTTTTTTAAGATGATGCCAGAAAACTGCCTGATTTAGCCTGGGTGGTTCTCGTTTTACATGCAAAATAATTGCTTTCCTTTATATCTACATTTCTCTTATGCAAGTACAGGAGAAAAAGGGAAAATCATGTTGCATAGCAGAGGATGAAAAGCAATTCAAGTAAGGAATGAGGATGACAGGACAGACCAGGCAGGTATGAAACCAAATAGGATTAATATCAGGATATTTTCAACTGCGGGTCTCTTGTAGGTACTAACAAGGGGTGCAGCAGTAGATCCCTGCAAAGTCAGATTCCTCTAAAAGTCATTTGGATCACTTCTGAGGACAAAACTGGGCTGGAAACCTAGTTTGCGGTGAGACGTCTGACACTTCTTGCTCTCCAGCCAGATCATATGGAAATCTTTGGCAAACTGTTTGGCACTCACAAAATCTCATAGCAGGAAAAAATCACATTTGCAAGTGCAGAGGGAAACGGTAACCTGCTGATTCCCTTGGCCTCTTTTACATGCATAGTTAGGGGGTTGCAAACAAAAAACACACTTGAATTGCCTGCACATACAATTGTTGTCTCCACGCATAACACCTGCAGTTATCCTCTTAGTAGCCTGAGACTTGGCTGCAAGAAAAGGGGGAGAGAGGAAAGCCATAGAGTTTTAGGAGCACAGAAACTTTCAAGGAGAAACTGGGTGATAAAGTGACACTTCTGAGAAAAAGCACAACATAGGAGAAGTAAAATCTGGAGCTAGTAAGCAATGGTGAATGGTTTGCTGCAGGAAGCTGCTGCACTTAGGGAAGAAGTTATGAAAACTCATAGAGGCAGGTGAGAACTCCAGAACTAGATTTAAGGCTGAGTAATGAGCTGGGTTTGGGACCGATGAAGGGATCTGTGTTGTATTTTAGCACGTGTTATCAAGTGAGCACGCTGGACAACCACAGGGTGCAACCATCAGTCTTGTGATTAGCTGCATAGTGTCTTTGAACGTCCTGTCAACTTTTAGGGGTCTAAGAGGGTGGGAGGTACAATTGTAAAAAATCAGCATGAATTTTAAACAGAATTTCATAATCATAGTGGTGATGCTACTTGTTGCTCATGTCTCCTTTGTGGATGGCATAGCCTTGGGCTGTCTTTACATGATGTGGTACAAATGAGTTTTTGCATACTGGCACATCCAGTGTCCACATCTACTCAAAAAAAAAATAGGCTTAGTGTTTGTAGGGAAGAATTTACAGCAAAAAATAATAGTCTAGTATTGCAAATGGATCAATTGTTGTACCTTAAGGCCTCATTTAGAAAATACAGTTAAGTCTCAAAACCAAAGTTTTGATTCAGAGCCTAACATCAAGTCTCCTAAATGGCCGGGGTGAGATTCAAACACTCCAAATGCAGGAAATCAAATGGCATCCTGTTTGAGCTCTAACATATTTCCACTGAGAAAGAAATAAAAAAATGAAAGCTTATGGACATTTAGTGCTCTAAAATCTTTCCACAGAGACATGGCAGAATGCACCCATCCTGGGCAGGGCAGGGGATTTATTTTGTTGTAAAGCTCTCCTTAATCTCTTTGGATGCCAAGAGTCAGACTAAGTTTCCAGAATACATTTCTTCTCACCTCAGCAGCAGTGACCCTTCCTCATATTTATTAGGCTAAGCTAAAGAGCAAATCTGGGGCTGAGGAGATTTTACTGCAACTTTTCGTACTGCCCAGTGACCGTTGAGTTTTGTGCAGAAATGAAGGGTAATGGTCCTCCAAAGGCTTGAGCAAAGATGGTGTATTGAAGTCTTTGTAGTCCATACCTTTTACATAGGAGAAGATGCAGGGGTGGATCGGTGCAGCAGTGCTCCTTGTTTTCTCTCATCATTGCCTAGGTTTCCCTGAGTGTTGCAATTTTGGATTGATTTTCCTGCTGAAAAGCTGCCTTTGACCCACATTATTTTCTGCTGCTGAAGAAGTGCTAGATAAATTAGTGTAAGCTTTCAAGGCACTATTTAGAAAGGAGACTGTAAACCCCGAGTCTTATCTTAGTGCCCAGCAGCTCGTACACTTTTTTGGGTGGGTGGGTTTAGCTTTTATTCATAGGAGTTGTGTATTGTGTATTGTGCTCTGTATTGTGGGTGTATTTCCAAGAGCCACCCACATCTTGCTGTCCCATCTGCTTTTTTCACCTGTAAAATTTCATTGCCTGTGTAGGGATCTTGATACAACAGCACATCACTTACCTGCTTTTCTGTTCTCTGCACTCATCGTGTTAGCGTTTACTTGGTGCCAATGGCAGGGGCGTCAAGGTGAGATTTTTCCAGAGAAAAGAGGATGACGCTGAAGTAGCATTCACCTGTTGGTCAAACAAAACGGTATGTACTGCAGTGTCTGCTGCAGTCAGTACCTTATAAAGGAGATTTTATTCTCCTGTGGCAAATACAGCATAAAAATAGCTTCTGGTAGAGGTAGAGGTATCACACAGCATGAGCAGCACTCCACAGCGACAGGATGCACTGCAGACAAATTGTGAGTTTTCCTTTTTCTTTTTTTTTAAGTCAAGCAGCATTTTAGCATTCAAACACTGCCTGTACTAATTGCAGCTGCTGTTATCATGACAACTCATTCCACTCAGAGAGGTCAGCATCCGTCAGATCTCCCAAGGTTCAAATACCAGCACTTGGGCCCTTCCCTGTACAAGCTGCCTTGCAGGTGTAAAAACAGTGTTTTGAGGCGGTTGTTAGAATGAGGCAAACTAGGCACAGATTTTCACAGCCCCTTCCCTGTCCTCTGCCAAACTGGTAGTGAAGGAAGATTTTCCCCCTGAATGAAGCAGTGGCTTCCTTGGCCTGGCAAGGTTTCTATGATGAGCTGCTAGAGCAGCTGAGCTTTCACTCTTCCCTGTTGTGCATCACATGTAACATCACACAGCAGGGCCTTTTGGTTTTTAGGAAGGTGGAGAGTGACGAGCCCTAACTCACAGTATTTTGGCCGGTATAGTGTAGCACATCCAGTTTATTGCAGTGTCCAAGCCACTTTTGCTACACGGTGGAGCTCCAGCCCATGCGAGTCTGTGCATTTAGACTGCAGGAGGCGGAGGGAGTAAGCACAGGGCAAGTTTGTTGGAGCCATTTTTGCTCACCTGTTCACAGGTGCAGTCTGACATTGTCCCTACGGAGTCACCTGTTTTCTTCTTTCCCAGAAACAAGTGAAGGGTATTTCTTACCTTCGGTAAAGGGAACTTCTGAGGCTGGGAATGGAGAGATTTAAAGGGGAGAGGAAGAACTAGAAGTAGGTTTGCTGAAGCTGGGCAGCTGCAGGAGGGCAAGAGAAGGTATCAAAGAGCCTGTGACCTGGAGGGTGGTGAAGGACAATGAGCCTGGAGCCAGATTACAGAGGGAAAATTTCAGGCTATGGGAGAAAATAGTGGTAGGACCACAGGAGGGAAAACCAACTTGCTTTAACTGCCTTTCCTTCTACTGCTGGATGTCTTATTCCGCATCTTAGAAGAGGGATCTGTGAAGGTGGTCTGTGTTTCCTTGAACAGCATCCCAGCTGTGGCCCCACACTTTGCTATGCCTGCCGCTTGCCCACAGAAGAGCAGCGAGGCTGGGGCAGCCGCTGGGAGGACAGGCAGCATCCCTGTGCCTCTTCTGCTTGCCAGGGCCTCACCTCCTCTCTGAAGGCAGGGAAGGGAGAAGCATCTGCCCTTGGGCGTTTGTAGAGCTCAGGACAGCCTGTGCTTCCTCCTGAGGGCAGGGAAAGGCTGTGCCTGGATCACTGGAGTGACACATCGAGACTGATGATGTTTTACTTATGCAAAGCTCTGCACCATGAGCCCTACTTGATTACAAATAAGCAACTGATCTTTTTAATCCGCTATAGAATCCAACTGAACAGGCATATTATACAGTGCATGTGGCTGAAAACAAGGGTACAGCACTAGCTAACTACCGGCTTATCAAAATAGGGAGGGCTAACTACCAATTTACGGAAGAAGGGAGAAGGGGCACATCTTGCAGCTCACACAGGGCAGCATGGTTAGGTGGGTAAAATAGTCCTGAGGGTCTGTGCTGCAGCTTGTTTCTGTAGGGTTATTGGAGTCTCCTACACTCCCTTGCAGTTGTTGTAGGGCTAATGATCCTGTAATACCACTATTTGGTGACAGGTTTTGCTGAAGATTGGGCTGCTCATACTCCTATTTGTTATAAAGTCGCTGGTGAACAGAGGTGCAGTGGAATAGCAACAGCTCTCTGGAAGGATCTGCCTGTATCATTTATCTGCCACAGTATTTAATTGTGAGCTAGAATCCGGGATGGCACATTATCTGCTAGTTTTGTCCTTGTGAGTATCCAATGGAAGGAAATTAATAATCCAGATGGCTGGTAAAATGTTTGTTTTATCATGCCTTCTGATTATTATGAGAGGATCAGCCCTCTGTGCCTATTAAGTAAAATGTCCTCTATATACAGTATATGCATTCAGTAATCTAAATATATAATAATTGCAGGTCAGCTAGTGTTGGAATGGTGCTGTTTGGTGATTTTATGCACCATTTGGGTATAGTTGCAAATTGATAAATCACATTTCTACAGATTTTATATCACAGAATGGTTTGGGTTGGAAGGGACTGAAAGCCCGTCTAGTTCCAGCCCCCTGCAGTGGGCAGGGACACCCACCACCAGACCAGGCTGCTCCCAGCCCCGTCCAGCCTGGCCTTGGGCATTGCCAGGGATGGGGCACCCACAGCTGCTCTGGGCAGCCTGGGCCAGTGTCTCACCACCCCCACAGTGAAGAATTTCTGCCTTGTATCTAATCCAAACTGACCCTCTTTCAGTTTAAAGCCGTTCCCCCTTGTCCTGCCACTACAGGCCCTTGTAAAAAGTCCCTCCCCAGCTTTCTTGGCAGCCCCAGCAGGTACTGGGAGGCTGCTCTATGGTCTGCCCGGAGCATTCTCCTCTCCAGTCTGAACCACCCCAGCTCCCTCAGCCTGTCTTCCTGGGAGAGGTGCTCCAGCGCTCTGATCACCTTCATGGCCCCCTCTGGACTCGCTCTGACAGGTCCATGTTCTCCTGATGTTGGGGGCCCCAGAGCAGAGGAGGAGAATCGCCTCCTCACCCTGCTGGCCACGCTGCTTTTGATGCAGCCCAGATCTGGTTGGCTTTCTGTGCTGCAAGTGCACATTGCTGGGTCACATTGAGCTTCTCATCCACCAACATCCCCAAGCCCATCTCCTCAGTCCATTCTCCGCCCAGCCTGTCTTTGTGCTTGGGATTGCCCCAACCCATGTGCAGAACCTTGCACTTGGCCTTGTTGAACTTCATGAGGTTCACATGGGCCCACCTCCAGCGAGTCAAGGTCCCTCTGGATGCCATCCCTGCCCTCCAGCAGGTTGACTGCACCGCCAGCTTGGTGTCGTTGGCAAACTTGCTGAGGGTGCGCTCAACCCCACTGTCCATGTAGCCGACAAAGCTGTTAAATAGCACTGGTGCCAGTGCTGACCCCTGAGGAGCACCACTTTTCTCCACTTGAACTTTGAGCCCTTGACCGCAACCCTTTGAGTGTGACCATCCCGCCTATTCCTTACCCGCTGAGTGGTCCATCCATCAAATCCATGTCTCTCCAATTTAGAGACAAGGATGTCGTGTGGAACAGTGTCAAATACTTTGCACAAGTCCAGGTAGATGATGTCAGTTGCTCTTTATCCACCAACACCGTAACCCTGTTGTAGAGGGCCACCAAGTCTGTCAGGCATGATTTGCCTTTAGTGAAGCCACGTGGGCTGTCACCAGTCACCTCCCTGTTTTCCATGTGCCTTAGCATAGTTCCGAGGAGGGTCTGCTCCATGATCTCTCCAGGCATGAGGGTGAGACAAACTGGCTGGTAGCTCCCTGGGTCTTCCCTGGGTTCCTTTTTAAAAGGGATATAAATCACATATAATACTAACTAGCACGGTGAAATGATCAGTGCTCTCTGGCTCCCAGAACTGGGTCCTTAGGCTAAAGAGACTTTTTTATTTGAGTATTTTACTTTTATCTGCCTCTGCAAATTACTATGTTATGCAGGAGCTGGTCATGACTTCCTAATTAGGGTTGAATTTTGAAATAGGACTGTGAGCCTCATAAGCCTGTTTGTCTCCACATGCAGGGTGGCCTTTCAATGTGAAACATCACTTAGGACTAGCATTATGCAACTTGAATTTTTTCTCTTTGTAGTTTTTGTTGGTTTAATTAATTCTTAATACAAAGCGTTTGAAAGGGTTCTTAGGGCAAGCTTCATAGTTTGTCGTGCTGGACCATTTGATGGTGTGGGGGAGACCCACACAATGTCAGATTATTTCAGAGCCCATGATTTTTTGCATTGCAGAGGTATTCAAAAAGGCACTGAAGGCTAATTTATTGTTGTAGGGTTCTTGTTAATTGCTGAACAGCTGTTTCTGTTTATTCTTTAAAAATAAGGTGGCATTGGATACAGGAATTTAGTCTGGTATCCCAAACCCCCGTCCGTGCCAAGCCGCTGCCCCTAACAGCTGAGGAGGACAGGACAGGAGCCTGGAGAGGCTTCTTGAAACCCAGGTGAGCAGCAGAGCTGAGAGCAAAGCTGCCAGGGAACTGAAGTCCCATCTAGGCTGTATGGGAAGTCCCAAAGGAGCATCACAGTGGTGGCAGCCACCCCTCCTGAGCAGAAAAGACTGGGGAGATGAGGTCAAACTAGAGTTTTGAAGTTTCTTTTATTAAAAAAAGACATTTGCACTGGGAGGGAGGTACATCTGTATATTTGTGTCCGGTGTTTGTTGGAAAATCTGGGGAAGAGAGTGCCCTTTTTCCATTAGTGGTATCTCAGCTGTTGTCCACAGCAGATGGAGGTCGAGCATTTCAGGCAGGAGAGCATTCCTGGGAGAGGTGTGTACCTAAAACATAGAGATCACCCTACTTAGAGGTGATATGGATCGGGCTAAAACAGGAACCTTTGCAGCATTGTTTAAATCAACTACATGTGATAAGTTACTGGAAAAAAACAGTGTCACCCCCAGTTTGCCTCTTCCACCTTGCTGTCGCCTGCAGCACACCATCGTTGCAGTTTGAGCGAGCAGGTCAGTGAAGCAGAGAGGATCTGGCTTGGAGTGGTGGTGTTGGGTCAGAGGACACAATTAACACTGAGTGCAGCCTTCCCTTGCCCCAGCGCAATCCGGCTCCTTCTCAGCACAGGCACAAGAGAATTTGAGAGCTGAAGCTGCAAAACCAGCCTTACTGCTTCAGACTAGAGGTCCCTCTAGCCAACTTGCTGCTTATAGATGCTCATGCTCAACAGGATTGTGGCAAGCCCAGAATGATGAATTTAAGTCCGTATTTCAAAGTATGTATGAGCTTTTCTGTGCCCTCTGCTTTAACATAAGGTCTGTCGACCCCAAAAATATTCATGAAAAATGTCATTGGTAAGGTAGATCATACCCCTGTTTATAGGTGGGGAAAGCCTCCACCAGTTTAAGTGATCGACCCAAGGTCAGCAGCAGAGCTGGAAGTGTACCTCATCTTTTGTGAGTCATGGTCCAGACTTCAAATGATCCCCTGGTAGAATGATCCGTGTTTGAATTATGGAGAACTTCAGAGGTTAGGACAGAAAGCAGGAGTGTTTGAACAGCACAGTGGGATTAATCCTTTCAGCAGCTGAGGCTGGAGAGCATGGGGTGGCAGACACGTTCAGCTTCCTCTGTTAGCGATAAGATTGTTGCATGTTTTTACTCTAAAGCAAAAATCATCTAGACTAGAACTGTAATTTTTTTCCTTTTGGGAATATGAATCCTAGCAGGAAAGAGGAAAAATTTCATTAAGGAAAAAAGCGGGACTCCTGAGATTCCCAGATGTGGAAGCAGGGAGTGTTCCTGCAGTGCACAAAAGGCAGACTAAAATTGGAGGATTTCAGAAATCATTAAAGTTTGCAAGCTTGCTATTTGCTTTAGAGTTTCAAAGCCTTTAGGTTTTATGCTTTCAAGCTCCCCCCACCCTTTATGATTAGATCATTCCTGCTTTATTTTTTAAATGAAAATTGAAATTTTTATGATTATCACTTGACTCCAGGAGGCAGAGTTTTAAAAATATCTTCTTTTGCCAAACTGGCTGGAGTGTCATGAACTTGGTGACAAGCTGTTCCAACTGGGTTTGGGAGAGCTACATAATACCTTTTCATAGTAGCAGGAAGGTAGGATGGGAAGTTATTTTAAACTTCAGCCAACAGGGTTTAATACCTACATTGGTCTTGCTTGGTTTTCAACATATACTTGGTTTGGAATGCCAACAAAGCTGTCGTGAGGACATATTCCTGAAAGGACTCCCCATGCAATTCTGTCCTTCCCAGATCTAGCCCATTTTCCCTTCTGAGGCTGGCCCCCAGGTTTTCACTCCAGAGCCCCTGCTAAAACCAGTGTCACTGGTGTAAGTAAATTGGCCCCTGAGGTTGCTTTGGCAATCTTAGGCCAGCACAGCGGTTACTCAGAAGCAGCACGCAGATTGCTTATGTTTCAGCATGAAACACTGCTCACGTACATGAGGCATTGCTGTATCTCCATGCAACTGAAACCTCTTCCAGAGCAGAGTAGGATTTTCTGGGAAGAGACGTATTTTCTAACTAGCTTTTGGGTTGTTTCCCTGAACAAGTGACATTCTTCTGAAATGTGTTTTGGTATGCCAGGAGAGGGTTTTAATGTTGACCCCATATCTTTGGGGTGCGATTAGCTCACAAACTCACTGCCTTCCCTTGCAGTGACCCAGGGCTCAACCAGGCCTCCCAGGGCTGATGGAAATCCTGCAAAAACACCCTTTCAGAGATCCTTGTGCAGCCCCACAACCGGGAGACAACGTGACCTAGTCCATCTTTGCATCAGATGCCACAATGGAGAGTGCCACCCTGTGGGAAGGACCTAAGGAAAGGCATGCAGACCTGCTCCCGGGCATGCTGCATCTCCCAGGGGTTTCCCTGTGTCCAAACTGGCGTAGCTGGACCAGGCTGGGGTCACTGAAATGCCCACCTGCAGCGCCCAGGGCTGTTCACCCTTAAGCCCAGCCCTGCTTTGACCGCAGCCGAGCCACCCTGGGTACTGCAGTGCTGCAGGACCGCACGGCCATTCTGTGCCTAGATGCACCCCTTCCCCCCGGGGTGCATCAGGACATAAGAAACAAGACCTGACAGCCGTTATTTGCTGGGTTTCACTTCTGCACTGTCACACAAGACATTAAAGTGACTCTTGGCAACGCTGTCCTGGGGAAAGGTATGAAGCCTTTGTACTTTGAGGATGGCTCCTTCTTGCAATGGGAGCAGCACTGAGGTGCCAGGAGGGATTATTTCACCTCCTTAGCAGGCTTTGGAGTATCCCTCTGGTCTCCTGATGTGCAAAAGGAGGTCCCATGTTGGCAGTGCAGCGTGGAGGACAGGTGGGAGATTGCGTGGGCAGAGCAGGCAGAACGCTTGGGTCCATTTTGGCTCTCCCTTGCTCATTCAGGCAAGTGGTCTGCACTGGGTTTTCTGCCCTGGAGAGTTGCTGGTGCTGCCAGGACGCGGTGTGAGCACAGCCTGGGGCCAACAGCTCTCTGCAACGCTTCGTGTAGGGTTGATGCCTCCAGTGGGTCCTGCCCTGCTGCTGGCAAAGAGGGCATCTTGTCATTTAAACAGGCATTGCTGCGCTGCACGCCCTCCTGTTAAGTCCTTGATAGCTCCCAGACACAGGGCACAGCTATAAGCAGGGTGAAAAGTCCAGCTTTTTGTTGCTTTGGGTTTTTTTTATCCCCGAAGTTTGCGGCATCATTAACATTCTGCTAGAGAAGAGATGGATTTTCTTCAAACATATTGGCTTCTTGGCCTTTATAACTCACTGTGGGATGACAAAATGTGGGAGCTGTAAGAAGTGGTTTAGCAAAACATGATACTAGTTAGGAAAGCAAGGAAGGAGCATGGGCAGGTTTAGGTTTTTTTACTTTACTAATTTACAGGAACACAGCCCTTTACAATCTGTTATAAGACTGAATTTAAGCTGATTAATGGAAAAGTATTAAAAACTATAAACAGTGGAAAAAAGACTGAAAGATCAGGTTAACGATGCAGTTTATCTTGCATATGCTGCTCTGTTTGTGTGGATGGTTTCACTGTTCATAGGTACATGTATTTTAACGTTTTAAACTCTCCAGTATTTGGAGTTTTAAATGCTGAGGAGAAAAGTTTCTTCTTTTACATAACAACTTTGGTGATCTGTGTAAAACAGCATCATTTATGTCTGGTTTAAGCTTTATTTCATGTTTGTTTGCAGACTATGATGAGCCCAATTTGAACTGATCAATTACTTTAAGCAGGTTTTACTTGGGGGAAAAAGTAACAAAAGGAAAGAAGCACTTGATCCCTATGTTGTGTGCTCTTATTCAAAGACACAGAGACTAGGAGGCGGCGTTATCTTTTAGTTTACAAGTTTAATGTTTGCTTTTTATTTGATGATAGGAAATTCAGTGTGCTGAAAATGCAATGATCTTTTTCGTTGCTTTTTGCATTTGTTCCAATATAGAGTATTCAGCGCCCAGGGGTGCTCAGCACCCCGGTCACAGCTGCCCTCAGCCCCCACCAGGTTTTAGGAGACTTACTCAGCCAGGTCTGATCTCAGTGCGGTTTAGGGATCACAGTCTGAGGATGCTGAGATAGGGCATTTGCCTGAGTGAGAAAGGCTCTTCATGTGAAATGATGAGGAAAGCTGCTGCGAAATGAAAATCAATGTTCATTCACAAATGCTGGCCTGGGAGGTTCACAGAAAACTGAAGTGCCAGAACCCGGTTAGCCTGGACTGATGTTCACATTCATTCAGATTTCTGAACCAGATGGATCTTGACCTTCTTAAATCAGTCACCTGTAAAGGACTAACCTCCCAGCAGTTTCTTCTGGTTCGGACAGATCCCAGCTGATGGTGTTTGGGAGCTGGGACAAGGAGTGCTTTATGCTAGTAACTGCACTTTTGTTTAGGCTGCTCTGGTTTACATATGTACATTTTGGTTCAGAGCACTTGACAGCACCCAACAGCCCAGTTACCCTTTCACATGATTATTGTATATTCGGGATCAAAACGGTTAACACTTGAAATCCCTTTGCTTTTGAGAGGAACTTGGCAGTGTGTGGGGAACCATTTGTGACCAGTTGCACCAGTATAATAAAGGACTGTCTGGGCTGTAGCTGTTGTGGACACCACGGTGCATCGCTGGCAAGAGCATTGCCCTTGCTGTAAGGAGGGAGCTGATCCAGTATCTCCCAGAGTCATGCAACCCAGGACCCAGCCTACTTTCAGTTGTTGGCCGTCTCATGCTTTTACGAATAAGCCTGTTGCTCTCCCCTCTTCATCTTGCAGCTATGGGTAAACCAAGAAGATGGAGTAGAGGAGGGAACCAGCGATGTGCAGAATGGCCACTTGGATCCAAGCGCTGACTGCCTCTGTCTCGGCAGGACCGTTCAGAACCGAGACCAGATGAGAGCCAACGTCATCAATGAGATCATGAGCACGGAGCGCCACTACATCAAGCACCTCAAGGACATCTGCGAGGTACATGGGCGTTGTGTCACTGGGATACTGAAGCAGGACACGGGATGGGCTGTTGAGAGCTGAGGACTGGTTTTGCCCTTGGGTGATGGTGGAAAAATATGCAATGTGTTTGAGTACTGTGTCTAATAGAGGAGCAGCATCTGTCAATAAGCACTGATACTTCTGAGGATTTTCTGCTGGATCTGATAATTGCCTTTAGTTTGTATTAACTAGAAGTGCAATTTTCTGACCTTTTTTCCATACCCTTTCACTAAAAAATGATGAGGTTGAGATCCTTCAAGCAGTACTCTTAATTAAAACCCAATGGCATCTACTTCTGAACTTGTGATTGAGGAAATTAGGTTGTAATTAATCCAATCAGTTACCCATTTCATCTGTGTCTTTCATATTGGGTTCACAATTTCCTTGGCTCAGGATGGCCCCCATTTGCCTTTTCTTACAGTGAGACTGAGAGCAAAATGTTTTCACCGTGGGAGATGAAGTACTTTACATTTAGCCAGTGTAAGGGAACCAGCAAGCAAATGAACTTTGGTGGCTGGCCCCATGCATCCTCAGCTTGGTGGTTCTTCATTATAGAGGTTCTTATATTATATCTTATAGAGGTTATAATTAACCTCTACAATCCCGGACTGTCCTGCAGCGTACAGAACTAGTGCCATGAGCTAAACCCAAAGTGCAGTGCGTGTGGTGCTGGGTGTTTAGGAAGAGGAATGCACAGCTGTGCTGGAGAGTGTTGCGGGACAGCTTGGACACTGTATGTAGAGCATATGCTTATCACTAAGAGGCAAAGTTTGTTAGCACTAAAATCAAAGCCCGTGGCTTTTGGCTCATCCGTCTGAACAGTTTGGATTTACTGAGCTTGTGCTCAGTCTTTGCAGAGTCAATGTGGTAAAGCCCCTTGTGAATTCTGCTTAGAAAAATGTCTTCCTCTCTTCATACTTGCTACTTTTCTATTGACAAGGCAAAGCAGCCATCCAAAAAGCTTTTATGATGCTTCTCAAATACAGAAGAGTCTTGGGATTTCAGTTTGGAAACAAATGAGCTTGATTTCACTGTGCTATTTCAGTCAGAGGGCTTTGCATTGAAGAAGGAAAGATCTGCAGGAACTTTTCCATATATTGTTTCTTTTCCTGCATTTGCATTTTTTTCTGTTGAAAAACTAAATAAACCTTAACTTGCGTTTTCCAGCCATGTCACCATGCTTTTGCCAGATCAGATTCTCAGCAGGTACAGATAGGTATGGCTTCAGTGACATCTGTGGGGTAACACTGAATTACAGCACCTAATGATATGTCCCAGATGTCAAAGAGATCTCTAAGGCTCTTCTTTGCTCTGGATGATGCCAAATGATATTGAGGGGATAAATCTTACCTGCAGGTAGAGCACCAGGAAATGATTCAGCTGCCTCTCATAAAAGAGGAGGACTGAAACGGGTGTTCTCATCTGCAAAACGATGGGCTGTCCTTTGCTGGAGGGAGCCTCATTGTGCTCGGTTTAATCAGAGCAATCCATTTGCCTCGAGAAGGCTCAGAGACAGCTCAGTCATCCCAGGCATTTCAGCATAGCATGATGTGACTGTTTCTGTTTGTGCATAAGAGGAGGGGGGCTGGAGATGGAGGGACGCGTGCCAGCTTGGGCTCCTCCCAGTGCTGCTGGATGAATTTGTACAGAGGTGTTATTTGTGCCGAAGAATGAGTAGACACCAGACAGCCGTTGATGAGATGCAGAAGTGCTGTTGACAGTGGCAAATTCCCCTCTTCCATTTGCTCTTTATTTTAAGGTGTCAGGATGAACAGCAGCAATATGATGTATTGGAGGGGATGAGAGAGGAGTTGCGGCTGGGTGGCAAAGGTTGAGCCTGATTTAGTACTGAGTTTAGCAGTGTGTAGTTATACTCTTGTTGCTGAGCTATAATGAGCAACAAATCCTAATACCAGTGAAGCACCTGAAGATGTGTGGTTTGTATCAGAGAACCGTAGCCCCTACTAGGTGATTAAGAGCCCTTGAATTGCTCTTTTCTGCCTCAGGATGTATCTCCACTGCCTGCTACTATATTATTATAAACCGTGTTATTATTCATAATACTCGTGGCACTAGCCCTGCCAAGTCAGGAGCTCACAAGCTAGCCAGCACCAGAATGAAAATTACCTGCACAAGCCAAGCAGCTGGCTTGGAGGGGAATTCCCTGTCACAGCAAAGCCATACTGCCCTGACGACTGCTGCTGCGCCCTTGCCTAGAGTAGGAAGGACTGACTGCTGATTGGTGAAGCGATTTTGTGAAGATTTTTATTAGGGGTAAAGTGTGGGGGTTTCCCTGGACTGCATTATCAGGAGTGGATGGATCATTATTCTGAAATACCACCAAGGGGAAAAGAAAGAAAAAAGAATCTAGCCTTAAGGAAATATCCAGCAATAGGAACTTCAGGCTTAGCACTTAGAGCTTAGAAAAATAATAAGCTGCTGAAAACTAGGCTTTTATAATGGGTAGCAATAGCAAGCCTTACTGGCAGGCAGTGCTGCTCACTCCTTGTCCTGTGAAGCACCTCAAAGATGCACAGCCATCTCCAGGCTTGAAAGATATCTTCCTGCACCTGGGGCTTGATCCTGGAAGGATGCAGGAGGGTGTGGGGTCTGTCCGTGGCATGGCAGCTGTAACACCAGCAGAGCAGCTGAAGTCCTCAGTCAGGGTGGCTGCCTCAATGAGGGCAGAGGGCCAAGAAGGTGGTTTGAGCTGCAGCATGTAGTGGGGAGCACAGGCAGAAGAATGAGATGCAGGAGAGCTGCAAAGAACAGGGTGACATGCTTTGAGACATGAGCAGGCTTTGGACCAGCACCTGGATTAGGAAGACAAGGCTAAATTTAAGGAGGTGTTACAACAGAGAAGTGACAGAGCTTGGATGGGAACAGTGATGCAATTGGGAGATCAAAGGAAACCTCCGTATTATGAGTAATTTGGGGATGGGAGGTTAGAAAGTCCAGCCAGCTTCCAGTGCTGCATTTTGCTCTTTTCCAAGTAATTTCAGTTTGAATTTATTTTTTAATAATATTGACTGAATTCCACCTAAGCTTTGCTTTGGTGCCAGGACAGCTCTGAATGCTGTGTGGAAAACATCCTCATTGCATCTTAGCGTGTCAAGCTGAGTCTGTTGTGCAGAGCTGATGGTACAGGTTTTCACGTGGTCTGGATGGCATTAGCCTGACTCATTCTCAGAGATGGATAAAAACCACTTTTTTGTGCTGCCTTAGAGCAAAGCAGCATAAAACCTTCTTTGCAGCAGTGTGGCCCTCCGTCAGAGCACCACTTCTGAGGAGCTGCTCAGAAGCTCCCCCCTTTGTGTGCCCAGTTTCTCATCCATGGATGCCTGGCTGGAGGGTGACTGCAGAAAGCTCTTTGGATTAATGAGGATATATATTCTATGTGTATGTATTCCCCAATGTGCAATTTGTAGCCGTCTTTCACAGCCTGTTTGTGCACAGCTGGTTTTTCTGTTTTGGAGCTGGCTGCTTCCTGCCCTTTTGAGGCACAGGCTTGCGTTCCTGCAGGATATTTTAGGTGGGCCCCAGTGCAATCACAGTGCCTGACATTCTGTACTTGCTGGATATTTGAATAAGTGCTTTAGAGTCCTGACTGCCTGGGACCAGACATGGCTCTACTTTGCTTTTTCAATTCAAACAGTCTCAGCTTTGTTCCTGTGCTTATTCTTGGTATGTGCGTATCAGCACAATGCTCACCTGGATGCTGTGAGCACCGCTCTAGAGAACAGTATTTTTATAGCCCAAATGGTGCTGGTCCAAACTGAGGGATGTTCTACAGGTCAGTGTAGACAGCCCCCAAACTGGCTTAGAGATGGAAAGAAACTGGAATATCATCACAACTGCCTTTGAAGGTATAGCCTGCAGTGGCTATCGTCTCCTCATTCTTTCCTTCACCTTGCTCTCAGCTGGACCAGAAGGAGAATGGATGGGTTGGCCATCTCTCCTGGCTGTCTCTAAACCCACTCTGGAGTGGAGAAAACTTAGCACTTAACCTCCTGCAAATACTTTCCAACTTTGGCCTATACTTCAGGGACTACATGGAAAAGTACTTTAAAGAGAGAGAGTTTGACAGCTATTTTTAGGTATTCATTGAGCAAAACACTCTCCAACATCTGCTCATCAGTCATATCCCTTCTCTGAGCAAACCTGATGGGATGAGCAGAAGGAAGATGACATTGTTTTATGTAACAGGAGTAAATTTACTGGAAAAACTATGCAGCAGCCTTCTTGCTGGCTCTTGTTGTGTATTAGGTATAAATCTTCAGGCTCTCCTTTGCTGGCTTGTGCTGGAAACCAACCATCCAAACGCATAAGCTGGATAGAGGATAAGGCTTGGGAACTCCATGCAGTCTTTTATTTTCCCCATGGTTTTATAGGTGCCTGTACAGAAATGTGCTGCTTCAGCTTCTCTGAAACACGTGACACGGGCAAAGTGATGAACCAGCACAGGGAGGATGGGAATATTCAGACGGTAGTCGCAGCCAATAGCAACCCCAGGGCTGAAAGATGTTCACGTAAATCATCCAGTGACTGATTTCACAGAGCAGCATGCAAAAGGAGAGGCAGGCTTGCAGGCAGCCTGCAGCATGCAGCGGGGTAAAGGTCCTAACACAAACGGCTTGCAGCAGTCTTTCAGCGCTGCTAGCACCAAAGCTACTGTCAAAAAGAGCCTGGCCTCGTGGGCAGGTGCACTTTATTTTTTTCCTTTCATGTTTTGAAAGCTGTTCTGAGATAAGCAGGTAAACTTGAAAAGCAGCATGGAAAGGTATTCTGCATTATTCCTTAATGGTTTGAATTTTTATTTGCCCTGCCAACTGTCCTGCAACATGGGAAACAGTCTGCTCCCATTCCTCTTGGCCTAGAAAAATGAAAGAGGGAAACCCATGGAAATGAATCATCAACAAGCTCCTGGAAGAAGGTCTAGATTTAGTAAATACAGAAGGTATTCCATAACCCAAGCTTCCCAGCTGAAAAAGCCAGCAAATTCAGCGTAACGGCATCTTCTAGCTAAGCTGGACATCACAGAGGTTGGTTCTTTGCCAGGTCGGCCAAAGTTGCATTTATCATTCATCTGTTTGAAGTTCTCCCTCCCAGGAGCCACGTGGTGAGGCTGAAGGACAGTTTATTATAGCGTCCCAATAGTTTGCATTGTGGACCAGCAGCTGTGTGTCACCAGCTGGCGGTGCGTCTGTGTGACTAAGCATCTAGAGTTCCCAAATATAGCCATTCAACTGAAGCTGTTGGCATTTTTTTCCCTTCATTTTTTTCTCTTCCTATATAATAAAGGCAGGCAAAGTCATCTCCTGATGACCCCCTTGTTCCTTCTCAGTCAAGAGGCCGCAGTCTGGACTAGGCCAGCATAGCATCTGATAGTTGGCCTTGCAAAGTTTCTAGTCTACATCATTCAGACGGGTGAAGAACAGGGGGATGAAGTGATTTTGCTCAATGTCACACAGGTCAGTGGCAGAGCCAGAAATTCAGCCCAGGCATCCAGAGCATCCATGTGTCACCCATCCCTGGACCACATGTGCTTCGGGCAAGCGTGTTTGAAGAAGTTTTCATGATTCAGCTGAAACCAGGATGGCGAGTTCATGGATAAGGCGGGGTCAGCAAAACAGGGAGGCAGAGAGAAGTTGGTGTGTTACGCTTTTTGCCAGGTTATTGATCCAGTCGGTCATTTTAGGTCAGGAGATCTTCAGAGCAGTGCTTGCCTGCCCATTTGTGTTCATGTGATGTCCAGCTAAGCTCAGGCTCAGTACAAGTGGGTATCATGGACAAATGAAGAATAAGCAAGGAGGATCTCTTTGTTGTTGCACTGGATCGAGATGCAGGAGATCTGAATTGTTCCCAAATCTACTGCAGATTCATTCTGTGATTTTGGAGAATTTTCTTAAACTCTCTACATCCTAGTTCTTCCTCTCTCTTTCCCCATTTGATTTGAATGTCTATAGACTCAGTAAGGGAGCCTGATATTTGTACAGGGAAGGGTACAAAGCCTGTTCCTCTGATCCCACTTAAAAAAGGAAGAAAAGCAATGAAAGACAATAGTTGAGAAAACAGGATAAAAATCTTCCCTAGTTTTACACTGTTTGGAGTAGTGTATTTCATGGTAGAAACATAGAATGGTTTGGGTTAGAAGGGACCTACAAGATCATCTAGTTCTAAGCCCCTGACGTGGGGTTGCTCAAAGCCCCGTCCAGCCTGGCCTTGGACACTGCCAGGGATGGGGCACCCACAGCTGCTCTGGGCAGCCTGGGCCACTGTCTCACCACCCCACGGTTAAGAATTTCTGCCTTGTATCTAATCCAAACTTTCAGTTTAAAGCCGTTCCCCCTTGTCCTGTCACTACAGGCCCTTGTAAAAAGTCCCTCCCCAGCTTTCTTGGCAGCCCCAGTAGGTACTGGAAGGTACTGCAGTAATGGAATGGAAGGTATAGAAAACAAAATTAAAATAATGCTGCGTTCCTCTAGGTGGCATTGATAGCAGCTCAGGCAGCTCCTAACTGTGGCTCCCTTGCCCGAGCAAGCCAAAATACCTACCCAAGCTTCTGCATCGCCTTTGGCATTCCCACTAGGACAGTCACAGGACAACAGCCCTCCCACTTTTGCCTCATATTCAGGAAGATGAATAGTGGGGGAGATAAACTGTGTCACCTCCCAAGTCAGGGAACACTTGAAGAGCATTTTCCTTCAACATTTCACTTTGTGCTGAAACAACTAGGGTGTTGCACCCTCCATACCCTCTTCCTAGACCAAGGGCAGGCAACCACACGTTCATATAGTATTTCTCAGCATGGTTATAGAATCATAGAATCACTTTGGTTGGAAAAGACCTTTAAGATTGAGTCCAGCTGTTAACCCAGCACTGCCAAGACCACCACTAAACCATCTCCCCAGGTGCCACATCTGCACGTTGTTTGATTCCCTCCAGGGATGGTGACTCCGCCTTTTCCCTGGGCAACCTGCCCCAGTGCTGGACAACCCTTTCGGTGAAGACATTTTTCCCAATACCCAGTCTAAACCTCCCCTGGTGCAACTTGAGGCTCTTTGCTCTTGTCCTGTTGCTTGTTCCTTGGGAGAAGAGAATGACCCCCACCTCGCTGCATCCCCCTTCCAGGTAGTTGTGGAGAGTGAGAAGGTTCCCGTGAGCTTCTTTTTCTCCAGGCTCAACAACCCTTGTTATTGAGCCTGGAATGGATTTTGTTTTCAGATCCATTTTCTGATTTTGTTTTTACTTGCTCCTTCCTCAAGAATAATCTGGGGACAGACTCGGTATAAGTGTTTGGTTATTTCATGGTTTATTCTTTTTTCACTCTTTACAGGGTTACTTAAAGCAGTGCCGGAAGAGGAGGGATATGTTCAGTGATGAACAGCTAAAAATCATCTTTGGTAACATCGAAGATATCTACAGATTTCAGATGGGTTTTGTCCGGGACTTGGAGAAGCAGTACAACAATGAAGACCCCCATCTCAGTGAAATTGGACCGTGTTTCCTGGAACACGTAAGTTAATTTGGCATTTTTGTTTGGGAGTTCTGGGGGTTGTTTTAGGGGATGAGGGACAGAGGGGGAAGGAGTAGCAGAAAAAGTCAGGAGGCAGGAACCACGCAGAATAACTTTTCTGTTCTAGTTACATATCAGGGACTACTCCATGGCCCTCCATTTACTTCATGAGATATAGAGAGGGGAGAGTTTGAGGTGAGGCGTATAGCTGGGAACCCCCTAGTACATTTGAATCTCAACATATTTTCACATCCACCCTGAATCATGTTATGTACACACAGTGTCCCTCCCCTACTCCCCACCTTCTTTTGCTCTTCAGAATATGACTTAAACCCACTCACAGGCCAGCCTGATCAGGTCATGGATGATGAGAAGGCTGCTTCTAGGCTTCTTCATCATTCTTCAGGGAGAATGAAGTGCCGTATCACAGCTTACGTATGAGGTGCTCCAACCCGGGGTGCAGATCCTGTACTCTTGTTACCTCATTACGTACAGTCAGGGCTGAGCTGACAGCAGTTCACTTCTTATTAGAGACATTTCTGATAGACATTCATGAAACTTAAGCAAGGCATCCCTAAAAAGGTTCACAGCATCTCTCAAGCGACATTGGTCTTCTAATTGAAAAAAAAGGTTTCTTTCTGAGAAGTTGCATTACAATTGCTCGTTTTTATCGGAGCCTGCATCTGTGCTACTTGCTCCCAAAGCAGCAGCATATTCCAGCTCTGTGCTACAAAGATGTAAGAAATCTTGCTGAGGATCAGTAGCTAAAACTTCATGTCTTGAGGCTGTGCTGTCAATTCATTTAGAGTGACAATAGTAAGAATTACTACCATTATTCGGAGGAATAGCTGACACTTACCTGTCATCAGATGGAGGCTAAAAGCTGGCTGATAAACTGATAAATTATCCCTGTTTAGCCATTTGGGGAATCTGAGGGATGAGGGAATTAAAATCCTGTTATATAGATCTGCAAAGCATCTTGTTCCTTATCTGCTTCAGGAAGAGAGAGGTGTCAGTGCCTGGCTTTTGGTCATCTGTGGTGTTGGGAAAGAAACTGAGCTACTCTCTTCCCAGAACGGCAGGTTATGTGGGCCCTTTATGGGACTGAGAAATAAGAATTGCTGGTCAAGCATATTTTTTTTAAAAAAGAAGCTGTCCTTTCTGTAGTTTGTAAGGTATTGGCCACAACCTGATGTAGCATCTGAGGCTGTTGACCTACAACACCCAGGCTTATATCTGGGCTGTCTCAACTACAGTCTTAATATTTGTTATCGGGCGGTCAGTTTGTGTCTGTCTCTTCCTTCCAGTGTAATCTTTCTTTGACCTTTTGTCTGCCTTGTCTGTGTGGCCCAGGTGAATCAAGCCTGAGCTAAGGGTGATGGACTGCCATGGGCCCCATCTGTGGTTCATGAGGGCAGAAAAAGGAGATTCCAACCAAATTAGCACAAAAAGACTTGTTAGACCAGTGTGAAGGGTGGGTGGGCATGTGTGTGAGGTGGTTTTATTCTTTGTTTTTCCCATCTTTGTTGTTTTCCGGCTCTCTGGTCCTGAGAAAATCCACACAGTGGTTGGTGCCTTGGGTTCCCTGTTGGTAAAGGGAATTTCAATGTCCCCAGCCCTAAACACTAGTCAGGTGCTCTATGATCTTTCAGGGAAAGAGCTCTAGCTCTAGAAATAACAAGGTTTTCATCCTGTATTACCGAAGGCCAGAGTTCTGTTTGGTTCTACCTTTACCTTTCATAAAGAAAATCCCACCACGGAATTTGAAATGGAACACCCACAACGCTGCACAGGGGTTCACTTTAACACACCCTGTACCTACAGAGACCTCAGTGATGTGTCAGTTATGCAGATCCCTCTCTGCTTCCCTTTTTCCCCAGAATGACCGTGCAGCACCTCCTCCAAGCAGGAAAAGTACTCTAGGAAGTCCTTCCTCCTCCTTCCTCGGGGTATTCTTTCTTCTTTAGTTGTAATGTGTTCTTGTTGGCCAGTCGGGTGCTTGCAGCGCTTCTCTGATATGTAGTCCTCTCTGTGTGAATCTGCCTCTCACAGCAAGATGGCTTCTGGATCTATTCGGAGTACTGTAACAATCATTTGGATGCATGCATGGAGCTTTCCAAGCTGATGAAAGATAGCAGGTACCAGCATTTCTTCGAAGCGTGTCGTCTGTTGCAGCAGATGATTGATATTGCCATAGATGGTTTCCTTCTGACGCCAGTGCAGAAGATCTGCAAATACCCGCTGCAGCTCGCAGAGCTACTGAAGTACACGGCGCAGGATCACAGGTATGCCAGTCTCTTATTTCGTGGAAGGGTTTTGCTCACTGCTCCTTTACATGGCTTCTGCACACACACAGGCATTGGGATTTTTTTTCTGTCCAGCTCCTTTCTCTGTGACATCTTGTATAAATTGAAGCAGGGCAAAGGTTTAGCAGACAGTTACAAAGCTTCTCAAAGCGCTGATTCTCAATGGAGCTGAACTCATCTCTGTTATAATCACACATGTGAACTAATTACCCTTGCATATACTTTCTGATGCTACCAGTTACACTAGAAAAATTGCCTAATTAGCATTCAGTGGTCAGAAAGGCAAAAGCCTACTCCTTTATCCTGAAGAGGACCTCAGCACATAGCAGGTAGAAGACCAGGATCTGCAACTCAAACCTGAATATGCTCAGGTTTTTCTGCTCTGCTTTTCAGCCTGGTTCCATCTCTGATTTTGCCATTGAGTTTAGGTTCAGAGGAGCACCCAGCAATTTGATTACTTCCCAACATTTCCAGCATCTCCTTTGCTGCTGCTGAGGGCAATGAACCTGAGTCCCTGACTTAGTGTAAATCAAGAAAAGTACCTATGATATCAGTTGTGATGTACTGCTATAAAAATAAGACGGAAGAAGAATTAGGCCCCCTATGAGTAGATATTCTCTTGCCTTGCGAATTTTCTTCCTTTTTCCAAAGCCATTAAAAGGAAGTGTTTCAGAGAACAAAGAAGACCACAGATTTTTCAGAAACTTCTGCAAGTGTTTGATTTTTTTGTTTTTCCCTAACCGCAGCTCTAGAAGTGTGGAGAGATGTGTTATGAGCAAAGAGATGCATTGATTTGCTTTGACCTGATTCACAAGTTTGATTCATACTAGCTGAATGCCCAGTTCAGAATCACCAATTTGGACGTGCATTTGGCTCCAGATCCAATTTATGTTTTTTCCTTCATAATGAGATCAAATCAAACTTGGAGTGGACTCATGGGAACCTTAGGGCATCAGAAAGCAGCTCTAGGATCCCAAATGTTGTGGCTTTTTTTCCTTGCCAGCCATGTGATGTCCCCACAGTATTTACACTGTGACTGTGGCTTTACAATGGGAAGACATGAGCAGCCTCAGAGAGCAGAGCTCTGTGTTTTAAATTACCTTCTCCGAGTTATTTGGGAGCGATACCAAAGGGGATGTGGCCAGTGTGATTACAGAAGGGTTGGATTATTTTGGGAGTACATTCCTTTTTCCTTTGGGATGTTTTAAAATCAACATGTTGCTAAGTAATCAGATTCTGAATAGTCATATTCTGAGGAGGCTCAGACCTTTCTTGTCGTTAAGTAACAATTAGTTGATTCAGACTGAGAGCTCTTTTTTTAGTGGCTTGTGTCAGTGATAGGACACAGCCATGGACACTTCATTTCTCTTGTTTCTTTCTAAAAAGGGAAAGTGGGATCATATTTGCTTGCCTTGTGTTAGTAAAGAGTAATAAAGAATAACCTCCTGAAGCTGCAACAGTGCATGTATGAAAGTCATGGCTGCACAGAGAGCCAGCAGAAGACCGGTGCCTTACCTCAGCGCTGGAGTGGCGTACTGCCTTTAGTGTGGGTGTGCTCTGGAGAGGGTATTGACTCATGGAGGAATGGTGTTATAACACAAAACCGGGGTGGGTCATACCATGCTTCCCTGTGGTCTAGCTCCTCAGATTCAAGTGTTCAAAGAGCCTGGGAGAGACCGATCCTCCAGGCAACCCAGCTCATATCCTGACCAGCTTAATGCCATGAGTGGGGAAAGTGAGGCACAGAGAATGTGTCTTACCACCAGATGATTCTGCACTGGGGCTGTGCAGAAAACTCAGGCTGCTGCGGTTGCCTGCTTGAAATACAGGTATTTTCTGCTTGCGTGATTCTGGCTTTGGGGTCAGGGCTGAGATGAGCAAAGCCTGAGATCAGAAAAGCAAATGACCTTTGGGGAGTGTCACGATTGTGACAATATCAAACACAGGGAAAAGCGGGATACCTGCAGGCTGGGTTACTGTAAGGGTCAGCTATGAACAAGAGACACTGAGAAGCCAACCTGGGAGCTTCAGCTGGGCCTGTTAATCAGGTGGTGAGCTGTCCTCATGCACTCGTAGTTTGACAGGGCTCACAATTAGATTGCAAGTCTGAAACAGAAGCTAGAAGATTATGGAGTGGACTAATACAGTGAAATCAGGCTCATCATTGGCTGAATTAGGAGTCTCTTAGGCACTCTGATTGGAATTTAGTATGTAGAAAATATTGTTTAAATCAGTTGAACCATTTATGAAGTAAGGCAAAACTCAGGAAGGACCAGGAGTCCCAATGAAAGCAAATAAGCCAGCTTCAACTAACAGTGGGATATATTCTTTTTCTTTTCTTTTTTTTTTTTTTTTTCCCCCTTCTTCACTGCTATCGTACTTGGCAGTGCTATGGATCTTCCCTGTACCAGGTCAGGACAACAGAGCTGAAACCAGAAACCTGAGCACTCTCCACCAAGCTAGCATGTGATATTTGGAAAGAGTCTAGAATTGCATTCTGATTGAGCACTGAAAAGTGGTCATTGCAGCCTCAATATAATTGACAAAATTTATTTACCTTAATTTCATCGTTAATGGTATCCTTTTATTATTTCACCGGCCAAGTGCTTTGCTTCTGCTATTTTTTTCTTCTAAGTTTTTACCAGCTCTGCCACAGACATGGGCTAGGAGCCCAAAAAGTTCAGTCATGACTCTTTCTTCATTACTGCGTGAAAGAAAAATGTGCATGGGGTTTTCTCTTCAAACATAACATTGGCATTGGTGAATTAGCATTACCAAGATAAAACCCAGCTTGGGCACCGGCCCACTCCGCATGGAGGCAAGCGTTGAGGGTGTTCTCAGAGCCTGGCTCCCTTCAATTGCTTATTGTTTTGAGATCGCTTCATTTGAATTTTTCACAAAGCCACATCTGTTCACCTCTTAAAGATTTACTCCAGCTTAGTATGAATTAAATATATGAAGGTCCTAAGTGCAACTTGCTGGTGTCCTTAGCATTCCCGCTGCATAACTGAGCTGCAGTTAAGAGTGTATGAACATGCTATGTGAGAAAGAGGAGACTGCTGATGGGTGGCCTGACATTAGCCTCCCTTCTTTGCATGAGCGTAATTGCTGGGAGATTATTAGTGACCGTCTCTAAACCTACAACTCCCCCTGCCTCTACATAGTGATTTACCTGCTTCCCTAGAAGAACTCATGGACATTTTGAAGACCAGACTAGCATCTCTCTGGGATAGTTTTGTGTCTCCTTTACACAACAAGGCACTCTGTTCATACAGATGGCCCCACAAAGGAAGGAACAAGAAATTCTTCATTGCGTATTATGATGGAAATGTCAGACAGCCCTTCCTCTATTCTTCTAATCTTTGTTGAAGGACCATTCTGGATGTTCTGGAATTCGTAGGATTTTTTTTTTAACCTCAGCTAGAATTTTGGCATAAGAATTGAATAACAATTGAAAATACATCTGAAGATTTCATCCAAGAAAGGATAGCAAAATAGCAAATAATATTGTTGTATATCACATTGTGATTGTTTCTTAATATTTACCCTGTTTGGATCATATGGGGAAAGGAATCAAATTCACAGCATTCACCCCTATTTTAGCTGTCACCAGTGCAATTCCTAGCAATAATCAATAAAGCCATTCCCCCTGCAGCTGCCCAAGATCACAGTTTTTCTCATTAGTCAGTGATCAATATCAACCCTTAAGTTAATAATATATTATGGTGGCATTATAGCAGCTGGTCTAGTCTGTCTTTCCGATTGAAATGAACATTAAGGTTCCTTGGAATGGAAAAGAAGGCACAGGGCAGAAATCAATAGCATTGATTTCAGCATCACTTTTTGAAAAGACTGATCATCATCTTTGCTGGCCATGGCGGGAGGCTATTTTCACTCTTTGTTATTACACTCACAGGCCCATCCAGGAAAAAAACCCCACAATTGCTTTGATTTGCTCACCTGAAGTCTGCAGTGAGAGTGAATGCCATGGGATAAATACTTTGTGGCACTCCTGGAGTCACCTTGTGGCTTGAAAGGTGCTCCAACCTTGTGTCTAATCGAAAAATATTTTCTAATTTCATTTTAAAAATGGAAAAATCCAGGCTCAAAGACACAGGCTATAAAAATGTTCAGACTTTCTTTTGGGATGCTCTTTAGCTGAGCACCTTAAGACTTTAAAGAGCAATATTCACAGCTGTTGAATGTTGGGTTGCAGAAGCTAGACTGTACTTGTTACACTAATGAAAACCAGCTGAGGAGTTGGCTGGCTTCTCTGTCTCGTACACATGCAATTTTAGTTTCAAACAAGCTGCTCTTTTGTGATGATCCAGAAAGACATTGCTGATGGAAAAAATACAGTATCGTAGTAATGAGTGGCAAATCCTACCTGCATTTCTTTCTAAAAGGATGGTGAGATTATGCTGCTGCTAATGATAGACTCCGGTGCATTTCCACTGCTCATCAGGCTCCATTTCATGGATTTTTCTTTTGTGTTCAACAGTGACTACAGGTATGTGGCTGCTGCTCTCGCTGTCATGAGGAATGTGACTCTACAGATCAACGAGCGGAAGCGCAGGCTGGAGAACATTGACAAGATAGCTCAGTGGCAGGCCTCTGTGCTGGACTGGGAGGTACGGTAGAAGCTCAACCCTGATTTAGATGCTATAAACCTGGAAAAAGTAAATTCCATGCAGTTGTTGAATTACCCAAGACCCGTATAGTTCATTTCTTACAATCTGGTCTTCGGATTAAGCTTGGGACAGAGAAGACATATTTACAGACTTGGGAGATGGCACATAAGATGTAAAATATTAATGGTACTCTGAAGAAAATCTAGGGTACAGTTCCAGTTTCATCAATAGAAATCTGGAGTAACTTCTGTAATTGTGATGCTGTTGTCCTGGGAGTAAGTAAGATTTGGATCAAACTCTGTGTGCATTCTGGCTCTGTGCTTTGTCATGGGGGAAGGAGCAAGGAAAGAGGTAGCAAAAAGCCCTAGGAATTGTTCCAGGTTAAGGAAATGTAGAAAACTTTTCTGGTGGTTGCTTTATGTTTAGAAGTTAAAGCATTAAGCTGAAGCTGGAGATGCTATTTGCACGTTCAGAATGAGTACCCACTTAAAGATATTTCTGAACCAACTCCGTGTAGTGATTGTATAATCAAGGAGCTAAGAAACACAGGCAAGGCAAAGTCAGCAAGGGATTTCTCACTAGCAGGCCTTCAGTCTCCTGCATTTTTGCCATGTGTTAAAAAAAAAAAAGCCATACAAAAATTATGTTCTCCTTTTCTTTTCATCCCAAATTTCTTAAAAATTATTGTATGAATGTAATCTGTAAATAGGGGGTTTGAAGCAGACCAAGGACAGATGTTTTTGTCATTCCCTCTGTGTTGTCATCGCTCCATGTGTTTAGCAAGTAGATGCTCAGAATGATGGAACAGCCTTTCTTCTTCCTCACAGTCACGAAGATCTGGAATAACTCCAAATTCAAGTCAATGAGATCATACTATGTAAATTAGTATAAGGGAAAGATGCATTAATCTTTCAATTATTTTTTTCCTGGAAAAGATCTAGGAAGGCTGGGAGGAGAGGAAGAGAAATACAGGTGCATTACCTTCTGATTGTGTATCCTCCTTGACTGAATTAGTTTCATTGCTATAATGAAAGTTGGATTCAACCCTCTTGATAAAACGTATAAATGCAGCAATCATAGCTGGTTCTTAAATTATGACTGGTTGTGAGAGCAGAGAATGCAGATGATTTGCTTGATTGTTTTACTGTTGTTTACTGTGAAGAAACCTCTCTCACTCACCAGCAGACTCATTTTCAGAATGAGAAAGCTGCTCTCAAGGAGGCACAGGACCATCAGATAGATCTTCAGCCTTCAGTATATTCCATGTGATGAGCTAATGTGTGTAATTTGTAAGAAATGTTGAGACCCTCATTGTAAATAAATCTGGATTAAGGACGGGTCAATTCCAAGTCAGTGAATATTCATGTGTGAGTGGAAAGCCAAGGTGACCTCCACATAGGATCTGTGGAATAGCAGTTTCTTTTTCTCTTCCATTAGCTCAGTTGATAATTCATTTTTATTTAGCCATATCCTTGATAATTCATTCCTGCTTAGCTTCAGTTATATCCTTTATAATTCATTCCTGCTTAGCAGTACCCATTCTTTATCTCCATCCTATCCTCAGGAATTTGCCAAATCATTCTTCCAGGCTTTTTTCAACTGTTCCAAATTTTAAACACAAATATTGCAGCAACATCCTTCAGTTTCTCATAATACAGCAAAACCTGCTGTTGCTGCTGCTCAGAGATCCAATGGGAATAAAGCTACTGCCCCCATTCACAGTAAAACACCCTTTTTGGCATTTCTGTTCTGTATTTTGGATCAAGAAGAGCCACGGAGTTGTGATGAGAACACTAGAGGATGGGAGCTGGATCCAGCAGAGGACTTCACTGCTTGATTCTTTCCTCTAAAGTATCTTCTGAATCATCAGATCCAGCCCCCACTTCACAGATGTCCATGTAATGGCCAGAAGGATGCACAAAACACCACAATACTCAGAAGTTAACTATAATATAATGCAGGAAGAGAGCAGGATAAATCAAAAGCAGTGTTGGATGCTTAGATCTGTCCTAGATCTGTGCAGATACTCTCTGTAGGCATTGCAAACCCAAGCTGCTAACCTCCAACCCCGCGCCCCCCCCCCCCCCCCCCCCCCAGCTGATATCTATGTGTAGGAGATGTCTTCCAGGACACAGGCTATCAGGCTGATCTCTCACCGAGCCTGCCAGGGTTCAGGCCCTTGTCTTCTACACAGAGGCTGTTATAGAGTAGAAGAGGGATTTCCTGGAATGTCTCCCTAGCATCTTCCACTCTGTGGGGAACATGCATCTATCTTCTGGGCTAGAGAGTGGAAAACCACAACTCCCGGTTCATCTTTGATGGAGCAGGCTCAGCTGGGAGTGACCTTCTGTCAGCTTCGTGCTTCTACAAATGCTTGTCCAGTTATAACAAGTACTCACTGAAAGAGAGAGGAACCCACAGCATTATTCTCACATCTTTCTGTGGCCCTGTTCTTGCTCTAATTAGTCTGTCCCCAAAAGCACGCCCTGTCTGTCCCTCTGTGTGTCACAGTAGCTTCCTGATCTCTCCTGCTGGCACAGCAGTGTGAACAAGCAATGGCAGCGTGGACCCAGGGTGTACAGCACAGTCTTCCTTGAGACCATCTGAAAAAAGCACTAAGTCCAAGAAAGCAGGAACTAAGAGAAGAAAATCATCAGTTCAGACTTCTTTCAGCAGAAATTCAGCCAGGGCACAAGATAGAGAGAATCTCAAATTCCCACTGTAGGTGAATTATTTCAGCAGCAGCCAAGGCTAAATGTTTAAGCATGTTGAAGTCTTTCATTTGAGGAAATGTCCGGTTTCCCTCAACATCTCTAGCCTAACGATGTTGACTCTGATTTGAAATTGCATTTTCACGTCTAAATTTACCCATGTTTTGTGGTGACATGTTGGAAAAAGATTTTGAAAGAAGAAAAAATCCAAACAAACCAAAAAATATTTAGTGAGTCAATATTTGAAATGTTCTTGTATACAAAGTGTGTGTACACATTTTCTTGCAAGGAGAGGGTGCTATTGGGAATGTATAAATATTGCTGATCCTAAAACAAATAGAAAAATTAGGGGGCATGTCCTAGCTGATTTAAGCAGAAGGGATTTTACTGAATCCCATGGAGCTGTGCCTGTGTGTTTCAGGAATCATTTTTATCCCTTAAGATTTTTCGCATGGTCCCATGAAGGTGAATTTTGGTGTTAGCATTTGAAAAATGCGAATATCTTTGAGTTAACTGAGGCCGTTGTTGGTTGTGGCTTTTTCCCAAGAACTCACATAAGCAGGGCATGACGGTTTGAATTGCGAATGGGACCCAGAAAGGGTGGCCTGACTCTAGTGGCAGCTGATAAGCTTGCTGTGGCAGCCAGGGCGTGAAGTCTTAGGGAATTATTGGCAGCTTTGGCAGCTTTATACAAGTAATGACTGAGCAGAATCTTAAGGGGAGATTCTGATCTCACTGACTACTGCAAATTAGAAATAATCCCAATCGCTTTGAAATGTATTCCTGTATAATTTGTAGGAATGTGATCTTGACCGAAAAGCCTGGATTGGAATTCTGTCTTGTATGACTCACTTCTTTATTTTGTAACCTTAATTTCCAATATATAAACAGACGTAGAGAGGTGCTGCCCTTGCCTACACTGAATTCTCTAGTGCCTTTTGTCCTTTCGGTTGTTAATGGTGCAGAATGTAGGGCTTCCACCACCTCCTGCCGAGACCTTTCAATGTCTGAGAGCTCTCCTTGTTATGAAGTGTTTCCTGATGTTCAACCTCTATTTCCCTTCGTGCAGCGTCATCCCCTTACTTGTAGTTAAATACCCTCAGATCAAAACAGCGACATTTGGAGGCAGGCCGGCAGACCCAGCACACAGAGCTGGCTGGAGCAGGTTCAGAACAGCCTGCGAAGTCTCCTCTGGATCAGACTTCAAACAGGCCAGACAGAGCCCATCCTGGGGGGCCTTTACGCGCTCAGTCCCTTCTTGTGCTCCTGCCCTCTGAGAGAGTGTTACAGATCTCAAAGGTTAGTGGGTAACATCTAGAGATATAGATGCACACAACGGTACTACAAAGAGATTATTTCCACAAAGCCCATCATTTCTAAGCCCTTGCATGCCCCAGTTTGGGCAGTGCAGTATTTACAGGCACACAAATGAGGCAGCGGGAGTGAAGGAGAGGTATGTCCCTGCCTTCCTCTGTCTCTCTGCTCCTGTGCAGTCTTTGCTGGACTGCCACCAGAGGAGCATGTTCACCGCTGTCCTGCCTTCCTTGTGGCTCCTGTAAGCCCATGATGGCATGCTGGCAAGTGTGCTGCAGTGCCCAGCTCATTGCGGCGCTGCTCCTGGGCAAGATTTGCAGCTTGCTGTTTGTTTGGCATGACTTAGGTGCCCACCACAGCCTTGAGTGCAACTGCACCCTTGCTGGGTGCCCATTACAGGTGATGTGGAGATGGAAAACAGGTCTGTGCTTTGGCATACCTCAGAGTTGCTTTGTTGTATGCCTTTTCATAAAGCTCTTGAACCACATAAAAATAAAATGAAGCAGCGATCCCTGCAGCATTTCAGGCTCTCTCTCCGGCCCTCGTGGCAGCTGCCAGCAACATGTTCCTGCCATTCAGTCCAAGTTTTTTCTCAGAGGAGGGAAGCAATGTGGTGCCCATTCCCTGGGAGGGGATCTGTGGAGGTCCCCAAGTCAGTGGCGGGATGTTTGGTGCAGGAGAGAGCCTTGCTCATCAGCTTGGATTAGTTTTAACTTGCTATTTAAACAGATTACTTTGGTTTATGTAGATACCTGGATATTTCTACCCAAGATTCCCATGGGTTGCCACTTTGGCAGGTTTCAAGAGTATTAGATTTACATGAAGGGGAAAATATATATAATCAAGAAATACAATGAACACTGTCCTTTTAAATTTCTTTCCATTCTTTTTATTTACGGGTCCTTTAAATCAAGACTTTGTGCCCTTAATTGTGTAATATGTAATAGTTGGCCTCAGCCTAATATTATGTTACTGAATCCAAGAATGACATGAGGAAAAAAAAGATGCATGCAACCAATGTACTGTTTTCAAAGTGAAGACAGCCTGATGAGAAATCATCCTGGGAAAAAAAAATCGTATCAGGGACTGAAACGGATCCTTCTTTTTTTCCTTCTTCTCCCCCCCACCCCCCCCAGCAACAGAAGGTATCAAAAAATGAGCCTGCTGAAAAGGACAACATTTCTCTTGCTTTCCTTTTTCTGATCTTTCTGTAGCCCAGAGTGCTAATCATCCTGTCAATCTCTAATTAAAGAACAGCAGTGTCATGCAGAAGAGAGCCCTGCTCGCTGAATGTTAACTACTGAAGGGGATTTTGTGCCCAGCAGTGACAGCAAAGAGCCATGTCAGGAGCCGGGCTCGGGCACAGGGGAGCGGGTCCGATGGGCTGCTGAGCGCTGCTGAGCCTGGGACAGCATCTGCTCAGGGATTGCTCGTGGGGCAGAGTGGGGCAGGCCGGCAGGTGTGACGTGCTGCAGCTCGCAGTCCCACGCCAGCCCTTGTTACGCTGGTGCTCCCAGCGGTGTTTCTCTCATGACACTAGTAAAAACCCTTTGGTTCCTCCCAGTTCCTTGTTACAGAAAGTGGTGGACATAGCACAACTGAGGAGCTGTGGATTGACATCTTCCCGTAGCAGCAGCAGCAGAAGAGCTGACCCTCTGCTGCAACCATCAGGATTAGCCCTAGGACTTTATATGTCATTCTACTGCTGGCAAGCTCAAGGGAGCATGAAGCGCACGTCCAGCCTAGGTCTGGGTGACCTTCTGCTCCCATGATTGCACAGCAAGTACTTGGGACTCTGCCTGTGATTACATGAAGAAAAGGAGTCAGCTTTCTTTCTGCTGCCCTTTGTATGTAGCAGGGTGCACAGCGAAAACCCTAGAAGCAGGCTGGGGAGGGCTGACTTTTTTTATTATAGGCTTATAGGATAGCTCAGGTTGGAAAAGACCTCAGGAGGTCGTCTAGTCTTCTCTTGGCCACTTTGCCACTGTGCGCTGCTGAAGTCAATAGGACATCTGCAAGTGCAGAGTAACTAAAAGTTCAGCCTCTTCCTTTTTTAGCCATATTTATCTTAACTTATAGAAGGTTATAGATGATCCAGCCTCTTTAGGAGTTGCTTGGAAAAAAGTGGAAAAGATATTTTTTCCTAGTTTTGTATAGGATTGGAGGGATCCAAGCCTGGGAGTGGCTTTGGAGAGGCACTGCGGAGAGCCTGCCTGAAGTCAGGACCGAGTCTCGAGGTGTGCTGGGGTAGTTGCGTTAGCAGCGGAGCAGAAAAGCAAACGCTTCTCTCCTTGGCTGCCACCCTGCTGCTGACCCTGTCAGCCCCCTGCTAGGGACGCTCCACTAGCAGAAGACAGTTCATGCTATTCAAAGAGGTGGTATAACTGTGTCGGGGAAAAATAAATGCCTTTCAAGGTTCATTGCATCTGCTCGAGGAGGCTCTGGCAGCGCAACCATGCTGGTGTATTGCTACAGCAGCCCAGGGCTTGAGGAACAGGCAGGGCCATGGAGATGCTGCTCTTGGGGACTGCACGCTGGCCAGCTGTGTGCTAGTCCAAAGCTATTTGCAATATATATTTCCAAATTTGCTAACCCAGCATTGGTAATCATCTATTTCTAGCCTATGGACTGTATATAAATTGTTTTTCCAACAGAAGAAATGCAATACAAATCCTATCATTTCAGATCTGAATTTTTTTGTTTTATATTGCTTGCAGGGACTACATAGTTTGGGTTCAGCTAATCAAGTAGAAGTGTTTACAGAGTCCTGTGTGTCCTCAGGCTTGAGATGCTACCACAGGAGTAAAAGACAAAACTGGCTTTCTATTTTTAGCAGCCAGCCTCTTCTAGGCTCGCCCCCTCTCATAAAAGCTCCCATCCATAGGCTTGTACAAATCTGCTTCATATAAGCTCATGTTTAGCCAGGAAACCCCACAGTTTTGGGAGCCGGTGTGTTCTCTTCAGAGGCTTCTTGTTCAAGGGCTTGTGTGTACCTGAGCTGTTGCAACAGCACATGGGTCCCCGGTTCCTGGGTAAGAGGTACCATGGCTGAAATCACACCCTGACACCACACTCTTGAGACACTGCATGATGCACGACCCGTCCCTTCTGGGAATGACCCTCTGTGTTCCTGGGAAGTTATCCCTAATTAAGCCGGCAGATACCACAGCTACAGAAGTGAGATAGAGAGGTGGATAAATACCTCGCTAAGGTGATTTGAAAGTCTGTGCTGCGGCATGATGATGCAGTGACTTAATGAAGTTGCTGTTGTCACAGGGCCCAGGGACTCAGGCAGTCGCTTCCAATCAATGCTGAGAGGTTAATTACACATTTACCTGAACAGCAGTCTGAAATCCTCACCAAGAAATTGGGAGTGGGGATGACTCTTGGTTGCTTTGGTACCTACAAGCATAAGCAGTACCAGAAAAGCACGTCTATCTAGATACCCCCATAGCTGGCTGAACCTTTACAAGCTGTTTGCTGAGATTCTGGGATGGTCTTGTCCCAGAAATTGGTTCTAGTTTGTCATCAAAGCCAGAACTGCAGTAGCTTTAGAGCCAAAAAGAAAAAAAAAACCACCAAGCTTTTTTCTCACTTGCTCCTGAATCCTGCTCCTTACCTTTTAGCTGAAGTCATCCCAGTTCCTTCTGTGGTGTTTTCAGAGTGAGAGATAACTGAGATGCCCACAGGGCAGGTGGTGGTGAATTCACCCATTTTTAATAAATAGATTTTAATTAACTTTTTAAAAAGTCCAACTCATCCCAATTAGTGGAGGGTGACTGCATTTGTTCTTTCTGAGAGTGGGAGAGAGTACGCTGTATTTTTCAAGACCATCTGCTCATGAATCCTTAAAAAAAAATCAGAGAGGAAAACAAGCGTTAGCCAGAGGCAGAGAAAGGGTGAGGGCATTCTGGCAGCCAGCCGGGGAGGCCGTGCCAGCGGGGGCGGGGGTGGGGGCTGCCCAAGGAGCTGGGGTGATCCTGACAGATTTTGGAGGTGGGGAGCTCTGGGGAGCTCTGAGAGAAGGGACGGTAATTGCCTGAATGAGTGGGAAGCGAGGCAGCAATCTGGAGGGGTGGGTTCTGGCAGCTTCCTGAGCGGGGGGAGCTGATACCCCGCTGTAGATGACTTGGGAGCTGGCCTGGGATTTCAGGAGGGGACGCACTTTGGGATGCTATTCTAAAGGGAGGCGTTGCCAAGGCATTTGTTACCATGAATACAAAGTGGTTCTGTCGTGGGCAGGAGGACGAGGCTTTGCTCTCAGGGTGCCACCAGCACCTGCAGCGGGATCCAGGGTCTGGGGGTACCTGGAGAGGGGAGAAGGGGCAGTGTCTGGAGCAGCTCCTTCCTCACTGCAATGCAAACTGTAATGACCATGCTTTGGGTGTCCACACTTAATTTATATCCCTTCCTTCAGAATTATCCCATATCACCAGTTTCTGGTCTGAAGTCAGATGTGGTAGCTTTGAGAGGTGCAGAAGGATCAAAATTTTATTTAATTATCACTTCTTCCCATCCTGCAAAGAGAAACGTATCCACTGCCCTGGCTGGGAGTGGCGGTTCACTCAGCCTCGTTCTCTGTGCCCTCTAGGGAGACGATATCTTGGACCGCAGCTCAGAGTTGATCTACACGGGAGAGATGTCCTGGATTTACCAGCCGTATGGACGGAACCAGCAGCGTGTTTTCTTTCTCTTTGATCACCAGATGGTTCTCTGCAAGAAGGTAAGGACATCCAGGGAGAAAGCAGCATGGCTAAGGACATGCTGCGGACAGGCTTCCCAGTACAAAATGGTTTTTAGGGCAAGGTGGCTATTTGCTACACGTGCAAGAAAAGGACATGGATAGCACTGAGGAAGGGCAACCCACGTGCTAGAAATACTGAATTACAGGATGGTGAGTATAGTGTGATAGAGGGATTTTTATGCTCATGCAAATCCAGCCTCCACTTGTTTGTTTCATGCCTTTTTCTCATGTGCCCCTTGTTTGGCTCGTTGCCTCACTTCTACTTTTGGATTTTGGCTGCAGCATATGATCTGGGATTAGATAGCCCTAGAATTTCTGTGTGAACTATGAAGCCTGGCACTTGGGCAGACAACTCAATTACTGCATTAAAATCATGATTGCTGCCTCTCGAAGAAATATCAGGCAGAAGCCTGGTCCGTAGCAGGGTATATGTGCTGTCACTTGGTGAAATGCATTTTAAGCCTCATCCTCATGTAGCTGCTGTGCTGGATTTTATAGGGCATTAAGCCCATCGTGAAGGTAGAGACAGACAGTGAGGAATACTGGTGTTACTGTGTTGTACTATTAATAGCAGCAGGTGAAATGTGTTCTGGAGCAACTGTGTTAAGCAGCAGCATCATAGCTGTATTGCTGTAGTCCCGCTAAGGTGATCCCAGCTCATTACCATCACAAGTGTTCGCAGTGCAGTGCCAGAGCTCATAAGTCCCCTACGCCTCTGTCTGCTGACAGACCAGGGATTCGTTGACACTTTCACTGCAGCCATACAGATAAGTGTGCAGAGGGAGTCCCCTGGACAGGCTTCGAGTGGCAGCGAGGGCGAGCTGCAGATGTCTCCAGCCAAACACACCAGGACTGCGTTCCTGTCTCATCTCACATGCTAGGGAAAGGTTGAGTGGGACCTGCACCACGTGGCAGCCCTCCGAGGAGTGCCCTGCACCACAGGAAGCGCGTGGGTGGCCGTGGGGGTGGGTCCTGACTCACCACGGCATCACTGCCCGCTGCCACCGGTGTACGGAGCTGTGGCCTGTGCCGTTCAGTGGGTGGCACTTTCTTCTCCTGAGTCATGGTTGACTGAAATTTTGCCTCCTGGAATGCATGGGCTTATTTTTTCCCTCATCATTGCTGTGCATTTTACTTCTTTCCTGGCTCTGTAAAAAAAAAAACAAAAAAACAAACCACAGAGCAACAATAACAGAGTCAGATGTTCAGAGAACTGTCAAAATGAGTCTGGAAGTACACAGCTGGGTTTAATTTTTAATCTTGACCTCCTGCACTTTGGTTGTGACCCATTCATAAGTCAGCATCCAGTTTGGCTTGCACTGGGTCTGAGCCAGAGGGATAGTGAGGGTTCCCTTAACTCCTGGGAAAATCAGAGCTGGGATTGTCGTGGTTATCAGTATGGGTGGAGAGCATCAGCGATTCACAGCAGGCTGCCGGGGGCTCAGAAGGTTGTATCAGTATGCAAACAGCGTTAGTGTGACACTGCCCTTCTTCCCTTATGTATTCAAAAGGAATTTTGTGATGTGTGTGGCAATGCTGCACAAGAGATGCCTTCATGGGAAGACGCCCTGCAGATTTCAGCTGTCTCGGAGCCAGCACAGTAGTCTGGGGCTCCCTGGCAGAGAGACTGGCTCCATGTCAGGATCTGGTGGGCTCTTCTGCCACTAGCCGAGGTCTTGTGGGACAGTGTGCTCACTGAGCTTTAGGGTGCCAGGGCAGAGGGTGGTAAGTCATCTGGTGAGCCCAGGACCGTGGGCACAGGGTTCATACCTCATTGCAGGTTCTCCTTCTGCATCTCTTTTTTTCTAGCATCAAACTGCAGTTGTTGCTTTTCAGCACGTTGGGGTAAGAGGGGAGATGGGGTTACGGCTGGGTTCTCCTTGAGTGTTATTAAGAAAGATTGTCAGAGTATGGAATGCAGAGTGTTAGCTCACATTTTGGGATCAAACATCTTACATAAATCAAATCTGAATGATTTATAGCCTGTGTTGTCTTGACCCTTGCATCAGGCTTTGCTGTTTCAGATCCCAGCAGGCAATCATCTAGCAGGATAACCTATGCTTTAGAGCCAGTGCGCTATATCCTGGGGCTTCCTCAGTGAAGCACCATGTGTGTCGTGGTGCAGGAAGCGGAGGCTGTCCTTCCTTACCCCATGCTTTAAAATGCTTCTCTGAGAGATATGAAGTATGACCTACATGTCCCCAAGAGCAGAAAGAAGGCAGCAGGTTGGCCGAGGTGCTGGTGTTCCAGCTCTGCCTGGCCAGGTGTGGGCAGAGCCCCGTGTCCTGGCGTCATCTGCAGCACAGCCTGGCCCCAGTTGTGGGGGTTACAGTGCTTGAGAGCGGCCTGAGCTTGCAATATGTGTTCATGTCCCACTTCAGCAAACCCTCAGGGAACTGGAGTTGAGTCCAGAAGGGGTAGTTTGAGATTTCCAGAAGGTCTCAGAGTTCAGCTGGTCCAGGTCTGGCAGCTCCTCTGCCTTGTGTACAGGGAAAATTAAGTCCTTCAGAGGTTTTCAAAGCAGCAGATTGAACAGCACCCCTCTTATTCTAGACACAGGCAGTGAGGAAATTTGTGGACAGCCAGACCTATGTTTTGCGTGAGGTTTGTTTGGTCAATAAGCCTGGTCAAAATTTTCAGCTTTGGTACCACTTTAAAATGGCACATCTCAGTGAATCTTCCTCTTCGGAAGATCTTCTGCATATGTGGGTTTTCTTCATATATAATAAATTAGTAGGTGTGATACATCCTGAATCATGACACAGTCTATTTAAGAATACATTTATTTTTGAATTATAATGGTTGAATTTTACCTCTTTATTGGTCAAAAAAGTTTTTTTGTAGAAATAAGGAACTAAAACAAATTCCTTATTTAAATATGTCACATATACTTAAGTTTGATGAAAGTATGCTAGATATCCTGAGAGGCTCTAGAAGACAAGCATGTATTTCAAACGAGATCTCCCCCTCCTCCAGATCTTCACTGCAGTTATCTGCATGTCATCCTCGCCTTCGTTACCTGTTTGTCTCCCTGGTGGATGTTTGCAGCTGCAACAGCTCTGCTCTTGAATCCTCTAGTAAGACATATGGATTCTGTGGTTTGATAGAGACTGATAATGAGTTTCTGATGGAGCAGATACTGTTCGATATCATAAGCTCTGTGACAGTTTTGGATGTTGGTATTCTCTGTCATTCCCTTTGAACTCTCTTGTCTGCAAAACCTGTTACACAGTGGGCTCACGTTGCAAAGAATGTCAGATTTCTGCTCACTAGTTCATGCAGTGAAAGACGAAATAATTTCTATGTGGCAAAACTGGCTGGAATCAGCTTTGCTGCTGTAGGCTGAGGTTAGGCGTTAGTGGCATTCACTGGTACCAGTAGATGTGTGTTAAGTCTGGGAAGAGGTATACGAATTACTTCAGTGCCTGGAAAAGAGCTAGTGAAAGTCAGTTTCTCTTTTGCTGCCAAAATTTCAGCAGCATTCTGCTTCCAGCCAACCCAGGTGCTGATCAGTCCCAAGAGAGCGCGCTGCTGTGTGCATGCCTGCAACCCTTCTTTGTGCCGGTACTGCAGGTGGCTGAGCCTTTGGGCTGGCTGTATTGCTGCTGAACCCAGGTGGAGTATTAAAAAATTCTATCTATAGCCACGGTAACAACTCATTTTGTACCCATTGTTAAAGGTGAGCGCTGGGTGCAAACCCCCAGTCCCGTGTAAGTTTGGGTTTCCTGCAGGCAGTTCTGCTGTCAGTGGCAGGCAGTGAACACGGCTGCGGTGCGGCTGCTCTGCTTCCTTTGCCTGGCTCCAAAGACAAGGCACAGGCCACACTCTCAAAACCATCTTTGTTTCTCGCATTCATCTGTTGGTCCCTGTTTGGTCCATCAGCTTTACAGGCAGACGGCCTAGGAAAGTTCCAGCAGGACTCCTCTGGTCTGTTACCAGGGGGTTACCTTGTTTCTTTTTCCCGCTGATCTGTCCCATGTTGCCTGTGTCTACGGAACAAGGTCTGTTGGCTATGGAGGTACGTCTGGTATCCAGCTATCTGCTTTTTTTTAATCTGCAGCAATTAACATATTTCCAAATAACCCCGTCTGCCTTGAATATGCCCTTATGCCCTACTTCCCAGAAGCTGCGCCATACCTTTCTGGTGATGTCTGAAAATGTTTCAAGGTTACGGCGGCTTTTTTTGTTGGACCTCTGGCCGAGACATTTCTGTGAGGGGGGATGACTCGCAGGGTCATTTTTCTTGAGAGTATCACCTAGCTGTTCCCCTGCTTGATACGCCTGCAGAAGGTCATCAGTAATGCCAGGCAGCCATCTGACAGACAGGAGCTCGCTGTATTTATTAGCTGTTCCCAAATATTTCAAGCAAGGTTTCGGTGTCAGCCTGGCCTTTTGAAATAGCGGGTGCGCACACATCCCTGCCGGTTGAAACCACCCCCTTGTATCTTATTGCTCGCTCTACTCGTAAAGGTGATCTGCTGCTCAGCAGAGGGGTGGGATGGAGCAAGAGCTGCTGGTGGGGGCAGCTACTTGAACATGAATGTCCTTGTCTTCCCACTGGCTGCATCTCCTGGGATTTTTTCCAACAGCTTTTGCAGCGTGAGCTGAGCCAAGGGTCTGTCTTTGTGAATGAGTGTACGGGCAGCTGGGTGGTTACCTGGTTGATGGTTCATTTGCACGCAAAGAACCAGATATTAGTGTAGTTATTAATGTGACTATGTTGAACTAGATGACTATATTAATATGACCACGATGAACTAGCCATGAATACAGTTCAGCTGTCAGGAAAGGAGCGGTGGCACTGGTCGGGTGCAGCAGCAAAGCGCAGACCCTGGCCGAGTTGCCAGCATAAGTTCTGCTGCCTCAGACTGAGGAATCCCAAATGCATTTCCATGACCCCCACGGCTTGGAGAACTGATGGGACTTCAGGCAGAGACCTAGTTTGTGAAAATGAGTAATTGTAAAGGGCTGCATTCAAATGGGCTTGACAGATGTTATTTCCGCCAGTATGGGTATATTTAAGTCTTTCTTCTAAGCAGGAAACTTGCAGTAGGATTTGTGAGGGCTGCATGAGTAAGAGCAGTAGCAGCAGGTGGAGAAGCTGACACTATGGCAGCCAGCTTTCATTCCTGGCAAACATCTTGCAAAGCAACTTGTGTGGGAAGATATTCACAAATAAAAATGGTTTCTGAGCTTTACAAATAAATCTCTTCAGCTTAGATTTTGCCTTCAGATACAGCACTGGTCGCTTCCTAATATCACCACTGAATTATTTTCTGGTGCTAAGAAGTGAGGAGATCAGTCAGATGAAATGCCCGTGTCGGCCATTTCGGTGTTCAATAAACGGAACACTAAACACCAGTGGGTGTTGGCAGGTACTGCAGAATGTTTCCAGAACCTGTGTCAACAGGGGAGCACTGCATGAGTTTGGATGTCTACAGCTGCTGATAAAGAGCCACTGGGAGTGCTCGTGTTTTAGATATTCTTTGCAAAGCTGAGCAACTTTCAGCTGTTGGATTAATGTCAGACACCCCTTACAAATTTTCTGCCTGTGTTTCCTGAACCAGAGGCTGGGACATTGCAGTGTGCTTGAGGACAAAGTGGTGCTTTCTTCAGAAGAGAGTCTCAGTTGGGTTACCCTAATGCAAAAATGCCTTTTGGAGAGGAAGAAGGGAATAAACTGTGTAGGAAGCAAGCGCTGGCCTCGGTTTGACTTACCATATGTCTGTAATCAGGAAGGAAGAATAAATATTCCAACATGCTAACCATAATTACCAAGAAATGAAGTCAATCCTTGATGATGGTAACATTAAAAGATGTTGCCTTAAAGGCACAGGGTCTACTTTTCTGTTCACCCTGAAGTTGAAAGAGTTTGACACCAAGATGCTTTAAATTAGCAAATCATAGTACTTAACATCCAGGACTGTGACACGCAGCATTAATTATGATCATAGCTTGTTATGTTGGGGGTTGCTCGAGGTGCTTATCATGTAATAGATGAGGATCTTCTTTTTTCTGTTGTGGGTAATAGTTTGGATTTCCCCAATGGCCTGGAGAGCACTGTGGCACTAGGCTGGAAATGACAGTATGAAGTATGAAGGGTTAACGGAGTTTCTGCACCAAATTGTGCTTTTCTTACACCAATAGTTGAACAGTCCTTGATGGGGCTCTGTGTTTAGTGTTTTCTGACAGTGCAAAAAGATCAGTGACTGCATGAAGCACATTTAGTTTTCATTTGCACTTTTTATGTGTCTCTTGTAATCAAGAGGCAATGCAAACTCCAGCTTGTGATTTATTGCTATTGCTGTCTTCCCTTGAGCTCTCAGAGCAAAGCAGGTTGGATAAGCAAAATGAGACCAGTTTAATAGCAGTAGCCAGACAGTCAGCCAGAAATAGCTGTGCTATAGGAGATGGAGTAAATAAAATAATCCTGTCAAACTCTGTTGCAGTTCAGGTTTCCAAATGGGAAGATAAAAGAGACATTTCTGAGCCCTTTCAGTGTACGAAGGTCTAGTTCTAGTTCCCATATCGCTTCTGTTAAAAGCATTGAGGTAATCTTTGCACCAGAACAACAGCCCTGCTTTTATTACAGGCTAAATAGGTCTCAGGGGCTAGCCGAAAATCTTGTTTGCAAACACAGAACAGCACTGGGACAATTCTTATTACTTTAAGTACCTTTTTGACCCACAAGGAACACCATTTGACATTCGCAGCACCTCCTACCCATTCTCTTTCCTTCCCAGTAACACAGATCTCCCTGAAACGCCAGGTTTGGGTCAGGTCCAGCCTGCAGCAGGGTGGGAAGGTGGGTCAGGCTGCGCTTGCCTGTTTTCAAACAGTGGCTCAGCAGAGGCTGGGGGGTGGGCTGCAGGGCGTGCTGCTGCTTGAGCCGGTGCGATAGCATAAGATGGGCATGAAGAAAACCAAAGAAAACACAGTGGCTTGGCCACAGCCCTGAAGCAAAGTATGAAATGAAGTTTTTAGAGAACAGTGTTTCCACCACCCCAGTGATGTAGCCCCACGTTCGTGCCCAGCTGATCAGCCGGTGCTGTCTGCAGACAAGGTTCCTGTGGGTCCAGATTGTAGAGTACGGCAAGGAAGTTTGATCCTCCTGTCATTCTCCTTGGCTAGCCGGTAGCTGAACATGAAGGATGAATTCCATCAATTGACAGGATATATATTAAAAACAGTTACAAAAAAGTACTTTGGCTTTCAGATATAGCACAGTCAAGAAAACTTTTAATAGTCAAAATAGCCCTGAATGCATTTGTTCAGTGACCCTTTTACAGGGATGCGCATGTGCTGGTTACGTGCCCCGAGTGCAGTTTTGCAGGACTGGTGCTGCTGGGCTGGACTGGCCAGAGCCAGCAACTCGGCGTCTGCTGCCATTCTGCTGACTGGGGGAGGCAGGAGCTGCCTCCTCGCTGCTCGGGGTACAACAGCTGAGCGGAATGAGCAGACTCCAGCGAGGTCACTGGGATGCGGGAGGTGTAGGGAGAAAAACATCGGGGTTGGCCAGAGAAGCCAGCTGGAGGAGGGCGGGAGAAGGCTTTAGGTTGTTAGTTGTTAATTCAATGGTAAAATCCAGAAAACGCTGAATTCAGAGTCCCTCACAGTCTGTGTTCTCTTTTCTGGATAGAGAACAGGTTTAGCCTACTCATGCAGCCATACAGATATGCAAGATTCTATACAATATACTCTGTGCCTAATTTATCGCTCCTGTAATTGCAGTGGGTGTACGTTTGGCCCACAAGTGAAACCTCCAGAGCTGAAAATCTAACCCTTCCTCTGCTGTGGCCTTTCAGCAGCACAATTTTAAGCCCCTGGGAACAAACTGGAGAGGCCAAACCAAATGACGTGGCTGCAGCAGGGTTTCCCGTCTTTTCCTGTTATTAGTTCTTTGGAAGTGCACTCGCCCTCGCCTCACTGCTTCGCAGCCATTGTGACTGGGCTTGAGGTGGAACAAGGCATCAAAATGCCACTGATGTTCCACTAAATACATTCAACAAAAATAGCATTTCCACATAAATGCTTTCAGCTCCAGTCCTCCCCCACTCGGATCCCACACTGCAGCTTCATGGAGCTGGCAAGGATGAATCAAACGTCTCTTTCCCAACTCAGGAGACAGACACTGCTGAATAATTTGGCAGGAATCTGCCGACCTCCCCAGCACAGCTGTCCTTGTGCGAGGAGGAGTTACGTAAACTGATAGCACAGAGATTTCGGCTCCCCTCTTCCCATGGCAGCCCCTGGGGAAACTTGCCACAATTTGGCCCATCCTAGGAAGTTAGTGGTAGGAAGCGAGTGGCCGAGGTTGTGTTGGGGAGGTGGTGTTAACATCCTCCTCTTCCTAATGTGGTCCGTTCCTCATCGCATTTTCAGGTGGCACTGCACAGACCCCATTTCTCTGCCCCTAAAGGCTGGCTCAGCCCAAACCGCTGTGTCCGACAGGGCAACAGCAAAGCTGACAGCCACTTAGCAGGACTTAGATTTATTTTCTGATATCAAGAATATTTAGGACAAAAACACAAAAAAGGGTTCATTGAGTTGAGGGTCTCACTTGAGGCCTAGTTTTGCAATGCACTCAGCTCTGGCCAGGTTGATGAGAGCGGTGTGTAACTGTCCCGTCGTAACAATCAGCTTGCAGTAGGGTTAAGTTAAATGAATTAATGCTACGGAAAACTGTATCTTTGGTGTTCATGAAAAGTAAGCTGGGCTGCTTTCTTCAAAGGGTTGCTTTAAGGTAAATTAGATTTTAAAAATGTAGGCTCTGAATCTTTTTTTAAAAAGCCAAAGAACGTTGAAAGCCCTTATGACTAAAGATACCCAAAGACATGGCAAAGTGGCAGTGTGCCATGCTCTCATTGCTCACGGCAGGCTGGGCAGAGTGAAGATAGAGAGCAGGCAGGCAGGCAGGAAAATCAGGACAAATTTCAGGAGTAAACTGAAAAACTGCTCACTCCCTCTGCTTCTTCTGTTCAGCTCTGCAGTCACTGCCCAGGTCAAGGAGAAATTGTCAGAGAGGGGTCTGACACCCACTTCTTAGTGCAAAAGACAGCTCAGCCTTTTCCAGACCTCTGCCTTTTCCAAATCATGGGCTGGTGTTTGGGTGCAGTTATTATGGACCCTGGTTTAGTCTTTTCCCAATTTCAGCATCAGTTATTAACTATTCATCAACTGTTTCAAGATCAACTATTCACCAAGCTGTAGAGCTTGCCTGTAGGGGGGTCCCTCTGCAGCCTCATCCTTGGATGCCCATTCTCCTTTGGTACCTGAAGAACTCATCATCTTCTGGGCAAAAACAGTCTGCAGGGACTGCTGCTTCTTACACCGAGCACGCTGCTACCTTGCTGCCTTGTCTGTGTTACGTTTCAATTATCAGTCATTTCAGGTGAGCTCTGGCTTTGCTTTATCTGTGCGTATGCAGTATAACACGCTCAGCCTTCCCACCCCATGAGTGCTTGCAAGGGCTGTTGCTTCACCAGCAACGCTCCTCACCCCACACCATGATCTCAGGTGGGGAGGAGTGAGGGGAGAACCCCCTTGTGCACCTTTGCGCTGTCACCCCCACTCAGTGCGGCAGGAAGATCTCAGACCTCTATTAGGATGATCTTCTGTAAAGGGACCGGGATGGGATGGAGTGACAACCCCCAGCAGAAGAGCCACCCTGTGGCATGTTACTCAGTTGCCCTTTGCCTTGCAGGAGGGATGGAGGGGTCTGTGCTGGGCTGCACTGGTGCCTGCAGAGCCTCCTCTCCGCCTTCCTTTGCTCTGCCAGCTCCAAACCCCAGAGCACGTGTAACGCTAAGCTGTTCTTACAAGGCTTTGAGCTGTTAAAGATCCACCATCAAAGGCTTTCAATGTGTTTTTCACTGATTACTTATTTACACCTCCCAGTTGCCCTGTAAAAGAAGCAAATGCCGTTATCCCATTATAGAGGGGGAAGGTCTGAGGGAGAAATTGCCTTTCACCTGAGGGTGCGCAGCCAGCCCTGCCAGGCTCGGGAGCTGTGCTCTGTAGGTCTGGCTGCAGCCGTGCACGCAGTTCCTCCCCGCGTCACTTTGAAACTACTTTGCCATTGGACTACACAGGATTTTAATAACAGGAGAACCGATAACCTACATACGCAATAATAAACTTGTAAAGGATTATTCTGTGGTTGGCATCTTATATATTGTCAGCTCCTAAGAGGGATCTAATGACTCACGGCTGGAAATGGCTCTTTCTCCACTTGCGTTTTGTAGATTGATTTGCTTTATGTGTGAGAAGTAGAGTGTGACCTAGCATGGAGTAAACCATAGCACTTGAAAAAAATGTGCCATCCTAAAATCATAACCCTTACTTAAGATCTCCCCATCCATTCTTGCATGCCAGCCACTAAGAAATAAATACGAATAGTTTCTGAAACGCATGAGGATGGATGCATGCAAAGCCAACAGGACCAAATGACCCAGGACACATACCAGGCTCGGTCCTCTCAAGTGCTTACCTGTGCCCTCTGACAGAGGAGGAAATTTCCTCCTTAGGTGCTGTGCGCTGCTTAAGCCGTTGAACAGCTTTTAATTCTAATGTCATTTTGCAGTAGCGATCGACAGCACAGGCAGATTGCCCTGCTTGTGATTCATGTTACATTTCCTCTGCAGTATCACGGGAGGGGTTGACTTGTACAGGGTCCTGCACAACCACAGCATGCAAAGGCAGTGCCCGGCATATGCAGCTGTGGCCTGGGGTACTCGTGGCAGAAGAAAAGTGATTGATTAAAGCTAGAGAGCAGGAGGAGAAAGCAGTGCTCAAGACAGGTAGCAGTCGATGTAACAGTAAGAATTACTGAACAGTCTGATTTACGGATGCAGTCCTTTTTACAGATATCTATAGCCACCCCAATAATTTGGGGGTAGGTGCATAACTCATTGTGGAAGCCACATCCCAACTTCTGATCTCCAGGTTTTCCAATTAAACTCCAGCTTTGGCTTCCTTACGATGGTCACAAATGAGATATGTTTCTTTCAAGTGCAGCTACAGAAAGTTGTCCTCCCCCACCCCTTCAGAGAGGGGACAGTGAAATGGGGATATTTAAGGCAGCGTGAGAGCAGGAGAAGGTTGCCCAAGCAGGTCGCACAGGCAGGTACATCTCCCTGAGCACAGCCGCTACCTCAGGCACAAGCACTTCAGCTGTAACCTCCGACAAAGCAAATGCAGAGAGCAGAACTGTGGTAGGTTTACGTAATGTGTCAAAACTTTGTTTTGTGCTCCCATCAAATGCTACTTTTTTTGGCTTCATCTTTTCCTTGTGAATCCTTAGTAGTATTACGTGAACAGACTGCAGAGCGTTATTCAGAACAGCTTAATTAACCTCAGCGAGGGAAAGAAAAGGAAATCATAGAAGCTGTAGGGTAAAAAAAGATCATATTTAGACAAATAAGTGCAAATGACCTAGATGCATCAATTTCCGTAAGAGCCGTGCAACGCACTCTGGATGCTGTGTGCAGAGACTGCAGGTTTGTCGCTGCTCCTCGCGCTCACTGGCCTGGTCTGCGCCTTGGGGCTTCTCCTGTACCACCCCTGCAGTCCATGCTAATCCTGCCAGCTCTCATCCCATTTTCTCCTCCATCTGCCACCTCTCCCTTAGACATCATCAAAATACAGAGCTGGGAAGGACCCCAGGAGATTAGCTATTCCCTTCGCAGGATTAAGTATACTCAGATCATCTCTGATGGATATTTGTCTAACCTTATTTTTGAAAATCTCCACGGAATGCTGTCCCAAGACTTCCCTATTTTGTCTGTTCTAGTGTTTAACTAGTCTTAGAGCTACAAAGATTTTTTCCCACGTATCTCACCCTATTCCCCCTTGCAGTAAATTAAGCCAAGCCACAATCAAAATGGAGAAGAATTGATCACCAGCATCCTTAGAAGAGAAGCAGCTTTCACATTCTGGAGTACCAGTAGCACATTTCTTTTTATTTATGTCCTTTCTAGATTACTCCCATTTCTTTGGCCTTTCCCCAGCGATCAGGTTTTGAGAGTCTTTTTTAGTGTGTCTTTTTGTATTTTCTTGCACTTATCCGATTTAACTACAAAAAATAATTTTGTATGACAGTCAGAATGGGGCCATGTAAGCCAGCTAGTCGTCATCCTGGCTTGACTATGGACAGGATAATATATCATACTATACTAATATAGCCAGCATATAAACAAAGGTAAATTCTCTGTCTTAATAATTTCTTCCTAACTGTCTCGTGTGTTACCCCTGGGATAATCAGGAGCAACAGCCTGTCCCAGCTGCCATTTCTGCTCTCCTCGAAGCCTGAGCTCCTTTTGACAGTGTGGCTACTTCTATAGCTGATAAATCTCCATTTTGTGTATACGTATGTGCTTTGTCCTTCTGACATACAGTTCTTATCCCAGTCTGTTTAAACAATCCATTTTCATCCTCAGCCACACACCTGCTTTCCTTCATCTTGTGTGCGCTTGTTTGATTCAGCTTACGTGCTCGAAGAAAGGGAAGGTAGTCCTGTGCTCGACAAAAACGGTGTGCTGAACAGCAAGGTCCATTTCTCAGTACTGCTACAGGCTTTCCGTCTGCGTCTGGCAGGAATCATGGGAAGCAGCATTACTTTCATTGCCAGCATGTTCCCTGAATTGTTATTCTCTTGTCCACATGCATAAAAAGCTCCTTAAAACGGAGGTTTGGCCTTGTTTGCTGTACATATCTCATGGAGCCCCAATGAATTCCTTACATTTTATTGAAATCAGTTACAGTGTAAGCCAAGTGCATTTGGAGATGCCCATGCTTCACTAAGGAGGCTAAGTAATGTGTTATTCTTTAAGAGCTGTAGGAACATATGTGATCAAATGTCCACAGATCAAATAATTATTATGCCTCCCATAATATGGGCATTAAAATTTAGTCAGTTGGGAAATAATATGCATTTCTTGAGTGTTGGCAAGAAGAGGAGAGGAAGGGAGAAGCTAGGAAATGCCTAGCCCATTAAAAATGGCATCTGTTACAGTTCTTAGTGTGCTGTATGGGCTGAACTTTCTCAAAACCAGCTGTGTACGAAGTGTCTTCCGCGTGTGGACACGTGCTATCCACCGAGACGTGAATGTGCTCTGCCACTCTGTGAAAAGCAAAGGATCTCTTAAAAACTTGGGGTACCGGTGTTGGAGTTTGTGGTCAGCAAGTGGGGAACGGTCCTTCTTTAGCGGAAGGATGAAGGAAACGCGCTGTTGGCGCAGGGCAGCGACCCGCACTCGGGTGACATCAGGTATGCCTTGCTCTGAGCTCTTTAGCTTTCCTGTACCTCTTTGAACGGTTCCATCTTCCTCCGTGTCAGCACCTTGCTCTCCTCTGGGCCTTGCCCCCGCTCCAGGGGCTGTTTCTTCACCAGAAAGTTCCTTCCAAGCTGGAGGCAGAGGGCTCTGGGAAGGCAATGGGAGCAAAGATGATTCATTTCTTTTAGATTTGTTATTGAAGTTTCTTCTCAAAATGAAAGTGAAAGTGGCAGGCAGGAGCTTCGTGCTTATTGTCTTCCTGTAATTCACCCATGTGCTTGCTCAGTGCTCAAGGACAAAACCACAGCCTTTCCTCTTCCTGTGTTTTGTGCGATCTCGATACCTGCACTTGTTCTCTCCTGCTATTGCGTTCTCACCAACAATAATATTCTGTGGGGCCATTTTATTTCCAAAAGCACTTGTGTGATTCCATTCTCTCCTCATTGCTCCTTCAATAACTCCTAGGCAACACCGTTATCTTGACATCCAATACTCAGCAATACCTGCAAAACACAGGAGCCTCTAAACGCACTGCAGAAGCCTCGCAGGAGGCAGCGATTGCTCCTGCTCTGTGCAGCCTTGGAGGGGAAGCGTGTGGAGCAGTTTAGTCAGACATGTCCAGACCTGATGCATTGTCCTCTGGAAATAGGACAGCACAAAGCTGTTAAAACATTCACTTAGCATTAGCTATTAAAAATAGCTTATACTATTTTCTAAATCAAAATCGGAGAGATAAGAGGGGAAAAAAATATATGTAGTGCGTGTAAGAAAAAAGCTAACGCACAGAGCCTTGTATTTTCAGAACCAGGTGAGAAGGAGGATTGTGATTGTTCTTGTAACAGCGTATATGAAAAAATCTCTAGATAATCATTAATATTGTATAGAAAAGTACATTTGGTCCCACTTTACCCATCTCACTCACAAGCACAGTCTGTTCGGTGTTGTGTTTGGGAAGTTTTCATCAGCAGTGGGCAGAAGAATGGTTGCTGGCATCGGTAATTTACATCTTTTTTAGTCACATCTTTTTTACTGTGAGGTTTTTTATCAAGGTTTTTTGAGAGTATGGTGAAGAGAAATGCTGTTACTAAGAAGTAGTCCAAGACTCAAATTCAAACACAGTGCACAGTATTGATTTAATTGAACAAGTTTAGTGTGATGCTTACAGCCTTTTCTCAGTGCTTCGCTGGGCGCCGAGGGAGAGGAAAGAAGTGATTTTCCAAGTTAGTACAAAACAGGAAAGATTTTCTATTGCATATTCAGCCTGAAATATCCTTTTCTTATGTTTTGGACAGCATCACTACTCAAAGCCTGCATACTCGAGGAAGATATTTGTACAATACATTTGTTAATGGAATTCCTCCCCCCCAGCCTGAGCATTCCAGAGGAAGGAGCCAGGTTTTAAAGGCTACGAGCTTTGGGACCGTGCCCTTTCTCATGGTAGTTAATAACGTCTGGCAGATCCATGAGCAAGTTTGCTAAAAAAACCTATGATGTACAATTTATTTCCCAGGATCACTGATTTGTTTAAAATAATACCTACTGCTTATCTTTAGAAAACCTCTCTGCTATAGCTTACGTGAGTAAATAAATGCTGTACATTGATTTTATTTTTCCTCTTAAACGAGTCCTTTGATACAGCATTTATCTTTAGGGCACTCTCAAAAATCAAAAAGTATTTGAGTTAATTTAATTTAATACACCTAATTATTGGCTTTTGAGAGTGGGTAGAGAAAGGAAATCTTGATTGTGTTTTGCTGAATTTGTCTTTTTTAATATATGCACCTTGAAACTTGAATCACCTTAAATGGTTGTGACTATATAATTAACATTCTGGTTTTTGATTATCATTTTCTGTTATCTGATCCTATAAAGATGTAGAGACATGGGGCCAATGCTCCTCTTACACCAGTATAAATCAGGAATAGTTATAGGAAAGGCAGTACAAAATTTGGTGGGCAAAGTCAAAATAAATATGAAGAAGGTAAGGAGGAAAACAGGAAAATGTCTGGGTTTTACTACAGTTTATCAGCATCCACAATTTGATTGAGCAACTGACACAGTAGATCTCAAAATGCTTTTTTTTAGTGCCACCTCCACCTGCTGCTGTCTCCCAGCTGCCGTGAGCACGCGCCTTTGGTGGTTTGGCAGGGGGCTCGTGGCAGCCAACAGACGGCACCGCTGTGTGGCTGCGGCCGGCACGGGGCGGAGGCTGCGCTGAGCATGTCAAACAGCCACGGAGCTGCGGGTGCTCTCATAGGAGTTCTGAAAAATTAATAATGAAAGACTATTTTACTTTTTCCTTCCCGATGTAGAGAAATAAGCTGCTGCTAAAAAAGAAGGGCAGGAACAATCAACTTAGAAAGGAGATGAGGATGAACGGGTTTGATTGTAAAGGTTATAAACATCAAGGAGGAAAAAAAAAATGAAGCTGGACCAAGAGGTTAAATCCAGGACGTAATGGGACAGGAATAGGTGAGGAGTTCTTCGAGCTGAGAGTCGGGGTGATTCCCATTGGTGAGTTGTGTAAGAATGGGAAATGGGTTCCAAGGAGAAGGGGCAGAGACCTGTCTGCCCTGACTGAGACTGTTTGGGAAGGAGAGACACGGGCTACCCGGCCTGCACCGCCAGACGTGCCTGAGCCGGTCTGTCAGGGTTCGTGCTTCTACGCGGCCTCCTTCACAGCACAGGAACCCCACCGGGCCAGGGGCCTGCCTGCTCTGGTTTCTCGTCCTGTGGAACAAAACTCCCAGCATGGAAAATGGTGGAAGTGTGTTACCTACTCAAAGGCATTTCTTCATGCCTGCCAACAAAATTTTGCAGCATGAGGTTCTGTATTTTGCCCTTTGATGCGTATGATCTACCCTGTTTGTTTAGCCAGCAAGAAATGGATTCACAGCAGATGAGGCTTCAAGAATCTGACCACGTTGCACCAGTCCTTCTTTCTTTTCTCCAGCCCTCACATGAATGCCCTGCCGAGTTCAGGCTCTGTGAGTTTCTTACAATCAACCCATCTCTCCCTTTTCTCTCCATAGGATCTGATACGAAGAGATATTCTTTATTACAAAGGTCGCATAGACATGGATAAATATGAAGTGGTGGATATAGAAGATGGGAGAGATGATGACTTCAATGTCAGCATGAAGAATGCCTTCAAACTTCATAACAAGGAGACTGAGGAGATGCACTTATTCTTTGCCAAGAAACTGGAGGAGAAGTTACGATGGCTTAGAGCTTTCAGAGAAGAAAGGAAGATGGTAAAAGAAGATGAAAAGATAGGTGAGGAATATGAAATTAATCTGAAAGGAGATTGTTGGTAATGCTTAATTTAGCCCCAACTGTTGGAGAAGCCCACTTTTTTTTTTTTTGAAGTAGAATTACAGTTCAGCCTTGTTTGCATGTCCTTGGTTGCTCTCATAGCCATAAATAGGTGTCTTTCCAATTCAGTTACTGTCATTTTTGGCCCTCAATAAACAAATACTGCCCGTAGTTTCAAGCCTGGACCTCTGTGGGTGTTGCAGGAGAAAGAAGTCTTTGGCCATCTGACTTCAGAGTCTCCTGGCTGCATCATTTCTACGCTGGTCAGGCCTGTCCCACGCAGGGTGGGAGCAGGGCAAAGTCCATGACTTACCAGCCACGCGCTTCCCTCGGCATCAGCCCATAAATTGACTGTAACCAATGTCGATTCAGGCTCAGTTTGTGTTGCTCAGCTGTGAAGCACTGGGCATATTTATGATACTGTATAAATAATAATAGGTCTAATCTTACTCTTCGTACAGCCCCTGCACAAGTGAGATTATAAAGAGGGCTGTCCTTTCAAGGAAGATTTGCTTTTCAGTAAAATACCTGCCCGTACACCCATCTCACTGGGCGATGCTTCACCACCTAGGTGCCAAACAGTGCAGAACATTTCCCCCTCCCTAAAAGGAAAAGAGGCTTTGTAAGCAATCTTCTGAATTGTGTTTGCCGTGTTCCCTTTTTCAGGCTTTGAAATTTCTGAAAATCAAAAGCGGCAAGCGGCAATGACAGTAAAGAAAGTCAGTAAGCAAAAAGGTAACCGGCAACATGCACTGTGCCTGGTGATGTGAGGGTGGAGTGGGCTGGGCTGAATCCTGCTGGATTAGGATCCAGCGTCCCCCTTGAATTTCCCCCTCCCCTTTCTCTTTTTTTATAAAATACCGTTTGTGCTTTGTATCCTTTCTTATTGTATCTGTGGGCCAAATTAATCTCTGGTCTGACGTGGTTGAAGCCAGCGGAATTTCACCAGAGATGAATTTGATCTCGTGTCTCCAGTCTGGTGTCCAGAAGCTGTCCCTGGGGGCAGAAATCTATCTCAGTTGTTTTATCTCAGGCTGAAATGGGAGTGAGTGCGGAGATGTGTAGGGGTTCTGCTAATTCCCAAAGTCTCCCATTAGCAAAGAAAGAAAGATGGCTAAAATGCCGGAGGTGGTGAGCCATCTACCCCTCTCCTGCTTTTGGAAAGGGGACACTCATGTTTCCTAGGGCTACCTATAACTTTTTAAGGACAGCACAGTAGCAACAGCTCTAGGAAATAAAGTATCTTGGTAAAGACATTATATCTCTTTAATGTCAGATCCATTTCCCCACCCAGGCAGGCTACAGCCACCCAGTAAATGCCATGCTGGGTATTACATGGCGCCTCAGCTGGCGAAGCAGCCAGCATTAAATCTCACTCGCAGTAACTTGCAGCTACAGGTTTTGAAATCCTAAATACAGAGGGAAGGTCAGAGAGGTTATTTTCCCAGGTTTCCAAAGCTTCACAAAGTCATCGACATACCCAATCGTTACCAAAGAACCATGGCAGAACTAGGCCTATAAATGGGTTTTGAGAGAATTCATCATGTCTTGGCTGTGGTCAGTTCCAGGCAGGTTCGTCCCACTCTGTACAGGCACTGGGTTGGTTTTTTTGCAAAAGTTGAAGGAGCTCTTTGCTTTTGCCTCACCTGTTTGTTGTCTACTGGCTTTGCTGGTGCGGTAGTGGTTTGCTAGGCCAACTGTAAACTCCTTGGTATGCTGTGTCTCTCCATTGTCATTAGTCTTCTCCTCTCTACTAACTTCCTATGTTGTCTTCTAAGATGTTCTCTAAAAACTCTCCTGGCCAGATTTTCTAAGCTTAAAGGATGCACAGCCCCCAAAACGGGCCCAGGGATGCGTATCTTGCACAACGTAGGCGACTTCAGGCAGTGGCGGGCGCTGCCACGAGCTTGGTTTTGCAGATTGGCCCCTCACCACTTGCATGCTTGTCCCTCAGCACGGAAGCATCCACAGAGATGATGGCAACTGGAAAATCAGAGAATCTGACTTGCATGATGGCCATGACATAAACAGTTTAAATTATTATTTGCTGTTCAGTTAATTATATCTTTATATAATTAATTAATAATTGCACTGTTCGGTCATTAAGTCACACAGTTGAAAGGTGCCTGAGCATGCCTGCCAGTATTCCCACTTAAATCACTGATTGCATCCTGACAAATATAATGTGCCTAACCATACTTATTTCTTACACAGCAATTGCTCTCTTGTTTTCTCTCTTTCTCTTTCTCTCTCTTTGTCTCTGAGATGAAGAAGGAGGGGCTATTATCTTAGACTTCTCTGGCTATACAATTAATTAGCTCCTAGAACACCAGTCAGCATTTCTTTTATGAAGAACAAGTTTATGCTGTAACACTGGCAGTTCTTTTTGTGAGATGAAGTCCCTGTGTCAGACAAACTCACCCGGACCCCAAGCACCAAGTGAAGCGAAGCCTGGCTGTTTTACTTAAGATGTGAAATCTGAAAAATGACAAATAGGGTCATTAAATTAGTAGCTCTATTTCTTTTGTCCTGCATTGTGGTAATCGTATCCCAGTCTCAGATTAATTAAATCAAGTACCAGAACCAGATATTTTGCTGAAAATTCTTAGTTTTCTTACTCTGTGGTTTGTCTTGTGCCGGATACCCACAGAGAGACATGAGGCTGCAGGAGCAGGCAACTGGTGGCATTGCTCAGAAGACGGAGGGAGGAGGAACTTCCTGAGAGTTGGCTTTTAGTGACTGATATTTTGAATCTTGCCATATGCATCTTGCATATATCAGCAACATTTTTTTTTGCCAAAGACCTTGCCAGGCACTGGGGGCTGTGTAGCTGAGGCTGAGGTGCAGCCCTTGGGCCGGGACCCGGCAGCCTGTGCCCATGTCAGGGGGTTGCTGCCTGCAGGCACCGTGCGCTGCCTTTGGCCTCCCTGTGCAGCCTCCCACAATGCGGTAGCAGTATCGGAAGAGGCTTTAAGTTGGTTTTGGAGCATTGGTTATACCTGAAAAGCAGTGAAGCCCTTTAGGAGCAGGAATGCTTCCGCTCCGTTCAGCTGAGCTATTTATTCATTTAAATTTACAGACTGTGCGGGCCAGGTCTCCACAGCTACAGCAGGGCTTGACGGCTCAGCAGCTCGACCTGACCGTGTGGGGAGCCCTGCTCTCGTGTCAGTGGGTGCCTATTACAGACTTGTTTCTAGATTATCTCAGTTGTTCCCTCCACCTCTTAAATGGGAGACCATGGTAATTTCCCTGTCACAGAATACTTAAGGAAGAGAGAAGAGCCATGAAGGAGGTGAAACGGAAAATGCAATCAACTTTGTTAGAGGTGAAGCAGAAAAACATTTTTCAAATAGTATAAACTGCAGCTTATTTCATGCACTGTGGTACCACACCTCCCAGAAGCATTGCTCTGAAGCTGGCGGGTGTGCATTTGAAAAGGAGCGTTTTACACTCCAGTGCTGTGCGTTGAGGGAGGGAGGGGTGCCCAGAGATCAGCTGACAGCAGGAGAAGAAACCTTAAAACTCTGCTTTCTAACCTAATGCACTTAATGCAGGTGATTAGGAGAGAAAGCAACTCTTGGTGTTTTGAGAAGTTTGTGCTCCCCGGTGAGGGTCCTGTGTGGGGCACACGTCAGCCCCCTCTGGAAGCGACCCCCTCCTAACACTCATGCCTGCACAGAAATGTGCTGCGGTGCCAGGCTTCCTTCCAAATCGATTTAATGATGTGCGAGGTCAGATTTCAGCAATATACCAGGTTTTCCACTACTTATTAGATTGGGCAAAACATAATGATATTAGGTCAGGTGCCTTTAAGACAGCATTAAAACAATTTTTGGCGTTCTTTAAGTCCATTAGACAGAAAGTAAATGGGTAGTGTTGGCTCTGCACCTTACCTACAGACAGGGAAAAGGGCTGTTTGTTGTCGTTGTTTTCTTTTTGCATTGACTGTTTAAGATTTTGCCTCTTGGTTACTGCCCGTTAGCTTTTTTCAATGTCGGTGTGGTAACTGGGAACAGAATTCAGTGTGGTGTCTCCTAGAAATAGTAAAGAAACAGAGAAAAGTATTTGTCTTGACTTACAAAAACAACAAAAAACCCCACAGCCCTGGTGAAGCTGCAGGCAAGCGTGCGCCTTTCCTGCAGAGAAGCCCAGGTACACTGAGCCCTTCGCTGCTGCACTGACACTGCCGCTTTAAGAGGGCATCAAAGAGCATCAAATTGCACTTGCAGAGTTGTGCTCGTTATTGACTAAAGCAGTGGAACCAAGGCTAAAGTTCCCTTGAAACTGGATCCCTTGTGGATCTCCAGTCCATCCTTAACGTAGACCCAGGATTATCAGGGTACATTCTCCATTTCTAAGCCTCCTTCACTGCCCCTATCCATCAGTGCTTTTGTTCTGCTGGCCACTTTTAATCTCCCCCTCAACGATTAGTGTTTGCAGCTTTCAGAAGCATTCGGTTACTTTTCTGATCCCCAGCTGTGTCCACATATGTCCCCGTGCAGGACAGCGTGCACACGTAAGGGATTTTTGCTCATGTTCCTGGAAGCTGGAGCTGTCAGGGATTAGAGCTGCAGTGCCTGGGAAGGAGACCCCGTTCTTAAAGCACCATTTCCCCTGATCGTTTCATTTTGGAAAATGAAACATCTATTCAAATTTAAAGTCACCTTAGTGCTAGGTGGGAGGGTTTCCCACCCCAGGATAGCTTGTCAGACCCAGGCTGTGAGCCAGCTCCTTCATGCCTGTCCTGTGTATTCTCATCTGCACTGTGCCACGGCTTCACCGAAGCAGATACCCTCTGCCCTGGCGGGCCTTTAGCCTGCTGGTCTGGGACTTGCGTAAGGAGAGAAATGTATATTCAATCACCATCGCCCCTAGCCCTGAGATTAGAAGGATGCTGTCGTGAAATCCACCCATAAATACTCGGCTATGCAAACCCAGCGGAGGTTAAATCATCTGCCAGCATGAACCGCTCTGGCCCGCAGTAAAACACCCTCCGAATCACTGAATTTTCCTGCTAATTTCTTCCTTTCTGATCACTTGAGCTCACAGCGAACTATGCCATAAAAACCCTGACCCAAACACCCAACAGCTTTTTTCTGACTTCTCACACTTGTGCGCTGCCCCAGCCAGGCTGCACGGCAAGCGAGGTGACTGCACGTTAGCGTGCCTGCGCTGCCTTCGCCCGGGTCTTACAGGTAACGGAGCCTATAGGTACCTCCTGTGGCTCTCCTGAATGTTTAAGCCTATTTTATTGCATCTTCCTCGCTAACAAGATTGACGTGGCCCTGACAGGTTTTCCCATCCTATTCACACATGTAGGCATAGCCTCGGGGGGACTGAAAGACACTGAGCAACACATAGACTAATCACTTTAAAACAAAGCAGGGCATTTGCATTTTCAGATAATCAAGGTCACTTCCCTTTTTTCACAGAGCTTCCCACAGTGTAGGTGAAAGAACGGAGCTAATCGTGTTCTCGGTAGTATTTCCCCACAGGTTCAGAGAAATCGCAGAGCTTATCCCGTTGCTTGTAAAAACCAGACCCTACCCAAAGCCTCCGACAGGCAGGCGTTACGCAGCGCCTGCCTGCAGCTCACCCGAGCGCTTCATGCTTGGGGTCCGCAGCACTGGTCTGGTGGCAGTGTAGAGAGACGGCTTCTCCTGCAAGGCACTGGTGACCCAGCTGGAGTCGGCCAGTATCACCTGAGAGCTGGTCAGATGTGCAAACTGAGGCAAAGCCTGAATTAATTCCTGGCTGGGAGGCTGCTAAGGATGGTACCGGTGACTCGGCCCTGGGCACGTGCTTCTCCAGGGGAGTTTTTTGGTGAGATGCAAAACAGGCCTCTTGGGTTTTCCGTTGGCCCTCGTTTGAAGAGCCAAGGGGGGTCGGTTTGGTGGGGTGTTTTATGTAAGGGGCAGTGTTGCTACCCAGAAGAGGCTGCACTTTAGGGCAGGGATGGATGAACTGATCTCTTCCTATCAATGAAACAGACAGAGTGATCTTTGCTATCAGTTTACAAAGTGCTGGAGGAGATGGAGACTATATAAGTACAAGATGGGATAAATTAGGTTTCACCTGGCTTTGATTGATAAGGCCCTAGCATCATTTATTCCATCTTACCTCACTTAGCTTTTGCTTATCACAGGAGGAATCATTATCTTAATGTCTAGTCTAATGGCATCAGGTTGCAGAAACAGACTTGATAAATACATTCGGCAAGGTCAGGTTACCTCAGTATTTGTAGATGCTGTGGTTGGCTGTGGAACAGCCAGGACACCAGATGACTCTTTTCCTCTGCTGCGTTTCTCAAGCTGCAGTTAGCTCTTTTCCCTCCCTCCTCCTCCAAACCAGGGCAGTTAGGCTAGTGGTTAGGAAAGGGAGCCAAGGCATGTTCTCCTCACCGGTACCATCCCTGGTAATATCTACCTCTGCCAGGCTGCTGAGTAAAATCCATGGCTGTGTAAAGAGCCGTGGCTAATGCACCACTTAAATTCCTCTTGAGCTGGGTGAGTATGACAAAATTTGAGTCGGGCAGTTCAGCGTGGAAGTGTAACCCCGTGACGCCGGCAGCTGCTGAGGGCTGCCTTCGGAGGCAGGCATCCCCTTTGCACAGCTGCCACCCACAGCTCTCGCCGTAACAACTAGGCCTGCAGTCAGGGCAGAATGAGCAGCAGGCACGGCGTAGTTCACCAACTCCAACTGTGGCAGCAAGCAAGTGAATAGTGAAGTGCTTTGAGATCCTCTGTTGAAATGTGCTGAAGAAGGGCAAAGAGTCGTACCCATTCAGCCATTACTGCTTATTTCTTTAACTTAAACTTGTCGCTATTGCAGGAGTAATTAACCGTACAACAATTAGTGTTCCTGAGGTATGTTCCTGGCTACCCCATGTTGTGTACGGGTTACAAAATACTCAGGAGGAAACTGAATTTATGGGGTTTTTGAGCATGGCTCCTGGAAGATGCAAGTTGGCTCCGCTGCTGTTGAGAGCAGGGAGATGGAAGGTTCCTTAGCGCAGCGCTGCTCCCTCTCCTACCAGCAGCCTCCACTCGGCCAGTAGAGAAGTAGGTGTTGATATTTTATTGTCTCCCACTCAACTCTGGCTCACTAACAGCATGACACCTAGAGAGCTAGGTAGCTATGAAATAGCTCCTGATCAAAGCTAAAACCTTAAAGGCGGAGGATGGAATAAACAGCTGGTAAGGCAAGCTTCCATGGTTATATATAGGCAAAGCTGCGTGTATTCTGTGTGCGTTCGTACTCACTCTGGAGAGGTGCGGTGTTCATGTAGCTGTCCTGCTGTATTCTAACCGCGTCTGTCTGCACGTGTCCATGTGGATTGCCTGTAAGTTAATAGCATGCTCCTAAATCTCCAGGTGCTACTAAGGTCGTGTTGTAAGCTCAAATAGAAGAGACACTTTGACAAAAAGAAGGGGACAAAGAGACGGTTTAAAATCTTTTTGTTTTCTTGTGAGCTGAGAAATTCGAAAGATTCTAAGTGACGTTGCCTGGTACTAAAAAAAGACATGGTTTCAACTGCGCAGCATCTCTCTTTACCAGTTTTGTCTAGCCAAATTATAAACCCTGGGGTTTTCTTTTTCTCATTCTGAACAGATTTCCACAACCCCACCCTGCTGAACAATCTTGCTGTGCAGCTGCAGCCTTTATGTTCTGTTACAGTGCAGAATTATGCATGAACCAGCAGAAGGAGCTCCAAGTCTGGTCATTGGTGTGTAGCTGCTTTCTTACGCCTTGGACAGGCAGCGCAGCAGCTGTGTCTAGAAATCTGTACTTATCGATTTTTTCCCGTTGCACTTTGAATTCTGTTCGCCAAGCAGCCCAAAATTGCATTGGAAAAGAGCTTTGCTCATTTCTTTCTGTTGAATTGCAGTGGAGTTATGGCTTTGCATATAAAAAAAAAATCCCCCAAGAGACAATTTTGCACAATGGTCCCAAGTTCTGGTGAGGGAACAAACCACTTCAGAATAGAAAAATACCAACCTGCCGTACTTTTTCCCAGAATTGCTCTTTCTCAGGATTTGAAGATGAGCAGCCTAGGTGAATACTGCTCCCCCACAACCCCCACCCCCCCAATCCCTGTGTCCCACTCTGTTGAGAACGTGGGCATGTCCATCCCCGTCCGTCCATCCCCCCACAAAGCAAGCCATTCTTGGGGCACCTTAAGCTGTTGCAAAGTGCTGTATCACAGTTTCACAAGAAAATGTATTCTTACGGGATTACCAGCCTGCCTTGCCAGAGCACAAATGTTTTTATTTGCATGCCCACAGACACATGGTAATTATGCATGCCATTGAGATCTGCAGCGCTGAACATTTAGGCCACGGAGGCCATTTGATAAATATGATAAATATGCAAACCCTCAGCTGCTTATTCAAGTAGAACCAGCCAGGAGCTTTTGACGTACATCCAGCTTAGATGTTAATGCCAACAGCCTAGGTGCAAGCACGGCCCCATACACAGCTCTGAGGATGTGGGTCTGAGCTTCTTTACTGAGGGAAGTGGCAGTGTGTGCATGGGTATGTTTCAGGCAAGGACAGACATGTTTCAGGAGCTTGGGCCGAAAAGGCTATTTTGGGAAGGAACTGAATGGGGTTTGCTAGCGATCTGGCCAGGGGAGTCTGCCTTTTTCTCTTTCGGAGAAGACAGACTATGGATTACGTTCTTTGCAGTGTAACTCCATCAGTGTCAGTGGGCTTCAGCCAGACTGTCCTTCCAAGTGCATAACATTTTGCTGATCCAGGAGATTTCTTAGCATTTCTGTATCATCATTAAAATACATTAGTTCACCCTCCACAAATTGGCTTAGAGGCAATAAAGAGCTCAGCCCAGCTCAGCAAGGCAGGGCTGCATCACAAGGCTGACTGCTACTCTGTAGCCACAGGATGCAAAAGACATTTTGCCAAGTCATCAAAGTCATCAAAGCCAGGTGGGTTTGAGGTCCTCCAAAGCTAGAAACAATTGCTCTACATCCCTTAGTAGCAGCTTTAGATCCACAGCTCTTTGGTGTTGTAACATTGTCAGTGATCTTGGCAGCACAAGGACTACTTGCCTTTAAGTCATTGCTGGTCTTTTGGGTCAGTTGAAGATCCAAACCGCTTACCAGACAGAAGAAGATATATTTCCTAACTCTAGCCATGCAAGGGACCTGTACCAGATCCTAACCTTCCCACAGGTCCTAAAATTCCTCACCAGTCTCTGCTGGGAAAAGTGGCCAAGGCACTAAAGGCTGGTGGCCTCCAGCAGGATGTGTACCCCTTGTATGGGTTCAGGGCTAGCGTTTGCTCTCCAGAGCAGACTCTGCAGTTGGTTACACCACCCACACACGGACCTGCCTTCAGCAAGGCAACTTGGGAGCAGGGCAGTGGTAGAAGGGATGAAGAGGCAGGGCAGGGATGAACTCAAGCCCGTCCTGAGCCCCGTCCTTATGGGATGTCATTGGCTTAAGCCATGTAGCATGGTAAATTCAAATCAGTGGCTGGGCCCGCCAGCAAGGATGGTACAGAAGTTGTCTCCGGTGTGACCCCAGGAAAGCTCTGCAGGCCTTCTGTGGGAGGGGTGACTTGGGAAAGACAGAGGAGGGAACTTGTTGCTGAGTAACTGTATTCCAGCGTGCAGGTACAAATGCAGAACATCTCCAGGTTGTTCCTTTCAAATAAGTTTGAAATATCAACTGTGATGCATTTATTGAAGTATGAATCACGGAGCAGTTTTTGTCCACCGTAAGGAAGGATCTTGGTAACTCCCTACAGTGGACAGAGAGCTGTAAAGGAGAAATCGGTTGGACATAGTCAAGGTGATACCTCCATTTGGTCTGAACATTTTGAGGATTGTTAACAGCCCTTGACTGCTACATTCTATAGCAAGGGGAAGTGAATTGATTCTCTTCCCTAACGCTCTAGCTTTGTATCTAAAAGAGGTCCTGAATTGTAATGCAGCAACGTATAGAAGTTGTCTGATGAGCTCCGTGAGTGCACTGTGTGAGGCTTTTTCCTTTGTCTGTAAGTACCCAACTGCGTGCAGCCTTCCTGTGCCCGGGCCAGCCAGCGCTGGACCCGCAAAGCATGTGTTTGTGTGTGGGTAGGAACTGATAACTGAATGCAAAGAGTCACATTTCTTTGACACACGTTGCTGTGGTACCTGGGTGCTAATCACCGTATTTTGCCTTCTCTAGCACCTTCCCAGCCGAGGATCTCAAAGTGTTTTACAAACATTAATTAATTTAGCTTCACAACCCTCGTGTGAGGTAGGTGGGTGATGCCATCCCGCTTTCCAGATGAGGACACTGATCTGCTTGGGTAGAGTCACCTCGCCTCTGCGGTTAAAACCAGGGGAGGCAATGGCCTCCAGATGGCCTTTGCGAAGCCTGCCACCCGTCACACGGCCGGGGCTGCCCTCCCCGCAGAAGGAAGAGCAGTTCTGCATGCAGCAGAGGGGATCCAGAGATGGCCAGAGCTTACAGCAACCTGCTTCAGAGCCCCGCTCCTCTCTCCTTCCTGCCCTTCTCTGGAGTTGTGGTTTCCAGCCGATCACGCTGCCCTGAGGCTGAAGGAGGGTTATCCCTCACCCGTGATGTGGCGGGGAAGGAAATACAGAAGTAGCCACATTACTCTTCCCTGTAGCCTACACTTTGGTGGTGACATGCATCCCTTCTGCTCCACTGCCACTCACCCAGAGCCACCCTTTCTACACCGGCCTTTACAACAGGTTGCGTAGGTCCCAGCTTGCTGAAGCTTCCCCTTCCCGTGGGAAAGCTGTAAGGGCAGCATCCCCTCAGCCTCTTCCTGCACGGGAGCTGTGACTCTTCTACGTGGGAGTTACACATCTGGAACCTGAAAGTGTAGCCTTGCCAGTCCATCCATTGCTACCAGTTTGGATTGAGCAAAATCAGCCTTTTCTGCATTGCGTGCAGCCACTTTTGGCTGAAACCAGACTGGTGAATTTTAAACGAACCCTATGGAAAAGTCCTACAAGCTTTCCTAAAGAAAGTAACGAGTTGCCTTTTGTATAAGCAGAATAGCGCTGAAGCGGCACGGGTCCCTGCTGCGTAGCGCTTCCTCCAAGCAGTTGTGCTCCATTCTGGCGCAGGGACTGGTGCCCAGTAGTCCTTGGGCTTGTGCTGCTTGGGGCTGGTCACTGGGGCATGTTGGGGCAAAACCACTTTACAGGCCTAGCTGGGAGGGAGGGTGAAAATGAGCTCGGAAACAGCAAGTCTTAAATTTGCAAGTGGGTGGAATGATGCGATTTTCTGCCTTCGTCTGACCAGACTGATACTGCATACGGCCCAGCCATGTTTGTGCCTCATTAGGTCACACAGGACTTTTCCATGAGGGTGAGCAAAACTCTGCCAATACAAAAGTAATGGATCTTTTCCAAATCTTCAACTCATGGTCTAGTGCAGGGAGCCTCTGAGCTGAGAGTTCAGGCAGCTGCTGCATTCCTCCATAGATCTGCCGTCTCTAGCACGTCTCCCTGCTGTTTGGGGACCCTGGTTATTAAGTAATAAGAAGCGATAGCATGACGAAGAAAGACTATTGACCCAATTGCACTTTGACTGATCTGTTTCTTTTTCCCCCCAATCATCGATGCAGGTGTGAGCTACTCCAAGTCGGTTCCTCCAGCCTACCCACCACCCCAGGATCCATTAAATCAGGGACAATACATGGTGACAGATGGCATATCCCAGTCCCAGGTCTTCGAGTTCACCGAACCCAGACGCAGCCAGGCACCGTTCTGGCAAAACTTCAGCAGGTTAACACCATTCAAAAAATAATACCTAGAGAGATGGCGAATTTTAACTTAAAAGAACTAAAATTTAAAAATAAAAATAAATAAAATTATATTTATAGATGGACCTTTTTTCGGAGAAGCACTGTTGCAACTAAATATATATACATATATATATATACACACATTTTAAAAATAATAATATATATACATATATGTATATATATAGAAGGACCAAAAACTTTTTTTGTTGTTTTTGGGAAGCAATCTGCTACTAGATACTAGGAAGCACCAATGATTTCTAACCATGTGACCTATTTTATTTTATTCCATTGGTTGGACATCTTTTTTTTTTCTTTCTTCATTTTCATTCAAGTCGTCATTGGCATCCCAGAATGCTTTCTCGCTTGTGTGAATTCGTCATTGAAGTTCCTCATGGACTACATTGGTGTATATTTTATTTGATTTTATTTATGGGGGGTTGGTTTGTTTTTTGGAGCGCTGGGAGAGCTCTGCTCCCTCTCCGTCCCTTCCTTGGCTGTCCCTGGAGTTACCATTTCAATGAAGAGCATCGACCCTGTCCCTGTTCCTGTCCTGCATTCTCTGGTCTGACTCGTGCCTGTCTGGATGTGCTCCCTTGTGCACCATGCTCTGCTGCGCAGTATTTCTCTGGCTTTAACTGTTTTGTTGTGGGCAGGTGAAAACGAGCAGAAGGGGTCTTGGCTATTTAGGAAGAGAGAGATGGGTTTTCCTCAGTTAATGTTTTTGCATTTTTTTTTAAGCACTGTCTTTTTCTCAGTTGAGTGTGGTTTGTCCACACTCAGAGTAAGACTGAGAAAAGAATATCGGGGGCTTTTATTTCTTTTGCATTTAGTTTTATTTCTGTGGGGTTATCTTTGGTTTATTTTCTTTTTAAGCTGAGACACGACTCTGAAAAGCCCACTCCTATCTTTGTTCTCCATGCAAAGATAAAAGCTTAAAAACTGATGGCTTCATGCCCTCCATTCCAGCTAGAGGAAAATTGGCTATTAGGCTCCAACAAATGGCCAGTTTTCTTTCTTCAGGAACTAAGGTCCCATCCTGTTGGCCACACTCACGCCTGCACAGTACTGTGTTAATGAACCACTAATTGCCATTTACAGGAGCAGTGATCCCAAATGTGAGGACCATGACTGCACTCACTGCCTGCTCTACCCTATTACGTATAAGATCCCTGGCTTCGCTTGGGCACCGACCTCCCAAGCAAAGCATGAGCTGCTGGTAGCGGCCTGATAGGGGCAGGATCATTGCCTAACTAACTGGAGGTATTTACCTGATAGTAAATGCACCCAAGCTGCAGAGGAGCTGCCAGCTGCCTTTCAGGAAAGATGTGGATGTGACCTGAGTAGTTTAGCCGTATGAGCATGATTACGTGACCTAATCTAAGTCAGTGATCAGTTTAATCTAAACGGCATCAGTGGTTCAGCAGAGGTGTACCAGCGTCAGCGGGCTCTGGAGTGATGAGCTAAACTCTCCAGGTCTCTTTCTCTCTCTTTTTCTCCCTCTGGAGATTCATAGCTCAGTTTTCAAAGACACTTCCTACAGTTTCAGCCTTAAGTACGTTTGTTTTAAAGTGCAAAAGCTTATGTTTAAGCTTGTAAAACAAATCATTGTGCACTAGGATGATATTTTTTTCCTAGGGCAAATGAGACTGTTTAACCAGATTTAGAAGATGAACTTAAAAACTTTGCAGAGCTATTCTGCAAGCTCCTTTGAAAATGTAGGATGATGTGATTGATCACGGTATTTATCATTTTCTTCTGAATCTGATACGCCACATCAGCACCCCAGGCCAGCTAGCGTGGAGATACATTTTTTTCCTCCCCTTAGAAACATAAGCAAATGGGAAGAGCAGAGAGTGTGATTTCATTATTTCCATGGAGCTTGTTTCATTTCAGGGCATATTACAAGGCAGCAGCTAAATTTTTTTATTTAAGTACAAAAATAATCTGTTCCACTTTTTAGTCACGTAGAAACTATCAGTAAACAGCAAAGCCAGGTTAGTCTTTTGGAGAGAAAGAGTGTGGCCCCTCTGTGACAGGCAGCAGCAAAACACCGGGAATCCCAAATAGGAAGCAACCTAGTTTTATATCAGAAATTATTGTTTTGCTCTTTCGTATCTTTGCATTTTTATGGTCAGATATTAATATTGAATATGTAGCAAATATTATTTTGTTTCTTTAACAGAATGGGTATTTAACGAAGTGAATGAGATGGGTTCTCAGAAGTTAACTGAAATGTTTTACTATTTCTGAATGGCTGGAGAGATGCAGAGAGAGAGAGAAAGAGAGAGAGATTACAAACTGTTGTCAGCATGATGAAAATTTCACTTATTCCTTTGCCTTTTTAATTGCTTAGGGGGGAAAAGTAACAAGCACATTAGTTAAGCCTGTTCATTTACTGTTTTGTGCCTCAGAGAGTGAGAATGAGACATCCATAATTTTTATGAGAAGATGCTTCCTAAATATTCAGCACTAGGAAAAAAGAAACACCACCGCCACACCATTATTTGCATCATAAATCAAGACTCGCTTGATCTGACAAGGCCACTTGTTGGACTCGCAGCTTCTTTCTTAAATGGAAAGTCAAAACAAACTAGCATTGCTCGTGCTTGCCGAAGCCAGCGGCAGGCAAAGCAGATGCAGGCGTTTGTTCCAGAGGGAAGAGGGGCTTGGCTCTCAGGCAATGGCATTCAAGAAAGCTCTTCCCTCCATAAATTGCCAAGGTGCTGCAAGAGATGGAGCATTGTCACAAAGAAGAACCAGCACTGGGTCCCACTTTTACTACCTACTGTGGCTTTCCCAATAGGGAGCAGGGTTGGGCTGCCTTGTGTCTGAAAGCGCTGGAAGCAGCGTAGATGCAATCCGATTGGGGTGATTTTGACTGAGCATCTGATACAGACTTTCATTTCAATGCCAGACAGGAGGAACCCACTTACCATTCCATATGCAGAAACAAGAGAGTTGTAAGAAACTTACATGTTTACGGTATTTCTCTGGCTGAATCTATATATATATATATAAAAAATAAAAATACCCTCTTTTCCTAGGTAAATGACATGCATTACCCCTTGACCTAGACACTAGAACAGAGGATCTAAATTCAAGACTTTCGCCTCCCCACCCTCTCCAAAACGATCAAACAAGAACCAACCTAGGTGCATCTAACAGTTGTAAATAGAAAATAATACATAGAGAAATATATTTGAAATTTGTTTCAGTTTCTGGATGGTCACTGGCCATTCACTGCAATGTTATTGATAGTACACTGTGGTGCTTTGGGTTTCTGGTTTTGTTCTCTTTATGCTCTGTCATCTTTTCATTGCAGCTACATTTCAGGGAACATGTATATTTAGTAGCTATTGTAAGTTCTGCATGGCATCACCAAGCTTATTTTTCCTTAAGAAGAAAAGAAGAGTCTGTAGGAGTTTAAAGGCACTATGACGACAGGGACTTGTAGCAGAGAATTTAAAAAAAAAAAAAAAAAAAAAAAAAAAAAGGTTTTTAAAATTCTAGTTTGAAGCCAAATACTGATATTTTAGTGCTTTTGGGGTTTTAACAGTAAGAGAAAAAAAAAAAAAAGAAAAAAAAGAAAAAAAAAAAAGGATTTTGGTAACCCAGCTGATCCGCACTTGCCAGTTTTATTATTTTGTTTATATTGGACTGTTTGACCCTGTCAAACAAGTGTCAAAGTTGTGTGTATAAAACGAAAAAAAAAAAAAAAGTGTTTAAAAAAAGTGTTGTAAAGACACTGAGCCTTATGAAAATATTTATGGAATTAAATAAAAAGAAGTGAAAAGGCATCTGAAGGCATTTTAAATCATTTTCCTCAGAGCGGTCTCACTTTTCCCAAAGGCCGAGCACAAATCGCTGGGGTGGGCCTCCAGCTTGTCAGCAAAGCAGACACCAAGACATTCATGTGTAACCAAAAAGTAGGTTTGTTCTGGAAATGTCCCACCTCCCCCTTGCTTTGTGTCCTCCATCTGAACTGAGTGAAGTGATTAATGAGTAGCTGGAGGTTCCACACTGACAAAACACCGCCTTGCAAGTGCTAGCAGGGGTTGCTCCAAATGGAGCTCGGATCGAGTCTTCTGCGAAACATGGTTTTAAAATGCTTTCTGTTACTGAACTTTGCTCAGCTCCAGCCCAGGCTTGAAGACAGCCGAATTCTCCAAACAGACATCCAATCACAAATACGTTGTGAGCAACCTAAGAAGCATTTCAGAGCATGTGGAAGTAGAGCAGGGGGTGGGTTTCTGAGGGGCGGGAGCCTGGCTGCACGCTGCTCCGCTGCAGAGGGCTGAGCCCGAGGAGATGCGCAGGTTCCTGCCCCGGTTTTCCCTTGGTGCAGAGGGAGCAAGTGCCCACAGGGAGAAGGAACGGGGTGCTTTACACCCTTGGAAGGCAAAGCGCTCTCTCCAGAAACCTGGTGGCATTTCACAGGTAAGACAGTTGAGTCGTGTATTTCTAGATAACCCACGGTTCTAACCATGAACACGGGGGTTACCGCACCATGGCGTCCAGACCTGGTAGTGGCTGGGAGCAATGCCTGTTGTCACATGGAGAAACACAGAGGCACACGTGCCAAGTTGCTATAAATAGTTGTGGCCCAAGAGCTACGTTTTCAGTAACGACACTGACTTCTGCTTTTTCCCCTCTCTCCTGTGCATCGTGAGCGATGGGCAGTTTGCCGGCACACAGACTGACCGCATCTTTAGCCCACACACGTTGGGAAGCCACTCAGACAAGGGAATACAAACATGCAAAAACCACGCAGCTCTGCTCTGGGAGAAAGAGAGGGAGGCAGGAGAGAGGCAAAGCTGTGAGCGCAAAGGCTTCTGTGGGGCCAGAGTTTGAGCAGGTTCAGGAGCAGGCTCACCCAGTCCTCAAACATCACGGCTTCACATTTGCCTACTGCTTCAGCAATACCCCAAACCAAGCTTTTTTCTCTTGCTTACATTATTGCTTGCGATGAAGAGGACGTTGGTGCCATGCTGGGGCTCAGCTGTCCAAGCGATCCCGTTTCTCTCGTAGTGCATGGCTGAAGTCGCTCGGGAGGACTGGCACAGCGCCGCTTCCAAAGCGTGCTGCTAGGGAGAGCAGACCCAAAATGCAGTTACATATAAAACCCCACCTTGAGGAACACCTCTCCTACCCACAGCGCTGCCTTTGCAGGCCAAAAAAAGTTGTTTGCCAGATTTTTGCGCTCCCCTCCAAGTTTGCAGATGTGAGCTGTGGGGAAGGAGGGGGTGGACAGCGTGTGTGCATTGCCCAAGATCTCTATGTAACGTACCAAAAAAGCCTTGACAAAGCGGGGATGGGGAAGAAACCCAACCACCCAGCATGTGTGCTCGGAGCAAAAGCACCACCAAAGCTTACTCAGAAGCCATAAATGACCGCCATGGCCCTGCAACACGCTCCCACCCCTGCTTGCTTTCCTGGCAGTAGTCAAGACAGCAGAGCACTCCATGGCCAGGAACGCCATTGCAGCCTGTAGCCGATAGTCTACTTACGTATTTCTTTTAATGACAGTATTTGTTTGGGTTTAGCTTTCTCCAGCCACCCAGCATTCAGCCAGCTACTATGAACTTTGGGTGCATAAACCAAAAACCAAAACCAAAACCAAAGAAACCCACTGAAAATTAATTTGCCTTGCGGTGTGCTAGGTTTGTTGGGCTGTATTTCCGGGTAACAGACCAAACTGACCCTCCAAGTTAGCAGTAGGGGGACAGACACCAGGACAGACGTGGCCAGCTGATGTCCGAGACCTCGATTCAGAAATTCACTTTAACACAGGCCTCAGTCCACCACCGCTTTGCACCAAAGCTTTTATTACATACAGGCCGAAGTACAGAATTCAGTCCTGAGTGAATGATGATCTGTAGGGTGTGACTTAAGATCTACATTGATTTTGCCTGTTTTGATGGTCTGTTGTGCTGCTTCTCCTACCTGCGCAGTTACCAAGCTGTGTGGCTGAGGGCACGTTGTGCAAAGTACGAGGGAACGCCGTGCAGAGCTGGCAGCCTCCACGGGCAGCGTCAGGCCCTGGCTCTGCTTGGGAACTGTAAGAGAATGAGTGAAGCTTTTAGGCCGGTATGTTTGTGCCATGACAGAAACATTGTATGAACGACTGTATGTCAAAGCCATCTCTGTTTTACCTGTGTGTATATATACCATGGTATTGCAGCCAGGCTTTTGCTTTTTAAGGACTTTGAATCATGACTGATGGTGCTGGGGTTACAGATCCTGACCTGCCCCAAACAACAAATTCTCACGTTATTCTGTAGCTAAGAAGCAGCACCAGGGTTTGCACAGGGTACAGTAGTGGATCAGCATACTCCAGAGCATGTAATGCACCATCTGTGCTGGGTTTAAGGAACAAACTGGGATTGCACATTGCTGGGCTAACTGGCATTTCCCAGAACCTTTCTAAGCACTGTCCACCGTGGGTTTTGCACTCCTTCACTGTAAAGGAGGGATACTAGCTATTTAACTGCAAATGTAATCTCCCCAGAACTGCAGGTACAAGTTGTAAAACTGTGTTCATTTGTCTAAATCTCTTACCTTTGCTATGGAAAAGACACATGGTATTTCTTAAATGCTTTTAATGTTCACATCCTTTTTTCTTCCAGCTCTCTCCAGGCAAAATACATCCTAGTGAAGATTTGCATCTTCTCATTCCTGAGTCACAGTAATTTGTTACCTCTTGCAGGTTTGACAGGGTCTCTGTGCTCAGGCTGGGCTGTGCAGCAGCAATGGAGCAGAAATGTTCCCCCATACCAAGAGGCCCCCCAGGGCCATTTTCCAAACCGCCCTCCAGCATCTTGCTGTCAACACACCAGCCACGTCTGGTGACATGCACATTGTCTGAGGGACACAGAGCACTTTCTTCTTCCTTTGGAACTGGTAACAGCAGAAACAAAAGATCTCCAGGACGGGAACGCTGTAGGGCCTTTTGTTTTTCATCTAGGAGAATATATAAAAAAGTTAAACCCTTGCAGAAAGAGTTGCCTCATAAAGAAAACATCAGTGCTTGAAAAAGTGCTCTGGTCTAGGGCACTTGTTGAGTGTGTGTCACTGCTGACTACCTCTGCGGCTCACAGCTGGTGGGAAGAGTTGGCAATCGTATTCTGAGCAGAGATGAGGGCTGTGCACACACAGGTCTTTGTACACGTGCGCTTTCTTGCCCTGTTGCTGTAAGAGCAAAGCCATGACGTACACAGCCTGTCTGGCTTATATACCCATCGTACAGATTGAGAGGACCACATACACATTTTTTGCTAGGATCTAGGTTGTTCAGAATAAAACAGGGCACTAAATTGGCTTATAAATCACTTCCAAGAATTCAGGCTCCAAGAGACTCAGTAGTATCATCCTGGCTGGTCCTGGAAGCTGGGGGAAGCTAACTTTAGAAGAGAAGTTTTATTCTCTTTTTTCTCCATCTGGAGAAGCCATAAGAGAATATACTGGTATATTTGCTTCTCTTTTTAGCTCACTTTTTACAAAAGCTGCAAAGCTTTTATTCATGAACTAAATACTTGGAGGGCATGTATGTGTGCATTCAAGTCTTTGCAAGTTCACAGGAAGTCAGAAAGCCGGTGGCCCTTGCCCACAGCACACTTTGCCCTGGGTGGTGATGCCAAACAAGTAGCAGACATCACCCCTGCCAGCAGAGCCAGGGCTCCTCTCACCTGTACAACAGCCACCCAGGAGTCTCCTCTGAATCAGTGGGACTTCTCCCTAGAACAGTGTAACTGAAGTTTAAAAAAAAAACCAAAAAACAAAAAACCCCAAACTGAAATCCCATTCCTGGCTGTTTTCTGAATTGGTAAAACTGGAACAACCAGTGACCCACCACAGGCTTATTACAGGTGTAATAGAAAGTAGTACTTGATCCAAGGGTTTAGTGAGTTGACTGATCCAGACTGGAAATGTTTGGAAATAGTTTAGCTCAGCCACTTCAGAGGAAGCACCTCTTCCTCCTAAAGACAGCAATTTTTAAGGCAGGCTTTATATAGGGTGGGTTGATACTATATCACATTCACACCAAAACACTGCAGAAGTGTGAAGAGAGCAGCAGGTTTGAACAAATGTGTCATTTACAGGAGTGGAAGTTGCTGCTGTTGTTATCCCAGAAAGTACTTTGTCACCAGCTGTTTCTTCATCCCAGGCAATAGCTGGCCTGTCTTGATGAATGGTCTGAGCAGAGCTTTGTGGAGCCATATTGCCCAGGTCATTTTAATATCAATTCGATGCCAATTGACCTGGACATTCGATATCTTTTCCACCACCAGTCACCCTGTGCAGCCCAGGCCGCAGGTGGTTTTTTGTTGAGTCAAAGGTATTTTAGTACACCTTAAAGTTGAACCGCTTTCCACATATTTGTGCTATCACACTAGTCTCTGTTTTCTGTTTGGAAGCTGGATAAATGCAAAGAAGCGCCATTTGCTGTATTTTAGCTCCCCAGCAGCCAGACCAGCGCTTTTCCTGTGCCAAAAATGAGCTCTGCTCCCCACCCAAACCTCGGCTGACATGAAAGCGTGCAGCTTCTGCAGAACCTCACAGGCCCAAATCCAGCCAAGGACAAGACAGGCAAATTGCACTCATAGTACAACTGTAAAAAAATCCTGTCACTTGCTGCCTTATCTGACCTAAAGCACATCATCTGTGTGTTGCAATTTATTTTTCAGTTTGGCTGAAGCCAAGCTCTGTTGTGTTGGTGTCTGTGGCCAGCTGCAAAGGGCCCTCACACTCCCCCGGGACACCCAAGTGACACAAAACCCTGTGGCTGTCACCAAGAGCCCTGCTCCCACAGGCAAAAGTATCCGTTACACTGGTGGGTGCCGTGTGTACGCACAAGGTGGGTCAGGACCAGAGAGGGTTATTCTCTCATCCTGTCAAGGGGGGCTGTATCCACGTTGCCACCTGCCTTAACAGAACCCTTATCCTACAGGCTGGGTTTTGAGGGAATATGTGATCAACTCACTGATTTCCTCAAAGTTTCACTCCCCCACAGATACGGGGCAGCAAGAGAGGAGTCCCTGGCCAGCCCTGCTGCTGCGGTGGTTTCACACTATACAAAGGAAATCCAGAGTCTTTGGACCAGGAAAAGAAAATAGCAGCAAATACAATAAATACTCATAGCTGTGGTGAGAGCTGAGACGGGTGACGTGGTCTCTGGTTCTGCTCCCAGGACGGTTTGTGCCCATTTTCTAAGGACTGTGAGTGTGCAGGCTCCCCACAAAGCCACCACATTTGGTCCTGCCGAATCGCTGCCTGAAGGCGTCTGTTTGCCGGTGACAGTAGAGGTGACTGCAAAGGTGATGCTAAAGGGGCTCTGACATGCCAGGTACGTATCCTGCCTGCAGCACCTGTCCCAGCCTGGATTCCGGCGGCAGTACGTGCAGCCTGCTTGTCAGGTGCGGGCAGGATTGCTGGGGGCAAAAGGAAACGGATGGAGAAAAGCAAGAAAATTTTGTCACAGAGAAGGGGCTGACTAACGGCATGTGGCCTGCCCGCTGCAGGCAGCACTGGCTGTGTGTGCTGCCGGCTGGCTGGGGAGGCGAGCACGCAGCCAAATTGCTCATGGATGTGTCATGCTGTTGTTATCGGTGTTGCTAGCGCAGTTACACTGGCCTTATTTTTACTGTCTGGATGTACCATTAAACAAGTTTGATTTTGTTGCACTACTTTCCTTGTGTATTAGGGTTATCGGAAAGACTTCAATTAGATCAGGTTCCAAGTAACCTGGTCTAGTTGAAGATGTCCCTGCTTATTCCAGGGGAGTTGGACTAGATGGCCTTTAAAAGTCTCTTCCAACCCAGACCATTCCATAATTCGATGAGTGGTTTCAGCCTTGTGCATAATTCAGTGCTACCCAGGGGCTCCATTAATGACATCTCTAGACAAGGAGAAACAATTTGTTTGTTGTGTGCAGAATATGATGTAGTTTTATGCTGGAGCGGGTGGTTACACTTACCTGGCAAAGGGAAACAGAGGGTTGGGGTTTCTCATCCACTTCTTGCACCGTGGGCACACTGACTGCTGATTTATCAACACGTGGGGAACCAGACTGCGTAATTTGAGGTAGCAGGGACTGTGTTCACGTTGTCTTCTCTGGGGGAGTGAAAAAGAAGTCAGAGCACATACCCAAGAGGCAGCACCCACCAAAGCCCACGTTCACTATTTGTATGTTCCTTCACACTACCCAACAGACCCATTTTGAGTTAGAGACTAGAAGCAGGGTCAGGAGCTAATGGGGTTGTGTCACAGTTAGGGAATAACAAATTCCCAAAAAGCCAGAGGTAACAACCCTGAGTGGCAGTGATGTGGAGACTGCTCAGCGCTGCTTTTTTCCCCTGACTTTTCATGAAAAGGCATGCTAGCAATACCCAGTCATGTAGAGGGTTAAAGGCCATACTTATCTTGCACCAGACGCAAACAAAAAGCTTTTGCTGGAAGAGAAAGACTGATATAAACTGCTGTAGAAATGCCAGTTTGAATCCCACCCCACACACCCTGCCGGGTATAATTCCTGTGCTATTCCCAGACTGGAGGATGAGAAATTCAGAGAGGGCAGCAGAGAAAAGGCATTACCTTCAGGCACAATTTATACCTACACCGAACTAGCGTGAGCTGTTTGTAGCAGCAGGATCTGTTCACTTGAATCTGTGAAAGTATACAGCCACTGCCAGGTGTGCAAAGAGTTTGAAGACCAACAGAAATATTGTGATGGGCTATCTTTGTGCCAATGGAAACAGATGGTTTAAATGAATAACCGTGTCTCTGCAGTGTTTCTATCCAAACATTGCAGCGGAGACCCTTCAAGTGAAACTAAGCATAAAAGAAAACAGCCAGCAAAGCCGACTGCAGCTACCGTCCCTGTCCGGTCTAGCAGAGCGCTCGGAGCAAACAGCAGGCAGATTGCAGGCTAAGTGGACTGTAAAAAGTCTTAGCAAACGAAGACAGTATTAATGACATAGTAACGCTTGTCTAAGTAAAATATATTGAATTTTTTTTTTTTAAAATTGTTCCTCTTGACTTGTGGCTCATATCAACTTAAAGCTGTTCTTGAAGAAGTGGGATTATTTGGCTCCCAAGAATAGAATTCAGTGCTAAAGCTACCGAATGATTAGACTAGAAAACTGGTGGGAGGAGGACGGCGTATTAGGGGACATCATTTCAAGCATGCCAGTGTAAGAAATTTCAGCAGTATTTGAAAAGAACAGAAAGGTCAAGGCCTTATAAAATGAACAAAACTGGTACTGATCAACAGGAATCTGGTGCAGAGATCACAGTGTCTGCTGCAGCAATCGCAGACAACAGGGACGCTGGGCAGCACAGGCAAAAGCCTCTTTGTGCCTAGTTAACACCTGCCTCTTACTGTCTCGCTGGACTTGGATGCTCCTAAGAGCCACTCGAAACTGCCACGCCGGGTGTCTGTAACACCATCGCCCTCTCTGAGGAAGCCATAAGCGTTTCTAGCCAGATGGTCCTGGAGAGACTGACACGCAGCTGGCCCCAAAGAGCAGCCCAAGCCTGGGGCAGCTGCCCAACACCATGTGTCCCCAGCCCGTCCCCGGTGCCCCCACGGCCAGCCCGTCCCTTGGCCAGCCAGCTCACTGCCTCCTGGACCAGAAGCCTGAGGAGAGGCCAGAAGCAATGTTCTCCACCTGCTTCCCTGTTTTACTTCCTTGTTCTATAGCCCATCCACCTGCTTCCCTCTTGGTGCGTCTGACCCAGCCAAGCCCCACGTAGCATCCCTTTTCCTGCAGCGGGCCGTAAGGGACCACTGGACTGGCCAACCTGCCACGTGTCCAGCCGGACTGAACCGAGCCCTGGCTGCTGCCCTGCCAACCCCAGCACCGGCATCTCTGCAGAGCCTTCAGCCAGGGCAGAAGCTTGGAGGGGTCCCTGCTCTCATTCTTCTGGGTAGTTTTAGATTTTAGGATTATGAATTGATGCATTTCTTCCCTTCTTTTCTTTCTTTTTCTTCTTTTCTTTTCCTCCATCTCTTTCTCCTTTTCCTTCCTCTCCTTCCTTTCCTCTTTGCTTTTTTTTTTTTTTTTTTTTTTAATTTCCTTCTGTATTTAATTCATTGCCTTCTCACTTCCCAGGCACATCTTGCTAGCACAGCTTGTTCAGAAAACACAGACTTCTGTCATTGCCCTGTTTGCCTGCTCTGACCAGTGCTGAAAGTTGTAAACCCTTGATCAGTGAGGCAATTCACAAGCTCCTCTGCTTTCTACTTGTGATTTTTAACATGTACTGCAATCTACAGGCAAAAATTCTTCTCTCTCATTATCTGCCAGCCTGATGACATTACAGAAACAAAGCTCAGTGTGTGCATTCATTTGTGACAAGGACGTTGCTGTAATGTTAGTGATTGGCCATTAGTTCTGCAATGTTGTAACGGCTGAAACAAAGCCATGAGTGAGTCATTTAAACAGCAGCATTTCTTCCAGCAACATTATTTCTTGTTATGGGTGTAATGGTGCCTAGAAGCCCAGCACAGATTGGGAAAGCAGTGCTTGGGTGCTGTGCACATGCACACACACACACCTCTTTCATCTTAGTGATGAGAAAAACAAGCACACCAAAAGGTGAGGGGTGTCCTGACACTGCCTGGAACCGGGGCGCACTTGCAGCTTGTTATTTCATGTCTTGGTTCCCCCCATACCTCTCCTCACCCTGCTGCCCAGGTGCTAGAGTACAAGCTGCTAAGGTTGCACCTGAAGCCTGGGTTAAGGACACCCCTAACCTTAGTTGTTTGGGTCCCATGGTTTGATTCAAATGCAACTGAGAGGACAGCAAATGGCATAATTAGAGCTCTTTTAAATTTAAAATGAGTCTGATGGAGCCTGGATCACAGCTAGATAGGACATCGTTGAGATGTCTTGGGAGAAGTGGCCAAGGCAGGAGCACAGCAGCCCTTTCTCAGCTTCTGTTGGTTTTACATTTTTTTCTCTGCATTTAATAATTTATCCCTGTGCTTTCATATTTCTCATTTTTGTGCTAGGAGCCAGTGCAGGTGCAAAGAGCACCATATCACCCTGGCCAGGCAGTGCCAGCCCTTCTCCATAGCCTCCTCATTTCACCTTTTCTCACTGGAGAAAGGAGTGAGATAAGGGGCCCTTTGGTCTGCAGGGCTCTTGGCTTTCAGTTGCACACTCCTTTCCAGCCCGCTCCCTGCTAGCTATCATCTGTATCCTGCATTAATCATTGTTCTCCGTTTACAACTGGACCATGGTGCCTCCTCACATCCAGTTATCAAGTGTTTGCCTGTGCATGTCCTTCCAGACCTGGGGCAGGTTTCCACAAACACTGACAAAGCTCCCTCCTTCACAAGTGTCCCTTACTGTGGTATATAGGCTGTTATCCTCTTAAGCATTTTCTTTCACTCTTTCTCTGCCTCTCACTGTAGCTGAGTTTCCATTAAGTAGTCCCAGGCAGGCACAGATGTGTTATGATCACTGTAAATTAGCAGCAAGCCAGGCATAAAGGTTAAAACTGCTATTGCTGGTGGTGGGAAAAGGCACCATTTCAAGGAGTGATGGACGTGGTAGTACCTGGTAGTACTGAGCTGCTGATGCACGTGGCACTTTGTGAAAGACATTTGTAGGCTCCTGATCATAGGAATAAAACGTGAACTCTGGTGCTGCAAGTGAACAGCACTGAGCAATCAGTTAGGAGCTACGACAACCAAAACAGCGGGGGGGGGGGGGGGGGGGGGGGGGGGGGGGGGGGGGGGGGGGGGGAGGTATCTCAAACTAGATCGCAAGCAGGAACTCCCTTAGGATAAGAGTTTTAATGGAAGGGATGGGACTGAGCAAACATCCTCTTATGAGCTGCTGAGAACCAGCTGGACACAAATCATAGTATCATTTAGGTTGGAAAAGACCTTTAAGACCAAATCTGTGGCCCTGGACCATTTCTCCTTGTTCCCTGAGTGTAGCAATGGTTTTCCTCCCACATTTCATCCATGCAAAGGTTTCTGTTAGCAATACTGCATAGCCAGCTCTAGGGTCCTATGGTCAGAGAGACACACTATGTATTAAACTGTACACCTTGCTGGCCATAACTGTGAGGGCACTTGCACTGCTCTCAGGAAAGGTGCTGGAGATTTATTCTCACCTGGCAAAGCCCCACTGAAGATGAACTGAACCAAACCTGGCAACAGCAGCAGCAACAGCCTTTTTCAAAACATACTGAAGTCTATGGGGAATTTTCCTCTGACTTAATCAGACAAGCATCAGGATCTAATCTTGGCACTTTTGTCCACATTGTATATAAACTCTGCTTTCAATTTTTTTGACTCTTCTGCACAAATCATCTCAGTACTAAGTCTCCTCTCAAATTTCACTGCAGATTTCCATCTTTCCTTTTGCCAGGCTCTCTTCAGTCTTGCTAGCCAAATCCCTCCCAGGTGCAAGTCTCTGCAAGCCCTGGTAAGCCACTCTGGGCATGAAGGGGGGCTGATCCACGCTTGCCTCTGGGCAGCCCAGCCTTCACTCAGAGCTGAGAAGTGGGGTCAAGCAAGGAGTAAGTGCATGGGGCTTCAGCAGTCTCCTGAGTGAGAAGCTGGGTCAGGGTTTCCTTGTTTTTTCTGGATGCAATGTACCCACATAGTCCCAGTTCCGTGAAGGTTATATACCAGCTACTCTCACTTCAGCCTCACTTCACTAGAGTCAGTCAGGGGTTTACTGTTGGCTTTCAGGATTTAAGCCTTTCTTGGGAAATAAAACTCCAGTCCAAGCACCACATCTATTTCAGTGCAGCTTTACTGGGAACCCACCCACCCACCCTACATTAAATGCTCCAGGAAGAATACCGTTGCTTAGGCAGCGGCATGGCTGGTATCTCAAGTATACTTTGTTGAGCTAAAAATAAGTTTCTTGAAGGAAAACAAAGTCTACGTCCAACAAAGACACAAGAAGGTTAATGGCAAAGAGACGAATCCACAATGAAACAGGAGAAAGCCCCCCTTTTCCCATACTGTACACTGAAATCACAGACGGGGTGAAGTTCTGCTACTGAGAAATGAAAAGTTTTTAGGAACTGAGTATATTATAAATAATATTCTCAGGAAGCCCTTGACTAGAGCAAAGCTCACATTAACAACACCAAATTAAAAAAAGGCTACATCATATGAGCCTTAGTCATGATTGTACTAAATTCTTATACAATTAAACCTTGTGCTCGGGGCTGTTCCTCTAGCCTGTACTTAAGCAAAGCTGTCCCACACTCACTCTGCAAGGCACATCTAAAATTAGGCACATTGGCCGGGTAAGAGTTGCACAATCTAGCCACAAATTAGCAGATCCAGTGGACGATGCCTGACATTGTCCAAAAGTCCTTAGTTCCCACTCAAAAATAAAGCTGGTCTGGAGACTAGAACTTGGCAGAAAAACAAGTGAAACCTCAAAATAGTACATGGCGGCATGCTCTCAGTACTGAAAGTGCTAGCTAAATGATTTAATTAGCTTCTGTTAATGAAAAGCAAATTTTTAACACTCTCTCCTCCAAATTTTAATCTTGCCAAATGCTAAGATAATGCATTTTCAGATGCCTGAACTCCTCCTAAACCCTAAACGGCTGGAAGCTTCATAGCAGCAATAATCACATGCTTCAATACTTCATAGTCCTTCCATCTTCATCAGAACAGGTTGCTCTCTGGCACCGCTGAGAGAAACACATATTGAAAAGCAACAGAAAGAAACAACCTTGGTCCATGGATCTTGGTTGCTGTTGCCATTTCCACTGTACTCGGTTAGAAAGACCCTTAATGCCCTGAATGCAGCCCCATTTCGGCCTCAGACTGCTTTTCAAAATCAAAAAGCTTAACATGGAGATAACCCAAACTGGCCAGGTAGTTGACAGCTGTCCAGCAAAAAACAGCTGGGGGGATGTGGGGAGGGGAGAACACCCATGAAAGGTAAAGTCAGATTTCATTTCAGTGGGGGCAACACTGTCAGTGCTGTGCCTGCTCATCCAGCCTTGTTTCCATCAGACGTAAGAGAGAACAAGCCCCTTCCCACCCAGCAACCCTTTCTTATTAAAGCCCACCTCCACTAATTGAAGCTCATTTTGTTTAAAATAAAATGGAAAAAAAAATCTTTGTTTTCTTTCAAATTGAGCAATCCACACTTCCACCATGCACGCACACACCCCTCTCTCTAGGAGCATCATTCTTGTCTTCTGAATGTGCTAACGCCTTCTAGAAAGAAAGCTGGGGGGAAAGGGCTCTCTCCCGAGAAAAATAGGATCTTTGGCTTAAGAATGTAATGCCAAACCATTACAATGGGTTAACCTTTGAAGACATTCCCTTTGTCTGCTGCATTGCTGATTTGATTTCTCAACTATACTTGTGTTCAAAAAAACACCTGGAAAATATTCTCAGGAGAAGCGTTGATGCCAAAAGAGGACCTGTATAGTAGCCAGAGCTTCTTGAAGTCAATACAAAAAATAAATACCACTGGAAGTGTTTTTGGAAGGAGACACACTTTGTGTGACAACAACTCCATTTAATTTCTAAGTCCCAATTCTCTCACTAGCATTCATCTATGACACTAGATTGATGAGGGGGGTTTTGACAAAAAAAAAAAAAAAATATCACTGAGTCACTGAGTTGGGCTGTTCCCCATCATTTTGTTCTGCTTGCCCCTTGGGTGTCCGTTATTAATGGAGAAAAAAAGATTGCCCTTTTCTTCTTCAGAGTGTACTGGACATGCAGAAGGTTTGTACTTTTGATGCATACCAAATTCAGCAGAACAGGAAATAATTTGATTTTTGCTTTCAGGCAACTTATGCTATATCAGTATTTTCATTTATTTGTGCAAGTGGCAGCTTTGTCTTCTGTGCTTAGGCTCTGTACTTGCAGTAAAAGCCAGAGAAGAGAGACTGCTTTAAGTGGTTGCACACAAACTTTGTGAAATCAATTAACACATTAATGAATTAAAAAGTGTTACTATTTCACATTTCTTCTCCTTGATAATGCCAAACAGTTGAACTGCAAGGCAAAGATTTTCATGGTTTGTTATTGCTGTGAGCTTTGTAAATTATTTTTCATATGTTGATGTCCCAGAAAATGGCCATCAAGCAGTGGTGAGGAGGGAAAATACAAAGTAGGGCTTATGATTCACCACATGTATGAGACACTTGGCAAAACCCAGGGAAAAGGGGTTCCAGATGGGAACTGATATACCACAGCCCTTCTGGGCCGTGTTACTACCCAAAACACAAGAACAAGGATGCTGCCGAAGAAAGCAGCTGAGAAGCAGGAGGGAAGATAGGAGGATTGACTTGAGGGGAGAGGCAAAATATCTCTCCAGTGTTCACCTAATATTAATGAATTCTACATTGAGTAAGTCAGAGGTGAAAAGGGAGACAGGAGCTAAGCACAGGGAGGGATAAGGAATGCCAAATCCAAACCCAGCTCTTCCACCTACTCTAATGACAAGGCTGCAAAATATCTGGTCGATCGTATTTCCCTTCACTTTCCATTTGACTCTACATCCTCCCTCCACATAATTCACTGCTAGGGGTGAGTGACAGTGCCATGAAACCAGACTCGAACAGGTTATTGCTTCATGTTTCTTGCAGACATGTGGGTTTGAGGTCTGTAAGGTTTGGGTTGGGGGTTTTTTGTTTTCTCATATTTATAATTTTAAGTAAATAAACAAAAACTATTTCAATGCTTAGAAGAGAGTTGTTTCCACCTAGATACCCTGATCAAACCTTTCTAGCAGAACACTACAAATGTTGTATTTCAGCTGGAAGTAAGATGCAGAGAATCCAGAGGGATTTCACCACATAATATTATTTTCACTTCAGTGGACATATACATCATATCTATCATACAGACAGAAATATCATTCTCTCTATGGCATTGAGTAAGATACTTTCAAGAGTCAACAGCCAAGCAGCTGCAGAGACCTCCAGAATAAGGACATAAACTCTCTGACAACAGTAATGATATCTTTGTCCAACCCAGAGTCAAGGATTAGAGTATACGCAGGCATAAAAGTGTATGAATTCCCTTCTCCATACAGGCATTACTCTTAGGTCCCCATTTTTGCTGAGTGCTGAACCCAGAGGGAGTCAGGAGCTGATACGGGAGAGGTAGGAGGTGTAGCAGAACAATGTGTGGGTGACTATGAGGAGGGGAAAAGGACAGTGAGAGTGGTGTTCAGTGGTCTTTCATTTCTTCATCTCTCATGAAGAGTCTTCTAGTTTCCATCACAGTGCTTTTAAATGGTTTGGAAGCTGGGACAGGGGAGAAGAGACTTCCAATAGCTACTTCCTAAAAGATGATGACTCAGAAGAACTGTCACTGGAGAACTTTGAAAAGTCTGCATGACATAGCATGCGTCACTCTAAACAACAAGAAGAAAAACAAATACCCCTACTTTATTGTAGCAGAGAGGTTAGTGAGCAAGCACACACCTGGTCTAAAAATGCTTCCTAAAGCAAAAGCTCTGCAAATGAGAGACACTCGCTACATGACAAGGAAGACAACTGCATTTGCCTTGCAGGTCCCCCAACTCTTACCAACCTTGTACTATTTTATGTTCTTCTTAGGAACTTAGATTGCAAAATGACATTTCAAAGGTTCATATATCAAGATATTAGCAACAAGAACTTCAGGATTTCATGCCAGAAAATACGATTAAAAGGTCACAATTTGCAACATATCCCATTATTTTGTGGTACTAAGCTCAGTGGCCAAGAATAAGCACTTTTTTCCTGTCCATGCTGTAGCTATTCCTACTTGCAGTAGTACAAAAGGCCAGAGCATTGGAAAGAAACTGCTTATGCAGTAAGCACTAGAGGTTAGATGTGGGTGGGAGGGACACATTGCCCTTTGCAGCACAGGAGGAGGACAGAAGCAGCGGAGAGGATATTAGCAAACAACATGTTTGCCTGGCTGGAATATTTAAGGGGTGCAAGCTGTTAATACTGACATGATGCAAAAGACAGAACATAGCTACAAAGATGGTTATCAAAGACAGAACATAGCTACAAAGATGGTTATCAGCAGCAAAATATAGCTATAATAAAATAACGATATCATACAGTCAGGTTGCAAAAGATAGGAAGGCTGTCATACAGATGGGAGGAACCTACTGACCACCTGTGGTCACAGCAGGACCACACCGAGTGCTCTGGACTCCTGCACCCAGTGTGCAGCAGCTTTTGAAGCTGCCTGGGTACCTCCAGGTAGCATCTAACATAACATAGCTCACCAATGCTCAGCTCCTTACAACTGCACGCCCCAGAAGATAATTATCCCCACCGCCAGCACTGTTTGACCCGCTTTGGGAAGCGCCAAGCCCTGTGCGTGGGGGCCGGTTAGCTGGTGCCACATGCAGCTTGGTTTTTTGAGTAACACTTCCCGCAAGGGGAAGGGGGAGGAGAGCTCCCCCCCAGCTATTTTGATCATAGCAGCAGATGGAGGAGACAGGTTGTACTTTCTCAGGAAACACGCTTTGGCAATGAGAGGAAGGGTGTGATCCTGACTTCCAAAGCAAGGAGCTGTTCCTGAACTGCGTAAACAAGGGTAAGGAGCAAGGCACCATCCTTTATTTTAGCAGAGAAACAAAATTAATCTTTTTTACCATTGGCCAGATCAACCTTACCAGGTGAGCTAACACCTAACTTTCTCTCTCTCTTGCGGAAGCTTGATATTCAAAGGTTTAGCACAGGTATCCTTTGTTACATGCAACAGAAAGTAAAAATAAAACTGTATACAGTATTTTGAAAGGATTGGTGATGAATAGCAGGGACTCAGCACCCCAACAACCAGGGAGCAAGAGTTACACACCAGGGAAGTGATTCCTGGGCTCCCAGAAAGACTAAGTTTGAAGCAGTATGCAAAAAGCTCCAGGTTTTTTTTACAGAAAGAATTGCAACAACCCCAGGAGGATTCCCATATACATATAATGCAATACATGTATATAATATTGGACTGATGGGAAAGGAAAGGAACCTAGACACTCCTTTGGTGGGAAGAACGAATCGCATGTGTGGAGATTTCCTCCTTTCTATTACCATCTTTGAAAACTAGCATAACAGTATGCTCATCTGCTCCACAATTAGCATTTTAGCTTACTGAGGAGACAAGAAGTATAAAAATGTGAGAAATAGTTCATTAAATTTAAATTTAATTCATTAAAAATGAGCTCTGAAGCAAAATTGTGTCAATTACCCCTAACTTCTTGTAGGCTAAATGCAGAGATAATTGGTGCTACAGCCAAACGGGCACAAGCCGTCGTGGAAATCTGTGATTAAAGGCCAGAAGGAAAACTGGGGTAGGAATGCCTTTGCACACACGCAGGCACAGCAGCAGCAGGACAGCAGCAATGCTCACTGCCTCTGCTCTGCAGCAAACACCTCTGGCAGTGTTTGGGGCCCTCCAGCCTTGGCAGCCAGCAGCAAACAAGTGGGAATATTTGCTTTGGCTGAGCAGACTGGCTGCAGCGTGCAGGTGGCCCCATGTTTGCTAAGATACCCCCAAGAAGGAAATCTCATTGTTTGTCTTTAAAATCATTTAATTATTCTTCAAAAGAGCAAATATCCAAGAGAGGAAGGTTCTGCTGGAAAGGGCCATGTATGTGACCACAAAGGGTCTATAGTGCATCCCATACAGCTAACTGAAGAGGATAAAAAGGTACATGGGACTCTCTGGAAGCAGGTTGCAAGGACAGCTGTGAGCTTTCTTTGTTTCTCTTTTTTTGCCTTACACCTGGTTTATATGCTAGAGGCGCAGAAGTGTCCTGTATCAGATGTTAGCCGTGTTTCCACACGGATGACGAGGGGACAAGGGCAGATCACAGGCCTGCTTGTACATACACAAATATTCTTGCTATGCCCATACAAAAGATGGTTTCCAAGGAAATGAAGGATAGGAAAGGCACGATGGCTTTTTTTTTTTTTTTTCAAAATAAACCCCAAAAGTAACCACCTAGAGAAGAAATTTAAGATCTGCTCCTAAGTCCTCAAAACAAAAGGAAGACTTTGGTCTTGCCTTTGGACAGGTTTAATTTTTCTTTGCGACTCAAGGACTAACACCCCAATTTTGCAGCTCTCTGGGCTTTCACTACAGAGACCTCAAATCTTGCTGATGTGCATCTGGCTTTTTAATGGGTAAAATCTGCCATTAGAGAAGGCTGGACCTGCCTCCACTGTCCAGATTTCACAGGCTCCTTTTCCACAGTTTCCTCCCAGTTGCATGTACAATGCTACATCTATTGTCAAGGCTCTTATTAATAAAACAGCACTGCTTCAAGGCTGCACAATGGTGCACCCATCTGAGCTTTTGTTATCTTGCAGTACCTTAGGGCTCATTAAGGTCTGAATTAGCTGACTGTCCATGGCCCTAATTAGTACTTCAGCTCTCTGGGAAGCAGCCAGGGCTTTCTTAACCATTGCTCTTCACCCGTGGCATCAGCTCCCTTCTGTGATTTGGAGCGTGCGATCTGCAACAGCTTTGAAACTAACTGAGATAGGCATTTATCCCCTTGCTTGCTCTGCATTGCTTTAAATTATTAGTAATTGTAAATGGCTAACCCTGGAAAGTGCCCAGTGAGGGTGCACTGCAGGGCAATATGGAAATACAACTTGGTTTTGGTTTGTGCGGCTGTTCTCCTGAAGAGCAGAGAGAGTTTGTTGGGTACAAACACCTAGTGTGGAGCTTTATGATGGACAGGGTGAAATATGAAAAAGGCGTCACACAAGGGTATAGCCACATGTAGGACTCAGTCCTTCCAAAGCTGGAGAAAGAAGTATATAAGCTGTCATTTCCTGGGCTTGGTGGAAAAAGCAAGAGCCTCACCACTCTTGCAACTCCACTGCCATTGCTGCAGCACACACTGGAGTACGGATGCTGAGAGGTTTGGTTGTTTGCTTTGGAGTTGAGGTGAGAAATAGTAATTTCACCCTCACTGCAAAACTTAGAAGAAAAATGAAAAAGAAAAAAAAAAAAAAGACTTAATCTGTGTCAAATATGGAAAATGTTGAGTCTTCACTACAAAGCAACCACAAGTACGACATCAAATGGATCAAGGTGTGTGTGTGTATGTAAAACTAGTACGTAATTCAGCCTGGGAAACTATTAAAACTATTGACTGGATCTTGTTCTCAGCAATTTTTGTCAGAAGACTTTATCAGAAATACCTCACTGCAGATCTAAGCTTCTCACTGGAGGAGTAAGACCAGGAGCCTCCAATGCTGAGAGCTCTGCCAGGACTTCTAACAAACCACATAACATTTCTGTGCCTGATAGAAAAATGAGGGCAACTGCCTCAATCATGATGCAGTTTGGGATCACCTGCTCATGCTCAGGGGGAGGGAAAACCTGCTCGTTGAAAATTGCCACTATGGCAACAGCAGAAATTCCCCTTGAAATACAAAGTTTGACTTGGGAGCTGAGCTGCAGGATCATCTGCACTAGCACAGAGGCAGACGTTGGCCTGAGCAGTGGGTGAGGAATGGGAGCCATAAGGTCAATCAGTGATTCTAACTGTGGGGTCATCTGTTTGGGTAGCTGGCACCATTCGCTCTGACGACAGCATGCTGCAGAGGTCTGTAAGCTGCAGACAGGGCTGTCAGACTGATGACTGCTTCCTACCAGAGCTGGCAGAAAGACAGCCAAGAACAGGCCCAGGCTATGTTGCATTTATTAATTTGGATACAAAACCTTTCCAGTCTCGCCTACATCACTGCTGCAGGCACTGACCTCACGGCAGACTTGGCAGCCACCGAACGGCACAGATCAGCTTCGTTTGCAAACTGTCAATCCAAGTGAAACCATGTGCCCAGCAGTCCAGGATCAGAGCTACACTCTGTCCCAAGCTCTTAGCAATCATCAATGAAACAAACAGCTCCTCTACTTAAAAGCTTTCCAAACTTATTCTTAAGAAAAAAATCTCCCCATTCCCCAAGTTCCCTAGAGTGCCATAATCAGAAAGTGATCCAGTTTCATAACTGCAGAGAAAAACAGCTGAGTGCTCATGCCTACCACTGCAATGGAAAAATTGTGCCTCGCTGAGCATTAGGCCTGCACTGCCAGACTGTTAAGAAATCAGAAAAATATTCCATATGCCCTCCATCATTCTGAGAAAAACCCTGCTGCAGATACCATTCCAGGAGGAATAAGGCTGGCCCAAACTTGTATTTTTTATCTCCTTAGCACTGCTTTCTCACACCAGAAAAATGACAAGCTGAACTTTCAGGAAGCATGGTGCAACTTTGGCACTGCTTACCCATCCAAGATGATACTCGAATCCTGCTGGGTTCACAAAGTTCACAAAGAACTTTATTCAATAACAGAAACAAGTATGAAGAGACCTACATTTGCAGTCCTACTTTCTACCACAGCACTTGAAAAATGTCAGGAAATGATTGGGACCAGAACTTGATTTCTCTTGGCTCTAACACCAGGGCAAAGAAAGCCACACAAAACAGAGATGCAGAATTTCTCCTGTGAATGCTTATACTCCTGTATTTGGGAAAATAGCCTTGGAGTCAAAGCTTTGTATCCTGTGGAGGACACATCTAAGCAGCCCTGGATTCTCTTAGCAGAACACAAGATCCCTTTGCTATGGAACTTACAGTGTCTGTCCCATTTGCAAGGCAACCAGTCTCCTGTTTTTTCACTCATTTGTAGTGGATAGCTGGAGATGGGGGCAGTACTGAGTAACACAAATTATTTATGTCTCTCTCTGTTAGCCTCTACCTTTGGTTCATAAACTCGCTGTCTCTTACAGTAACTCACCAAGACAGGAATGGATTTTTAGTGCAGTGCTTGCAGGACTCACGAGGTTGGGCCCCATCTGCAACAGCGGGTGTCACAGCATTAGCAGAGGTCAGAACAGATTTTGGATGCAGCTTGCAGCGTATGCACTCATGGCTCACATTATGCATACAGCTCTGATTATCACAGAAGTCCAGGCCTTCTGCAATTAGGCCAGCTTATAGCTTTAGGCTTCTCAGTTGAAATTAAGTTAAAAATAGTTGGCCTTTATTTTACTGAAAGCTTGGGCAGTGGTGACCTTTTACGTCTGTTAAGCATCTCCTGCAACATGCCCCTTAACATTCAGAAGATGCAGCTCTCAACTCCAGCGAGCTGCTCTCACTCTGCTGTCTGTAGGCTCTGATGGTTTTAGCTTGTGCTGCTTTCTTTAGGACCAGCCCTGATGTGGAGTGCCAAGAAGTTCATACAGACTTTGGTTCGATCAGGCCACGCAGTCAGCAGGGAAACCCTCCTCTGACATTTCCAGCACAAGCAGGTCTGGGCATGGCACCCATGCTGTCCCTGTGCTACTCTCCCCACCAGAAGCTGAGCTTTGCTCCCACAGCTTTCTTCTTAGAGACTTGGCTTTCCCAGTTCCCATTCACCCCTGTAGCTCCATTAGGGATAAGCTGAGGATCACATGACAGTTTCCATGCTTTGTACTCAGTAGAGGTGGGTAGTGTGTGGCTGCACCCAGGACAGGCGCCTAAATAAAGAGCTATAGACACCCCTTCACTCCCTGCTGGAAGGTTCACTCTTGTGCACCCAACACTCATGCCTCAGCAAATAGAAGACCTTCCTCACGAGAATTTTCAGTCTTTAATCTTCAAGAGGTGAGCTGTCATGCAAAGAATATTCCTGATGTGGGCTGTTAAGATTTAAAGTTTGGACAAACACTGCTGCTAAACTTTCTGTTAAAGGAGCATGTTAAATTTCACTAACAATGTATGTATGCACTTTTGGCGGCAGCACTAAAACCCCACGAGCTATCCCATGAAGGCAGGCAGGAAAAGCTTGTGGTCTCAGACTTGCCAGGGAGCCATCGAGGGAGTCAGGTGGAGAACACAGTATGAACAGGAGGAAGCTGAACCAAAATATAACTAATCTCTGTTTTGATTTGCCACAGTAAATGAAATGCAAAGTACAAAGTCACAGCATAGAAACTGCCGGCTAACACCAGACATGACAGTAGCAGATGTCTTGATTTTGTTATTTTAAAACATCTGTCCATGAGAAGCATTTTCCTTAAAGAATCCAAGTCAGAGCACCATTTACGAAAGCAAAAAACGCAACTCAACTTCAACTTGTCCACCTCCAGTCAAAACTGCCCACCAACTTGCATCTACTCAAAATAGTAGTCAGCAGTGGAGACATGCAGAGGCTTCATGTCCCAGAGCAATCCAATCTATGGCTGAGGTTGGTCCTAATGGTAACACCAAGAACTCTGGAGTGTTGTTTCCAAGCACTTTATCTGCTTATTCCCCTATTTGTGGGAGGAGGTGTCCTAGCCGTCAGAGAGAAATGGAAGTACTGCATCATTATCCTTCAGAGATGTTTTACCGAGCGTCCCAAGACACGGAAGATGAACAGTAGCCCCACAGCCAGGCTCCTGACAGAGCAGCCGACCAGCCCAGACTGCAGCAGCACCTGCAGTGTCCCCATGCACCAGAGGCAGGTCTCAGCTGTGAGTCTGGGACAGAAATAAAAAAAGGTCCATTCTGACCTTCAAGAAAGGACCGCCCTGTGCCCTGCAGCAGTGAGCTGGGACGGAGAGTTCTCATCCTGAGCCCGTACAATATTCGCTGCTGCAGTACTTGTGAGTCAAAGTAAATGGGAATGACTGGGAGAAGGATTTAAAGTGGCTGCAAATGAACTAAATTTGCTGAAGACTGTTTAGCTTCCCCAAGCCATCTTATTTGTGATCCAATGCACTGCAGAACAGTTCACACAATTTTTTTGGCAGGTTGAATCCAGATCATTCTGTATATTTAAGTTGTTAAAGAAAAAAAAAAAAAAAATCACATCCTGTCCTTGAATGTGGTCCTGAAAACAGTGATGGAAATAGATCAACAATTTGAGATACCTTCTTTCAAAGAAATAAGAGTAATTTCAGTTTCTGGAACAAGCACAGAAATAATATTCTGTGGAAGAAAACAGACACCAGTATTTACTGTCATTGGCACTGAAGAATTTCCTCAATTACTCATAGCGCATGTCAGACATAAAACACCAAAGAGTGTGGCTCACAGGGGTATTTCTAGCATAACTTTTCTGAAGAAAGATCTTCAATTTTTTCACTATTAAGTACTGAGAAAATACAAAAAATGACAATGTATCTACTAGAGAAAGTAACTGTAACATAACACAAGCAAAAGACACTGAACTGTGAAAAAAAAAGATACTAAAATAATTTTGTAATGTAATAGCACTGTTTTCCAAGAATCAGTGACAACTTGTTGTGGTTTAACCCCGGCCGGCAACCCAGCCCCACGCAGCCGCTTGCTCACTGCCCCTCACCCAGAGGGATGGGGAGGAGGATCAGAAAGGAATGCAAAACTCAAGGGTTGAGGTAAAAACAATTTAATAGGTAAAGCAAAAGCTGCGCACACAAGCAAAGCAAAGCAAAGCAAGGAATTCATTCCCCACTTCCCACGGGCAGGTGGGTGCTCAGCCATCCCCAAGGCAGCCAGGCTTCATCACACGTAATGGTTACATGGGAAGACAAACGCCATCATGCCAAGTGTCCCCCCTTCCTTCTTCTTCCCCCCATTTATATACTCAGCGTGACGCCATACGGTATGGAATACCTCTTTGGCTAGCTTGGGTCACCTGTCCTGGCTGTGTCCCCTCCCAGTTCCCTGTGCCACTCCAGTGCTCTGGGTAGCAGAGCCCAAGAAATCAAAAAGTCCTTGATTTAGTATAAATATCACCCAGCAACAACTAAAAACATCAGTGTGCTACCAACACTGTTCTCACACCAAATCTAAAGCACAGCACTGCACCAGCTACTAAGAAGAAAATTAACTCTATCCCAGCTGAAACCAGGACAGTATCCACCCCTCGTTCCATACCATTTACGTTACACCACACTTTCCAATACAACCTCATTAACCACCATCACCCTTCCCCTCCTTTGATATAATACACAGATATCATTCCCCTAGTCTGCATACCACTCTGCATGGTACCTGGTTGCTGGCTGGGGTTAAACCACGACACAACTAAAGTGATACCAATAATCAGGACAAAGGTTAATGCATCACAAATAATTTACTTACTTTTCTTTCAGCACAGTAAATTACAGATGTGGTTGAAAGAACAACTTCTTCTCTGTGGTCACCACTGCCTCAAACCATGGAAAAGGCAAAGTGTTTTCAGTAAGTGGCTGGTGGCGCACAGCTGAAAGGAATGATGCATTAACTCCATGAGGTCCCTGAGTGTGGAACTGCAAGCACCAGCCAAGCCAAATTAAGGCCCTCCAGGGGGACAGGGTTTGCACAGGACATACTCACCAGCAGCTGGTCACCCTTTGGTCTGGGGGAAACTAGATGGCAGGGTCCCACCTGGCTGCTACTTCTGTGCCCTTCTGTGGAAAGAAAAGACACAACAGGTTTCCCAGACCCCTGAAGACCACCACAGGTGGGGGTGACTATTTGCAGCTGCAGCATCTAATTGCAGTAAGGATGACAGAAGGGGAGAAGGTAGGGAGCTCCAATCCTTCCAAGCTATCAAAAAAAGTTCCTGAACCTTGAAAGAAGAGCTGTGCCATATAGATTACACCAAAATGTAGCACAAGACATGGATTGCAAGAAAAGTCATACACAAAAAAGCAACCCAGAGTGACAGGTTTTTGATCACTTATGCGAGTGCTGAAATGTGCACATGGCAAAGGAGAAAAACTGAACAAGGATTCAATTTGGTGGCGCAGACTGGCTCTCAGCTACCTGATATATAACCCAGATTCAATCACTTTCACAGGGAGGGAAAGGAAAGAAAAAAGAAAAAATTAAGGTGGTGTTCTGACCTCTCCTGAAATGTTGAACCTTGCCTGAAGACTGGCCCTGGACAGTTTCTGAGGAAAGCTGTACTGACTTCTGAAAAACAAAAAAGAAGGGCTGAGCGGTACACAAGCTGCCTGAATGGTCACCTAGTAGCTCATAGGATTTATCACAGCAATCTGGATGTGGGGACACCTGAATTTGAGGGCCAAAGCATGAAGAAATGATGCATGAAGTTGTATAAAAAGAGATGGCAATGCCTGTGAAGGGCAGTCCCTGGTAGGTCCCATACCAGGCAGTACAGTCTGCTTGGGCCCTCGCTGGGCATTACCTGCTGTCTGCAGCAGAGAGCAGTGGCCCCCAAGACAGAGGGGCTGTCCTTTCCTGTCCCTGCAAGGGGCACATATTTGTAGGGAGGTGGCTGTAAAGCCAGGTTTTAGTCTCCAGCGCTTCACACGCATTTGAGGCAGACAGCTTCCCTTCGAGCATCAACTACCAAGCACAGAGCCCTTCAGCTCATTGCCCTGTAGTGAAGATATCACTCTATTTTTTTTAAGCCAACGTGATTTTTGGAGAGGAGCATGTAGTGAAACAGCTGGTCTTGGAAAGCCTGGGGTGGTCAATACTGCATTAAAAACCAAATGTTGTTAAAAACATCAGCGCCCTGATGGGCACCACCAATCTCTACTCTCTATTAAAACAACAAGCACTATTAATTATTCTTTTTTGTCAGTGGTATGGTTGTACCATAACAGCTAGATTTGAGCAACCTGGTGTAGTGAAAGGTGTCCCTGCCCATGGCAGGGGCGTTGGAACTAGATAATCTTTAAGGTCCCTTCCAACCCAAACCATTGTATGATTGTATGATTCTATGATTCTACAGATCAGTCTTTGAAACAAGGACTCTCCTGTAGCAAACATATATAGGACTCAAAAGCAGTGGGGGGAAAAGATCTCTTTATGCATGTCCTCTGAAAAATGTTAAGCTGGGTTTGCCCTACAGTTCCTTAAGCACACAGCACAAAAGATAAATATTTAATTGTGCTCCTAACAAAATCCCTTCTTTCTACCTAATCCTTTTTGTTTTACCCACATCTATTTGCAGTTACAATGGTTTACCTCTCTTACTGCAATACCCACCTTTCTATAAGCATATACTGCCTATTGCATTGGGAATTCTCAGACTCTCAGCATACTTTATTTTCCAGAACAGGACATGAGGTTTTTTTCAGACTTACTCACAGACTGGTAAACAGATTTATTTTTTTTTCTTTCTTTTATTTCCAGAGGTGACTGATAAACACTTGGTCTGCTGTCTTTTGGCTGAATTTGAAAGAATTTAATTTTAAACCATTTAAACCAAAAATTTTAAACCATTGCTGGCTGAAATAAATTCTTCTCAGATTTTTTACTCCTGTTGGTCTTTTTACATGAATAAAAACTGTGCTCCCTCCTACTCCTGCATGAAAATCAGTGCTGAGCTAACCTTCTGAAAAGCAGCCACTAGCAGTTAGTGGGATTGCTTCTGATCTACAGTGTTTTAATTATGAGCAGAAACCAGCTGATTTAAAACAGTAATACTGCATTCTTCTAGCAACACCTAAGTGGACTGTCACACAATCTCATTTACTAATAGAGACATTTTCTGGTCACATGCTGCCTGTGTGTGTTTATACACAGTCTATTCTGCAGTTTACCTAGTGTAGCAATGGACTGATTTTTTTTTTTTTTTTTTTGCTATTAGTCACATTTTCTTAAAATATATCCCTCTTATGCAAATTAACTTAAAATATAACTTATAATCATGGCAGGTCTTTTCATTTTTATTAAGCCCTCCCCTTCTCTCTTCTATTTTCTCAGCAAAACATACCAGGAACAAAGCTTTACCAAAAGCTATACTAAAGGACGGTTTGTTTTGCTCCAAGTGGATATGGCAGTCATTCAGCTTTCATTAATAAAGATGGTTTTACACATCTCACTGCACTTCTTTTCAAAGAGGGGTAGCTATGGTTACAGTTGTATGGTAATGGTCATTTTAGATTATGACTGCTAGCTGCAACTTCCCTTCCTCTGAAACATCACAGCTTTCTCACTTCAACAGCACCTCTCTTGACGTCGCTGTTCAATGAGAGACATGGCAAAGAAAATGCTTTCTTCTCTGATCCACCACTGACAAAGGGCACTCCATTCTGTGCCACTGTGTTTTTTCATCATCAGCTGTTCTTTTCTGAAAAGCTTGGAAAACAAAGATGGACCAAGTTCTGGATTTGCATCTGACTTGAGCAAAAGAACCTGAAAGCAGCAGTGAGGTTCAATTCTCCTGTTGAGATCAGGAGCATTCCTGAGATCGCTATGGGGATTCTAATGCTTCTGCTTTTCATAGCATGGCTCACAGGTCACATCTGTTTATCAGGTTCCTTGAGCTTGCACATCATTGCAGCACAATCAAACTAGTAGACTGCAACAAGGCTTTACCGTTGGTCAGCGCACACACACACACCCATCCCCCATCTGCAGGGCTATTTAACCACTTAGCAGGAAGAGCTACAGCTGCACATCAACCTTGTCAATCAACCCGCTGCCTCTGAGGCAAGGCCACAGCTGCATGTTATCAGTGTTAACCGACCCACTGCCTTCACTCCTCTACAGCACATGTTGGATTTAGCAATACTTGAACAGCAGGCCTGGCCAGTGAGTCATGACCACTGATTCTCCTGTACATCCTTCAAACCTGTCTGTTAATCTCAGAGACGTTAGTTGTTTCTTGAACTCACCTCACCCAGTCTTTACTAGACTACTTAGAAAAAATCTTAAATAGAACCATGGTCTGTTCTGCAAGTTTCCAGCATATATATAAACATGATAAAAGTAGGTGGTCCAGAGCAATTCAACCTACTGATTACTAACATGTTTTGTGATATGCTCTGATATTTGTTCCCATTTCCACTTTTTTTTCTAGTCTTTTCTACAAAACTTCCTTGAGAACAGTGAACAACTTAAAACCCAATGACAGATGTAGCAGCCAGGCAGTCCATCAAGCTAAAAATGCTGTTTTTATGGGAACATCTGCATAGGTCTTCTGACAGTCACTGAACACCACTGCCATTTTAAAACAGTTTGGTCTACAAGAAGAAGCCATGTGAAGGAGGAAAAAATACAAGGAAAGCATGCCAATAAGCAGGTCGCAGATGAATTGCTCTCCAGTGAGCTGGAAACAACCTTCACTAGGATTTTGAGTACAATGCTTTAGCACACAGGTAGCCACGAGTATCAGCTCTTTTAAGTTGTATAGAAAAATCTGGCAGGAGCCAGATGAAAATACATGCTGCAAGCTACTAAAACAATCACCTAAATTATGAATGTAGGTGCCCTCCACCCCCCTGCTGTCAGTGATGAGAGGGACATCAGCAACCAGAGCTTTAGTCCATCAATTATCTGAATCCCCTTTGCAGGTGTGCATCTCTCTCAGGTGCCTAAACCTAGATAGGAGGAATCTGGACCTTAGTAAAACAACCAGCTGCCAAGTATAGTTAAAAAAAGATGCCTGCTCACAATCATCTTGCAGAAAAAATAGCCATAGGTCATAAAAGTCATTCCTGCAGGAATTACAGAATTACTATACCAGCCTGGCCTGTTGCAGCAGAGATACAGCTACCAACCCTGGAGCTAGTTGGATTATATCCAGATAGATTGTCTACACTCACATCGCCACGTACCAAAATGCCTCACTGCTTCAGTGTGCACCACCCCACTGCACCCTCCCAAGGCAGGGTCAGCCACGTAGCTCTGTTTTGGAGGTGAGGAAACAAGGCTCAGAGGGAAAACCCTCAGGGCACACAGGACAGCCATGATTCCTCCAAGACTCAAGCCAACACCTGCTGACCCACACACCTCCTTTGTAGTGTCTGTGATGTCTGGGCTTCTGAAACCCCTCACAGACATTGGGCAGCCTACAATGGAGCAGAAGCAGGAGCAGACCTCAGCCCTTCTTGTCACTTAGGCAGGTGCCATTGCACCACATCAGCCCAGCTCCTTCCCCGAAAACTTCCTTCAAGTGGAGAATTCAAGGTAAAATTGTAGAATACTTTGTTTTTCACAGCTCAAAGGAGATTTTCTTTTTTAATGTAATGTAGAAATGTACCCTTAGTGCTCGTTATTTGTTGAATTTTGAATCAAACGCTTAAGACTTCAATGTTCAGCATCTAAATTGGGTAACAGAAAGCGTATATTCAGAGAAACCCCTGTGGAGGCGTACAGCAAGTGCGCGCAGCACCTGACATTTCCAGTGCAGCAGCTGGCAATGTGAATGGATCTGGAATTCCACATGGAGCCCTGAATAATATCAGGAAGCCTCCTGAGCAGTAATATCTCCATTTCAAATCATCCATTGTTCATCCTCTGACAGTAAATAGCAAAAAATGGCTTTAGATGGTAGGGGGTAGCAGCATGGAGATACAGCAGTGTTGCTCTTTAGTAGTAGCCCACAGAAAGGCAATGATGCACTGGGGTTCTAATTTGGATTCATCAGAACATAAACGGTATTAGTGCCTATCAGTCGGACTTGTGCTGAAAGAGGAGAAATTGTAGCAAAGTTAATCAAAATTGTAAATTTGAGCACAGATATAATACAGAGGGTCAGCATGCCTTTGCAGGTACACAAAAATAGATGACTGAAATCTATGTGCTAAATTATTTTTTTTTCCTGATAGGAAGCTGTTTATTCAACAAAATGCTGTCTCAGATTTTTGAGGTGTGTGTTGTTTTTTCTTGTTGTTGTTCAAACAGAATTCATTTCACGTAGTCTTGGGTATCTACAAATGAGGTTTGCAGTCTAGACTGGTCATCTAAGTTTGCTCTCTAGAGCTCAATGGCAAAGAAAAGTCATAGGCTGAGAGGCAGTTTCCAACCACCTCTGCTAAATGTTGCTTCAGATGTTTGTATTCAGTGTTTCTAAAATGACAGCTGAGAAAGTAGTGTGTCAAATATCTGCTACAGCAGCTAAAAATGGTACTGAGGTCAATTAATACTTGTACACTTTCCTTTTAAATTCATTTCTGACCAGTGTTGGAGAAGATGAGTATATTAACAGAAATTAGAGGACATTTGAAGTCTGGTGCTCAGAACTGTATGTATTTGCACTCAGTCAGAGAATAGAAATAGTAATGGGTGACCTAAGCCTCCACTCAATATTAGCTACCGCAGCAGAAAATCTAAATATAGAACCGAGCAAGGAAAGACTGAGAATTACTCATAAAACTTATCTGATGAATAACTAGTACCTCCCAGAAAAGAATGGGTGTATTTGAGAAAACTGCAAGCTGTTCACAAAACATTTGCAAGTAGAAATAAAGAGGCAGTCACTGAGCAAATTATTCACTCAATCCTGATTGCATTGTTTGAACCAATGCAAAACTGTATCCAAGTTTTAAGTAAATGTTAATTGTGTCCCATTTTCTAGCTTCACTTTACATTTTGCTGAGAAATTAAATGTCAGAATGTCCCTGAATGTACTCTCTGAGAAATGAAGCTCTCTTTAAGTCTTTTAAATTCCTAATCTTATTGTGCTTAAATGTTATTCCTCCAACTGAAGGACTAATTTAATGAAATACAGTATATTTCGGGGTGGCACATCAAAAATGTCTATTTCACCAATCTCTTCTTTTATCACATCAATTTTCTATTCCACTTTATCTTATTGGAATGCTGAAAGTTCATCCCACTCTTCTAACTGTTGTCAGAAACCAGTCCTGAAGTTTTTTATTTACTTGATTTTTTTTCAGTCAAGCAACACCATCTGAAACATTTCTCCCCTGAAAAAATCATTGAGTGCAGAGAAAAAAATGGTTGATGTTTTTTGTCAGTATCCATGGATGCCATCAAAATGTATTTATCTTCAGTGTGTATGTGCCAAAGGGCTGGTACCCAAATCAGATGCATGCCGAGTGTCTGTATGAGGTGTCACACTTAGCAACAACACACTGATTTATTGAAGGATGGGAAACTGCTGCTCCTACGTTAATTGATATTAACCTGGCTTCAAAGCCCTCAAGTCAGGCTTGCATTTCCAGTAACTGGAAAAACACAGTGTCTACTTGTGCACTGGTAGGACTAGTAGTCCTGTGGATAATGTCTCTTTTTTATATATATGTGTATATATACACACACACATATAAATGCATTCCCCAGTAAAATTCCTATTAAATTATTAAAATTATTTTAAACACTGTAAACTGCCCACCTGGAATTACTGTGAGTACCACTTCAGTGTCATTCATTCAGTGCCACATGGCTTATGATCAAGCCTGATTTGATCAATGCTATACATTTTTAATTTTTTTTTAAAGGATGGCAAAAAAAAAAAAAAAAGCATTTTCTCTATTTATCTCTTTTTTTCACATCTGTTTATCTAAGTTGGAAAAATTAACCAAAGAATAATGCCAGGGACCTGCCTCCAGCAATTCATTTTTGCACTGCAGTTTTTCTTCCCCCTCTCCTCTCTGCTCCTCGGGAGAGATCATTAACATGAAATGCTAGGGGACAGGCCAGCAATCTCACATTACTCACTCAGAGAGAGCAATTATTTCTAGTCTGATTTGCTCTTCTCGAGCAGGGCTTGGTTTGCAGGCAGGACCAGATGGTTCAAGGAACCACACGGCACAGGAAGGTGCTGGGATTTATTCACCAGCTGCTCAACTCCACCCCAGAGTGCTGAGTCCCACTGGTGGGAGAACACATTTTTAGTTGGTGCTCAGCAAACCTTAACTTCCCTGCAGCATGTCCCGTGCCAGGGTACTTCACAGCATTCTACCCCCATGGGTGAGATAACTGAGGCACAGGAGGCTTAAATCATGCAGGGTCTCACAGCTCCTCAGGCTGTGCTATCCATGCACCATGCCCTACTCTCTGGATCTCTTTTGAGGCAACATCAATTACCAACATCAGTTCAGAGAAAGCAGGACAGATGCTGAGGATTAAGTGATGAGCTAAAAGCAGTTTCCTAACGATCTGTGTCCTCCGTAGCAAAGAATACCTGTGTAAGACTAAGATGCAAGTACAGTGAAGTGATCAATTCTGCTACTGCCTGGCAGTGCTCAGCCCCATCTTCTGTGGCAAATTAATGGGGGCAATCTCAGCCAGCGCGTGCAAGTGTACAGGAATCACTTGGAATGAAAGCGCTGTCCAGAGAGCTCAGCGTGACTAATTGATTATTACTTACAATTACTTATTATTGCTATTTTATGCCAAGTTCCCACATTATTGTTGTCATCATCTGGGTGGAAATCCACACTACTTTTCAATCAGAGGAAAATCATTAATAAATGTGATGAAAAAGCACAAAACTGCATTGAAGCCTCTGGTTCTACCGAAGTGCATTATCAGTGGAAACATGACCATGCTGCAGCTCCTGTAACCCTCAAGATTCCCATGGGATAAAGGGAACACACCCTGCCCCTTAGCTTCTTCTGACTGCCCTGGCTGTGGGAGGAGGTGCTGTTTCAGGAGATGGTGCTGGCAGAGCCCAGCAGCTCACCACAGGCATGGGGTGAGTTAGGGCAGCCCGAGGCAAAGCATCAAAGAGCCGACCCAAGTCAAGGGAAGGCAGCGATGACCTTTCTGTTCCCATTTAAGAGTTCAAGAACTGCATAGCAGGAGTGTTAAAGGCCACAGGAAACTTGGCCTTTTAGAGCCAAGCGCTATACACCCACATCCCTGCCCAGTTATCTCTGCATTTACCCTTTCTAGGAGCGCCAAATGCCCCGTAGTGTCAGCCAAGACTGTAGCCCGCTGTCTGCGTGCAGCAGACTCCCCTTCCCACCCTGCCCTGCCCTTGCTTCCCTCCAGATTCCCCATAGTTCATCTGTAAAATACTTCATGCATTTTTTGGGTGAGTCTCCACCCTGTCCTCGTTTCCTTCAGAGCCACGACGGAGCCGTCCTTGCAGCCCTTGGAAGTAAGCTGGCAGCTTCACAATGAAGCTTTATCAGACCCGGACATGTAAATATTTCTCATAAAATGTGACCTGATGTCAGTTCCCACACCACGCTGCTTGGGAGCGCTTTGCCTCACTCTCCTTCTCTAAGTCAACCCAGAGGTGAATTTGGGTCCATAAGCTGCCCAAAGGGGCACTTTCCCTAACAAGCCAAAACTGTGAGTGTAAGGCACAAGACTAACAAAGCACCTCTGCCTAGTTACTTTCTCCAGCCATGAAGAAACAGGGAAAATGTTGGTTGGTGAAACAAAGATGAGCTAGATCTTAAATTCATACCCAGAGCCTGTGCACAAAGGGATGGGAAGTTTTTTGCTGGCAGTTCTTGGCTGTAGCTTAGCCAGCTGTAGCCACCATCACACCTCCCAGCAGGTAATGCCAGCTTCATCTGGGATGGAGCCCATATCGCTGCTGTGAAAAGACACAGTGAGGGGTACCAACGGTGAAGGCCCACACCAGGCTTCTGCTTCCAGCCCTACCTCTCCTCTCTCACAAGAGCTGAACCTCAGCAGAGACTCAGGAGCCCCCTCCGAAAGCAGCACAAACATTGCCATTTATTCCCATCTCTGATGGCTCTTCAAAACATTTCCTCATCTGTTAAATGAAACCCATGATCCTTAAGCATGCAATTCACTCAGACAAGGCTGTCCCTGGATGTTTCTTCCCAGCGGCGGACAGGGATGCACTAGTTAATGGTGGCACAGTGATGGAAATTGCCAGACAAATGGGAACAGTTCTCATCATTTTAATAATCTAGCACTACTAGAAGCACAGATTTAGATATTTCTCAAATGTGATTTTATCATGATGGCATCAGTATCACAGAGTGTGGTTTTCCTGAGGCTAGACGGTAGATGGGTTTCCTTGACTACCTTTCATCTACCTTAAAAATTATGATTTTCCTTTTATTAGCTGGTTTCATTTGTTATTGCAAGTGAAATAACACATCCTCAGCCCCGTTAATAACTTGTGTGTTGGTGGCCTCCCCACCTTCTCTCTCTTCTCTCCACAGATGGGGAGAATATTTCCTGCTCTCCATGCTTCTAGTTTCCTCCTCCTCCCCATGTTCCTCTCCCCACACCTACCTGCGCATTTTGAACCAGGAAATATTTCTCATTTATTTAAAAAAAGGAGGGAGAAAATATTTTTCAAACAAACAAACCAACCCTAACCAGATCATGCTCTGGTGACGTGCAGCAGAAGAGATTTCAGTTAGCTGCCAGAAGAGGACTCGTCAAATTTCCTATAAGAGAAATGATTACATTTCAGATGGAGCTTGCCTGGCCCTAAGTGGTGGTTGAACCAGATGACCTCCAGGCCTGAACTCCCTTCCAGCCTAAATTACGCTGTAATTCAATGATCAGTCCCACCCCATAAAGCCCATGTCTCCATGGGACACACCACATGCCTTGATGCTGGCTGCATCCTGCCTAGCTCCACTCATTGATTACATGGTGCTTAAGCATCACAGGGTGCTTCGCTGTAATACTCACCATCATTTTAAAAGCTTCTGGGACAATTTTCTATGATTTTGAGATTTCAGGTCTCTCTCAGATGCACATGTCAACAGGGAAATACATAATTTCAGGCTCTGTCTTATTCCCCATTACCTTCCACCTTCCCCAAACTGAATGATTATTTTGCATTCAGTCTCTCAGTATCCAGGATCCAAAACCGTCTGACAAACCCTGCTCGACTCCTGAAGTCTGGTTGCTTCTGACATGAAAATCATCAACAGCTTAAAAGCAGTGCTGCGTAAGGAAATGCCCCAAGGAGCAAAGGCAAAGTGTCCTCTGCCATCACCGGTGTGGCTGATACCAGGAAAAGAAGGGGAAGGTGCAATGAACGATGTCTTGCTGACACACATTGAGCTAATTCAACAATATTATTGTTCATGTTGGAATTTAAAGATATAATCTGGTTTTTGCTGCTGTTTCAGATACAATAGTTTTAAATAAATATTGTTATTTCCCTTAAATAATCACTATCTTCTTCTTTATGCCTGGCACAAAACAAAGCTATAGAACAGTGCAGGGGACATTTAGAGATTGAACACAGAGAGATCTGCATTCATGCCTAGCTGCTGGCCAGGCACTTATCTACCTGCTGCCCAAGCCCAGCCAGCTCAGACATGCTGTGTTCATGGGCCAAAACAGCAAGTAGGCTGCAGTAAACTGTCACATGGGAAAGAATACTTCTTTTTGTCCTTCAGCCTGCAGGAAGAGAATCTGCAGGTCCACTGAAAATTACTTTTCAGAGGGTCAGGTCCTTCACTGCCAAAAAATTCTTGATGTTTTGTCCATTTGGAGGGGTGGAAGCAAACACTGGATTTTGTACGTGCTCTGCTAATGCCAATACACTCTTTTTCTCTACTGACAATCTTGTGAAAATCAATTTGTGTCTAAAACAATCATTCCTGCAGTTGCTATCAGCTCCTGCCATATTTCAAGTGAAAGAGAAGGGGCTGTTGTTCCTTTCCACTGGTCATGCTAGCTCTTCTAGCCCCTGTAGACCTCATGGTCCCTGTTCAAGCCCGAATGTTCCAGTCTGTTTCTCTAAATAACACCTTGGTCCCTCACCCATTTGGCTCCAGTGACTCCCACACCCTCTTTACTTCTGTAGATAACTAAAAAAAAAGGTGGTGGTTTTCACACAAAACCGCCAGATTGTCCAGGATCACATCAGTAATTCCCAGCATAATCTAACATGGCATTTAAAAATACGATTATTTATAAACAACACAGAAATGTAGCCATTTTTTAAATATTTGTTCCGCAACAGTTACTGATGAATCAACATTTCCCATCCTTCCTCTTCCAGTAAATCTTAGATAAGAACATGCTGCCCTTCCTGCTGGAAATCCTGTCGTGTCTTTGGAGACCTTGTCTTCTCCCTTCCTCTCCAATGATCCACCAAGAAGGAAGGAAAAGTTGTTAGGATAATGAAATCAGGTTTTTGTTCATGTGGGGGTTATACTTTAAAATTCAGACAACAGCCTTGAGCCAGATCTGCTGAGGTTTTTGTGCTATGCTACAGAACAAAGACAACGACATGGACGTTTCCTACCAAAATGAATAGTGGGACCACTTTGAGGAGCACCAGGTGCACATAACCCAGCTGGGCTGCATCAAGATGCGCAGATGCAATCAGAGCAGGGGACATCCCCTCACTGTAGGTCGCATCTGGTAACGATGAAACTTGGCTAGCATCTAAGAAAACTGCGGGGTCCCCAGGACCAGCAGTGCTGACTAAACTGCTCCTGCTCATGTATCCCTCGCCTTACACCATGTGTTTGACAAGATCATGTCATCACACTAGGTACTTTGGCAGTATTTAAATATGCAATGAGGAAAACTGCAAAAACAGAATCAGTATATTTGGGTGGTGGATTTGATCATCTTCAGTCTAAGAGCTCTTTAGCTGTCAGAGGACTCTCCTCGAAGGCCTATATGGCACATTTTATATCACAGTCAAAAGCACTTCATGCTGATTGCAGTAGCACTGAGATGGTCCCACAGGAATCACTAGATCGAGAAACTTGCCTTCAGAAGTCAAAATCTGATTATTAAAAGCAAATGTGATACAGACACAACTGGGAGTAAATACAGGCAGATTTTAAGCCAAAGGTGAAGGTCAAATACGGGCAGATTTCAATCCAAAGGTAAAGGTCACTGAAGGAACTTCCATGGAGTTGTTTTTAGTAAGGAAGTTTTCCACTCAGGAAATCCTCAGGTACTTTGTGACTGAAAATAGGGGTTGCAAAGTGCATTACAGTTTGCGTGGGAGTGCATCATCCTTGGATAGGAAGCAGGTATAAATGTATATAATTCCTTTTGTAATTCTAAGATGTAGCACAATCATGCATTTGGCTTTCTCTTTTTAAGGTTCCTGAGATACTTCGTTGAGACTTTGTTGAAATGCTATTCAGTTTCATTTGACCTACTGTCACTGTATTGTCACATAATTTGGGAATAAATCTGACATACTTTAAATGCTGCAGAAAACCTTCTGCTTTCTAAGCCTGCAATCCCTCTGTGAGGTGATAAACAACACACTACAATCCGTGTTAATTTTGTTTCAGGGTGATTTGATGTACATGGTCTGGCATGCAGCATTTCAAGCTTGTGTATTCTTTGAGCGGTCACCTAGGCTCTTGTCTGCAACTATGATGGCTGGAAGCTTCATTCTACCATTAAATGAAAACTGAGACTCTCACGTAACCTCCTATCTGCAGAAACTGTCACTGCCAGAAAAACACAAATTACCATGAGGCCCTACAATAAAAGATATCATCCAAAGCAATGCACTTCCCAGTGAATTCCACATTCGGGGTTTGATTAGCAATGAAAGCAAACAGAAACGAAGAGAAGAAATCCTTATTACATCTGTTGGCTAGCCAGGTGTATTCACTGGTGCTCTGCAGTTTCCTAGAAGCATGTGATTGGGCAAATACCCTGCAATTCCATTCTCACGGCAGTTCTGCCCCACATTCACAGGGTGCTGGGCTGGGCTATTGGCAGCAGGTGCAAGGCTGGTTTGGGAGGCCCTGACACTTTTTACAGTTACTTCACTCCCCAGCTGAACACACATGAGTCAGTCCCATTCTCTTCTAAAAGCTCCTTCTAAATCACCCTTCCACTTTGTTGTAGAGAGAGAAAGCTCAGCTTTGGGCTGCTGATCTTCTTTGAGGTCTCTTTAATTATAATTTTCTGGCTGGCAGCCTCACTGTCAATGATCATTGAGGAAGCAATTTTCACAGAAGGAGGAAATTCATTCCTGTGGTAAGTACAGAGGTAACAGAGCCAAAAGTTTTAGGTACTGTTCTGAATTGCACTATACATACATTTCCTTTTTTCAGGGCAAATCATTTAACCTATCTGTTTGTCCTCATCTCTAAAATAAGGAAGGCTGAACTGACCCAGTTCTTATTTCAAATATTGAACGGTTTCAAAGCATTTTGAAGTAATTAAATAAAAGGCATTACAAAAAGGCAATACATTGTTCCTGCCACACTGCTATGTAACACATAACAAGAGGTAAAATATGAAATCAAGGGAAAGCTTAAACCCCTCCTTCAAGTGTATAAAGGTTAATGCTCTGCCTTCAGGTACAGATGCGAGAACTGTCCTGAACACGTTACACATATTTAGGAAGAAGAAGCAATTGAGATGACAAAGAAGCAGTTCCCTATCTCTTTGCTTGCAGAAGTTTTAACACTGTGATGACAGCTTTTGCCTTAGTGATAAACACACACACACAGTGGGATATATGTAGCTTTGGTTCCTTTTATGAAGGCTACGGCAGGTGAGGATCTGGCTCAAGCCTTTGTTCTACTTTTTCCTTCTCCTGTTACAACTGAAACTGTTTAACCATAAAGATATTAATACCTCAAGAGGGAAGGGGTGGTGATGAAAAAGCAGTCTTGAGGCACAGAGGATGTAATTCAGCTTTTGGACATCAGAGTTCACATGCGTTTCCTCTACAGCGTGGATTGGCTGCTCCATCATACAGCCATGCTGAGGAAATGGGCACTCCTTCATGTTCAGCCACATCTGCCTCCATTTATCTTAGAATGAGGCATTAATTTAGGGATATGTGAGTGCTACTAGGATCAGGGTCTGCGTGTGACACCAGATCATTGCCTTGTGTGCACGAAACACCCGTGGAAGAGCTGGTAGGAATTTGTAACTGAAGGAAGCTGAGAGAAGCAACATCAATAGCCAGATTTTCAACTAAGAATTAAATTAAGATCTTGTGTGTTCAAATAAAGACCCTGAAATTCAAGATTAGAGGCTACACAGATATGTACTGCAAGCCCTGAAAAGGAATGCTATGCACGGGGACTTGGTGAAACTGCTCTGGAAGCACTTCACAGGGGAAAAAGCCAATCCGAAGATACGGAGTTTGTTCCTGTAGACATCAGTGGAGATTTCACTGTTATTGCACAGTGACACACGAGTCAGACCTGTAGCTCAGAGTCCAACACATACCATCAGCATGGAGAGGAATGCCAGCCAGAAGGAAGTTTACAGGACATTTTTTGTTGACTCTTTAAATACACCTAATATTCGACCCTGGCCATCCTGGTACCACACCTTGCATCTGGCACAAACCAACCTGCTTGGCAAACTCAGCCACTGACTGGCAGTTTCAGTTCCCCAGACACAGCTGCTAAGAAGGCTTCCTCACGCAAGGCAGCAGATTAGGATGTGCCCTTGCACATGTTCCTACAACAGCCCTGACTTTTCTTGGGGGTCTCTCAGGATGCAGGGCTCCTGTCAGTGGTGCAGGGCTCCCGTCAGTAGTACGCTCACACTGTTTTATAACACAGCAGAGTAGTATGGTAACAGGCTTTTATTTGGGGTGTGTCTTCTCACTACTCCCCTCTGCACAATCCCTCCCGCTCCCCACTAAATCCCTTGCTTGTTTCTTATGCAGTGATGGATTCAGGATAAAGAGAGTTTTACTTATTTCCATAAGCTGACTTGAACCAAGTGGTCAAAGAAAGAGACTCAAGACAAGCCTAGGTGCATGAGGATGACAGGAAAATTTGGGACATATGATTGAATGCAATGGGATCCCAGATACCTCTCTTGAGGGTGCAGAGTTGGCCAAGCTTTGCTCAGCATGGGGTCTGAATAGAGAGGCAAAAGGACCAAACCTTCTGAATGCCCCAGAGATAACCTGTAGCCTGAGCACAACTTCCACATGGACACGGGCCCCAAACCTTCACCCTCTGGCCTCTGTCGAGCTGAACTGGTGTTTCTAGGTGCCTTTAGTGCAGTGGGATTTACATTTTTAATACTGCTCATTGTTCTTCTGTCAGAGGTGGGATTTCGAGAAGTGAAAGTGTTCATTAATCCCCAGGAAAAAAACTGTCTAGAACAGAGGAAAGAAAATCAAATGCAGCATTGATGCTGCTCATCTACATTTTTCCTGGAGAAATTGTGCTTATTTATTCTGTGAGCATGAGGTGTGTTTTGTATTCATGTCCTAGATCCAAGCCTAGGATTTCATGCCTTCACAAGCTGCTCTCTCCTCTCCGACTCCCCCTGTCCCATTCTCATTTATCAAACAATGTCTTGGGTAGTAAAACATGTTTTATAGGATTCTCTTTTTTCTTTAGGGGAGAGGAAGACAGGACAATTATGACTGTCTATCCAAGATTAAAAGCTTTTCCTGTGCATCCCTGTATTTAGCTCACAGGAGGCTGTTTTGTTTAGACTTTGATATTTTTTTCCAGGATGTTCTGTCTGTCACCAGGGAGTCTTGCAGACTGTGGATCATGCAGTTTGGGTCCTCTGGAAGTTCAGTTGGAGTCACTTGGTTCAGACCAGGGGAGTTGCTTTATCTGTTGCTGAAAAGATGCAGCATATATTTATAATTGCTCAGTGCAAGAGCAATCCCCACCCTGTTCCCATCAGTTAATATGGAACACAGGCAGTTCACCAAACAGGACCTGCCAAAAAGTAACCACAGGTATGAGTAAACTCAAAATATGTTTTTCATGGGCATTTTGCAGAGGACTGGAGTTCATGGTCTGGTGTTACCTCTCCATTAGAAGTTCTGGTGAGCCTGTTTGAAACAGGGCAGGGCCATGTTTGCAGCAGGATGGGGAATAACTAAGGTGGTTGGATGAGGGCATTTGCAGACTCTGGAGCAAGTAATAGACCCCATGTCAGGCTGTAGCTAACAGGAGGAGTTCCCATGACAATTTTAACACGTTCAAAATCACTTTGATGGACAACACTCTGGGGATTTTTCAGCCCAAATGATTATTAAATTGTTGAGACAAAGTGAGCCAAGAATCTCAGATTACATTCCTGGGAGCTGGGCATCCTATTGGCAGTTGGAAAATTGGCTTCTTCTAGTTAGTGTCAAAGCCTAACATTTATTTAAAGCTATGCTTTATAGTGCTTTTTATTGTATTTAGAATATTTCCTTTCAGTCTCAGAGAAGCTGCCAACTCATCTTAGCCAAACATGACTCCCACAACCTAAAATTATTGCCTTGTCACATTCAGCCCATTTGTGGGTGATCAATTTAGGAACATATCAACTGATTTATACACGGCAGAGCTAGCCCGCTATCAGCCCAGGCTGAGAAGTTGCTCGTCCAGGAAGCACTAACAGAATCAGCTATGCTGAAGCCAAAATTAGGACAGAGCTCTACTACCAAGGAAACAGAAGTAGCTTCATTACCCCCTGGGGAGCTGAAGCCTGAGGCTGCCTGAGACACACAGGATGCCCACCCACTGCCATGAACCAGAGAGCTTGTCCTATTAACCCCCACCCCATGGGAAAATGGAAGGAGGTTCAGTGAGAAATAGAAGTCCTGCAGTGCTGCAAAGGAGCTGGATCATTAATGCTCTGCTCACACTGCCTGAACAGCCTTCTAATAGTTTAGTGCCTCTGAGCCATCATTAATTCCAGGAAACTGATCTACTAATCCATAAGCGATGGCCAACAACAGAGATGGTGATCATTTGTTCTTGGTGGCTACTACAGAAAAAGACCAGAAGATGTTAGCTGAGAGGACACTGCCAGATGGACAGTAGAAAACAGATCTCAGTGGGTGGTCAAACAGAAGAGCGGGTTGGTGGGTGAGGTGTGAGTGATCTTTAGCAACAGACCACTCCTGACAGCTGTCAATCAAGCCACAGACCCTGCCCTAGAACCAGCACCCGAGCTTGATGATTACTTGGATAACTGCTTGATCACCAACACTGCACGTTTATGATAAATGTGGAACGCCATGAAAAAAAAATGTGGGGCGGGAAGGGGAGGATGGACCACGTAAGTGGAAATGAATCCTGTCTTATCTTTAACTCAATACAGGCCTTGAAATTCAAGTGTGCACTGAGTGAGCATTACAGACATATTCCACGTCTACATTCAAACAGGAAAAGAAGAAATACTGTCTAAATGTAATAGCAACGTAACACAGAAATATATAAAAATACTAAATACTTCATACCAAATAGGTAAAGTACCACCCTATGGTCTCAAGAGATGTGCTGGAGTTTTGCAGGACCAATCCTACGGCTGGTACAACACTAATGGGTCTCTCTGTTCACCTTTAATAATCAAGACATTGCACAGAGGCCATACTTTGAAGCAGTCTCTCTTGCAACTAGGAGACCGAGTATTGTGTACAACAGAGCAAAATCTCATTGTAAGGAAGGCCAGAAAGTCTGTGGCTGCTATCACATCTTGAGAATTAAGTGTTTATTTTTTTCTTCTTCTTCTGCATCAGTGATATACTTCTAGTATGTTTTTGAAGGAAAAGGAATCACATTCCCCAGATCTCCTTACTTGCCATCTGGTTTTGCACTCCATAGTCCCACACAGACATACAGACACACACATACATACAAAGACTAGAATCTACCTTGAAAAAAACACCAAAAATCTGGCATCAACATCTGGCACACCCACTTAATCCCAAGAGCTTGGCCTTTAAGGGAAATGCACTATAGTTGCCGGAGTGACCAATGCCTCAACTTCAGCTCTCTCACACTGGTGTGAGTTGACCAGACAGATCTAGGATACTCGAGGTCTCATCACACAGACACATCCAAGCCTGTCCTTTCCCTCATGCTGGTGTGAAGCCTCACAGCAGCTTCTGTCACGCAATGCATTTTTTACAGCTCCTTCTAAAGCTGTAGGCAGAGCGCACAATGTGAAAGTTTGAGTTGCAACCACTTGCCATCACTATGCAAAGGAAAGAAATGTCTTTATGCCTGGCTAGTCTGCGGAACTCATTACCACAAAATGTCATCCAAGTCAAGAGCTTAGCAGTGCTGTATGCGCAAAGGGAGGACCCATGGTTGCACAGAACTATGTAAAAACCCATAGCAAAAAAGGAATGTTATGCTGTAAGGTGTCCAACAATTAGGATTTGGGTCCAGAAGCAAACTGCCTTAGAGAGCAAAGCCCATTACAGGCAGATTGCTCCACAATTTTTATTTAACCGAGTTCTCCTTTTCCTCCAAAGTACTGGTACAACATACTGACAAAGGCAGAACCCTGGATGTGATATTGATCTCAGTCATTATAAAATTCCTTTGTTTCTGTGTCTCAACAAGAATGGCAGTGTACATCACTTGAAGAATATCTATTTTATTTATTTCCCATCTCTTCATCCCTGTTCTCCATTTTTATAGATCTACTGGCATAGGAGTTGGATGCTTCAGCAAATGAGGTTAACCTATGACCATAAATTACTGCTCCCTCAGGAGGAAGTAGTAGTAAAAACGGAAACTGCCACAACTACTGCGGAGGACAGCAAAGGCAGACAGACCAAGGGTTGTACAAATTACAAAACCACCAGCTCCTGAAACCCATAATAGGACTACCCATGCAAATAATAAAGTGTGACATAAACACACACAAAACTGGACTCAGTTTGGCCAGTACAATCATTCTTATGCCAAGAAAAATAAGCAGCTTTCCCATTTTCCCTGGAGTTTCCCATAAAATGGCTCTCAGGGCCTCTGTCACATCAGAGACAACACGTGGCAATAGACCACAGGCAGCTGAAAAGAGAAATGAGCAAATCATCTGTAGCATTGCTTTTAACTGTCGTATCATGCACGAACAGAGGGCAAGGTAGCCCTTGGTGACAGTGGTCTGTCCAGGATAAATCAGAGTAAATGCAAAGCCGAGTGCAGTATCACATGTCCATCGTGATTTCCATATCAAGATTGTGGGCTCATCCCAGTCTGTGGCTAGGACTCACCTGTGTGAATTTACATGCTCATCTTGAGACATTTTAAAAGAATGAGAAAGAGATAAACATCTTTATGATTAACTCTCCTCTAAGTCACCTCATTCTGAGCATGGAGGGACCCTAAAATCAATGGGGGAAAGTTGCACAGGTCAGTTGTAAGAAGGGAAAGGAAAGGGAGAATGACATTCTGCAGGGCTGCGGCTGCTAGGGGAGAGATAGGGTTTTCTGAACGAGGGGTTTATGGTCTTTGTTTGGGGGTGTCATGCACAGGTGCCTTCTTACTGCATTCTGGTGAGAACCCAGCACAAAATGTGAGTGTGGATGAAAAGAAAATCTGAACTAAGCACAGAAATAAACAGACTCAGACACTTGGGAAGTTTGTCTCAGAAAGGGTCCCTGCACCTCGCAAAGAGTTTCAAGAACACTTTCTGCTTTGTTTCTCCTTTATCTTAGCTGATGGGAAACTCTCCACAGCTCTCCTAGAATATATTATGGGTTTATGAGGATCAACACCTTCCCCACCTTAGCTGACTCCTGCTTATGCAGACCTGCCCTGCTCCATTATTCCTTGGAGCTTTTTGTTCCACAGGTGTAGAGGATGTTATTGCTTCTTTTATTAGTATCAAGTCAGAGACCGATCTCCACTGGAAAAGGTTAAAAAAAAAAAAGTGATACGGAACAGCTTCAGTGCCATGACTAGATAAGCAAACTGGGAGTTTCCAGTCTGAAAACCAGGTAACTGAGGGAGGGAGGGAGGGAATGATGTAGGTCTATAAAATCATGGGAGTGGCACAAGGTGGGTGAAGAGGCAACAAAAGCTGCGCTGAGAAACCTAGGGAGTAGTAAAAGAAACTAGCATGCTGAAAAGAAGCCAAAGGAGATGTTTCTGCATGCACCTTGCAGACAGGCTGTGGAAAACCTTGCTGTGGATATTAAAAGCATACATGCCCTCAAAAAGAGAGTGGTTAAGGTCATAGCAGACAAAGACACCAAGAGTTATTAAGCAAAAAGACACCACCTCTCAGTCAGCATGTGCCCAGATGGTTGCAGGCTGGGAAACTAATCCTAGAAAAGACTAATTCCTCGCTGCCTTCTTAAATGCCTCCAATTTGAGCCACTGTCAGACAGGATGATGGAGTAGATGAATCTTTGATATGATATACTATGGATGATCTTACATTCTTGACAGGTTTTGTGCTAAATGGAGAACATTACAGGAAGCTGCTTCTCCCTCACCTATTCCTTCATGCTGTTCCCAGCTGAGACTTGGTTTTCACTAGCAACCTTATATACGCACTGCCTCTCTGCAAGCATCTGCAGGCAAGCATCCCGCAGGTCTTCACCCTGCCTCTCTTCCCCCTCCTGTGCAAAAAGCAGAAGGAATGACAGAGGCCAAAGAAAAGACTTGCTGCCTTTCTGCTCAGTGCAGCATAGTCTTTGCAGCCATGGAAGCAGCCCCATGCTACGGTGCACGGGCTGGCTGCTGGAGGCACAGAGGGAGGTGGCTGTTCCCATGCTGTTGGCTCTCCTCCTGATTTCCAGCTGGTAAATTGCATTAAAAGAAGCCAGGACTGTAACTAGATAACATGACTTTACATTGTAAGCAACTACCACAGTTGCCAGAGGGTTGTGGCCCATGGAAAGGAAGAAGCCAAGATACTCATTCAGGGGAAGGGAAGTGTTCAGTGGGTACTTAGTATTAAGATAAGAACCATGCTTTCTCTCCTTTTCTAGATCATTTTCCCAATCTGGCTTTTTGTTTGGAGGGAGTGGAGAAGTGACATCAACACTGCTATGAGATTGAAGAAGTAAATAATTCTTTATCACCATAACATTGCAAACCATTGCAAAATTTCTACTGCTGTCCAGGCCAACACTTGTAATAACCTACTGCCAAACAGGATAGCAAAAAGCAAGTATTAGCAGCTGACCCTGGAATATTTCCCTTGTCATTCAGAGGCATTGCTTTCCTGACTCAAGGAAGAGGACAAAGAACAGTCAAATCACACAGACTGAGTTAATATCAGAGCTGTAAGAATGTCATGACATTACTTGTCAAAGGGACATCTAAACTTCAGCTCGGGTTTCCGGGGCTAGGAGAAGGGATTTGAAGGATGCTATTATTCAGCCATCAAGCTGTAGCATTATCTTCATGTTCATGGGACTAAAAGAAAAACTCTTCTAGAATACTATATGCTTTAACACAGGCTAATAATTTCAGTCTCCAATTCATGACCATACTCTAACAATCTATGGCAGACAACTCATTTGTTACTCAATTATATGGCCCAGAAAGACAGACTGTGTATAGCAGCATTGCTCTACTGATTTTGCCAATATACACTAATAGAAGATGAATCTTATATATTTTTAAACAATTTATATAAAACAATGTTCGATTTCTACAGAACCTTGGTGGTTTCATGCTTATTAAATTTTAATACAGTGCATAAAATTGGCAAAAAGTACCTTCTGAAACACTCTTTGTTACACCTCTGTATCGGGTTCCATCTGCCAGATTCTGCTACCTTTATGCATTTTGAATAGTACCTTCGTCCTGAAATAGTCCCACTGAAAGTGATGGATTTTCTCAGACCATTGCTATGTGTGTATAATAGAGTAACAAAACCCCACTGAAATGGAGCAATAAAGACAACATAGCTGGGGAATAGAAAGATGTGCTGAATCGTACCCCCACAGGTACACTTCCAATACAATTACATGTCTCCTTAGAAAGAAGACACGTTGCAACTTTCAAATCCTGCACCTTGCCTCTTTCTACACAAACTATCATCACTACTTCATCAAGGAAAGTGGAAGAGGTATTATTACCAAAAGAAGCACATTCCCTCCAGTTTGCCCCGGGTCAAACCTGCTACCCCTTGGAGCAGGGTGCTGCAGTACCGGTCAAACAGCAAATAACATAATGGCTTGCTTTTGGTGAAACTCAAGGAGTGCAGAGCAATAGTGGCACTGTGTGGGGACACAGGGTTTGGGACAGCATGGTAGCTAGGCGTGGACATGCAGCATAACTGTCCAAAAAAGCAAGCAGGGTGAAAGCACTACCAGTAACACCACGAGAAAGGCTGACAGGGTAGGGCAGGCTGTGAAGACAGGTCAGGGCCATGCTGAAGCAGGAAAGCAGCAGGGAAGCTGGTAGGGTGGGGTTGTGCACAGGCTGGTGACAAAGGGGGAGCAGAAGGATCACTGTGAGAGGCTGTTCATGACTCAAAAAGAGCTCGGAGGACACAAAGGATTTCAGTATGCAAATGTGAATGAAGGAAGACAAAATGGTATGGCTGTAGGAGATGCAGGAGAGTCGAGGGGAGGACCTGAAAATGGGATGAGGCTATGGGGAGCTGCAGGAGAAACGAGAGTTAGAAAGTCTTCTTGCCTTTGGCTGATGTGAAAGCAACTGTCAAATCTTTCTCAGAAGGCTCTGCTGTCAGTGTTGGCGTTCACATCTGTTGGCTCCAGCAAGCAGCATTCAGCCAGTGGAAATAGGGAGCTTGGTTTAATCCTGAAGGAAAGACTGAAAAGACAACTGCTTTCCTTAGTGCTCTGGGATAATGCTGGGAAGGAAGAGGCAGCTCTTGGCCTTGCAACACCCCCATCAACCCAGTGGTGCTGGTAGGATACCTCAATGGCTCATTACCCAACGCTGCCTCTTCCTTCAAAAGAAGCTGCTAGTTTAATCCTTCTGCAGGCTGAAGATGTCACCTGTAAAATCCCCGTGTCACCTGCACAGTGTCAGTTTATGGACTGTAAGTCAGTGAAGTTTGTTCCTTTAAAAGTCATTTATGATCCTGTAGGAATGTTATATGAGTGCACAATGGCATGGAGTAAGGGTGACACACTGTGTGGATGGAGAGAAGTGCAATTCCTCCCCTTCTTCCCAACTTTTTTTGAGGGATTTGGTACTTTTTTTCTGAAATCTGGGTCTGGACTGAGGCAAACCCAAAGCAATCCCAGTGGAGCTCTCCTTTGGTCCCTTCCTGCAAAATGGCCAAAGCCTCCCAGATGAGCCCCTCCACACAGCATCACTGCTGCTGCAGCAGCACAACCTGCCTTCACACCAAGTGCTCCCATCTTGGATTAAGCACGTAGCAAGAAGCAATAAATCTGAGGAAGTCCCTGGACTCTGGAGAAGAAGAGAAAGTTTTCTGTGACCTACTAACAGTTGCCACAAACCTATGAGTAACAAGACACACACAGCTTCAGAGCAAATGCACAGTTCGCTGCAGATGACATCCTTTCTGGCAGTCAGTGTGGACTCTGTGCTGCATGGAGAAATGCAGCAAGTTTGGCTTAAGGAGCTTAAAGAGAAGAGAAAAAAGATTAAGCAGTAGTTTCATGTTTTGGTTTCATTTTTAAAACAGGCTGTGAGTTTAACCCTCATCTGAAGAAAGTACTTCCTTACACACAACTAAAAAGGTTACTGTGATTAGGAGATCTCAATCCTAATTGCCAAACACACCAGCCAAGAGACTAAGACAAATACTTGTACAAATAAATTATAAGAGAGAGAAGCAGAGATGAGAAATGCACAAGTCAGTCTTCAGAGCCCACCTCGCCGATTATTTAAACCTTGTTTTCCCTACTGAAAGCCTCTGCTACTCCCACCTCTGTCATTCAGTGTGCAAAATCCCTGCAGTATTTTTCATTCTTCCTGATGCCATGAAGACAAAGAACCTCTGTATAAAAGAGCCTTCTGGCATTGCTAGGGATATTAAGGCTTTTAAAAAATAACTGCTTTGTTCTTTAAATGTTAGTAAACAGGCTGTGAGATGGCAGGTGCCTGGCTTCCAGAAAACACAAAAGTTTTGGTATTTTTGAAAAAATAGGAACAGCATTTTTTTTTTTTTTTTCGCTTGTGAGCTTCACCCATCACTGAACATTATGGGCAGAAACAAGCAGAACTCATCTGCTGTGGGATAGAGGATAGAGGCTTTACTGTACTGCAGTTTCAATTCAACTTGCCAAATCTCACCCCCATGCCGTGGTACCATGGGAGGCTGTAGTGATATCCTTCTCCCATTTAACTCTGAAGCACGTTCTCATCTTGCTAGTAAATGTAGTATCTTGCCAGGCTGAGACTCCTTGTTAAGGATGACTACAGTACTTGACAGCTGGTGTTACTGAAGAATCTGGAGCACTTTTATGAGAACCCTGTGTCTTTGGGATATATACTTAATCCAGCTTTACAGATGAGGAACGGAAGGACAGAGAGATCAAGTGACCCTTCCAGGAACATACAGGTGGGCTTTGGGGGACGAACAGTTTGAATCATGCTACTGAACTGGAGGCTAACACCCTGACAACTAGATCACTCCTCCCATCTAATGTCTGACCTCCCACTGGGTTTAAAAGACCGCTAATGGACAAGCTTGGAGAAGGACTAGCACCAAACAGGAAGAACATATCTGACCTCATTTACAGGCAAAATAGCAAAATGCAGTTGCTGAGAACAGCAAGGTCTTGCTAGCTTTTTTTAACAGGAAACAGCATCCAAGAAATGTATACTTTATCTCTGAAATGCATGGCATGGACTGTGCTGAAACAAGGGCCTGAGCAGGGCTCCCTGGCCCGGGTGGTGACTCCCGGGAGACAAAGGAGAGTCTGTTGTCTCCAGCTCCACACAGCCGCTCAGACGTGCTGGTCCTGAGCACTATTCCTGGCCTTGCACTGACTCATTCAGTGACCTTGCTGAGAAAGACTCTCACATCCAAGTCTGCCTGCCTGTAAAAGCCATCATGGTCTCCTATGATTGGATTCTATTCGAAGCATAGATGATGAACAAACATGAAATATTTCTTCTGCTGGGGTAAGCAGGAACTAGACAGATAAATGAAACTATCCTGCTATAAGCTCTCTCTCCACCTCCATCCTTAATTTTACAATTAACTGTGCCAATGAGTCTTGGTTTTGCAGTACCCCAGGGCTGCTCCAAGTCTTTCTATCCTAAGAAGGACACAGCGCAGTCTTGAGGCAGGTGCTTATTTTCTTGAAGCACTTTCTGTTTATTTTCACAGCTGTTCATAGTTGGCCTCGATCCTCTTCAGCATGACACCTCATCCTTTCCAGGTAGTAGTGGTCAGCCTTGGCGGGAGGATGCCAAAGCTGCTAGCACACGGGCTGGTGGAAGAGAGGCTTTCAGCTAGGGGAGCCAGGACAGGATTGTGTTTTCTGCTGTAAGATTCCAGCCTGCTGCCTGCTGCTGCTGACCTATGCAAGGACAATGGGTGAAGCTTAGATTTTTCTATTCAAAGTGGGACATAGCCACCTTTTGAAAAAAACTGCATTGTAAATGGATTCCCTTTGTCATTTTACTAATACCACTCTGTTCTGTTAAAGGTGAAAGGATTTTTAGAATCTAGTTTATTCATTGATAGCCACGTTTCTTCATCTATGTTCAGAGCCAAAACTCATTAAAGGCAGTGGGAATCTTCCCATTCACGTCTATTCACTTCTGTTGGCTTTAGCCCAAGCTTTTATTCAGTCCCTCTTGGCCTGGACAATGAAGATCAGTGATGGCAGTTTCACTATCAGTGTCTTTGTGCTACCATGTCTCGTTTCTAAAACCTTCAGAACAATGTCCATTTGTTTTAGCAACTGCTTCCTTTCACATTTCAAAAATAAGTAAGTCCATGGAAGAAACATTTCTTTTGGCTCTGCACTGGCTGAAAGCTCATTTGCAGACATTTTAATTTTGGTAGACAGTGTGTCTTTGATGCCCTACATCATCTCAGCACACCAGCCTGCTATTTTTGCCTCACAGGCTTGGCTGCATTGAGTCATGTATCTCTCTCTGGTTTACTTTGGAGCTAGTGTAACCAGCGATAATCTCAGTGCTCGTCCTAAGGAGACAAGAAGCATTTACTTGTGAAATCTAACAGAAAGATGGCAGCTCAATGAAAGGCATGCTGAGCATATTCTTGTAGCATATGCAACAGAAAGAAAATAGCGTCGTGATTAATGACATTCACATCACTGCAACATGATCTCATGCTCTCCGGCTGATGGCTGGATTGTGTAGCTTTGCTGGATGGCCTTCCTGGCGAGTGGGACATCTGGGGCTGTCCTGGCCTCTCCCCACTGGCCTTCCAGGTCCGTGCTGAAGGGAACATCTTACCTTGCTCCAGATGCTGCTCTATGGTTACTGCAAACACTAAGAGGTACCAAAAGGGGTGAGAAAATAGGCCAGTACAGGCTGATCCAAAACTCCCACTAAGCAGCACGAGGAGGGGAAGGCTGGAGCAGAGTGTAGCATTTGTAACACAGCTTCTAAAAATCTTTGGACTAAGCATCGGTGCACGTTAAGTGCTAAACTGGGGCACAGTGCCCCCTGGTACCAAGTTTAAAAGCTCACAGTATAGGATTCCAGCCTTGTGCCATCAGTTGATTTAACCCTAACACTTCCGTGATCGATGTGGCTACCGTCTTAATTAATGTGAGTGCTCTGGAACCACGAGTGTTTTTCTGTTTTGCCACTGTCAAGGAGTATCTGTGCCTTTTTTTCATCTAAGTCTTCACTCCCTCTGCTCCCGTTACTTGAATCAGACAGATCTAATTGGTGATTGTGCTTTGGAGACGTGAGCAGAAACCTTCAGTGTAAAGGGAACGTCTGCAGAGTACCATGGGTGTGAACCATGTTTCTCATTCTCAGACTTAGCGGGAAGAAAATCCTGCTTTATCCCCAAAAGGAGAGAAAGAGTAAGAGGGAATTAGAATCCAAAGAAAAATAAAAAAAATGAGCATTCTTGGTTGCTCACTCTGAGACCTACAGCTGGATGAAACCCAATTTTATCACACTTTGAAGTTCATATTCTGGCAAAGGAAAACCTTTCCCATGAAATCTGGCCCCTGTCTGAGGAAGGTCACTGCAGGGAGAAGATCTGGATGAAGGTACCTCAAAGGGATGGAATATTTTTCTTACCTGAAATGCTGCATATGGACAAAACCTGGCTCATTAATTCCTTCCTCACTAGGTGGATATCTTTGTCTTTCAGCCACAGACTCTAGCAGAACAAAATGGTGATGAAACCCCGTGCCTGTCTCCTTTTGTTGATGGCTATTTTTTTTTTCCTTAGCTTTTCTCTTGTTTTGTACTCTTGGCTCAGAAGTCTGTCTACTGCTCCAAACCGGTTAATTCTTCCTAAGAGCTGTATGGGCCCAAGGCCTAGATTATATTTATAAGCTGTAAGGATCTCCCCAGGCAGACTCACTTATAAAGGATTTGAGTTAAACAGCTACAAGGAGATGCTCAAAAACAACCTCAGAGAGGAAACACAAAGAGATGGAACATCACACATTTCCCCCATGTTAAAGTTTAAAAAAAAAATACCAGACTACAGTTCAAAGTGCCATATAATGGGAGGTAAGTAATCTTTATCCTTTAATCTGCCATGCTTCCAGCAAAAGGATGAAATGTTCTGTTTTCCTCTGGTGTCAGAACACATGTGCTTAAGAAGTTTCTCAGGCAGGTCCCCACATTTTTGCACCAGTGCAAATGCGTGAATGAATTGTGTGAGGGAAAAGCCACAGGGCAGCTGGAGACTGGTGTTTGGACAGCCGTGGATGCAAGAAGTGACAAGCCTGAATTGGAAAGCCTGCCAGGATGCTAGGAAGGGATGGAGAAAAGGTCACACCTCAGGAAAACTCTGCATTCTTGACACTTTTTAAACAAAAATGAAATTTCTTGCAGTGTATTACTTATGCTTTTGCTTTTGCTTTGTTGTTGTTGTTAAAAGTGACTGACAGGCCTCTTCCAGCTTTGCTTTGTGGCTTTGGATGATTCATTAAACCCTTCTTTGCTTTTTTTTCCCTTCTTGTACAAACAAGAAAGTTTCACAGAGACTCTTAATGACTGTGTGTGCTTCCTGCCCTCTCTCTGAAGCTGCCATCCCATGGAGGAGCAGCAAGTCATCAGAAACATCCCCATGGCTCTGCTGGCCTCTTATCTTTTACTATTAGGTTTCTAATACACAGCCATTCCTGTGTACTACTGTGTATTTGAACAAAGGTGTGCAGGAAATGTTTTTCACAACTAGAGAAACATTTTGTTTCCATTCTGTGTTTGAGCCAAATGAGGTTTTCTTGAGGCCTTTTTTTCTTTTTTTTCAAAGCAAAGGAGTAAGTAAGCAAACATGTCTGCAAGAAGCTTAATGAAACAGCCAAAGTACAGCCAATGGACTTGTTGAACAGAGGACTCCTGCAAGCTGTAAGAGTACAGTTTTCTGACTTAATTCAGATTGGCATCTTGAAACCAGACCTTGCATACACAGATCACCAAGTTGCAGGCAAGAGGGGATGGGGCTTTCCTTCCCTAGACACTGCATCCCTAGCAGAAGTTATTCCAAACTGAGACTTCCCACAGAAGGTTACTGTTTTGATAACATGCCATTTTCCAATGAAAAACACTTTCATCAAAAAGTTCCCTACCCTGCTTTCTCACAGACTGCCAATGTTAACTTGTCTTTTGATCCTCAAGGGACTAGAGGTTGTGTGTGCATAAAAGAGCCTAACCAGATTGTGGAGAGAGGCACACCCAGCGATGGCTTTGCAGCTCTCCTCAGGATTAAGGCAGCTATCCTTGGCAATGCAATGTCTGTGTGAGGGGATGGACTATGTACCCTAGGAAGTGATGGCTTTGCTTGTTTAGGGTTTAGGGACCCATATGTAGCCAGTACCTTGCCTGTCTTGGAGGCTAGCATATGCCTCCAAGGCACCCTATACATTAAATAAATAACAGCTGAATTCATGGGACATGTGCTGCTTCATCCCAGAACAATGCAGTAAACTGCAATGCACACTGTGCAATGTCCTGCCTGCTTCCCCCACCTCTTCTGAGGGCTTGAATTTACCCGACACGGAAAGCTGTCCAACCAAAAAGCACTCTAGGTCCTCTCAGGAAAATGATAAAGAACTTGATACAGCACACTGCAATGAAAATCTATTGCCTGCCAACTCACTGTCCTCAAAAGTAGTCACAACCCTTCTCCTACCAAAGATCACTAACACAGAACAATGGCTTTCAAATCCATTGCCATGCTCTGCTTGCTTCTCTTTCTGTCGGCACAGCTCCGCTTTGGAAGCCCAAGCCAGTACTCACTGTCACAGCCCACAGCTGTGAGTATCGGCTCCCTCCAACTAAAAGGGCAAAAGCTGCTTTGGAGAATAACTCCATTTTGCAGAACATGCCTCTGGTCAGGACTGTTTCCATCAAGCTGATAGGAAAGGCTGTCTTTGCGTCTAAGTGCCTCTACCTGAAGTCACAGGGCAGAACTACCCATCTAAAATTTAGGCTTATAGGCCAGACTTGTCTCTTCCCTTTATTGTTGAGGGAGGCAAACAGGCACCTGCCAAAGGTTTGTAAAACAGAGGTTTGCACAGATGGGATGAGTCAGAAGAGCCTATCTCTGTAGTCACTAAACAGAGCAGCCTAGATAATGAGCCCAGATTAGACACCTGATACTCAGACTGCTACATTTAGGTTAGATATACCTTACCTTTGGCTACGGCTAAACACAGCACACAGTGGAAGGTGCAGTTAGGATAGGCCCTGCTCTGATCGACAGCCATTCCCTCTGCTGTGCGTCCTAGATGCATGACTGCTTATGGTGAACACCAACAGAGAGGCAACACAAAGTGAAGGGTTTCCCAGCTCTGGTATCATCCCCTGCCGAGTAGACACAAGGGAGTAATGCATGTAACCCTCTGTGTCAGGCCAGTGCCAGAAAGGATGGAAGGTACTCCAAGGGATGGCCAAGCAAGTCTCTTGTTAGTGCAGGTCTCACAGACTACACTGCCTTGGTCCTAAAGAACACAATGCTTCACGGTGCACCAGGCCATAGCCCCAATACTCTGGCCAAATTCTTACAGGTTATGGCTTTCCATCCCCATTGTCTAGTATTTCCACCAGACCCAGCAACCTCCACTTACTTGTTGTTATTATTCTGTTTAGTTATGGTCATACTGTTACAACTGCCAGGCGCCTTTGCAAAGCTAAAAGCATTTCATTAGGGAGTGAAATGACCTTTTCTAGCCCTAGTTCAATTCCCACAGGTATTGTGAGGCGAAGGTATTTGTTAATATTAGCAAAGAGCTCTGAGCTCCTCAAATGGAATAACTGTCATGGCAAAAGGAGCTGTATTATTATGAAGAGGTTCTAGTCCAGTTAGCAAATCGCTTTTGCCATCTGTACAAACAGAACATGCTGCTGTGTTAGGGAAATCTGCTATGCTTTGGAAAAGCTCTAACAGGTTGCTACAGGAAGGTGAAGATGCTCAGAAACAAACCATGCCATTCTTACAGCCGTATTTTTGATTTTGCATATTTCAAGGGAGCAAATAAAGATTAAATATAGTTCCCAGGAGCATTTAGCTACATTCTCACACTGAATTCCTTGTCAAACTATACACTAGAGGCATTTAATCTCAATTAAAAGATCAATTATCAACAGATAAAAGATTATCTGGGGCATTACACAAATACAACATGATTTGCTAGCAGCTGGTCAGTAATCTCCAATGAATTCTTAAACACCTTAAATGAAAATTTAACTACAGTTCCATAATTAAGCTAGACTTTTCATTCTTCAGTTAAGCTTCCTGTAAGATTGGTCTTTACTATTACCCATAACTATTCAGAAGCCCATTACTGTAACACAGATCTGGGGGAAGTTCCATGTTCTAAAAATTAATTAGAGGCATTTGTCATCTTAAGAATGACCTAGGCATTTATATGAAAATTAGAACTAACTGATGACATCATGTGATGTTGAGAAAAGTGTTCCTGCTTTAACACTGTGCATGAGAAATGATGTTTCTTATTCATAACACTGAAAATATCTGAGGCTATTCTGTGTTGTTTGTTGTTTGAATTTGGGACATTTCTACACCAAGTATCAATTCTGATCTTCTGAAATGCCTGCTTTTTCTTGCAGAATAACATATGGATTTGTCATTCACAGAACCATATCTATGTCTCACTTTGGTCTAGTGCATTTTAATGTAGCACAACTACTTTTTACATTCATTAAGAATTTAGAAGTATACTAAAAAGAGGCATGGAAAACTTCAAAATACCCTGACTATAATTCGGTTTCACTAAACCCCTTGATACACACACAGTATAAGGTCTAATGCACCTGCTACCTTTCTGCTTTTGAAAATTAACTGAGCAAGAGTAACAAAAAAAAAAATGCACACAAACCCCATCATTCAGCCATGGGGACTGACAGTGCTTTACTGTAAGGCTGTAACAGGTCATTTAACCCCAGTGCCTCATTTGTGGCATTATCGGGAATGACAATGTGTGTGGGCAGCTGTAGAGCTGCTACCACTCTCTCATTATCAGTATAGTGTAGTGGGTTGTGTACGTTAAAAGCCGTATAACTGGTACATATGTTGCAGTAGCACAGAATAGCTCCCTCCCCGTCACCTGAGTGCTGGCTGCATTTCTAGAAGTGCCCTTTAAGTGCACTGGGACATCTCCCAGGATGTCTGGCACTAGCAAAACACAGTTTCTGACCCTTGCAGCTGAGGCTGCACTGGCCCACGAGGCACCTGCGGCTGAAGGAGCAGCCCTGAATGAGGAAAAGACTGTGCTCTCCCGGGGCAGAGGCAAAAGGGTAAGAAGCATCTCCGTGTCCCCTGCTAAAACCACGCTGCTCCCCACCACCGCAGGAGTGCTCGCCCCTGCTGCAATCCTGTCTGCCATGGCAAGAGCAAAGGCACGTGGACAGGCTGGAAGCCTCAGTGCGTGGGTGGATCTGTCTACACCCCAGTGCCTGGAGATAATGCTCAGGTGACACACGAGCAGCTGCTCCAAGAAACCCATGAGAGATCAGGGAGGCAGCTGTGCTATATAAATAATAACACCATTAGGGTTGCCTGAAATATCCTATTCAAAGAAGAAACTTTCTACGTGCCCCAAGAGCAAGGGATGCACAGTGGTGGCTGCTGTGAGAAGGGAGGCAGCAGGGCAGTGGCATTCCAGCAGGACACACTGAGTGGCACAGAGAACCCCAAACTGCTAAACTACCAGGGGACGGGGGCAAAGACAGCGTTCCTGCAAGAAAGCCTGTTTCTCAGTTGGTGCCCCTCTGCACTCCCCTTCCCCATGCCCCGGAGCCCTGAGAGCCCCAAAGCCTGGAGGGAGCTGCTGACACTGGCCACCTTTCTGCCTTTGAGGGAAGCGGGGGCAGGACTGGGGGAAGATGTTGCCACCTGATGCTCATGCAGCTCCAGCTTTGCAGGGAGAGGCGATGCTGGCAAGCAGTGGGAGGCAACTCGGTTCATTTCTTTGCCCCATCTCAGGCAGCAGCAGCAGCAACAGGAAATCCAGGAGCTCTGTGAAATGACAGGGAGGGAGAGTGAAGTCCCCTTGCCTCGGCTGGTGACGTCTCTCCTTCCTCCTTTTTTTTTTTTCCTGTCCCTATAAAGAATCTCGGGCTCGCATCAAACTTCCCAGCGAAAGCAAACCAAACCCAGAGGGGTGGGGGGAAAGGGAGGGAGAGAAAGAGAGAATCACCTAAGGCGGGATCTGGCCATGCCCGAGCCCCGCTGCCTGCCGGCTGCCTGCCCCGGGCGCTGCGGGGTGCCCCCCGGCAGGTAGCCGGGCTGGGGGACCTGGAAGCTCCCTCTCCTCCTGCCTTGCAAACTCCAGCTGAAGTTGAGGGATTTATTCTTCCTCCTGATCTCCGCAGCACCTGCACCTCCCTGGATAAATACATCTAAGAGGAGGCTTTTCAGTTCAGCCACTTCATCCCAAACTCCAGGCAAAGGACTGCTCAGAACAGCGACTCACTGACTGGAGGAAACTTTTTGCCAAACTTTTTCTGGTTCTTTGCTCTCTGCTTTTTAACCCCTGGAGATACTTTGCGCCACCCAGGCGGACTGAGGAGCCGACTCTTCTCAGGCAGAGTAACGCGCCCCTCCAGGCACCCCATCAATTAGCAAAGCAGGGGGAAGCGAGGAATAAAGTTATTGTGGGGTGGGGGAAAAAAGCCTCAAAACGTGCACCTGGAGAAGAAAGGAAGGAAAAACAAAATCTGCAGCCCAAGGATGAAGCGGTGAATGGAGAGAACAATTTAACTGGAATCAACAAGTGGGAACTTCTGCACGCCCCGCTCTTCCCCTCCCTTCCCGCTCCAGCCCCGCAGGCTTTCAGAAACTCCTTGCTGGAAAGAAAACTTGTCCCCGTTCGCGGACCTCTCCCCCTGCGCCTCACAAGGGATATAGCAGCCACCCACACCGGCACCGGCCATGGCCCCCAGGCCCACCGCCGCCCTGGCCCTCTGTGCCCTTCAGGGGCTGCTCCTGCTGCACGGTAAGACTCGCCTCACACCTGGCTTTCTCCTTCTCTCCCCGTTCGCCCACAGGACTCTGCCGTGCCCGGCTCCTGCCGTGTCGCGGGGGGCGAGCGAGGGGGCTATAGCGGGGCGTGCGGCAGCCACCGGCGCGACCGAGCTCTCCGCTGTTACCTCAGGCGAGGGCGCTAGGTGGCGCCAAGGGGCGGCGGGGGCGCGCGCTTCCCGCCCGCCCGCGAGGGGCAACGCCCGGGTGTCCTCCGCGGTGCTGACAGGGCGGCGTGGACGGGGAGTTCTCCCCACCTCAGCCCGGTGGGCAGGTGCCACCTTTCAGGCACCTCAGGTTTTAGGCCTCTGAGGGAGGCTTCATGAAGAGAGATTTAGGAATCCAAGCAGCCGTATCTCAAGGGAAGAAATCTCCTTGAAGTGTGTTGCACTTAAAGGACATTTATTATTTTTCTTTCCCCCTCCTCAGCACCTCGGTTAAAAGCAGCGGGCCCTTGCGTCTCCCTCCCCGTGTTTTAACTCGCGGTTGATCGCTCAAAGCAAGCCTGAGGAGGAAAAGGCTTCCGTGGCATGACAGGGAACGCTTGGGCTAGCCCGCTTTCTTCAGGAGGCAGGAGTGCTGATGTTGGAGCTGTGTGGGTACAGCCATCGCGGGCAAATGCCCGCCTTCTCTTTGATATTTCAATTCTTATTCATGTGGTGTTTCTTTGCTGGACTCCCCTTAGCCCAGGCACTAGGTTATGTTCCCTGTTCTCCAGTGCTCCTTTTACCCCACTGCAAATGTGTTGTCCCCATTGGAGTTACTCCCACTTTTCGCCAATCCCAGAAAAGCCAAGAGGCAGGTTAATGAGATTTAGAAGAGCTTTTCCATCTGCCATATGACTTTTCATTATCTCATTAAGTGTAAGGATTTCACTGCATTACCATGCTATTCATTCATGACACTGCAAATTGTGTAAAGGAGATGGGCTGTTATTTACCGGGGAATGCTTTCTGACAGCAATGATGTTTTGGGGTTTTCTTATGATGAATGTATTTCACAGCACAAGACTGTTGCTTCTTTAGCATATTATAATCTTTTTGTAATTTAATATCCAAACAATAGCTTCTGGAAACACTGTGAAGCATCACTGTCCTTGATTTTCTTGGATTCATTCAGGGATTTAATTTATTCCTTCTGCAGAAAGGAATTGATTGGTAAGCACTAGCCCCAGTGCATCTTGCATATCCCCTACAGCACCTTCCCCACAGTTACCTACAGAATAAACAACTAAGCCTGAGACTGTGTTCCAAGGGGCTTGTCCAGCTTTCCCTCATTAGAAAAAAACCAAACAATCCTGAAGCAGCAAACCTTGCAGGTAAAAAGGAGCCCCTCCACCACAGAAAGCCTAGCTACCGGCGGTATTGGTGCCCAAGCTAACCCCGGGGAAGGCAGCCCCGCAGCACGCCGGACACCGGTACCCACACTTTGAGTTGCACCTGGCGCAGCATAGGAAGCTCCCGCAGCCCTCGGAGAATTCCCCTAATGTGCTCCATCTGGCTGACACGTGCACGAGCAGCCAGCTGCATGCTACGTTAGTTTTAATGTCTGAATAGCCTGGAAAAGTTGCCCATAGAAGGCATATTACCAGAAATCCAGTGTGAATTTCACAAAGGCATAAATCACCCCAGACTTCCATGGATCAGGAAGAGATAGAAAGTATTTGGGAGATGGGAGAAAATGCGCAATGCCACAAGTGTTCCTGAGGCTCCGGAATGAAGTGGAGATAGTGCAGTTCTTATTGAGGAGGTGTGTGAAAAGCCTGACCAGATTGCTACCTGCATTTCAGGGCTGACTTTGGGCTGTCCTTACCAGGTTACTTTCCTAATAATTTTGGCCCTAGTAACCTTGGAACTTGGTCCAGATTCATTTTCCCGTCAGTGCCAGGCACAGAGAAGGCAGAGAGAAGGCGATGTCTGCATCCTGTGAAAAGAAAGGAAGGCAGGCACATCGCTAACTGTCCCTGTGGGCAAAGACTGATGATGGATTTGGAAGCAGCATTATGGATGTCAGACCTTTGTCCATCATTAGGAAAAGATAATATGTTAGCAAAGTCTCTGTGTGCCCTAATTAGGCTGGAAGCCAAACAGAAATAGGGCCAGGAAGTCGGACGATTCTGGATAGCACTGATGTTGTTGAGGTATTAACTCCTCAGCTACCTTTCCCTCAAAGTTTGTCTCCAGCCATGAATTCAATGAAACTTTGTTTGCCCTCCTGAGGCATCAGAAACGTAGATCTATTCTGCAGGCTGTAGGTTAAACCTTCTCTGGGATCTTTGCTGTCAAAATTGGGCTGAGTTGTGTTGAAGAGGCTGACTCTGATTCAACTCGTTTCCTCTGCAATGCAGACAGAAGATTTTAAAGCTATGAAAAGACTTTCAGTAGCTGAGGTGCAGAGTGAGGGTAGTGCAACTGCCCAGCCAGGGATAACTCCCCAGCCAGGGCTTTGCAGGTGCCTCAGTGAAAACTCTCAGCTTGTACCAAACCTTCGCAGAGGAGTCCAAGTGCCCCCTCCTTCTGTATTGGTAGCTGGTTGCAGCCGCTGTGTCCTATTTCTGCATCCTGCTCAGCAGCTGGCCAAGGCTGCCTAAGTGTGCCATGGGTGCCAGCAGACAGAAGTTAACCATAGCCATTAAATTCATCCAGATCAAAGGCTGGTCTCCTTTAGAGGACTCCTACCTTATTTAGCCCTTTCAGTCCCTGTGGGTGTTTAGCAGGGGGAAGAAACCATGCACACATCATCCCAGTAATTTCTTGCCTTATTAGAAAACAGCTTCAAAATATTTTATGCATCTTAAATTTCCTAATACAGTTCTACAAGTATCATTACATTTCCACTTTCCTTTTGCTTATTACACAGCTTATGTTCAAGTCCTTAGAGTACTAGTTCGGGTCTTTCTGCTCAGAACGTTTGATGTAGTAATTATTGTGCAGATGCCAACAGCTGCCACACATTTTAAATATTAACCAGCCCATTACAAAACAATCTGCAAAGAATTTTTTACAACCTTACACCCTGCAACACCTTACATCTTGCATGAAAAATTTAGTATCTTTTACCCTGACGTGATCATCAAAAAGTTTTTAATATATGAGCAATCCAAATAACTTTTCAGGCACTAGAATAAACTCAGCAATTTCAGTGATTTAATACTGGAAAACAAGTTTCAAGGATAAAAATTAGGTTCTGCCTGATCCCTTTGAACTTAAAGCAAAGTCTGAAATTGATTTTTTGTTTGTTTCATTTTGCAACCTCTTTTACAAATAGAATATACCAGGATGGGTAATTGAGCTTGCTAACATATGCATTTCAATTATACCATGTAGCTAAGCCAAAAGCTTCAGGAGCGCAGACCCCTTCTGGTTTGCCAACTAGGATGCTCACTGCGTGTAGCCGGGAAGGCTGCGGGCTCCGCGCTGCACTGTTGCAAAGTCAGAGGCATTAAGGGTATGCTTTTGCCTTTCTCTGAGGCAGCCAGTGCTGGAAGGTTGAGGACTGGATAGCTTACAATATGGGTTGTTGATCAGTTCTAGTAAACCAAAAATGTGTCTTTTAATTGGTGTTATTCCTAAACATTTGCTTTACTGTGGGAAAATGTTATAAAAAGCAGAGTAGCCTTTTTTTTAGATTGTGATATATGAGCCTCCTGTCTGAAGCTGCCACATTCAAAACCAACTGGAAATCTTTTTACACCAATTTATCCATTTAAGGCAAGGAAAAAAATGTAAAGTATTTCTGAATACTTCTGAAAACCAGTATCATACCCAAAAGAATACAAACCAGATTGTTTGTTGAAGGTTTCTGTTATAAGATCTTACAATATTCTCTTTAAAAATTTAAAGATCTCACCTTATCTGCATACATTTCCCCTGGCCTGCTACTATGTATCAACCTGAATAAGAGCAACAGGGTACATTTAAGTTATCTTTGTCCTTTCATACAGTCTCTGAATTGCTCATTTTATGATGAAGTGTTTGTACAAAGCAATGGCTCAGTCTACTTCAGTTTGAAGCAATATATCAAGCTGGGCTGAATATATAATATTTATGTTTCTAGTAGGTTTATGCACAAGGGCAAAAGGTTTCCAACCACAGCGGGAGATTTCTCAGGTACAGTCAGTGGTAGGTGAGCTGTGTTTTCCCTAAGTTTGTCTGCCAAATTGCCAGCACAGTTTGAAAGGGGGTGAAAATCTGCCCTATGTCGTATACATTCAGAGATGAAACACATCTTTTGCTTCCAAAGACATTTGCGAAGTATATGCAGCAAGGGTCACTTGATCATCAGCAAAGGACAGGGTGAACAAAGAAGCTGCTTTCAGTTTACTTTGCAAAACAGGTTTTGGGGCAGCAACAGCAACCTGCATTTTTTAAAACTACACAAGAAATTTTCAGGAGGCAGCATTTTACTTTCAGAGTATGAGAAGGACACTGAAGCTCAGCCCTACCAAACTTCACATGCTTAGTTTGATATTTCCTCTGACCAGCCCTGCTCCACCTTTCCTTTTTTCTCGAAACCAGCCTGATGTCACTGGATTGGGAATTAAGAGTGGAAGTCATTAAAAGGCATTTGGAATATCTACACAACAGCTAGGAACAAAATAAATCTGTCCCTAGTGTTTTCCTTCAGAATCCAGCTCAGATGACTGACAGGACATGAAGGCTTCTAAATGCTGATCAAGACATTCCTGTTCCTCTGGTCCTCACCTTCTGGCAGAGCATCCAACTGTACTCAGCCACAATGACCACAAAAAAACTGGTTGCCTAAATAAGCTGGCATAAAATATGTGTAAGAGAGAACTGATCTCCTCACCACATCAGGCACTTCTTTAATTTTTCTTATTAAGGCCACAGAGAAAATAATAGGAGCTGCCAAAATCAGCCAGCCAAGGTTACTATCTGGAAATGGCATTTAATATAAGCACATGCTTGAAGCTTGCCCCAGGGAGCAGAACTTCAGCAGCAGAGAGCAGGCAAGATTAGAACAAATCACTTGAAGCAAGGTTTTCTCTATGGGAGGTGCGACCTTAGAGACTTGTCCACAAGCCGCTTCCTTAAGTGGGGAAGGAGGAAGGTTCAGAGAAGGTCGGGAGTCTGATCTCACGAGGCTGTGATGGGCAAAACTGATGGTTGCCCATTTTGTGCAAATTCGTCACTGCCCAAGTGCTGAACACACTTGTGTGGGGAACCCCAGCTCACCTGAAACCAGGTATTGACATAAATGTGGAAATGAACTAGTCAAATCTTGTGACTGCTTTTAGAAGCTGATCATACCTCCAGCATTTGCCAATAATGAGAATACAAAACAAGACTCTTGGACCGAGTCCGGTGCCCACTTCCCAGAGCTGAATCTGGTGTGATGGTGCTTGTCTTTGCTGTAGCTAAGACAGGGCTTGGCAGCACGGGCAGCCATCGGTGGTGTTACGCTGCATGTACCCGAATGACTGTCTCAGCTCCGTGCTTTCAAAGGCTTTGGAAATGTTAAGTGGTGAATTCACACACTGAGGGAGCTGAGCTGCTGCCCTGTGCCAATGTTGTTAACTTTCGTATTAGGCTGTTACTAACAGCGTTACACAGCTATGCACTCTGATGGGTAGTGAGTAAGTCTGTGAACTGTTTTATGATGGAGAGAAAGTAAGCCTGTGGACTGCTTTATGAGTCAGTCCAATACCCTCATCCCCAAGTCCCTGGATTAGTCTGTCTTTATAGCACATACTTTTTGCCACCACTACATCTTACATCCCTCTCCTGCTCTCCACCCCCCACGCACCCTCCCCTTTCCTGGATGTCTCCTGAACTTGCCTCAGGGCTCAGGATTCCTCAAATTTTTACATTAGAAAAAGCCAAGAGGAATTTCTCAGCCCTTCCACAACATGGGTCTGCACAGTCTCTCTTCCCTGTACCAAAATGAATTTGCCTTTAAACTTGTGCCTGGTGCAGAGGCTTTGGCAAGCCAAAGTGGGCTTGCCTGAGACCTGCAGGTGAACCTCATTTTCTGGGAGCAGATTCACTAAGTGTTCCTGCTGTACTGAATTTTACAAGAAGCCATGTTTGCGAGCCTTCCTTGCCAATATCTAGAAATACAGAAGGAGTCACAGCTAGTGTGTGGTGTGTGTATAACCATGGTTCAGGGCTTTTGTTGTGGCTCTAAGCAGTAAAGCTTTTAGCACTGAGGAATCCTTGACAATACTGAGCAAGAAGGAAAGGACCTCATCTAACCCTTCGAATGATGAAAAACTGAATGAGCCATTTTCCTTTGTGCCCTGCAGTGAATGGCAAAAGCATATGGCCCTCAAGATTTCAAAATTCAGCCAAAAACTAAACTCAGGCCCAGAATGTAAAGGAAATATATGGACCAGCCTTCTATTTTCAGATTACTTGCCTTTGTCTTCTGCATTTCCACATAGGTTTCCTTAGATCTTCCTGTGTTTTTCTGAACTGTGGGAACATGATTGCCAAGGAAGTAGAGAGGGGAGCTTTCAGCCCTGCTGGGATTGTTCTTGATTTGAGGGTCAAGGAAGCTTGACCTAGTCATTACCTGTTCCATTTTTTACAAAATTGCCATGAATCTAAAACACCTCAGCCAAAATCTTTGTTCCTTTAGAGCCCACAGTTCAGAAATTGCACACCTTGAATTCTTCCTTACAGATACAATAAGGTCAGTTTGCAGGAAAAGCACCAGCCACCATGGGGCTACTTTGCCTATTCCTCTATAGCTATGAGTAAAATGGGACTGCTCATAGGGATACTCCTCCACGCAAATACACAGAAGCAGCTATTCTGTAAGGCACTCATCCTGTTTGCTGTTAGCTTATATCTCATTAACTGAAATCAGTGCTGAACACAATAATTCAGGAGTTAAAGCGATTTCCTCCATGCTCCCAGAAGCCTGCAGCAGGTGATATGAGCATGGAGCCTCCCAGAACCCAGGTTCTCATCCCCGTTTCCCTCACAGCTACTGAGAAGGGCTTGCTTTGGCCCTTTGTAGCCATAGGGATCATCCCTGAAAGCTGATAGTGAGCCTGGACTTCCCCAGCTTTTGGGTTGGGTTGCATAGGGGTTGGTGTTTCAGACCTTTAACGTGCAGATGCCTACTACAGTGTGTCCTCCAGGAGTTATAGAACATGTTTTCCCCCTCTGCTGCTTCACTTGTTCTTCCAGCTGCCCGAAGCTGGCTCCCCGAGGGGCCGTAACACATGCCCACACGGTAGCACTTGGAAGTCCTTCTTGTGGGCAATGCTAATTACAATACGCCTTCATACAGGAAATGGCTGTTGGGAGAGATTGCCCAGAACTCTGAACAGGAAGACGCATGTGACTGTGTTTGAAAGGAGGGAAGTAAAGCACTGTGGATTATCAGTTGCAAACCTCAAGGTCTCTGTCTTTCCTTGCAGAAAAATAGATCCCACAGGTGCCACGTTGTCCAGTACTGGGTCACTAGGTGCATCCCCCACCTCCACTTAAGGACGGGTACCCACTTGATTCACTGCTCACTCCTGAATTAATACTATCATTGCTAATTTGCAAAGATAAGGGAAAGGACTTTGTGAGCCTCCGCTACCTTAAAGCGGGGGTGCTACTTTGTTCCTTAACCCATGAGGTATATCAGAAGAAATAGTAACGCAGTGCCCAGGTGTGGGGAGAAATGCTTTTCCCAGATCTCCTTCTGGATGCATATGAGGCAAGGAAGTTGTACCAGCTCTTGATGCATGACACAGCAGGACAGAGCTAAAGAGCGAGTTTGGCTAGTTAAAAGGGTTTTGTACTGTTACAATTAAAGGATGATTCAAGTGAATGTAAACAATGATGTCACCCTGAGAACCTTTTAAACACAATTTAAGCTATTACATGGTGTGAAGCAGAGAGAATCAGCTAACCTTTTGGCCTGTCGCATTTTTTTCTCTACAAAGGGATGGTGTCTGGATTATTTTCATTTCATATTCATGCACTTGGGACAAGCTTTCCTCTCAGTTACACAGGTTTAAAGCTGTAGCCTGGCTGAAGACAATAGTCTGTCTTTGAATATTCCTTTGTGTGACTGAGAACATTTATTTTATTATGGTCACCTATACATATTGTGGTAGAATCTGAGTGAGGAAAGAACTGGCTGGAAGCTGCTCTCGCACGGCATGCTTTGTAAAGGCAGAGATTTTACTGATCTTGCTGGAAAATCCTAATTTGTTTCGGAAGTGAAAATTCACTCTCAGAAAACAAAGTAACCTGCCTACTTTCCTGTGATGAAGGAAAGCCAGTGCGTGGCCCCCACGCCGAGACTGCAGCAACATTCAGTTGTTGAGGCAGCACAACAACCCCTACTGCTACTCCTGAATGCTCCAGTGTACGCTCTCGCTTCACATTTATTTTGGCTTTACAGATCCCATTCTGCTAGGCCTCCTGGAGGCTCTCATGCTTAAAACAACTTTCCTTCAGTCTTGGCAAATTTTCTATTGAGTAAGGACAGAGCAACAGCTAAGGCAAGAGAACGGGGTTTGGCCCAATAGGAATTACCAGAGAATAATTAATCCCCAGAATCCTATGTCAGCATGAACCGAGTGGAGCATGCAATGGGGAGGGATTCCCTGGGGCAGAGCCTCCTCTGGCTGTGATCTCCATGCAGTTGGCCCATCTCACTTTGAAAGAGCCGTGTGTTTCTCACAGCTCATCATCCCACTCAGTGATGACTTTTCCAAACATAATGATACCATGGGTCTCTGGGAAAGCAAGGGCCCAGTTGTTACCATGAAGCCGTTAATGATCCTGCTAACAGTTTTATTACTTAATCCACTGATATATCAGGTTCTGACTTTCCAGAAAAGAGATAAACCAAGTCTTCAGTGCAATGTATGTAGGGGTTTGGAATTGTTGTGGGGGTTCTAGGCTGCACTCACATTTGGACTGTTTTCCCATGGCTTTCCCACCAAGCCAAATAAGCATGGGAAGCTTCATTCTCTGGGTCAATCTGGGCAACATTACCCTGCCCTTAATGAAAGAGAAGTGCAGGTCAAACCCAAAGGCTGGGTATGGCACGCCTCCTGGGGTGAAGGAACTGGCTGGGCAAGGTGAATTCAGGAAGACAGCAGGCTGCTGAGCAGGGTATGTCAAAGGTTCTCTCCATCTGGCTCCAGACAGTATTGTACGCTGCAATCCCCATCAGGATATTTTGTCATTACATTTGAAGGAGGACGTATACAAGGCCGACTTCTTCTTAGTATTACGGAGACATGGGATTATTCTGATCTATAGACTTTTCAAACAGAAAGACCGGCAGAGTTGGTAGTTTATATGCTATGGCTTGTATCAGAAGAACACTGTTAGACTAGAAAGAGGAGCTAGAGAGACCCTGAAAAGAAATTTGGGGCTTCACAATATATTAACTGATTTTGACCTTTATATCAAGGATAAAAATCATTAGTATAAATTAGCCATTTACTTCGCCTTTTTTATTGTTGTCTTACTTTGCATTTTAAAGGTAATGTTCAAACCTACATAGTGAAATGCCATTATTAATTTAATAAATCATGAAGTAATGTGCCTTCTTCTGGTTACTGAAGTTGATCTCTATTGAATTTTGTGCATAGCTATGGTTGTTATGTTGTTATTAAAAATAAATTACTAACCTTATTTTCCTAATGTACTCTCCAGCATGTCAGAGCTGGTATACAATATAATCTAGGCCGGGCATCCACAGACAGGCACTATGACATCCCACAATTCTACAAGTGCAGAGTAATGCTCCCAAGAGAAAGGCTCTCCTTTTCCCATCCCAAGAATACGTGCACAATTTGTTTTAGCATTCTTCATGACAGTATTTTCAGCCTTCTGGAGAGTTTCTGGCAGAAGGACAAAAGAAGAGGAAAGGAGACAGTTTTGTCTGGGTATAAATCTCAGTTTTCATTTGTCAAACTTGTCCTGTAATTTTGAGAAAATCGGAGCAGTAAAGCTGAAAATTCTGTGCTTGGAGTGGGATTAGTGGAAAAGCTAAAACTGAGTTAGTTTTGATTTCCATGGAGCAGAGTTTGTATAGCTGCCGTTCTAGGCCATATGCTCTTGCACTGTACAATATCACAGTATCACTGTACTTTAAAACATTACTGTAGATTTCTAAATACTATGTGGATTTGTGGTCCAGCATTGAGCAACGCAGCTTTGACGTTCTGCCTTTCTGTCTACCTTTGCCTGGGATGTCCCTTAGTCTGACCACTTGACCTAAGAATTTTGGTCTCCACATCCTCCTCATTTAACTGAAATTTTTATATAAAAATCTTGTTTTCAAGTTAGTTTACATTAAAAAGATAAAGGTGTCTTTCAGAAACAGGCAGCTATTGCTTGGGAAGACAGGAGTAATCATCCTAAGATAAATGACTGGGTATAATCGGTTTGGCCAGAAATAGGAGGCACAAAGCTGACAGCATGAATCTCTCACCAGCATAAATCAGATCCATTTGTAAATACAACGAGTTGGTCCAAGGTCTGCAAGTGCCCTGGGCAGCTCGCACTGCTGTGCAGTACTGCAGAATGTCCTTTAGGGGCTGGTTTGCTGCATTAAAAAGCTACTAAAGCTTTTCTCATTGTGCAGACAGGAGATAGAGGGATGTTCATTCAAATAGCTACAGTGCTGTCACTACCTCGGCTCCTCAGGTGGCTTCTTCTTTCCTGGTTCACACCTAGTGCGACCACACTTTGTAATTGAGAAGGTGGAAATCACCGTACCGATGAACTAGTCCTTTTCCTGAACAAAAGGCCAAGTATAAACTTTAAACCTGAGTTCAGTGCTGGACCATCTGTATGAAGGAAGTACTGAAGGCTTCATTCTATGACTCTGAGCTTGTTGTTTACAGATTCTGGACATTTCTGATATAGTGGTCACACTCTTTCTATGCATTTCTTTTGCATCCTTGGAGCAGCGATGACAGTTAATACTGACACCATTAGAGCCATCACCATTATGGTTCAGGATAAACATTTCACCTTGATGAATCAGGTAGCTAACCCTTTGCAGAGCCATTGTTTTGAGCTGCTGATTCTTTAATTCCCAGACTGACCAATATATCTGGTCTTGTCTGCTGTCACCATACGCAGTCTCCTCAAATTTAGAGCTAGACTAAGTAGACTTAAAAAGAGACAGTAAAAGCGGTTAAAGAGCATCATTAGGAGGGCCCAGAAAAGCCTAATTCCGTTAGTCATCTTTCCTGTTTTAAAAAGTCTTTCTGCTTATCTCTGTTCTGGTCTTGGCATCTGCTGGTAGTGAAAGCGAAGCAGTGACACTTGGGCGTGGTGGGATGTAAGGAGGGTATCTCATATGCTGATCTTCTTGCAGCATGTGTGATAAAGGAGTTGAGAGGAATTCTCAGCATACATAGGGCAAAGGTCTGCCTCTTGTGCTTTTTCATTTAATGTTGATTTAATGGTCAGAGTGATGTTCTTTAGTATGTATTGTACTGCTAGCCCTTGAAAGGCTGCCTTTTTGTTTTGATTCTATATTGTTCTAAGTTAAATAGTAGGAAAAGAGAAATCTCTGCCACCATAACATTCTCTTATAGGTCTATTCATTATAGATCCTGAGAGGAAACTGAGAGTTCCCCTGGACAATGGTCTGATATACAAACGAGCATACATTAACTTTCTGTGGTTGTATAGTTCATTTTGACTGCATTTCCTTCACAATCTTAGGAACATGCATTCAGGCATAATTTGGTTTGTTGCCTTCCTCTGCCTTGAACTGCTGTCTTGTTAGACATAGTGCACACCAAGCAGCCTCTCTGCAGCAGAGGCCTGAAGTGGAAGCGCTTCAGGGAGAAGTGGTGGTGCACTGAGGGATGGTTTTGGAGTGAGTGGGAGGGCCAGGAGCAGAGGAGACCCAGCCAGGACTGCAGGGCTTCAGCTCAGCGGGTGGGGGATGCCAGGGCAGCTGCTGGCCAGATGCCATGCTCCGAACCAACAGGGATGTCGGGTGCGTTGGACATACGCCATGATGTTTGAGTAACTCAGGTCCGGTTCCATGTCCTTTGACAAGCACATCTGCAATGGCTTTGGCAGCACTAACCCAGAACAGGGGCTGCAGCAGGGTATGATACAGAATCTCTGGATGGCAAATGGCTGAAGCCATTACAGCTGGTTCACTGCACTAATTAGTGTGGAGGCTTTGCTCGGGATCACGGCTCAGTTGCTGCGTGAATGGCACTCTTTGGTTTGTAGATACGCACTCAAAGCTCTTGGCAGTGCATTCCTCTCTGCAGCACAGGTATGTTTCCTGCCTTTGTGCCTCTGCTCTTCTGTAAATCAGGGAGATCAGCACTTTGCTTCCTCCCTGGAGGGATGGGGCGATAGAAGTTTTGAAGAGAAAAGGCAGTTCAGGAACTGCAGTAGATTTGCTTCACCTTTCACTTCCATCCCCAGAGAAAAAGCCATTCGAAGCCACAAGGATATTGAGGCATTGAAGGCTGTAAGGATTAGGACTGGGATACTGTGATAGGCTTGGCCTGAACTATCAGAAAAGAATCTCTCTCCTGTCCTCCAGACAGACTTCTATAGAAGTTGGGTTTGGCTGTTGCTCTTTCGTGCTGATGTGTCATATTCTCACTTACTTTGCATGGGAACAGAGCCAAGTAGATGCAAAAGATTAGAGACTAGATCAGTCATTGTTACCCTGCCTTCTGTAAACAGCTTTGCACAGTCTGAAGAATGTGACACCTGCTTCTGAAATGCTGCTGCCTGTCCTATCCAAAAGGTGTGTCTGACACACCACTCCCTGCTAATGCTGGCTTGCAGAGCCTGCTTCCACCTCCTGGGTACCACCATGGGCATGGCAGTGATGCACAGGGCTTGCAGGGCTACAGTTTTCTTTGAATTTCTTTTAACGCAGTTTCTTTTTAAGTCTCTTTGGCCCACACATATGCAGTAGGTTGCTAGTTTCCTTGGAGGAATAATGAAGTGTACGTGTGCGCACACACACAGATGCACACATGCATAGGTGCAAATGGACGCAGTGTCACTGCAATTGCAACTACATTCCAAAAAGCCTCTTGGTTTTCATTCTGACTGTGTCTTCTGGCACAGAGAAATTTGCAAAGCTAATTTTCAGCTCCTGTCTAATGGATTCCCCTGCTGAGTGTCTGTTACAGTTTAAGGATTCCAGATTGAGAGTTTGTTCTTGTCTCCCCTGTGCATATCTATGTTGGAGGTGCTTCTTGGAGAGCTGGTTAATGAGCCTGGAGTGTGAGCAAGTGTTTGTGCTGATGTTCAGGAGGAATTTCCCCTCCTCCTTGGAGGAAGGTAGCCCTCACACTCTTATAGGCCATTTGTTTTCTTACTGCTTTCACCCCAGTAGAAATAAGGTTATTATAGGTATCAGACTGCACAAGGGAATATTTGATTTATCAAAGTTCAGAAGCAAAAAGGAGAAATCCCTCTCACTAGGAGCTCACTTGTACTGGTACTTGTGTGCTTTTAGGGAGGAGGAAAGAGCTGCAGTCGAGCAGCATTCAGCCAGGGTTCAAAATACACTATTGTGCTCTATTTCCTCCTTGCCCTACCTGCTTGCCCCACTGGCCACCCGCAGAGGAGAGGGCACTGCCTTCCACACCAGACATTTACTAGTGTCAGCTCCTTCTAGCTCCTGTAGAAACCAAAGACAGCCTTTCCCTGGATGATCCTCCAGCTCAGCACAGAACTCGGAGCCAATTTACTTGAGCTCTAATTCCTGCCGTGCTGCAGGCTTCCTGTATGACCTTAAGATACTTATCTGTCTTCAGTTACCAGCCGTATATAATAGCAATTACTTACCAACTTCACAAACACGTTGCAAGGTTAAATCCCTTTGTAAGCCACCTTGCAACTAATCTTAGAAATGCAGACTCTGATGATTATTATTATTGCCATTCTGGCGCTGTCCTTTCTCAACCATGGATGTTTTGCTATATCTGCACCCACCCAAACCTACAGCTAAGGTTTAAGTATCACTTTCCACAAAAGATTTTCTCATTTTGGGGCACAAGAGACTGAATCTTCACCTGCAAAGGCCCTCAGAGGGTGGGCATAGCCATGCAGAAAACAATGGATGAATGGGAGACACACACACAAACAAGACAACACACTTCATGCACCTTCTCATACCTGGATACCAAACCTCTAATGCTTAATTTAATATTTGTTAAGAATTTGTCCTGAGGAAGGGTGGGAAGGGGGCAAAAAGAAACGCTGTTCCTCTTTGGAAAGTGTTTTGTTTTTTTCCAAGCAGCTGACCAGGCAGATCTTTTAAGTATTTACCGTAAGTACACATCTCTGTCTCCAGCAGGTACAAGGACATCTCTGCTGGGGCATCTTGGTAGGGCAGAAGCCAACAGGACAAAAGGAGCCCAGGTGGGGTCGGTGTTGGACCTGTGTAGGGTTAGGATTAGGGTCAGGATTGGCATTAGGACAGAGTTCACAGCCCGAGTGTGAGTGGAGTTGTGAAGGGGCTGCCAAAGGAAGAAGGGGGCTGTGAGTCTCTGGGAATGAAGTGAGCAGGACACAGCAGAGACAGGAGTCTATAGTGCAGGAGGATGGCCCAGGAACCACAATGTCTCACTGAAGCTCTGTGTGTTGGTTTCTGGAGGGTGAGGGGGGTACCCGTGTGTGCTGGCCATGCCTAGCATGAGGGAGAATTCTGCCTCACAGAAGGACTGTCACAGACACCTCTCAGTGTTGAAAGACCAGGGGCTGGATGGGTTTATTGATGGTGGTCATCATGAATTCCGCACTTACCCTGTAGCAAAGTATGTTTCTGAAGCCAGCCCGGAAGGGCTCCTGAACACTTACCGCTCATTCAGCCACTGCTTTGGGTATACGTGACCAATAATCTGTCTCTCTTCATGTGCAGTTAAGCCATCTAAAAAAGATCAAATTATTGAAGAGTTAGAAAATTGATCTTTACATCCAGGCTCAGCTAGAATTACAATTGCCTAATCTCTCACCAAGCGGTTTCTCTCACTTGAAAGGGAACAACATAAATGAGTTTTCACTGCAATATGCTACCCTGGCATTTTAATTAAGATGAATATATATAGGTAAAACAAAATACCTGGGCATTATCAGTTTTCATGGCTACTACTCTGTTTTTCAGCTGGGTCAATCCATTTGCTGTGTGAACTGCAGTGCTAAGGGTACAGTATCTTTGTGCTCAAGCGCAACATATTCCCAAGCATGTTGTCTTTGGCATGGCCAATATTTTATCTGCCAGAGCCAACATTAATGAAAAATTCCTGAAAAATTCCACATTCAACACAGCAACACTCTGATGGGAATAACATTCTCTTCTGACCTTGTTCAAAAGCAGATATCGAACAGGATACAAAATAGGGAGGTATTCCTGAACCCCCCTACCCAGGACTTCAGGTACTTTGTACCAAGTTTGTGATGCTTGCCTGCCTTTAAAAGTGGTATCAACACCATCAGGTTGTGTACTGCTCATAGTACCTGCATCCAAAATCAGCATTTCTCCGAAAAGACATGCATGCAGTCAGAAACACTGGCTTGGTGAAACTAAGAACTGTCTTCTAGGTTTGTTGCACAACAGTCTCATCTCCTTTAAAGAGTCAGAGTGATACAGCAACTTTATAATTAGAACTTGTCTGCATGGGAGTGGGTTTCCCCTTCTGGGACAACACTGGCGAAGTCCTGAGTCTTTTTGACATGGGGGGTAGGAAGATTTGTGATCCACTACAGTCAACATTAGCTGTCGGACAGTCTGGAAAACTAAGGGCAAGAAATAAATCTGTGAAATAAAAGCCTGGTCAGTCGTGAGTAAGGTGGCCTTAAATCACTGTAATTGACTGCAAAGTAACAGCACAGGGAAATGGAACGGACGGGTTTATTTTGATTTGCATGAACTGAATTCACGCAGCTAGGCGTTTCCCTTAGGAGTGCAGAGTATCATGTACTTCTGTTGTAGGCAGGCTGGTACTAGATGTTAGCTGGCATATGGGCTGTGCCACAGTGAAATAGCTGACTTGAACAAGAGAAGAGCCACCCTGAACTCCTTCAGCCTCTTCACTTGAGCCTTGCCGAGCCAGACCATACTTCCTGCCCTGGAAAGGCTTCTCATCAAGGCAGTTGCTGTGGTGTGGGCAGGACAGGCAAGCCAGAACTGTGGGAATTGTGGAAGATCCCCACATAGGAAAGAGAGGCCATTATCAGGAGACCTTGCAACAAAGCTCAGAGAGGCGTGCTGGATTTATTCACATAGTGCAGATCACTCAGTAAGTGGGGAAATAAGTGAGCTTGTTAACAAGCAATGAAAAACCCACGTATCCAGCCTCTCTACACACTGTCCCTTTGTGCTACATGCACGCTTTGTGGGCCAGAACACAGAGGGCAAAGGAAAATCAAGGTTTACAACTAAACAGGCATCCAAATTCAGCTTATTATGCGCACATCCACACCTGACAAAAGGCAGGGCAAACAGTGTAATTTATTCCCTAACCCTCCACTGTCGTCAGAGTCCATGACAGTGTCTACTATCAACAACTGTCTGTCATGCCCTAGAGACAGGAGAAAGCCTGACAGTACACAGATAAGAGCAGGTGCTAATTTGATGCTGTGGTCCAGCACACAGACACAATGCTGTGCAAATGCTCCGGTTTCAGCCCCTGGAAGGTCCTCTCTTGCCAAATTCTCCCCTCTTTTGGAAACTTTAAATGGCAGTTGCTCAGTCACCAGTGAGAGCACATCACGTTCCTCCTGTGTAGACAAGATCTTTGATGTACTCGTGCTTTTGAGCTGCCACCTTTATTTCAGTTTTAAAGGGGATGTAAAGGGAGGGACAGGTTCTTGCCAATCACAGGCTTGCCTAAATATTTATCTCTGCTAAAAAAGGTTTAGTTTCTGGATTTAGCCCATGGTTGATTCTGATGAGAGACATCAAACACAATATACATGAATCATGGACAGCACATCTGGCATTGCCTGTGTGCTGTAGGAATATAAATAAAAGAGCTAGTAAACTCCAGCTGGTGAGTTATTTGTACTGCAACAAAGCTGTCAGCTTTCTAATATCACCACCCAGTGAGAAGAGGGTGCCATGAATCACTTGGGGCTGCTCTGTGGTCGCCCGCTGGCATGTGTCTTTCGTTTTGCATGAGAGGACTCAAAAGCAAAGGATCATAAACTTTTTTTTAAAAAATTATTTGCAAGAGTACCAAAAAGAGTGTCGGGCCAAGCCAGCAGTGCTGCCAATATTTAGACCATTTCTTCAACACGATGATATTTTATATTTGGAAGTATCTGATACAAATGTTCTTTTCCTGGAAAGATTCCTTCTCCTGCCTGCCTCCCCCACCTCCCCCAGACTGCTGGTGCCAATATTTCTGTTGCAACTTCCTTGCTTCCAGCCGTTTCCTACTATAGATTTCCCTCTCCTCTCTCCTGGAGCTGATGGTCCAGGTTGCACCCTGCATTGTTCTGCTGGCCTGGAAGGAGGCAAATGTCAGTGCCTGATTCAGCTGCCTACGCAGAGGCACCCAGTGCTGCTAAGGATGTTGGTGTGTAACCCTGTAGGCTTCTAGCTCATACTATGGAAAGGCACAAGCATCACAGAGATGCTGTGTATCTGCCAGCCCCAGGAGGATGTCCCAGATAGCCACGTGAACCCCTGATCTTCTCCTTTACAGTGTGAGCAGAACACATTTCAGTGCTGCAAGGCCTGGTGGGTACAGGGAACAGCCAGAGCTCTTGACCCATGTGCAAGTGGGGCGTTTAAGTACATGCTGCATCTCATTCCTTTCCATCCTCCCATCCAAGGGGAGCACGGCTTTCTGAATTCAGTGTCCATTAGTGCCTTCTACTCCATCGATCTGCAAACTGAGAAGTACAACCTTTAGCTGGGCAAAATTTGGCACGGAGACATGAACAGAAGCCTTGGAGCTAAGGGTTAAAAAAATTGCAGTGCCCGAAGAGCAATTTTGATCACTTTAAACAAAATCATCATGGAGAGCAACCATGGAGAAAGACCTATCAGATTACTTCCCTGATTAGCCCAGGACACCAATTTTAGGTACTGTAAAAACAGTGGAGGTCAAATTTACTATGGAGGGCAAAGACCAGTGATTCACTTTTCCTTATTCTTTATAGTCACTTTTCACCTTGAAGAACAAAAGGGCCTAAAGTCAGTGAATGTTTGTTCTTGAGTCTTGCCAAAGGTGGTTGCTTTTTTTTTTTGCTTTTTTTTTAATAAACCATCATTAAAATCTGGGCCCATTGCCTTGACAAAAGAAAAGAATATATTTGTGTATACTTAAGAGACGGGAAAGAGACTGTGCGCCGGGCCTAGTCACAGATAAAGGAATTCCGGACATTATTCCTTGTGCTCCTAGGGGTTGTGACATAGGATTTCCTTTCAAAGTGGTAAATAGCCCTACAGTTGTACAACAGGGTGGGGTGATCACTGGTTTCTTTAAAACGAGGAGAGATGAAAGCACATTGTGAGAAGAAAGACGGGCTGGGTACATGTGCGCAATGAAGCCCTGTGAACGGGGGTGAGGGGTGCAGATTCACTCCCCTCCAAAGCACCACCTCAAAGATCCCATGGTTTAGAGGTGCTACCAGCTGATCTCTGCTTTGGGAAGTATAGCTCATGTAACTTCGAAATAGATTTAACTCTTAAGACGGAGCCAAAATCCAGGGGCTTGTCAGCACCTTCCTTGTTCCTCCTAGATCTGTGGGAGATGGATGGAACTTGTGGGGAAACAGGTTCATCTTGGGGTGACTTTTGATGTTTCCTGCCCGGTCTCCAAGCCAGACAGCCTCTCGCTGTGCACTGTGGAACACTGACTGCCCGTCCCGGGCTGGTATGGGAACAGACAGGGTGCGAGGGTGGGACACCATAGCTGGGAGCTTCAGGAGGAACCTCACTGTGTTTTGGAACAAGGACCAATCAAGGTCTTTTGTAGCTGAAAGTACCTTCCTCTCTTTTGCTGAATCCTGCACAGGGTTGGGGTGAGCAGCCTTTTCTTCTAAGAAAACAGAAGAGCTAAAGCTGCAGATTTTATCCTATTTTCATTTTAAATAAAAAAAACATTCAACTTTGTACTTGGATTACTTTTTCTGTTGGACTTTGCATTAAGGACTCACCAAAGTGCACTGATTTTGCAGTGTCGGGGGAAGCTGGAATGGGGGAGTAACGTGAATCGCTTGATGAGGGAGAAAAGAACATCAAGCTGACTTTATATTTGGATCTGAATACAAAAAGATTTCCTTTCCTCCCTCTTCCTGTGGCTGTCCTGGAGGGTCAGCAAAGACTGCAGATCCTAACCTCACACAGGGCTTAATGAGAAGGGGAAAGAAGATTTGCATATTACTATTCTCCATATCCTCGGACTGAGGTCTTCAATAATAAATGTTCATTTAAGGAATCATCAGTGGAACAGATAAATTAACATCTTGCAGAAACTTGCAAATGGAATGCTCCTACACAAGCCTTCTTATCGCCTTCTATTTTATTGCTAGACATCTGAATTACAACTCTAAAATCCTTCTGCTGTGTTAACACACCTGCAGATTTATTTTCCCTTTAAACTACAATGAGATCTCATGTCAGTATAGGAAGGCACATGACAAAATTGTAAAATCCAGCTTGTAAACTTCATGCAAAGTGGGAACATCTAAGAGGCTGAACTGCTGCTTCCAGTGCAAGAGCCAGTTTGGATCTCCTGCAGAGGATCTTGTTTCCACAAGTGAGTAAGATGCCCAGGAAGGGCTAGAAGGATTGAAGTCATAGCTGCATCCAGTCCTTACTGCAACTCATTGGCTTAAGAGATTGTGCCAAGAGGGTCTAAGTCCATACAAGACACATGGAAGATTCTAACCAAGTTTGGAACAGGACACTTCAAGGGAAAAATGACAAATTTTCCCTCTTTGTCCTTGACTGCTTCCTAAGGTGGTGCATTTTTCTGAGAACTGGGGAAAAGAGAAAGTTCCCTTGTTCATTGCCACAACAAAACAGCACATCTTCTACAATAACTGTATGGCTGGTCTAAGGAACAAGGACAGGTAGCCAAATGAATCACACAGAGATCTACTCATACACACACGTTTTCAGAGAGTAAACAGGTCATGCTTAGCCCAGTTAACTCACAAGCATGCCAGGCTGTACAGCCCACATTGCTGCTCACGTGTATTTGAGGAGATCAGGAGAAAATCAGTTGGTGCAGAGCAGTAAAACTGATCTGGATCAGGCCCTGGGATTGCACCCAGACATGCTGCTGCATGGGTGTGGGCTGTACAGCAGCCACACGTCAGGAGAGCACCGTCACACTTGTGCGCATTGGATCTTGTTTTCTGAACCCCATAATAGAACACTGAATCATGCTTTTTTGATATCCTGGTACAATCACATTAAATCTCTTAAGATTAACTATATTTTCATGGCCAAAAGCCAAGCAAACAAAACTCACTGAAAAATGAACACAGAGAGCCCTTTTAGAAGGATTTTTAAAAAGCTAAACAGATCTAATACTTGGTTTAGGACTTGTAATTTTAAAATAGCTCAAATAAATTAAGAATACCAAAACAGATCGGTTGTCCTTCTTCCCAGTGGTGGTGTGAGGACAGGAGAGTTTCTTTTTTGTCACAGTGGAAACTGCCCCTTAACTACAGCCCATTGCCCAGTGTCACCATCTCTTTATCTTGGACTGGGAGGTGGAGTCAGCCTGGGCTAGGAGGACTGTTCCCCTCGACAGACATTCATATCAACACAACAGCTCTTGTGAATACGGTTTGCAGGACTGGTACTTGGCATACAGCTCTTTTTACTGTCAAACAATATCTTTTTTTCTCCCAAAGCTGCTTACATGCTATGACCTTGCACTAAAGCCCAAATGAAATGCCTCACAATTTTCCTAAATACTATCTTTATTCATATGGCTCCTGTATGAACCACTGCTATGCAGTTAATGCTGTGCAGTTGTTTCTACCCTAAGACCTTTTAGCCAAGGGTTTACAATTTGGCATCTGAGGTCTCAGCCTGAAAATTCATCTTTGTTTTTGTAGTCTCCCCAAGAGTCTGTTTTAAATTGATATAAACATTTCGATAGCTTAAGAGTGCAAAAAATGGTCAGTCTCCCTTTCCAGCTGGAAAACAAGCATGTTTCTTTGAGTCAAAGTATTGCATGTTGTTGGCTAGACTAGCGGCTGGTCTCATCTTGGCTTGGTTGTGCAGATCCAGGCATCTGCATAACCTTATGGCACATCCAGAAAAAAAAATAATTTAAAAAACTCCTTTACTTGACTGTGCAATATTGTTTCTCTGTAGTGCGCATGGGTCTCCCCTCTTCCCCTGACACATGTCATGCACAAATACCCCCATATTCTGCAAGAGATGCTAGGAACCTGTTGATTTTCTTCAGCATGCGGAGAAATCCCTCAGTAACATAGCTCACATCTGCCAGACCAAAATTCATATGCTGTACTAAAAATTTACTGACTAATCAAGACAAGAGGGAACAGACCTCTGAAAGAAGCAAGCAAGGACCCCAGCAAATGCTTGCTCTACCTCGATAAGCTGCTTGCTTATGCTGCGATGTCTCAGATCTGGATTTCATTACTGGGGTTAGTTCCCTGAAATCTTAGTGCAGCAAATCAAGTCTGTATGTGTGGATTCAGGATGGGAAGGAATGTTATTAATTGCCTGCATGCATTTGCATTATTCTTTCATCTCCCACCTTGGTACTTTTCTCCTCCTGAATCCAAATGGTGACATTTTTCTTTCCTGGTGACATAAAGTTTTCACTTTGCTTTCATTCAGTGCTTACTTAACTTTGGTGATTCTCTTTTCTCTTAGTCATTTTCATAGAGTTCTGTATTTCTTACCAAGGCTTCTTACCTCCGCAGAAGGTAGTCAGGAGAGAGCTCCAGACCCAGGAGCTGCTTTCCTCAATTACTTTTAGAGTCACGTTTGTGGATTTTGTTAACTATCCAGCAGAAGAACTAATTTTATTGTTCAAAGGGCAACCACAAGTTTTGTCTGTCTATAGGAACTGCAATAAACTCTTGGGCTGAAGAGGTGAGACTCTTAGGAAAAGGGAACAGTGGTGTGCCTCTTTCTGCTCTGTTTGAAATCGATAGTAAAAAGAGAAGCAGTTAGGGGTTTTATAACAAAACAGCTTTGCATTAGAAAATTACACTGTGGCAAAATTCTGTGTAGAAAGTGGCTGGGTTAGATGCAGTTTTCCAGGAAAGGTTCTCCAGCCAGGATGGTGTTTCTGGTCACAACCCAATGATGCCATGACCTTGTCATTGAGACGCATGCGTAGGATGCTGGAGACACTACGTTCCTTGGTGGAATAAAGCCTCTGAATCTGTGTCTCCCACTACCGGGGGCTGCCCTAAATATCTGGCTATTTTTAGATGAGTCTCTTTCTGTGGCTGCTTTTCATAATAAGAAAAACCTTTGAAGGATTTGTGTTTTATCCCTATGCACAACAGGAATTAAAATAAATAAATAGATTTGAAATATTTAGACATGAAGAGAGAAGAATTTCCTGCCCAGCTTTTGCTAAGCAGCGTACGTGGCTTTAATGCAAACTGGGTCTGCTCCTGGGTACCCAGCAATGTTTTCTTTTCTTGGAAATGACTGTGGTAAAGCACTTTTAAAAGCAGGACCCCACAAAGCAGATCTGCTGTTTCCAAGGTCACTGTGCAATCATCTCCCCCACGCCATAGTTTTTTCAGATGAACTGATATGCTGCAGCTTAACCAACCTCTAAGAGAAGGCATTGCTCTAGCTCAGGGGCTGCAGCATCATGGAGGATACAGCCAGCAGCAGGGCAGCAAGGTGAAGGTGGCCTCTAAGTGTCTGATGCCCTGCAAAGCTCCTCAAAGTAAATCCAGAAGTCAGGATCTGGCACTAAATTAGCAAGCTTAGCTCTGTGCATACACCTGGTATGTCACCCACCTGCTGCCCCTTCTCTGGGCTTACGGGAGGCTGTGCCCAGACACCAGCAACTGCTTTTCCTCTGAACCTTCGCAGGTCAAGCGAGCTAATGGGGAAACCTGCAGGGGATCGAAGAAGCGACTTTTGTCAACAGGCAGCCATGCTATGTAGACTTGATAAATATGTGCAGTGCTAATTCGAAGCAGATTCCTGCTTTGCCACAAGCAGAATTCCTCCAAACCCTGCCATCAAAAACATTATGTCACAGCTGTGGAGAAGCCTAACAAACACAGGAGAAGTTGGGGTCATGTCAGGGTAACAGTGCGGTGGAGGCTGTAAGGAAGTGATTGAAGCCCTGTTCCATGGCCTGATGGGGTTTGTCATTAAGAAGGATTTCACAAGTGATTTGCAGCCAATTCCCTGGGTCCGATTGGTACTTTCCAGCTTAATGCAAACCAGTGAGGAAACCAGCTTCCAGACCTAGTTAGGCCAAACTACCCAGGGAGGTTGCAGGCAAGAGACAACATAACATCGCCTGGGGCTGCGGAAATGCAACTGAAACTGGGATTGGTTTGTAAGGAGATCATTAGGTTCTCTCTCCCCATCTCCAGCAAACAGCTTTTATCTTGTCTCCCAAAATAGCAACCTCCCATCCTTCAAAACAAACCAAAAAAAAAAAGCAAAAACCTCTTGAGACAGGCACACAGACAAAGCCGACAGAAGTGGAACACAAATCTGATCGAAAACAGATTCCAGCGTCAAGTCCAAAGCTGGTTTCAGCCCATTTCTTCTTAATGGGTAAAGTTAAGAAACTGAGAAAGCAAAGTAATTACCCACCCATCAGATTTTACTGACACTAAGCCTCTACACATTTCTGACACACACAATTCCTGCAATTTGATCAAATCCATCTCTGTTTAGTGCGGCACATCAATTGAGTTGATCTTGGGAGGCTCTGGCTCATTTGCTTCTGGATTTACAGCTCAAGGAAAAATGATAAAACAATGCTAACTGGGGTGGGCTTTTGTTCCGCTTCACTCCAACCATCCACCTTCCCTGTTCTGATTTCATCTCCATCCCTCTCGTGGCCTTCCCTTGGCCTGCTCCTTCTGCAGGTCAGTGATTCATCACACAGGAGGACACAGATGTTCTTTACAAAGAAGTGTTTCCATGCAAGCTGATATTTTTCCTAGAAAAGAGGGCTGGGGATGAGGAATGAGATGGGGAGGAAGAATTTACCACCTCAAAAGGCCTGAGAGTATGTATTGCCCAGTTTCCAGTAGAGTTTGTATGATGGTGCCTGTACGACACACCAGCAGCCCTAGGGAGCAGGGCTGACTGCCGGATTCACACCCGCGAGGCTCCGAGTAGGAAACCTTGGGGCATGTGGCCTGAGAAAAGAGACAGTCTCTCTGAGCAGCTGATCCATATGGATTTGGCGGTCCGCAGCCAGTCATTGTGCTTGATGGCTGTACTAGGATTTAGCTATGAAGCACGCAGAGGTTGTTTTGCAAGCTGCCCTCTTACCATTCAGTAGAACCTCATCCAAATTCCTCTGTCAGCCCTTGCATTTCTTGGAAAACAGCCATGGTCCTCTTCTGAGGTCTGGTTTGTGGACACTTTTGATTCCAAAGCGAGAATTCCCACTCTGCCTTTGAATCTCAGCAGTGCGGAGGTAGCGCCAAAGAAGTTTGGAAAGGGAAGAGACCAGTACCCAGGTCAGGCCCTGGTAGGCCACTTCAGTGCAGCATCACAACCCTAATTCTGCCTGAATGTGGTAGCTGAAGCTCTTAGAGATTACTTCATGTAGGTCACCAGCAAATGTTTTCTGAAGGACATCTCCTAGCGCTTCATCTCGTCTAATTTTAAATATCCCTAAAGATAGGGCTGGCATCATTGCTTCCTTTGGGAGATGAATTACACAGGCTGATATAACTCAACCTTGGGAAGATTTTCTTTTCTCTCCCTAGACTCTTACCAGTTACAACAGAAAAAGCTGCCCTTGGTATCAGATCTCCCATGATTCCAACCTCTCCTGTCAAGCACTCCAATTTACAAAAATTAATTATGGTGCATCTAAAGGCCCTGTTACAGTGTGCTATGCAAGAAAGTAGAATCAAATCTATCAAAAGGGCTCTGGTCTTCAGGTTAAACAGTGTGGCAAATAACCAGATTAGCAGCAAAAGGGATGTAGTTTTAAACCACACTGACATTTCACTTGAGGTATGGAAAACTGGCAGACCACTCATATGACAGTGAGGCAAAACTGTCTATGCAAGCATCCTTGACACCTGAGATGTCAGAGCCGAGCTACAAAACCGAGACCTGGTTGCATATATTTAGTATCTTAACTGTTCCCTTCCTGAGATCTGGGCTACTGATTGTTGCCTGAGTATCAAAGAACACAGAAAAAACGATACTCTAAAATAATGAGCAGCAACATGCAAGTAAACTCATGCTTTCTTAAACACAAACAGCTCTGTGGCATTGAAGTATTTTTGTCTTAAGTGGAGCTGAGACACCAGCTTCGATGCAGGGACAAGCTGCCTTGTTCTTTGGCTTGCGAGCCACTGGAGAGGCTTCCTTCCTTCCTGAGCTCTGGATGCACTGAAGGCCCACGCCAGTGTGTTTAGGAACATGTTGGTCTCATCTAGACAGTTTTCACCAAACCAAAACAAATGAAGGGCTGCATTAGTTTCCCTCTTAAGCCTCCTCCAGCTCTACTGACTCAAATCACTGCAAACAAATCATTTCCGTGAACAAAGATTTCCGGGAGGAAAGACAGGACTCAGAGCGGATCCACATGGCATATGCTGATAATTCCCACCAGTTGGGCTTAAAACATCTTTTATCAGATCTTATAAAGGTCATTCTGTACTGTTCAGTGCTTAAGGACATCGTACAGCTAGTTTGGGGGTTTTCCCAACAGTCTCGTGGACAAGTGGCTGATGAAGCAAGAAGAGAGACTGGGGAGTCACCAATTTAGTCTGCGGATGGTAGAGGAGGGATGTGAGTGAGCATCTTCCTCTCATTTGATACACACAGGCAGAGGCTGAATGCTGGCAGAGACCGTATGACGCTTTCAAAGAAACACGCTTTTTGCCAAACCAGAGTTTCAGGGATTTCATAACTTCTCTTCTTCACTGGTCATTTTAATGTCTGTGTCTCTAGGGTATCCATCTTACTTTTTTCCAAAGTCTTTTACTTAGGATGAATTCTCATATTTTAATGTCAAAGGAGTAGTCTGACATACAGAACAGTAATTTAATTGACTTAGTAGTTTGAAATACTGTGTCACTTGTTAATGTTACCTTATGTTACGTGCAAAATTTCTCTGCTAATGCATGTTCTGGCTAAGAACTTAAATAGCCAGGCTAGGTGAATTTCAAAGTTATCATCCCTCAACAGCTATGTAAATTTATGTATATATGGCAAGTGGAATTGTATTTTGGGTTAATACTGGTCAGTGCTTTAATTTGTGTGGTATGGCCAAGGGAAACTTAATTTCCCAACCTCTTTAACTTGAGGAACTTTCATTTTCATCTGCTTGCTTTTAATTCATGCGAGTGTTATTTTCCAAGCCCTCATGGTACCAAAGCTGTTGCTCAGAAACAAGTCTGTCTGCTTTAAATTATTATTGAAAATTGTTCCATAATTATACTTTAAAGATGATGAGATCTGTGGCTCTAGCAGTACAGTCTGGGTGCCTGTACAACCAGATAACCAGAACAGATTTTCAACACGTGTGAAACCAGCAGTATTTTATCAAATTCTGGCAAAAATTTCATTTTACCACTGATGGTCATTCCCGATAGGAACTTTTACGGAAACCTGAGGGAAATCTCGCCTTAATATTTTGTGTTGCCAGCTTTAAGTCTGACCTCTACTGGCAGCCGGGACGAAGTATAGGCTGATGTATGTACGGGCTATGCATTGCTTTCTAACCACTGAACTAAGGGCAACTTCTCGCCTACAGAAAAATAAACCTCACTGCATTCTCCCTGTCTCCTGCCTTGTGACCAGACTGACCTGCGTGCCACTTTAACATCGCCTCAGTGCACCATGTTCCCTCTACGAGAAGTGCCAGGGTGGTATAGGACACACTCTATGTATTTCCAGCCTGCCAAGAAGTGTGCAATTGTGGTGTGATTAACAAGTTAAAAAATCACCGTATCATATCCACACAGAAAAGAAAATGATGGGGGTTTTTAAGATCTTATGGCTCTTGTCACTTCAATAGGAAAAGATAAGAAAAGTATAAAACTGTATGGAAGAGAAGACCTGTTGAAAACGTCTCTACTACTGCTCTAGCTTAAAAAAAAAGTCCATTCTCCTTGACGAAATATCCAGACTGAAGCAGCTTTACTCTTATCCTGAGTATAGGCAGCCCCTTTATCCCAGGTTAAAAGTCCGGTATAAATGTTAGAACTGGGTAGGAACAAGAGAGAAATCACTCTTGCATCAATAGAGATTTACTACTTGTTTTTTTCATGAGAGGTCCTGGCTCATATCAAGATGGATTTCAATAGTGACTGATTCTTTCTGTGCACATGAGCAGGTTGGGGAATAGTTCTTGGAATAGAGTTTGCACAACAATCGCTTTCATTATTTGCAGCTGTACAGAACATGTAAGTTTGAAAGAAATATAGAGGTGCCAAATTCAATCCCATTGATGTGTGAGCGAACACGGTGTTTAGTGCTGCGCTGTGACACACATGAAGTCTGAATTACTGCTGTTGACTTTTCAGCCTTATATGTCACCTTTGATAAATAAGAGAATCTGCTGATAGCTACTTAAAATAATAAAGTAATTTAGTTTTAAGAGTTTTAAAACATTCCTTCCTTAGCATCCGAAACTTTCTAAGTAACTACTCACCGCATACAAATTACCCTGCATAGAGCAATTCTGGTTAGATTAAAGGGAACTGAACGTAGGGGTTTGACAAGCTGGAATCATCACTCGATCCATGGTTTACTGTCTGTAGCTATGAGGAACTGCTGGGCTGACATGCAATAAAAATACCCAGCTATCTGTCCGTCAAGACAGAAATACGCTCCCAGGAGTTCACCTGTAGTGACAATTCTGAGTTGACGCAGGGACGCAGGGGAGCCTGGAAAGGACCCAGCGGGGGCAGACCCAGCTGGCCTCCTGCCTTCCCATTTTCCCACCCGGTGCTCTGCAGAAAGGGCAGAAACCTTGGCAAGACTCACTTCCAGATAAATGCAATATTATATCTGAAGACTGAGTGGCAGTTGAGTCCTCCGGGAGGGGTGAAGGGCAGGCAGGCGGTGTGCTGTGGTGGGCTGCAGTGAGAACAGACGGTGAACCCCGGGGCCAGAGCCACCCCCAGAGGGGAATGTCAGGCTCTTGCAGGGGCTGCTCCCCGTGGTGGTTCATCTGGAGACCACTGTGTGCCCTTCTTCCTCTTCTCACTCGCAGCCTTTTCTGAAGAATGTGCCCTCTCCTCAGGATGGTCAAGTCAAGGAAGAATGAAAGCTATGTCTGGAGCGCCTATGAAGTAATCCTGTCTGGGAATCATTGGAAACACTTGCATCTGCAGCCCTAAAGCTTTTCTCAGGAGGCCACATTGGAGGAGAGGCAAAGACAGTTTCATACCTCACATTTTTTTTTTATTCCCTTCCCCCCTCCCCCCCCAAGTCTTTAGCACATAGTGTGTTCTCTTTTTTTGTGTGTCTCGTTCCCACTGGGTCTGCATATTTGCTAATCATGGAGATACGCCAGGTCTTCTCTTTCCCAGAGGAATTGCCATAGTTTGGATCAAGAAATGACAACATTCCCAGCCTTTTTTCCATTGACATGAGATTACTGCGTTTCCTAAATACTTCAAACTGTGCTTGAGTGCATGGCAGATGATTGCAGATGTTGCCACCTCTTTTCCCAGATTTCATGTTTATTTTATGGCTGTAGATCTAAGTTCTCAACTTGTCACCCAGTTACAAAGAAAGGACATGTCCCCTCACTACATAACTCAACATAAGCACAGGGTGGTGATATCTCTGTCATTCTTTAGGACTCCACACTCTGCAGTGCCAGAGGGGAAACAATGGCTCTGATTAATGAGCTGCTGCCGCCAGAGACCAAACAATTTTGACCTAGAGTTGCTTTCTGTGACCTCTTCCCATAAATCTGCAGCTGATACAGTGATCCATATCATGGGCCGCCAAGAAAGCACATGGCATTGCACGCTCAGGGAGTTGCCTTTGAGCAGGTGTAGTGGAACTCCAAAGGTTACGTTTTGATTACGGAAAAACAGGGAAAAGTTCCTGTGAATTGACACAGGGGTTTTGAAGCATCAGCACACAAAGCAAGAAGGTGGCCTTGCTGAAGAGTTTTTGCTGATTGCAGGAGGAAACCAGAGTGACCCTGTGCCGCTTCACCAGGAAATGCTGATGCATCTGTGGGTGAGGAAAAGCCTGGGAGGAACAAATCCCAAAGGCCAGGCCAATGTCTTATCTTATCTTTAAACACTTGCTCTACTTAGCAGTTGTTTTTACTGTGCTGTTGTTGATGTCTCCTCAGCTTGAGACTAATGATTGAGTTTTTTGTTGTTGTCACTAGGATCATTTACTCCCAAACTACTGTCTCTGGCTGAACTACATCAAACTTCTATTTGCAGCAGGCAGAGAAGGAGAATGGGTGTGAACTACTCCCCTTGCTCGTGAGTCAGCTAAACAAATACTGGCTTCTCTGGCTTGGAAAATTAAGGAAAACACGAAGCCTGTTGCTTTGCCAGCAGATGCTCTCGAGTTAACACTAGCATTCAAATATCCTGAAAGAATCTTAGCCATCTCTCCCAGTGAGTTTGCGATTATTAATTTAAGTTTGGATGAACCTCTTCAGCTTCTGTAGGAATGGAAGCTCTGGCTCTGGCCTGCAGGTTGCTAGTTCTGTGCCCACACACAGCATTTCTGTTGCAGGACCACTCTGGAGGATTCCTGGTTATTTCTAGGTGGAAAACAACAGGAAGGGAAGCTTCTTGTAACCACTCCCCTCAAACAAAAAAATTCAAAAATCTTTAAGAGTTACTGAACCATTTTCCTTGAAAATCATTCTGCTTGAATAGCAGCAGCGTAGGCAAGGGAGACAATTTTGGCAAAAGATAGTGATCGGTATTCAAGGCACCCTGGGGCCCACTGCATGTGGGCTCTTCACTCTTTGCTTTTCTCACCTAGATGATGTGTTGGGTTCGCAAGAGCCAGCAGAGGAGCACCCTTTAGCATGCTGGGACCAGTTTCCAGGTGAACCCTGCGCTCTACTCATGTCCCTGTCGCTGAGGCTGGGTGAGGTGGGGAGCACTCACAGCATCCAGCAATCCCACGGGTGGGCTTCCCAGCTGGCAGGAGAAGACGGTGGGTTGGTCAATGGCCAAGTGCCATTGAGGTCCTGGTCCCAGGGCAGTGCATGGAGAAGCAAGCTGCATACAGATCATGAGCTGTGCTTTCCTGGTGGATCCGCAGCCCATTTCCTCTGCACTTCCCAGAGACAGGCTTTTCAGGGAGATCTTGGGTATCTTAATCATCTGTTTTCTTTGTCTTTCACCCTCCAGTTGTGAGAGCTGCCACATGTCTGTGTTTTGGATTCCTCAGCAAAGGTGGTGGAACTGTCTTATTTTAGTTTGCCCGCTGTTTGGGCGAAATAATTCTTGATCTTGCAATTACCTTGGAAGTTTCATGTAACTTAGATACCCAGTCCGAGCACACAGAGAATAGCTTGGCCACCAGCCTCCAGCACATGGAGCATTTGTGAAAGTGACATTGCTGCCTCGTGTGAGACTAGGACTGAGACAGGGTGTAAACTTCATGTCCTCCTCTAGGAAAAGCAGTTCAGCAGGGAATAAAGCAGTGACCTACGGGGGTTCAGCCTGATGAGGAAGTCACAGCCCCCCTACGTTAAGTGCTGTAGAGGTGTGTAGGAAAAGATGAGGGGTTTATATCTTTACAGACAAGTTAAATTATTATCCTTGATACACACATGGAGTATTGAGGCTTAAGAGAGCAAATAACCTGATCAAAACCAACTCCCCGATCAAATCAGGAGAGAAATGAAATGGGAGAGAGGCAATCAAACCACATTAGGTCTAGAGGGTAAGTTACTCTCAAACAGCCCTTTCTGACCTACACATTCCCCAGCTGCAGCCCATCACGGGGGCCTTTGACCTCTATGCTGACTGGGTACCCATCAGGTGGCTTGAGACAGAGCTCACTAGCTGGCAGAAAAGAAGAAAATTGAAAGGTTTGTTCCTGACTTACAGTCAAGATATTCACCATAATAGCATCCCTTCTTCTTTGCTGGTAAAGTCAATGCTAGGATTAATATTTCTTCTAGAAAATTTTAAATTTTTAATAGAGAATATAAGACATTTTATTAATGTCAATGCATGAGTCTAGCAGAATCAAAAATTGTATGTCCAAATTCACAAAGAAAAGAAGGGGAGGGGAGGTTTTTTAGTTATTTGCAACTGTATTTTTAAGCCTTTAAAATAATAGAAAATTACTCGATTCTAACAAGTGAGAGCTGATTCCAGGAGCTGAAAATTTAATAAACGCATCAAATATTGCAAGGCGTGTGATACAATAATGCTGGTAGTACTGTCATGTCTTCTCTTTTCATAGGGGGTAACCTTAAAATAAATCCTAAAATGACTACAAGCCATTGGTTTAAACACACACAGCTTTTCAACGAATCCTTGAACTTTCTAATTCCAGTGAAAATAGGATTTCCTTGGGGATATAGTAATGAAAATACCCTTTGAAACAGGTACCTGTTCATTTTTCAGATGTGCTCACACTGTGTTTGTGATGAGGCAGCCTGGCACCTCAGAGGACAGTGCAGTGTCTGTCCTTCATGCCATTTACTGCTGCGGACACAAAGTCATTGGGAGACTGAGCTCACTGAGCTCACCAGTTTTCTGTGGCAGGCAGCATAGGTAACAGCTCCTCATCTGCACGATCCATGTTACTGGAGATTACTGGTGACCAGGGCCACACGCACTGTTTGTACAGCCCCCATTGATTCCATAGTGGTTTCAGAGCACAGATTATGCTCCCAAGCCAGGCTCGGACTCAGAAATGCTTTAAAGTAAGCATGGCTCACAAAAGTGTCTCCAATCTATTGCCAGCAATGAACAAAACAGTTTTGAAATGCTGTGTATATGCTTCTCCCCTTCCCCCACTAAAATCAGCTTTAGAACTCTGACTTCCAGTCCTTTCTAATGGGACCTGATGTGTCCTAGGGCCCAGATCTACGCACAAGAGTGACTTTACACACATGAATAGTCCCTGGAGTTCAACCATGTGCAAAAAGCTATTTGTGTGCTCGAGTCATTGTGGAATCTGGGCCTTAGTCTAACCTGCTTCATTTAGCTGTCACCACAGTAGACTCCAGTTTGCCTAGCAATTATTTCTTTTGTCATCTGATGCAGAGGTTAGGTGCTCTTCGATACTGTTCTTTCAGCTTTCCCCTCGTCTGTGTGCTGCAGTGCCCAAAAGGGATACGTGGATGTCTTAATCAGATATCATATTGACGTTAGCTGTCACTATGTACGATACCTAGATACGTTCAATCTCACAAGCATTTGTGAGTGCTGCTTTGGGGCTAGCTACCGGGTAGTTACAGTGCCTAGAAGATGCTTGAAGGAAGGCTGTTACAATAACAGGCAGAGATTAAAAATAGTTTTTATCCATGCTCACTGATGGTCCCAGCATGAACAATCAGGCATTTGCTTAGCGTGGGAGGGATCTCTCTCAGCCAAGTGAGATAGAGTTAGAAATCATCTGACAGATAGTTGAGGGATGTCACACATTACCCTCTGCCTGGAGATCCTCCCGTATATAATGTTGGCTGTGCTGCAAAATCAGATTATCCAGGGAAAACAGTTTTCAATATACTTTTCATCCCTGGATAATGTATCAGTCAACCTTTCACACTGCACTCCCAAGGATTTGTGCGGTTGTGCTACGTTTGGGGTTTTCACTGTCAAGAGCAGAATGGTAAAGTCTAAACTGAAGTAAGAATAAAGTCTCAGAATTATAAATGGTACAGTAAGGCCCTGGACAGAAGGTCTGTCCTGACTTGGGGCTCTTTCTAGGGGCTCTCTTCAGCCTGGTGACGCTATGCTTTTCAGTCTTGCTTTGCTCAACTTGCATTGGCAACAAGTGATTAAGCACAGGAACCTAACATCAGATGTAACACCTCACTTCCTAGGAGCAGCCTGTCTTTCTCCCTTGGTTTACAAAGCAGATGTTGTGCTAAGAGCTGTTTGTAGCCCTGAAGGAGGCGACAGGTTCTCTGCTAATTCTGCAGTATTACCGCCCTAGCATCTTATCCCAAACCACGCCAGAGGACCTAAGGCAGAATGCTGCACCAGGCTGCTCACCCAAGCCAGGCAGCAGTGTTGCCTTACCCAGGAAAAGGGCAGGGACAGCTGTGGTACAGATGCTGCTTCCTGGGCCTTTGGACATCAGTCTGCAGACAGAGACTGCCCGGCAGTTTGTTCTCCGCACAGCTTTGCTATGGTAATGACATGGCTGGCGCGAGTACTTGTTTTTAATTTTATGACCCTTGTAGCCCTAGGGCAGGACCAAAATTATTTAGCAGGGAAGAGGAGAATGTTATTTTAGGAATGGACATCGTCATTTGAGCTGTGCAATCAGAGCACGTTAGCTTCAGCAGGACTTGGTCCAGCAGCATGCGTCTCCCACCCCACTCTGGGCAGGTTGGGTCCTGGGTTTATGGTGTACCACAGAGTATGACCCCAGAGAGTTCTTCAAGTCTGAGAGTTTTTCTATAAAGTGCAGAGCAACTGGGAAAAACTCTTTTGGAGAAGTGTGAGACATTTATTGATTAAAGCCATAAAGCTGAAAAGAAATACTTTAAAATGGTGAGCACTCGCGTTCATGCTAAGAAGAAGGAAAAGCACTGTAACTGAGCTACATGGCATGTTTAAACTATGGTTTTCCATGGGATGCCAACACTGGGTTAACTTTGCCCTTCCCAGTACTAAATCGCACCTGCCTGTGTTTCACAACACCTGCAATCAAAAGCTTACCAGCAAGTAAGACGCCTGCACACAATGTCCCTGAAGACTCAGTCTTTGTACAAGCTAAACATTATCCACCTGCAACCCAGGCTGCCCTGGCACTGCTGGCCGGTGTGAATGACAATCCGAAACTAAACAAACGCTGGGGTGCAGGATGTGGAAAAGGAGGGTGTGCGCTGCTGAGCACGCAGCCTAGCAGCCTACGTGCCTGCTTCTTTCTGCAGGAGGTTGCTTGCAGCATCCTAACGCCTTCTTAAAGCCACGAGTCTCCTCAAATACATTAAACAAATATGAAAGTGGAGTAGATTGCTTTCTTCCCATCCAACAGGCCCTGGGGCTGTCCCCAGCTTTGCCTCCAAAAAATGAAGTGTCTAGCTTTGAAGGGACCATGGAAGGTTAAAAATTCTGTGAGGCATCATCCTGCCAGTTTTGGCATTTAGGCATCCTGACGTAGCACAGCCTAACCTTTCCTCCCACTATTCTCTCAAGTTTGCCCTCAAATTTTTTTTTTTTTTTTTTTCCTGAGTGAGTCCACTCAGCTTTGGTCTGGTGTGCTAGTAAGGGCACACGCTGTGCTTATATAAACCCTCTGTCACCTGCCAGCAGCGATCAAATGTGTATGTGGCAGAGGAATTTCTCCTCCTGTCCTCCATGGGGTAGAAAAGCACTGAAATTACACTTTGCTTATTCTTTTCTTCAGCTCCCAAAGCCAAAATAAACTTTGGGAAAGAAGTAGCTCAGGATAAACAGAATAATTGAAAAATACTTTTCTTTCTTTTAGCAAAACCAGTCTCAAATATTATAAAAGCCCAAGGACTGCATCGATCTCTGGTCACAACAGCTCAGGTCTGTTGCCAGACGCCTGGCACTGCACTCCAGACCCCTCCAACCGTGTCACACTTGCTCATGAGAGGTAAAATTCAAGCCTGTTCAAAAGGCCAGCTCGAGACATCAGCTAAGCCTCCCTAAGCCCTAAGAACAACTGAAGGCACAAGAGGAAAGAAATAAAGGATTATTTCAAACCCCAGGATTTTCTAAGTCAAAGCAGCACCTGGCTGAAGTCACAGCACAAACAGCCCAGAGCAGACCGCGGTAGAAGCTGTGTCCTGGGAGAGCTACACAGGATCCAAACAGCCCTCAGCCAGCAAGTTAAATGACACTTGACAAACATATTCAAAGCTGTTGGCCGTTTTTTGGATTGTTTTTGCAAAGCTCAGCACACGGTCTTAAGAGACTGAAATACCTCAGCACTATGAAATAACACACGCCAAAAGCTCAGCCCATGCTCGGGGTGAACTGGTTGTTTCTAGAAACTGGAGGGGACTCAGAGGCAAGGGCAAGGGCATATTTGCCTGATAGTGTCTCCTCCTGCACTGTTTGGGGCTTTTTTCTGTAGATTCTTTGGTGAATGTGATGCTGCACCCTGCACGTTTTATCCTGAATGTGTTTAGGAATAACGATACTTCTTAAAAGAAACAGGGGAACTGCAGGGCCGGAACCCACTGGCTACTTTGCTTCCACAGCGTTACACGTTAACCGCAGAGTTTAGGTAGGGCCATGGTAAATACTGTCACACAGATCCACTGGAGAGAGTTTGGGTTGGCCAGACTCCAACGTTTTATTCTGCAAAGGACTTTGGAGATAGAGCTACAGTGTCATCAGTTATGCAAAACTGGGGTGGGGGTGGGGGTGTGCAGGGATATCTCTGGTGCTGAAGCAATGGCCAGAGATCCATGCAAAGGGTCAGTACGCCTTCCAAGGGAGTCCAGCAACGTGCTGTCTGGGTAGCATCCCCTTTGGGAAGGATTCTGTGGTGCCATGAGCTTGGTTAGCCGGCCTACGCCGAGGTACTGATGGGGATTTGAATGGCTCATGGATGAAGCCAGACTCCCTGAAGTGGGAGTGATTCACTCTCCGCACTGAGGGAAAGTGCCAGGCTAAGAGCATTTTACTCAAATCCAACAAAAAAAGAAATGAGAGTTGGGAGGCAGGAAAACCACTGTTTCATCCAGTTGAAAAGTTAAACCCTAATATTTCTCTTTTTGCTAGATATGTTATCTTCACTATTCTGCTGAGAATAATGCCTCTGTTATAAGCCCAGCTAAAGATTTCTGGTTTATCAAGTTCAAGGCAAAGGAGAAGATATGGATTTGAAGAGCAGAAGGGGAAAGAAAACATACAGCTTTAATGTCAGAGCTTTGGAAATTGAGATACTTATCTAAGTCTGTTTTCTCCTTTCCTTGATTATGTTGCTTTGAATTTGGACAAGGAAACGAGCCCCGCCAACCTCACTTCTGTTTCTTCTCAGTTTTGCTTTCTGAAAATTATATCATCATAGAGGTACACTCAGACGTGCATCTCACTGAGGACAGTTTCACATTCAGAAGACATTTCCTGGGCTGGGAGATAATGATGAGAGAGACCTTTATCACCACTGTCATTAAAGACCGTTGTCACCAGAGACCTGACAAACCTTGTTACACTAGCACTGATGATGGTGTCCCAGATAGCACGGCAAATTTGCCTTGGAGCGTGACACCAGTACACAGCCACAACGCCCACAAAGCAAGCAGCTCGCTATGAAGTTCAAATGTAGTATTTGTGAACGTTGCTTTGTAAAATGGCAGGCTTTTGATTTGCTCTTAATATAGTACATGCTTCACAGTTGTGAATCAAAGATTTGTCCCCACAATTATTGTTTTCTCTTCTTCCGTTGATTAAAATGTAATGTATGAGTTCACACATCAAATTATTTCCCAAAGACCTGACTCCTTCCACTTTTATATGTGTGTAAAATCCTTTTGAAACAAACCTGTTCTAAATCTGCAATAATTCAGTAATAAAGCTAGCTCCACATAAACGGAGAGAAAGACTATTAGCAGAAATGCAGGTGCTCAATGTTAGAAAAGAAAGAGATGAATAAAGGAAACTAAAAACAAACTAAAGGGATCTCGCAACTAACTCCACACTCAACTGAATTGCATCAGTATAAATGCAAGCACTGTGTGGGCCCCCAAATTAGGAACTATTTACACAACAAAAAGCTTGCCTCAGCTGTATTGTGCCTGTTCTAACCATACTGAATAGCCTGTCTAATGATCATTTCTTCTTTATTTGGGTCAGGTCTTGCTGAGGAAAAATTGTTTGAGAAACCAACGCTAAGCATTGCAAAAGAACACATTGTCATCTTACCAGGAGACACCCTAAAAATAAAATGCAGGTAAGGATTGCTCCAGCAATGCTGGATTTCCTTTGTTGTATCGATTACTTTGGCACAGTACAGATTCTGGGTAGAATGGAGCAAGGACTGCTGCACAGCCAGCTGGGAAGCTGTGCTGTTTACCCCCACATGCATTTCTGCATGGAAGAGAATTGGATGGGCTGTAATAGCCCAGGGAGGGAAGTCTCAGGTCAGCATTCAGCTTGGCCAGATTCTTTATGCTGTAAAGGGGCCCAGGCAAAATCCTGAGTCAGCCCATGGGAAAGCTTATGGGAGGGGGATGTACCATGCTTAAAGACATGGCTGGAAAGTCCTCATTTGAAAATAGGTTCAGATTCAGCTTCTCTGCAGCTAAAATCACTCTTTCACTCCCTGTCCATAAGTAAAAGACGAACAAGATCACCAGGGCATGTCATTAGCTCTTTACATATAAGCTTAAACTTCCTAACCTCAAATACCAGCTAGACTCTAAGATGACAGTTAAATAAACAGCAGTTAGTATGTGTATATTCAAAGACCTGACCTGTTTAAACATATAATATTCTTTAAATCAGAGATAACCAGGACTCATAAAAAAACTGACTGCTGATATTGTAAATTATGGCAGCTCTTCATTTCTTGGCACAGTGTGTAAAAACTAGCTAGGCAAGAAACAAGCAAAATGTTGGTAATGACGTGTGTTTACAGGAGACAGTCTGGAAATGGGGGAATACAGCATTTGGTCACAGCTGACTGGCACATGACTAAGTAGCAAATACAGAGAGTCAAGAGCACTTTCTGCTGTGTCAGAACATACGTTAGCGTGCTCGGACACACAAAAGGCCTCAGACTGAGATGTACGTAGGCGTCACTTGTTCTGAGTGTGACTTATACACTAAACTACTGTGAGAGGTTGGGTTTTAATTCCTTCTGAGCGTGTTGTAGGAGAGAAGGCTTACGGTAATACAGACTATCACAGCTTCTCTCTCTCACACACACATTTTTACATCTTCTTGCAAAGACCCCTTGACTGTAACCAATGCATGGATGGTTTCCTGCAACAGAAGTCACTGGAAACAGTAAGACAAAGCAGTTAGAAGGTATGCTAAGAGGTAGTTTATGCTGACACATATGTCCCTTCTGATTTTTGTCCTGTCTATTTTGTTAGAGTGAAAGGCAAATTGACTCACACTGTGTAAATTTGTGATGTCTTCTGGAATGTAAGGCAGGTTTTTTCCAAATATGTCCAGCTAGCCGTGTGGCTTATGAGGTCAGAACAACTTTACAGTGGTATTTTTAGCTTGGCAAGAAGCAAGCATGATGGCAATAAAGTTTAAAGAGTCCTTTAAAAACTAGACGCAGTGCTTCATAAAACACATTATGTGGACATGAGTTTGGTGTAATGCTCCAGGCCAATTAAATCAATACTTTTCAGCAGTTCTCCAACCACTGCCTTTTTAATCTGTAAGAACATCCTATTTTTCTCATATCACCAGATTAATAAATAGATGAAGAAAGTATTAGCACTTCAGTTCCAAATTGCTTTATGGATGTAAAGCAATAAATCCACACGACAGGTCTGAGAAACAGTACAAGTATGCTAGCACGCTGCCGTGCTAGCATGGGAACAGAGGCACAGAGGCCCAGAGCACTTCAGCTCCTCGACTCGGGTCACACAAGAGCTGGGAATAGAAGCTAGAATGATTTCTGCACTTGGAGTGCAAGACTCCCTGTCTCAGGTCCTCTGCTGATGTCTGTCATCCTGCCTGCTCTGACAGGGCATCTCACACTCACAGATTAGCACCGTCCTGGCCCAAAGGGAGCTCTGAAGTCCTTTCTGCTTCCAGGCAGCATTGGGGCTGAGCAGAGCACAGCACAAGACCGCAGACCAAGCAGATAGCTGCTGAAGACTGTGGTAACTGTGTGAACATCCCTTCTTCCTTAAACTCCACACATTTGAGGTTCCTGGCCAGGATTCCCTGATTTTTGGCAGCCTGGCCAAAGCTACTGCTGCAACTCCCCTCTGCCAGATGTGTGAACATCCCAAAGCAATAGCCAAACTCTCCATCTTCCACCGGGATAAAATATACAGGAGGAAAAAGTGGGTACATGTAAGGAAGCACAGGCATGTGACACCCCCGACCTGCTCTGCAGAGCCATTGCTGGAATTTCCAGCCTGATGGAGACCAGACTGGGTGACAGTAGAAGGGCAGGGACATGATGACATGGTGAGAGTCAAGCGTCTGAATGTGAAGTGGCATTGTTCCATTTCTTGACAGAGGTGGTCATTGTGTCATTAATGACGTTAGTAAGGTAGGGAACGAGCGCTGAGTAGGGACCTCTGCATCAAAAAATAAGTCAGTGCTCTGAAGGACAGGAAGCTGATATGGCGGATGAGGTGGGGTTGTTCAAGTCAACAGTTCATCCAAAACTGAGGGCGAGGCTGTCCACCAGAGAGGATATTCACACTTTTCCCAGTGCTCTTATTCAGCTATGTGCTGGGAATAACCTCAAGAGTTCAGCCCCATGTCCACATCATCTTCAGGAAGGCGACAAAAGGACGGGCTGAAGCGGGGGCCAAGAGGATGTTTGTTTGTCACTGAGTTTGCTGGCAAACGTGTCCCCTTATTGCACCTACTGCACCACTACAAAGCCAGTGGCACAGGAGTAGTTCAGAGTTACTATCAGATAGTTACAGCTATCTGGAAACCTCACACAGCTTGCTTCTTGAATACGTTTGGTATTAGCGTCTCCATACTGAGTCCATGTGTCTAGACCGGAATTCTCCCTGGCAGCACTCGGCTGGGGAAATGCAGAGGTTCATTCTCCTTCCTCAGCTCAGCAAATGCCATCGTGTCAGTGGGAATCCCCTGGGCGAGAAGGAGTGAGTCAGCCCCCTGTCCCTCCCCAGAGAAGTCCATGGATGATGACCCCCATACCCCATGCGTTTTCACATTGACCACCAAAATGGTCTTTTTGTCTGCTACAAAACCACCACAATCTTCATTTCGTAAGCATGTGCAGCATGAGCTAGTACATCACCAGAGCCCTCAAAGTGCAGCCCCGGCAGAAGAGAGCTCCATGAGCTCCTGCTGCCATGCTGTGGCCTGATGTTTCCAGCACAACAGGACTAGCACAGCCAGTGCCTGCCACCGAGCTAACTCAGATCAGTTGAGAGCAGTCTCCGAGTCCTGCAGCACCAGGACTTCTTGTCATTGAACTATGCAGAATTGCATTTGATGTTAGCTGTGATCGTAGATAAGACAACGAACAGGTCTGGTGTGTGAAATGCTGTGTGAGAGCTGCCCTGCTAGCTTTATGTTCCGACTGCCATGGCAAGGTGAATTGACAAAAAAAAATGTGTCTTGAGCAGATATTCTAAGATTTGTAATGTGATTAGTTCCAGATCCTTTACAAAAACAAAGACCAAGTCACTGCTGATTAAGCAAGAAAGGTGATGCAAAGTTACATAAACGTTCTTCTCTCTCCATGCAGCCCTAGTATACAAAAATATAAGTTAATTAAGCTGTTGAAATACGCGAAGTCCTCAGCTTGAAGAAATATATAATTTTATCTGCTCCTTTCTAATGTTTGAAGTGTCTAAAATATAGTGTTATACAAAGAAACTCACGTTCAGGAAGTCTGTTAAAAGAAAAATTAAACTTTACTCCAGGAGCTAGCTTGCTACAGTTCCCACAGACTATTTCAGGAGTCTCCCCTGCTCTGGGGAAGAGTGTGGAGTGAGCCACCTTGATTTCTTATGGGTGGAAACACGAACACCCAGCACCCTCTATTATTCATTTGCAAATGACAAGAGTAGGAACACTGGGAACGCTGGTACCAGTTGACCAGAAGGAAGCCCAAATTTTTTCTGAAGCCGTGACTCTAATTTTGGTGTGTTGTGTTGACAGGGGAGCACCAACTGTAACCTGGCTTCTGAGGGAGAGCCAGAAGGAAGACCCCCGGGTGCACATAAGTAATTGCCACAACACCACAAGGCAAAGCTGCAGCATGCTTGTCATCAAGAAAGTCATAGCTAATGACACCGGTTACTTCACCTGCGTTCATGATGACTTCCCATCTAACGAGGATCTCATGGCCAAGATTTATGTGTTTGTTAAAGGTAAGAGTTTCACTTTGGATTTTTGTTATGGCTTTTTGTAACAGCAGCTGTATTCAGCTGTGGGATATGTGCTAGGCAGAACAAGTAATCCAAGTCAGATGCTTTCACAAATTCCACCTCGCACCGGAGCAAGCACCAGCTTTGACATTTTGAAGAGGCCGGATATATTTGGATTTTCATGCCAACTGAATTCACAGGGACACAGATGTGAGAACCAGAAATTACCTTTCTTATTCATTTTCATGACTTGAAAACTAGATTGTGCCATCTAGTTTTGTGTTATAAATAACTGATAAACTGAGATTTCTTTAAATCTCTTCTCCTTTTCCTTTCCTTTTAAGACTAAATATTTTTATCCTAAAGGATTTTGCTATCGCAGTGCTTTTCCTAAGATTCATCCTGAGTACTCTCTCTTTCCCTTCCTCCCCAGGCGTGAAATGCCCCAACAACATTTTTTGTAGTTCCTCTCTCTCCTACACATTTCTGTACTGCTTTGTCCTTCACATCTGTGACACATACTCACCAAAGCTGGATGACTGCATTACACACATTTTATCGTAAAAAATGGCCCATTGCTTAATTTTTTTCTCTTTGAGCTACCTCTCCCCCATGTGTCAGAATCATTGAGTCCAGATCCAATTATAAATGGAAGCAGAAACTTCAAAGGAGCGTGGCCCTCTGTGATTAAGTGTATATAACATACTGAACAACGATTTCAATAACACGTATATTTGGTAGAAGAATATTCCCCCAAAACACTGATAGTTTTTCAATTCTGCTTGACAAATGCATTACTAAACGACTGAATCATCTCGGGTCTTCCAAGCTGAGATTGTGAGTAGTCTGATGAAGGAGCTGACTTTTAGTGTCTTGAATAGGGGATGACATAAACTCCATTGTTGCTGAATAGGCTTACTATTCACTTCCCCACAGATACTCATGAAAATGAATTAATTTCATTTTTCTAGTAAATGCTATGGTGTGATTCTTTGAGTCCTTTTAGTAAAACAAATGCTAGAGGGATGATCAGTTTTTCTGATATTATTTGAATAGTTCAGCAAACTTACTCTCTCAGAAAACACATGTATTTGCTGGGCAGCCCTGGCAGTCTCATGGTATTGCTAAGGACAGCGAAACCATCATGAGGTGTGACTTCCATCCCAAGGGGACTGTGATATGCCCACACAGCTAAATTCAACTTTGGCACTACTAGGTGAACACACCTGTTTGATTCATGTGGATGATTTTCCTGTCTCTTTATGTCTGTTGAAAATAGTCCCTTTCTACCCTTATCCTGCTTTTCTAGCAAGTCCTCCCCTTATCGGAAAGTAGCTTTTTGGTGTTATTTGTTAGTTCCTGCGGTTATTTTTTCTCCCTTTCTATCTCCTTTTTCTGATTTTTTCTTGTTACTCTAAGCCCATTGCTTTATCCACCCTAGTTCTTGTGCTGAGCTGTTTCCTTTTCTCATTACACACTGCTCCGATGCCCCGCTTCTAATATTGTTAGCCCAGCCCAGTGCCTACGCTTCAGGAAACAGCGCATTGAAAACTCAGTTCTCTATCCTGATTCACTGCCCTGGCTGGCTACCCAGGCCTTCATTGCTCTATGGTGGGAGCACGTGCAGGAAATGTTAGGGATCTTTGGGGACTGCCTGAGCATTTTCCTTAAGAAAATACCTCAAGTTATGAAATGCTTGCTGGTGATGCACTTGGAACAGTGCTCATCTAAAAAAAAAATATCGCAGGATGTCCTCTTGCTTGCCTGAGACTGCTGTGCCAAGGTTCCCCTGAAAAACAGCACTGGATGGCTCTTTTCTCTAAATCACCCTCCAAGACTGTCCTCTCACAGATGCAATTTCACTGTGTCATACGCGCTCCCTGCTCTAAAAGCTCTTCCTCATGACTCCTCTGCTTTAAAAGTTCTTGAAGGAAAAGTGTGTAGAAAATGAACCAGCTTGTCCTGTGGCACTCGGTGAGTGAAGCAGTGAGAAAGGCAAGTCAGCGGGGACCCCTCTGGCCCGCGTCCTAGCGAGCCAGCTGCTCACCCCCCAGAGCAGAGCTCTGCCACGGCGCTTCAGTCCATAAGCTTGCACGTGCCTGCTGGGGTCTGGCCTGCCAGCCTGAGGAAGCTGCTTGGCCCCAGTAAAATGAAGTTATTTATACCTCAGCATGGACTCTGTCCTCACGGCATGCTCTTCCTGCCGCTCAGTCCCTATGGATACTTGTTGAAAGCCAGCAGGCTCTACTGGGGATGAGGAAGCTGTTCTTCAGTGAGGGCTCTATGAACTTGGAGTTAAGCAAGGCATTCAGAAACCACTTATGAATTTCTTCAATATGTAAACATGCTTTTCTGTGGAAATTGGTCTGACAGTGTCTGAATGTCACTGAGACACCCATCAGTTGTCTCCAGCTGAAGAACCCCACAGTGTCCTGCGAGTGCCAGACAAGGGTGAGGTCCCAAAAACATCTCTTGGACATTTTGAGAGCAAGTGCTCAGCAGGGCGTTTATGAGACTGAGCCAGGTGGAGTGAGAAAATGTTGAGCCAGACCCTGAAGGCTGGAGATTCCTCTGAGGTTACAAGCCGTTATTGCCAAAAAAGGAAGGGGAACCGTATTTTTTCCCTTCGTTCCTGGCCTGCTGCTTGACATTGAAATGAGAACATGATTGTATCGGAAGCCCGGCTTATTGGCTATTATTTCCTGTGCTTGCTTCTGTTTTTACAGCCTCCCTGGTGCAGTTTCTAAGCTCTGTCAGAATCTGGCATTCAGCAGCTCTCCCCCCCGGTGCCATTGAGCTGTGAGCCCTGCACATCAGTCAGATCATAAGGGACGTGAAGGCGGCAGGGTCAGCCACCATGCCTCGGCTGTGCACCAGCAGTCTGGAGGCAGGGAGAACTCAGGATCTTCATCCTGAATAATTGCTCCCGAGGCCTTTTCTACTTCCCACTGCAGCTGCAATCCCAAGGATTGTAATTAAAAAGCAAGACAACCCACTTCTGTTGCCCATCTCCTTGTTGAAAACACAAAGTAGGCCCAGGCTGGAACAGAAAGAGTTGCGTGGTTTTTAACTGCGTTGTTTAACTTCATTGCAACTCGGAAGGATAATCTGCAGCGAAATGCAGCGTCTGGCCAAACATGGTGCTGCAGTGCTGAACGGGAAGAGCAGCCAAGCAACTCTGCCATGGTTGCAGTCAGAGAACAGGGTGAACGGGGCAAGCCCACCCCCACTCCACAGAATATGTCGTCTGCTGAGCCAGCTCTCGACCAGCAGCAGTACAGACAAGTCTGCACTGCAAACCAGCTGCCCACGTAGGAGCCCACGCCAGAAGCCTCACGTGGATGGCATTTCCACTGCAAAAGCTGCCAAAGCCAGCAAGCCAGTGTCATTTGCTTCTGTCTATCTTCTGCAATTACCCTTCCCGACCAAATGGATACTTCCCTGTGAGGAACATATTCATTTATTTCAACCGTGGGGACCCCTGTGCCAAAGGAAAGGGCAGGCTGTGTATTTTGTGTTAAAATATAGACAGCCCTTTCCACAATGTTTCCTAGGGCACATATAAAATTTAACATGGCTTAGAGAGGGATTAAAAACAGACAAGCAAAGATTCACTCCATCTTCCCAAAGGGCTATCCCAGGCCCCAGCCTAGACCAGAGTCAGGACTTGCAGCTCTCAGCTATTTGAAATACTGTTACTGTCAGCAAAGCAACTGTCTCAGAGTAAGACAGAGCTTGGTGAATATTTTAAGTGTCTTCCCACCCAGGGCTGCTGGTGTTTCACCGTCTCAGTGTTACTGTGAGTTACAAACATGGCAGGACTGAGGGAGTAATTTGTTTCCCTACATTTGGTTTTCAGCACTGATGTTCGCAGAAACACAGTGTAACTAGAAGATAGCCCTGCAGAGAATTTAAGTTCTGGCTCCTTCTAAAGTTTGTGTGGACACCATGAACTATCAGCACTGCCGTAGTGCAGTCCTGCCAGGAGTCCCGAGCACAAGAACTGGAAATTGAATGTGAAGCAAAACAGACTTTTATAGAGGAGCACAAGTCCTGTTGAGGGCCTGCTGAAGGAAGAAGGGGGATGCATCCAAGCAGCTTGACCTGTCAGAGCATGCATCTCACTGCTTGTCAGCTCCAGCAGCAAGGCATCCCCAAGGAAGGGTATGAGCTCTCCCTTGCTATTGCAGGGAATGAGGAGGAGAGGTGGCACAAGTGTGGTATCGGGGTAGAGTGTCAATCAACCACAGCCTCTTTATCACACAGTACAGACCAGAGATGTGAAGCCCCATCTTCTGCATCCCTTCCCCACCAAGAGAAATCTATAGAAAATGGAAGTGCATGCAAGTACCACTCACATGAGATCATACTTTGGTTCTGATGTTCTTTGAAGCTGATTTCTACCTCCTTAATTCTCTTGACAGTTCACAAAGATAATCTGAATGTGAGAAGCAGAAATGCAGGGCCAGGGTGACAGCCCTGACTCGGGCTTTGGCTTGCTTTCCAGAAGATATGACCAGTGAGAACAAAGCTGGAGCTGCATTTCTTTTTTCTTTCATGCTGGAGACACCAAGACAGCTACACTTGCTGCCAGACACTCAGCAAGCTGAGATAGGCAAACGCTGTCCTGTCTGCTCAGCATGGAGCCCAGCAGATAAGCTGACTGTCTCACTCAGACCGGTGGAAGGGTTTGGCACCATATCCTAGTTAACAGTGTTTAGGGCCACATGACATGGGAATATAGGCTTTGTCACTGTGCAAGACCCTCTCTGTTGTTCCTCAAGTATTAAGGGCTGGATCCAAGGGAAAAGTAAGATGCACTCAATTCTGAACACATTCAGTGTCTTCAAATCATATCCTAAAGGGTCACTTTTAAGTGGAAGAGCCTCGTAAGATGTAATATTGAGTGAGCAGTGTGAGTTCCTAGCACTAATTCAGTGACAGCACTTGACAGCCCAGCAAGAAGAGGTAACAATCCCTTCCTCATTGATAAAGAATTTCTACATGAAAGCCTGACAGCCCAAATCACACATTTCCCCAACTTCTTCCTTCCACTCACTACCTGCTAATTGCTGAGCCTTACCCAAGGTCTGCAGCTGGGAGCAGCTAATGTAGGAGACCTGTTCTTAACGATGGGACTTCAGGTAAAGCTGGTGAATATTTTCTACAAAGTCTATGCCTTTCTAAAATCTAGTGTCGCAGGGAGTCAGAATATATGAATCCATCTGATGCTTAAAACATAATTCCAACCAAAGTTTGGAGACTTGTTTCTTAAAAAAAAAATAAAAAATAAATCCTTCCATATTGGTTTTATTTGTTTGGCTGTGAGAAGCATTTCGCTTTCACAGTTTTTGAAGTAACACTTTTAAAAGTAATATTTTTCTCTACCAATATTCCTGTGTTTCTAACAGTAATCTCCAGGGGAAGAATGTATTTCATTTGACCAAAACAGAATGCTTCATGTTGACTCAGAACGGCTTCTGGGGGTTTTGCAGTCATTTTTGTTTTGCCTGAAGAGAAAATATTCTGCTTTCTGTTTAATCTAAACATTCCACCACCAATTCTTTTCATTGGCCTGCCAAACTGAAAAGACCTTTAATTTCAAAGATTCATTTTCAAAACAAGTGACTTTATAGAAGTTACTCCTGTACCTAGAAGCTTTCATGGGTTATCAGGAGGAATACAACAGACTAGGCAAGTTCCTTGCACAGCATTCCAAAACACTCTGACCAAAGTGTCACTTAATTTCTAATGATCCTGTTAATGTAAAATGTAAAAAATAATTAAAAAAAAAGAACAGACTATAACCTCCTCTCAGTGTTTCTGACTTGATGAAGACAAACTTCATGGGGATTATTTCAAAACATGAACTTAAAGAACCTGTGAAACTCTGCCCAGCCTTCCCAGCTAAGGTATGACTGAATGAAGAAAATAAAGACTGAGGGTGAGAGAATTATCTTTAGCAGGAACAAAGTGAGAAGCAAAATGAGAATGTTCAGCAATTTCATGGGCATGAACAGCCGTGGCTGACTGTCCTCAAAGGCCATTTAGTGCTTATCTTCTCTGTGGGCTGATGGATAGTATCTGAAGGGAGAGGTGATGTTATCTCCACAGCTTTAGATATGATATAAATATCATAAGACAAATGGCCGTCACAGTATATGAAACAAAAGCAGAAGTGAAAAACACCCAGAACCCTGTATAAAATCCTGTCCACGTGTCTCAGGAGGATGTTTCAAATGCACAGGCAGGTGATACAGTGCTGCAAAGTAAAGAGCTGTAGCAGAGAGCCCGAGCCTACAACGTGCTGAGGTCCTGGGGTGCCATGCTGAGGGCTTTGAGGTCCCTCAGCTTCATCAGCTGGTAGCATGGGGCCACCAGCCCGCTGGAGAGTGGGATTCAAAAGGCAAGTGAGCCCGACACAGTTACAGACCTCACCGCTTCCTGGTGGACAGTCACCACCTATATTACAGATCACACTAAACAAAAGCACAGCTGTCCCTGCGAGGCAAGGGGTCCGGTGTTTGTGTTCACACGCTGCCACTGCGGAGACTTGAAGAGAGAAGTGCACACCTTCCCCAGGGAGCCGCGACTACACCGCTGAGTTAAAAGGGACCCTCCCTAAGCTCATCCCAAGCAGCAATTAATCTCCTCCTAGACAGAAGGAGAATTTAAACATGAAGGGCTTCACTGCATGAAGGTAAACAATGTTCTTGTAGGCACTTGACCTTTGAGTCGCTTTTGTGTGTGGCTTGCTTGATTTTGCTGCCTGGCTGTCCCTATGGCCGGACAGCTGGCCCCCTTCCCTCCACCGTCCTGCTGCCTCTGCTTCCTTTGCTTCGCTGGGCGCTGCTGGGTAAGCGGTGACACCCTGGCCTGGCTGCAGTTTCCTGCAAACTTCCACTGACCTGGAGAGCTAGACAGCCAGTCTGAGACCAAAGGGAAGGGGCCTTTCCCTCGCCGCCCAGCTGGTGCTGCAGCTGATTAAGTCCCTAACGTGCTACAGCTCATCTTTCTTCACATATAAGGAGCTTTGCAGCCCATGGGAAATTATCCTTTTTAATTATCCTATGGGAATTGATGGGTGTTTCTTTATGGGTAAGGCTCACAGGGCATATTACCTTCCCAACTCAGGAGAAACAGGCACAGTAAGCCACAGGGAAATACCCTATTGCCATAAACTGTTTCTTGGCTGAGAATTCTTCCCGGTGAAGTTCAGTGCCAGTAACTGCAGAGAGGACGACACCTGCATTCCCATGGCACAACCCTCCAAATTGCAACAGCTGAGTGCAATTGATTTACACCATCTGGAATCAGAGATCTTCCCTGAGGCTAAGGTTATCATTTTTAAAGAAAAGTGACCCTGTCCCTTTTGTTTCAAGAAGTTCTGTCTCTGAGAGACTTTTTTACAAGGAGTTAACTGATTGCTGATTAACTTAAGGTGGTGAATGTGTTCGAAAAGCTGGCAGTGACACTCCCGATGTTCCGGCAGATCATTTTTCCGTGCCACAGTCAGCCTGAACTACTTAGGAGTTTCATGAAGAATTCAGTTTTTCGTCTGCACAAGCCATAACAACGGTATCAGCTGGCAGCTGATTAGTTCCATATTCAGTATTTATTCTTTGTCATTTTGCTAAGATCCAAAGCTGAGCCACTTCATAGTTGCTTATCTGTTAAGTGAACAGTCCAGCTGCCTGGAAAGCGCTCTTGCCCAGAGCGTCTCCATCCTGGTGCAAGTGGGGTCAGCTTGCTCCTGCTGGCGTGGGGGTTTAGAGCAGCTGGAGCGAAGCACGGGCAGTCTGTGGGACCACAGAGATTGGCTCCGCGTGCTGTTTGGTGCTTTATATTTTTATTTCTGCACTGAGTTTCACCAGGAGACAAAAAAAGCCTCCCTAGCCTCACTGACATACCCTGGGTTATATAGTGAGGACCTGACCTTCACCTGCAACCACTTTTTCCTTTCATCCTAGGGTCACTTCCCAGTGATGACCAAAGAGTGGCCCTAACCTCATGTTTAAGCTCTCATGTCAAAACTGTAGTAGTTTAGTCCTGCAAGTAGTGGCCACATCAGTGTCTTCACTTTAGGAGTTGTTCCACTAACACACAGGGATCCCACGGTGGTGAAGGGTTCCAGTATGGCAACTGAAATGGGGAGGAAAGGAGGCCTTTGGCAGACGGAGAGCTCCTTAGGCTAAGGCTATAAACTAGGTAAAGCACAAATTGCAGCCGTCTGCTTTCTGCACAGGACTCTAGGAAAACTCACTGTAGGAAAGAGAATGACCCATCAAATATTAAACCTTTTTTTTTAAAAAAAAAAAGCAGGGTGAGAATAATGCCCATGAGACCTGACATCCACCAGTGATTAACAATTATTGCTCAAGCCGTCCCTTCCCTTCCCAACCCAATGTTTGTAACCCAGACACTGCCTTTTGCTGTCGTTAATTCCACAGTGATTTTAAAACGCTCTAGATGCAAATACTGATGGCAGAAGGCTGGATTTATATACTGTGGCCTTCAATTCAGGTTGTAGCTTATGATCTGGGGTAGTGTAATTCTAGCTACCGGCTAGACATACGGCAACTGACATACGGCAAGGTGCAGACTGTTATTAAATATCAACTAGGAATGAAATATATTTCTGTTACATACACTGTAAATTCATGATTCCCATTTAGGTGTTCTTCAGTAGTTTAGTACTCGCATGATCAGTACCTGTCCTATTTACAAATTTAAAAACTAGATAATTTTTAAGTCTGTCATGAATCTGAAAATTTAGTAGAGGTCAGTCTTGGAGGTAGGAAGAGATGATGGAAAATGGGGGTTGAATGATTATTTTTTTTCCCTGAACAGGAAATATTTCTCAGAAATATTAGTCTGTTTTGACAAAGATATTTCAATCATTGCTTAGTTCAATATTTTCTGACATTTTAGGATTATTTAACATTTCCTTAGCTGCCTCTTTTGAGTTATATTACTTTTTAAATAAACAGTACTATTCTGAAATTCCCTCTAAAAATAAGGGCACAAATATTTTTAAATTCAGTGTTCCCATCTTTTCAGTCAAAACAAATAGTCAAAATCTGATCCAAATTTGTGAATAGTTTGGTATTAAGAAGCTCCTTTTTTCACAGCAAATTTCCCCTTGGCTGATATTCTTGTCCTGTCCCCCTGTCATGTGGCACATTAGTGGTTCTCTCTTTTTCTCTGTAGGGCCAGAAATAGGCTTCCCCTGACACTTTTTTGCATTCCCAGTATTTGTTCCAAATATACAAAAATCTGTTTTCTCTGCTTTTTCCTATAGCAAATAATCCAAGGATGTTCTTTTAAAAATCCAGGGTCTTCTTTTCAGTAGAAATGCCTTTCATCATTTGCACAAGCTTTCAAATTGGTTATAAAAATACCATCACACTTGATACCTCCAAGTATGGTTTAGCTGGAGAGCAAGACTCCAGACGTATTAAGCAGCACAAATGCCCAGGGACAAACACTGAGCACATTTTCCTAATGTGACTCAATAGAAGAATTTAGCAGACCTGTTTGGGAAAGTGCCTAAGACACTGGATTGTGTATAAATATTTCCTATTTGTTTTAGGGACTGGAAAAAGCTACAAAGTTGTGGTCTGGAGATTAGGTTTCTCAGCTCAAGGCTTGATTAGAACCAGTGCCTGCCTAACCAGAAAGTTCAGAGGTCTATCTGAGACTTCCTAAATGGGGGGAGTCTAATTTTTTAATTCTAATTAATCTCTCTCACATAACGTTTCTTGCAATGCCCTTAATCCAAAGGACATGGTTTTTTATAGACCAGTGCAGTCAGAATAGATCAATGGCACGGAATAAAAGCTGACATGAAAAGGCACTACTAGAAATGATCGACATCCAGATTTCTGGTCTTCATCTTCTGTTTTAGTGCCTCGTGTTCAGTGCCACAGTGCAGGTCCTTGTCACAGCTCCCACATTAATGACACGTCTCGTACTTGCACAGTGACCCAAGTGCCTTTGTAAAATGTCCCCATAACATGTGTGGCCTTTCTGAGACATGCGGGGAGCTCCAACCAACATTTGCTCTCGTGGTGATGAAGCACACAGTACATTTTGTCTGCTAGGAATCCTGTTTCCAGTTCTCAGAGCTAAAATTAAGCTATCAAAACTGCACGAGGCAACAGTCCCACTCTCCTGTCTGACTCCTCAGTCACTCTGCCTGTCACCCTTCATGTTTCTGTGAGTGAAACTGTTCTGGGTTGTGGTGCAAACCACGCTAATTCTGTATAGATTAATTCCAAGTGACAGCACTTACATATTTCCATGACGTTCCTTAAGCAAAGACTGTTGTCATTAGGCAAGAAATGAACATTAATATCCCCAGATGAATGACCTGTGTCCAGATGATTTACCAGTCATGGGGAAATAAAGACAAAGCAAGGGAGATGAACCAACTCTGAGTTTGCCTTTGTCAGCGGAGTTCTAGAGGAGCAAATCCAAATCTCACACTCCATGTTCAAACTGTCTGTGGGTCACCAATAAGCAGTTACATCACTTACATGTAGAACACTTGTTACCCAGAAAAATGCAACATAAATATGCACTTCACCTACTGTTTAATTACAGATCCTCCAGCACGGAATACACAGATCCCTGCTAGTGTCCAAAGAGTGAACATTTCTTTTAAATTCAAAACTGGTTCCCCACTGATTTGAAGCAAAGGACTGTTTGCCCTGCTGCGGCAGGTTTGCCCCGGCAGCCACAGGGGTCAGGCTGTGCCCCCGGTGCTGCCCCTCTGGGCACCTGCCCAGCTCAGCCCACCTGAAACAGCCCCTCTCTCCTCGCCCAGCTCCACCACCAGCCTCTCAGCTGTGGGGGGCGGGAGGGCTCCCCAAAATCTAGGAGTAGCGCCATGGTCCTGATTTGGTGGCGTGTGGACTTGTTCATGTATTTGCACAGAAATGTGCCGTTCCGGGCAATTTTCAGATGAACAGAGGGGCTAGATCCACCCAGCAATAAGAAATGGATTGTTTTCTTTATAAAAAAATCCCTTAATATTACATCAGAAATTTGAGAGGAAACACGACATGATATACAGGGGTAGTTCAGAAGGTACATCCTTCGTCAAGAATGACGCTTTTCCTTATTATACAGCAACAGGGAACACTATAGGGGTTTCCTTTTTTCAAAGGTCACACTCAAAGGGTTGCAGTCAACAGCTTGATGTCCAAGTGGAAACCAATGACAAGTGGTGCTCCTCAGGGGTCAGCACTGGCACCAGTGCTATTTAACAGCTTTGTCGGCTACATGGACAGCGGGGTTGAGCGCACCCTCAGCAAGTTTGCCAACGACACCAAGCTGGTGGTGCAGTCAACCTGCTGGAGGGCAGGGATGGCATCCAGAGGGACCTTGACTCGCTGGAGGCGGGCCCATGTGAACCTCATGAAGTTCAACAAAGCCAAGTGCAAGGTCCTGCACATGGGTTGGGGCAATCCCAAGCACAAAGACAGGCTGGGCGGAGAATGGACTGAGGAGATGGGCTTGGGGATGTTGGTGGATGAGAAGCTCAATGTGACCCAGCAATGTGCACTTGCAGCACAGAAAGCCAACCAGATCTGGGCTGCATCAAAAGCAGCGTGGCCAGCAGGGTGAGGAGGTGATTCTCCTCCTCTGCTCTGGGGCCCCCAACATCAGGAGAACATGGACCTGTCAGAGCGAGTCCAGAGGGGGCCATGAAGGTGATCAGAGCGCTGGAGCACCTCTCCCAGGAAGACAGGCTGAGGGAGCTGGGGTGGTTCAGACTGGAGAGGAGAAAGCTCCAGGCAGACCACAGAGCAGCCTGCCAGTACCTGCTGGGGCTGCCAAGAAAGCTGGGGAGGGACTTTTTACAAGGGCCTGTAGTGGCAGGACAAGGGGCAACGGCTTTAAACTGAAAGAGGGTCAGTTTGGATTAGATACACAGCAGAATTTCTTCACTGTGGGGGTGGTGAGACACTGGCCCAGGCTGCCCAGAGCAGCTGTGGGTGCCCCATCCCTGGCAATGCCCAAGGCCAGGCTGGACGGGGCTGGGAGCAGCCTGGGCTGGTGGTGGGTGTCCCTGCCCACTGCAGGGGGCTGGAACTAGACGGGCTTTCAGTCCCTTCCAACCCAAACCAGTCTGTGATTCTATGAACACATAAAGTGTTTGGACACTGCTGAAGGCCTCCTACTGATCCAGCGTGATGGATGTGTCAGTCCTGGAGGACATTACCTGCATTCATTACCAATTTAGCCCATTTGGGAGTAGTTAAACATCCTTTTGAAAACTGACTGTAATTTCCTCATAGCACATCCTTATTTAAAGTACTGTCAGAATACTTCAGAGCGCATTTTTGCAACGTAGATTGTTCACAAACCTTTCATGTCATCCATTTCCCATGCTTTATGTGAAACCTTTTCCAAAATACAGTAAGTGTGTGGAGGCAGGTCCCCAGCCAAGGATAAGGAGGCTGAGGTTATTGCACAGGGTGCACATCCTTCCCTGTCAACAGTATAATACAAACCAAAAGTGGTTGACTGCCTACACTGGGAGGTGTAGTTGGTATTGCATTAGCTGAACGGTATTTTAAACTTTATACCATGAGAATATCAAGACAAAGAATGCTTTCTAGAGAGATATTGAAGGTTTTAGGATTTCACAAACATTATTCAATTTTCTGTTGACTATCACTGTATTCATACAAGGAAAAATCAGTAAATAACACTCTGAAGCTTTATTAACTTAAAATACCTCAGATTTTTAGTTATTTCTATATCCAGTCTGATTTCTATATCCAGTCTGGTTCCCAGTTGGGCATCCCCAGCTCCTGAAGAGTCTGACCAAGTTACTTTGCTGTTAGCTGGAACAGATTGTTCCTGCCTAGCTTTGAATATCATGGGTCTACACTCCCTTTTTGCAGTCTTTCTGCACTATTCTGGAGATTCTTATTTACAGAAAGCTGCTTTTTTGTTTCAGTACATTTATCTTAACAGCTTTAAACCTATTGTATCACCTAACTGCTGTGGAGTTTGGGACTGCTGCAGTATAATATCACCTATGAAAGAAATTCAGAGGACTGGGGAAAGAACTAACTCCAGTGCCATGAAGACCTTTGGAGCTGATCCATTAACTTCATTTTTACAGATGGAGAATAGATAAGAAAAGGAATTTTTACAAGATTATACTGCAAACTGGTAAAATAGGGTTAGAAATGGGCTATTCCAGTTCTTGGTCATGGGCTATAATCCCTAGATGACACTGGCATTTGCAAATGAGCAAGATGTGACTGGATGTCTTGTTACACACTACAGGGAGCCTTCTGTGGGCAGTTAGCTGCTCAGACTCCAGTGCCCTTCTGGTCATTGAGCAGTAAAGGAGCACTTTTGCAAACCAATGTTCTTTTCCCTGCAGACTACAGAAGTCCATTTGTGGAGATTCACCCGGAACATCCTGAAATAATCTACATTTTAGATGCTAAGAAAACAGTTGTTGTCCCTTGCCGAGTTACCTCGCCAGATATCAAACCTAAGCTTAGCCAGGTAAGTGACTGTTTCAGAGAAACTCAATCAGTTCAGGGGTCTGGGCTGCCAATAAAATTGGTAAAAACACAAAATAAAATGTATGAAGCTAGGTAAGTTTCAGATAAAAATAGCAAAGACACTGAAAATCCAGCAGCATAGTCCTGCTCTTGCAGTGTATTCCTACTGAACTGTGTACAAGGCTGTTTGGGGATTAGCCTGAGTTTATCACATATTTTTCTCATCTTGTGGCTTGATGTTCCTCCATAAACTGGCAAAGACAGATGACAGGGCGCTGTTTTTCTTTAAAATTCTTTGTAAAACACCTGGCTGTTAGCTATCCTCATGAAATCTCATCTCTTTCATACCTTGAACCTTGTCAGAACAATTGCCCATTTTTGCTTGATTTCATAAATTTAAACCAAGTTTCAGCTTTGGGAATAAATGGCTACACTGTCCACCCCTTTGACAGAAGTTACATCTGAATGTCAAGGTTACAGAGTGGTCTGTGGAGGCCAAGGCCATTGTGTATAATAAAAATGGAAATTTAAGGTCTGGGGCTTCCTCAGTTGATGGAGGTCTAGTCACTCATTTAAAGGGCTTTAGAATTGCTTTGTAGAGAAGCCTGTCGTGGAGCGAGGAGCAGAACATAGGTCTCCTGGCTCTAATCCTGCCTTTTACCTAATAGGTTCTGTGCCTTTCCATTCCCCTGCCAGGCTGACTGCTGGAGCTGCCCTAATGGGACCAAGAGCTCAGCCCCTGCCCTGCCCCTTCTCCGCAGCCTGGTCTGGAGGGGCTGTGAGAGGTGGGGGTGTTCTGCTGGATACAGGGGGATAGTGCAGCGCAGGCAGACGGGCTGATGCTCTGCTGGTAGAGGGGACTGAAGACCTCTGCTCCTTTTAGCAGTTCGATGTCTTAGTTTTTAGGTATCTCCTCCTCCCAGGAGGCAGCACATGATGTCCTGGAGGTCTGAGGCAGTGCTCCGGCCCCTGCTGAGACCAATGGCAAATTTCCAGTAGACGTGCAGAGGGACAGCACCGGCCTTATTGCTTTAGCAGATCTCTATTTTAAAATGTTGTCAGTAGGGATTAAAAAGGGGGGAGGGGGGGGGGGGCAGAATAAGGCTCCTCTCCTGCTCTAGCTTATCGCTTCCATAACACTGAATAAGTGTTATCACCTTCTCTTCCTTGGCTATAAAAATGAAACATCCCCATCTTATTTTAGCCTGCTTCAACCAAATTCATTGCTGGAGTACTGCTGCTGACCGGCACAGTCAGCTGAGCTTGGAAACTCAACCATGCTGACCTCTTTATTTATTCCTTTATTTAGAGGCAGCCCTGCTCTCCCTACTTGCCAGCTAAATTCTGTCCCGGTAATTTCTTCAAACACAAACAAAGTCCTTTACCTTGCTGCAAGCGGCTGCTGGAATAAAATCTCCACTGAAAGCTCCCTTTTGAATTGCAAAGAAAATTGTCCCCAGCAGATTTTTCCCCTTCGAGGGAGAGCAGCTGGGCCGCAGGGCAGGGATGTGGGTCCTGAGCACGGCTCCCCCAAGGAACCCTCCCGCGGTGGGCTGGACACACATGGCTACCGGGGGGACGCGCTCTGGGAGCCGCGCGTTGGCTTCGGGAGCCGCCAGCCCCAGGCTCCAACTGCGGAAAGTCACCGCTTGCTTTGCCCTGTCTGGGAATTTCATGGTGCCGCGTGGAGCCAAGGTGGCGGCTTCCCGTGCGGGGAGGAAGCAGGACGGGAGAGGGGTGGAGGTAAAGGTGGGGGAGGAGAGGTGCATAAGGCCATCGGACAAATTTAGAACATCCTCTTCTTCCAAATTTAATCTCCAGTAGACAACGAACATCAAAGGGAGGAAAGCCACTGTGATTTCCTTCAAGCAGCATTGACGCTTTTTGTTTGATTGTTTAAATATATATTTTTGAATGGTTTATGAAAATGTTTAATATGTGTATAGAGTTGAAAAGGGCCTCCTGTGCGGGGTTATTTTTTCTTTCCCCTTCCCCTAGCCATCAGGGAGCAGAGCTGCCAAATTGTGAAGTTCAGCTTTATCACATTTTATTATTCTTGTAGAAAATGTACTTTTTTCCACCGTAAATTAAGTTCCTTATGTTACCATTATACTTTAAAATCACTGCGCTCTCTGGCCTTTAAATATGTATGGGGAAAGGTACCTCTTGCTAATACTAAACAGATCCCAGCTAACTCAACATATCATCTTCGTTAGTAACAAAACCATGCTAAGACACACAATTCAAACTTTTAATTTTGCCTAACATGATTTTAATTCTGGGCAAAAAAGAAGCATTTTCAGTCTTGTCAGATCTGTTTAGTCAATGATCTGGTTCAGTGTGCATTTGCCACTTACAGCTTTGACCTTCATGGGTGTTAAGGCATGATTAAGCCTCAGGTCTCAGATCTTCTTCTGTAATTTTCCTGAATTTTCCTAATGGTTCTGAATAGAGATGCCACAGCTTGATTACATCAAAAGTATTTACACAAAATCCATGTTTCCTACTGCTGGCAGAAGAGAACTGCTGTTCCAAAAGAAAGCAACTGTTTTGCTGTGTCTCCTTCCCCACAGCAACATCACCAGTCGCTGCCCCACAGTCATAATTCTTCCTCTTTGGTCTGTGCTGAAAATGTAATAACAAGTGACCTAAACCAGTGCCAACCTGATCAATTGTGTATTCATATGAGAGGTATAAGCATCAGCTCTCAAAGCCTGAAGCTGAAATTTTGTTGGAACAGGAGTATTATTGAAACTGAATCCTATTTAAACTGCACTGCCATACAAGACTACTGTTTGTTTGCAGACAGAAAAATAAATTGCATCCTGCATAACAACAAGAGTAAGAGCAAAACTATTACATCACTGGGGAAATTCCCACCTGCAGTCCCTACTGCAGTTCTTGGTTAGCTCCAAAAGCTAAAAAGAAGTAGCTCTGAAAAGGAATAAATAACTTCCCTCACCTTTGAGAAGCCAGTGTGTGATAAGAAGGAGGGAGAAGCACTGTGCAAATAAAATTGCTAACACGTGGCAGCTGTAGGCACACGGAGGTTTCCCCAAACCCTTCATTTTTCAACCAAAATTGACCTTAACACTCCTACAGCGCATCCTTAGTCCTAAAGATAGTTCCTATATCCTGCTGGAAAAGTCAGACCTACAGCCTGTGTTTCCATCCACCTTCCTGCAGATAGGCTGAATTTCAGTGACCTGCTTTACAGACTCCGAAGCTATTTCTCTGCATTTCATTTCACATATTTCTATTCTACATTATAATCCAGGATTTTCAAAATGATTGGAAAGTAAATTGCTTTTTCTCTAGCAAATAGAAGATTTCTCCATGTGTTAATAGTGATAATAAACTAATTATTCCCACCAATAAAAGGTAACCTGCTTGACATTGGTGCTGTCCAAGGGTGTATGGAGGGTTCATTCTTATTAAATGAATTTTTGCTCTGGTTTATTTTCCACATTTGCCTTTCATATCCTTATTTCTTCCCCATAAGCAGAACTTACAGATACAGATTTTTTCAAGAATCTCAGAACATTACAAGTATTTATGAATTTAGGACAAAAAATGCCTATGTTACTAAGTCCCCTTCTTTCTGCCACTATGATTCACCATCTTAAGTCATCCAGGCCGCTTCCATGCATAGTGGGAATCAATAGGCTGCTCTGAAAGTGTCTCATCCCTCTCTGTGTACAGAGAATCTGATGGCTAGCCACAGACCATAGCTTATAGATGGCTACACCAGGTGAGCTAGTGACATGAATATTCTGATTTTTACGGGTCTAACTTCACACGTTTTTAAAGTACTGTGAGATCCTAGGAAAGTATATGGTAGCTACATGTAGCGTTAGGAAAAGCAAATTTTGTTCTTAAACAGTTCCAAAAAGATAACCCTACAGAATTAATGTAAGATAGGCATAATTATTTCCAGCAAATAGATGAGAGAAATGGGACCTATAATGGGTAGCATGGCATCTTGCCTAAGATCTGAGAGGACCGGCACTCCTGAATCAAAAGCCCCAGTTATGATGTCCAAGTTTTGGATTTCAAAGACAGTCAGACCTTAGGGAGGGCTTTTCTATTTGCTTATGTTGATGTTGCTTAAGATATGTGTGGAATGAGACCACCAACCACTCTGAAAGGTCAAATATCTACCCTGCCTCTAAAGCAGAACAGCCTTGGCTGGTTGCCTCTATGGTCTGAGGGGAAAGGGAATGTCTCACAAGCCTCCTATCTGTCTGTTCTCTTTCAGTATCCTCATTCCGTAGAGATGAAACTCAAGAGGATAATGTGGGACCCCAGAAGAGGATTTATCATCCCCTCTCATGCTTCTGTTTACTCTGGAGTATTCACATGCACTGCGAATGTCAGTGGAAATGTGTTCACCTCCTATTACGTAGCCCAGAGACTGGGTGAGTAACGACTGTGGGCCAAGGAATGACCACAATGTTTCTATTTCATGGCTAAGCCCCTGGGTATTATTTCTTGGTTAGCCTCAATTATATTTGATATATCTAATTGGCATGTATCTCTAGCAAGTCCAAGCTGGAACACTAAAAGCAAATGCAGTCTTCCCCTTTTTTCCTATTCAATAGAAGATGGATTTGATCCACTCCTGGTTTTGAGAAATTACCAAGTGTTAAGGTGGTACAAAATATGAGTATTTTATTCAAACCCCACCAAGGCTTTGTTTGCTTGGATCGAGCTGTATTTACATTAAAGCAACTGCTGGTTTAGGATAAACTAAACAGTAGCTTTCTTTTTGCTTCTGGTCACTAAACTCACAAGATCATGGTATAAAAATCTCATTAAACTGCTAATTCATATCTTTGGGTTTTTATATAGTTTGTCTTGGTGATTTACTGTACCCTTTCTCTTGTATTTACAGTTGAGCTTCAGATCAAAATTAAAATCTGAATTTGAAGCAACTAAACATTCAATTTTTGAGTGCCGGGCATTTACGTGAAGCCAATTAGAATTTATTTTTCTTTTGTTTTCAATGTATGGTCATATATTTTTGAAAGAGGAGAGTTTATTGTGACTTCATTCCCGTAAGATCATGGCATCCTTCTATAGAATTAGCACTGAGCTTTAAACAACAGGCCTGTAAATTTGTACAGCAGCCAAATAAAAGTCCTGTAAATCCCTCTCTCTCCCTCTTTCTTCATTGTTGAAGCAATTATTTTTTACTAGGATCATGAATGCAAAGCTAAAACCCCCGTTAGGTCATCTCTTTGTAGCCCAAAGGACGCGGGGAATACCTTACTCGCTGAATGTACCGTGGTCAGACACATTTTGTATGGGGCACCGTAAACATGATGTGGGCTTATTTCTGAGCTGATGTGTTTAAGGCATCAATAAATATGTAAGACCAAGATTTGTGGATCTCATTCAGGAAAGAAAGGTAGCTGGTCATCAGAGGGGAGGAGAAATATGTTTCATGTTTTACAGAAAATAATCCTCTTGCAGATATACAAATCATAGTCATAGAATCACTTAGGTTGGAAAAGTCCTTTGAGATCATCAAGTCCAACCTGTGGACTGCCAAGTCCACCACTAAACTGTGCCTCTAAGTTAGACATCTACATATTTTTTGAACACTTCTGGGATGGTGATCCCACCACCTCCCTAGGCAGCCTGTGCCCATGCTTGAGCACCCTGCTGAGGCACTCAGAAGGATGAGTCACTTCTGAGAACTTTTTCTGAGAACAGCTGTGAACCTGCTGAGTGAGGGTTGGTGCCACCACAGCAAATGCAAGAAAAGTAATTTATAAATTACTGTGCCCATGGGATCAGTTAGTTTCATCAGCTGATATTCAGGCATTTATACAACTGCCCTAATGTTTCCATCTTGTGGGCATTTCCAACAATTTCCGCATAAATGACAGAAGAAGGTCAGGCGTTTTGGAGAGGAGCAGATGTTGGGGGGCAATCAGAGTGCGGATGCCATCTTAAACACGCTTGATGCAGAGAGCACTGTGTGGTTATACCTTTGCTTTTTTCATTTCAGAGAGCAGAATACAGAACCTGACTCTAAAAGCAACTCCCAAAAAACTGCTGGTTGGAGAAACTCTCTCTTTGGAATGCAAAGCTGAAACCTTCATCAACGGGCGCATTGAGTTCGTATGGACATGCCCCCGTGGGACAGTGAGTTGATGAAAATTCTGCATTCTGCTTTCATGCAGTCTCCCCCTACCCAAAAGAAAGAACTGTCCACAGGCCTGAGTAAACCCTAACTACCACTTATTCTGAAATATATCCAACCATTTGTAAGCCTACAATCGATTGTATTTTCAGTCTGAATGAATCTAAAACTTGTCTGACCATCTTGAACCTGCAACTTAAACTGCAAATCTCAGGCTAAAAGCCAGGAGTGTGTTTCTTGTTGGGATGAATAGCTGTCTCATTTCTTCTGGCCTTGTTTCTTGATCCTGGCTCACAGTGGCAAGTCCCAAGGCAGCCATGGAGGTTGCATGTTGGCAATCTGCTCATCAATCTTGGCATTTATTAAGTAGGAAAAAGTGAAACAAAAGCCAATTGTATCTGCTGAAATCTCCACCAAAGAATGACATTTAAATTTTGAGTGTAGGTTCTTGAGTTTTCTGTGGAATGCAACACAAAAATGCCGGACTTGAAGTAGAAACATGTAGGAGACTGAGCATTTGCTTTGATGTACTAAAACCTTTTAGTTCTCCCAAGGAAAAACAGAGGGAAGAAGGGGTATTTTCCAAATTAGTTCATTTATCTGAGATACTACTCATGGTTCTATTTGATGCTCAGAATGAAGATGACTGCTTTTTTGTTGTTTTTAGTTCAGGAAAATATACATTTCAAAGAATCATCTAAGCCTCTTGGAAAAGTGTAAAATGTGATTCCTAAAAATTGATTCTCCTGTTTACTTAAAAAAAGAATGTCTGATTTTGTTTTGGTGAAGAAACTGAGGAAATTATAACAGAATTTATAGAAGCACAAGCAATATGCTATTACTGAATTTTGTTTTGTGAACCCCATATGATGGAAGAGAGTTGGCTTTCTGTGAACCCTCCTTAGACTTCTAACATTATAAACGTAAAATTTCCTGGCCAAATCTCTGGGTTCAAAAGTCCCATCAGAAGTGGTAATGCTTTCTAAAATTCTCCAGGAATTTGCATTGGCACTTGGCTGTCATAATAGATTATATTTCTGTCATAATACTTTTCTTTTAGAAAGTAGGAGTTTTTTAAGACATAAAAATACTGACTGTAACAAAAAAAAACAAAACCAAAACCAAAAACCACCATCAAAAAAACCAAAGCACAACTCTGACCCTACAGATGCCAATGGCAGGTTTGCACTGAGATCCCTGGGATCTGGTCCCTGAGAAGGGCTGATCTGTGACGAATCCATCCCCTTACCTACCTGCCTGCCCAGATTTCAGTAGAGAAGCGCCACAGGTCCACTCTTTCTCTCTCTCATTAGATTTGATAATGAAATCTCACACAAGAGCTCTTCCCGCTGATTTGTCTTTTATACTATTTATCTTAGGGATGGGGAGGTACGATCATTTTGATATGAATCACTGCTTGTCTTTACTGGCAGACTTTGAAAGGATGAACAAAATAATCCAGTTTATGCTGCTTTTTGACCACCTTTTTTCTGACTTCCAGCACCCTTATCCTAAAAGAACGATGGATCAGACAGACATAGTGTATAAAGTTGGCAGCAGCCTGACAATTGAAAATGTCACCATGCAAGACGGAGGCCTGTACGTATGCAAAACATTCAACATAACAAGGCTGGAGGCCAATGTCACCGTTACAGTGTATGGTGAGTTCTGCAGCTTAACCAGAACACCCAAGAACCAAGACTGTTCAGTTTAAAGGATAATGCCACATTATTAAATCTGTTGACATAGAAATGGCATTAGGAAGAATGCCAACTAGGTAAATCTCTAATGGATCTATGGGAGAGTCAGCACCCAGCACTATGTTTTCAAAGGAAAAGTTCAAGACTGAGACATGTCTGAGGACATGGATTAATGGGGAGCTGAACTGTTTTGAACAAGCTGGCATCAAGTGTAGTTGCTGCTGCTCTGGGAAATGTGGCCCGCTGGCAATAACATGGACAAGAGCCACCTCAGCCATTTCTACATGCTGCTCCAGGGGCCGTGCAGATGCATATTCTCTGCTTTAAATAAAAAGTCCTTCATTTGGAGAGAAACGGTCCTGGCTGTGGCTGAGCTTTGCAGGGGAACTGTGATTACAGCTTGTCATTCCGTTTGGTTGTCTGCAGCTTCTGCAGATCTGCATTGCAAAAAATCCAGGGTAGACACAACGCAATTCAAAGATGTGAGCGCTGTGCTGTGGCAGATCTGACATTACTTGTCTTCCTGTTCACTTCTCTTTCCAGACAAAGCTTTCATTACGATTTCCCATAAGAAAGGGCCTTATTACGAGATTACAGCGGGACACAAGTCACTGAAACTGGCTGCAAAGGTGGATGCCTTTCCTCGTCCAAGTGTCACCTGGTGAGTACAATCATCTTGAGCAAAATCAGGAATACGCAACCTTCTTTTGGGTTCCTGTCTAGAATAGATTTTCACTGTTCCTTACCACACAGGTAAAAGATGAGAGCTGGGAATGCTCACCGCTGGGGTCCCAGGTCAGCTAAGGAGATGCTCTGTGAAGCTGGTCAAGCCATACTTCTTTCCCATGCTATTCTTCTCTCCTAGTCATGCAGAAAAATGGGGGGTTCCTTTACCTGGGACACAGAACTGTTTGGAAGACTCAAGTAGAAACCTACTGGGGAAGGGCTGCCATTTTACCACCATTAGTGTGGTCAGTCTGCCAGGAGGCAGTGCGTAATAGAAAGTTGCAGGATGCATTCTCAACATAAGAAATTGTTTCTCTTCATAACTTTTAAATAATTTCCTCCAATCCTGTACCACCAGCAATGTCAGATCCTTGCAGATAATGCAGTGAACCCTGCTGAGCAAACTAAAAGCTCCATCAGAACTGTAATGGATCAGCTTATTAGGAGGGGCAACATGTCAGCAACTCCAGGGAACATTCATCTCCCTTTACCCTTTCACCATTTGTCCTCTCTTTTGCTACTTTTTCTATGCTTCATTCTGCAGGGGGTCTTTAACAACCCCATCCGACACCTTATACATCTTTAACTGTATGAAATCCCATACAACAGCTGATGTGGGTTTCCTTGTCCTGGCAGAGAAGGTGGCTTGGGTGAGTTAGCACCTGCACAGTACACTTGACAACAAAAGGTCTCGGTCAGGGATGGGTTTGCTACATTTTTTTAGCAGTGAAATAACATGAAACTCTCTAATACTCAGTCAAATCAGTGAAATCGGTGCTGCCAGGAGGTATGTTTAATTGTTGCTGTTATTTAGGACATTGAAATGTTTTTGTGAGTTGAAGTGGGGACCATCCCCCTCTTCTCTGCCAAGGCTTTGTTCTTGGGGCTCAGCGTGGAGCTGTGTGGTAGCTGCCTGGGACCACCACAGCTGCCTTCCCTGTGTGTTCGGAGCTACAGCTGTTCATGTTGGAGGTCTCCCAGTCCAGTTGTTTAAACGACTGTAAAGAAGGTTTCCAGCATTCTCAGGCAGTAGGACTCATGCCTCAGCTTCTTCCACCAAGCCTAAAGCTCTGTGTGTGGCAAAGTCTGGCCTATTTCATAATCATAACCCAAATTTGCATATTGGATAAGCAGTGGAGTCTGCTCACGCAGACTCTGCTATCCTACTCTTACTGAAGATTCAAGATTGTGAATTCTTCACTGACCTTCCTGTAAATTCTCTGGGTCACAGACTTTAGCTTTTTCAGAAACAGTAAAGGGTCATACATACATATTGAAAGACAATTCTGCTTAATTAATATCTTGGTTTAAAACTGATGTCAGAAATTTTGGCTCACTCACGACTTCCTGCACTTAGTATCGCATATCCAGCATAATCTGGGGGCACCTAGAGTCCATTCCTGATCATAGCTGAGTATGCAAGAGGCACGGTTCATTCCATTCCATTAAAATATCTTTTCTCCGTTTGCTGGGTGAAGCCATCCCATAGCGCTGCAGATGCTCGGTTTTAGTATGGGAGGATAAAAGGAATAGTTGTCCAATTCAAGCAGTGATTATAGATCTGCGTTTCCTTTGCTGTTTCTGAAGAACGACTCCTTACCCACCCTAATTTGGGTAACAGGCTTTCTGAGGGCTAACACGTGTGTATGCACATGCTGAGCCTTCACGGGACTTTCAAAACAGGTACAAAGATGGCAAACTGATCAAGGATAACCACACCTGCTACGAGCCGGATCCAATGAAGTACAGACTGGGCATAAGAGATGTGAGACCAAAGCATGCTGGAAACTACACCATCGTCTTGAGCAACGCGAAATACGGCCTCTATAAGAACCTCACCATGCAGCTGGTAGTGAGAGGTAAGGACCTGGTGTTGATAATGTTCTCATTTTTTGTGCAATCCTTTACCAGTCAGCAGGAATGGGTGACATTTCCCTGCGTTTAGCTGATATGAGCCGATACAACATTGTGCATAGATTATCACCTTACTTAGGAACCACTGAAGATCCATCTCATTTCACCACTTGTTAAATCAAAGCAACAGAAGGAGCTGCTATGAGGAGCTGGTCTGAAACAAGGTCACTGAAGTCACTTTCCAGGGAGGTATGGCACCTCAGAAATACCTGCAGCACCTCTGTGTCGGGACAGTGTCTCCACGGAGGGAGGCAGAGATGGCCTGAAAGCAAACAAACTTAGCAGGACTTTAATTTTAATAGGAGTTTGGGAGGGTATGTAGCAGTGAAGTTGTAGATCTAGGGGCAGTTTCCCAAGAGAAGTCATGGAAGTTTGATCTCTTGAGGTTAAAAACTAGCTTGGGTAAAGCACTGGAGGACATCTGCTGGGACAGGAAAAGTCTCAATAGGGCTGACAGAAGGAACTAGAAGAGCTACCCTGTCTTTTATGTCTCTCCATCATCCTGCTACGGAAATACTTTCTAAGTCTGTATTTTATATATTGCCATTTATCTGCTGGGAGCACTTGAGAGCCAGGTTCTTTTTCAGGGTAATCTGAAGAAAACTGAAGTAAACTGTGGTGTGCACTGAAGCAGGTTCACTTGACATAGAGGGAAAATAGATACTGGAATCACATTTATTAATCTCCCTTGCTGGAATAACGGAAGACAGAGCCACATTGTCTCTTTATACATCCGCTGCCTCTTTTAATCCATTGAATTTGGCAACAGAGGTTGAATCACGAGGCCGAGCAGGAGTTCAGCAAAAGTTAGCTCTGCTTCTCTTTGTATTTCCCGAGGTCCACTCAGGCAGCGAGAGAGAGAAAGTTATTGATAGGCTTGCTCTCTTTTCTGTGCTGAATTCTTTTCTGCTTACCCTCTTTACATGAAAAAATATTCTCAGTTGTCCTGTTTTGTATACTAATGTGCTGTTGCACCATGTAACTTCCAGCATTTGTGTTTTTCTCATTTCACCTCTCACATTTCAGAAAGGAATAATGCCTAACAAATGGAGAACTTGTCCCTATTTGGCCTATTAAAAATGCTAAATAAGACATGGTAGCTTAAAGCACCTTAAACATTACATAACCTAATGTGTGATTTAGGAGTGGAGAGAGCTAAGAACATGCTTATGGTCAGGTACTGCAGCTCAGCTGATGAGGAAAAATGTGTTAAACTGCAGTAATTTGTTCACTTGAGATTGTTTATCCATACAATGGTTTTGCTGTCTTGTTAAAAGAACGGAAATATTCAAAGGAAGAGAAAATTAAGAACGATAATAAACTATCTTGTCAAGGTAAATATTGGTGTTTGCATGCAAAAGAGAATGTTTACTTGAAGAGCAGCCGTTCCCCAAATAGGCATATAAAAAACAAACAGACCTTGTTTGTATCAGCAAGACGCTATTTCAGGATTAAACCATCCCATGCTCTTGACTACAGTACAAGCCTTTCATCTTTATTGTATGTTCAAGTGTGTGGTATTCTGTCTCACACACAGTGCATGCCTAGCATGGTGCTCATTGTTAGCCATTTGGAGACATCAGCCCAACAAAGACTTCAATCAGGAATAATTATTTAATTGCAAAACCACCATTTCTCAAGAGTCTGCAAAGTCCAGCGGCTGCAGGAATGTTACTGACTGGAGGTGGTGCATGGTGAACCGCAGGAAAATTGAACAGCAAGCGTTTCTTTTCTGGTAAAAGCAAGTCACCCCAGAAATGACAGCAAGCAAAGGAAAATACCTGGCAAAGAGCACCAATGTTTGTGAGCTAATGGCTGCAGAGAATGAGAGTATTTTTGCCTTGATTGTAGACAGGACTGAACAAAACACCTAGGAAATCTTTCTTGCTTTTGCCAGGCTCTTCTCTGCAGCACTGACCCGATGCGCTGTACGTGAAGCACTCAGCCCAAGGAAAGGGTCATTTTGCTGAGATGCATGTGGGTAGAGACCAAAAAAGGCAAATTTTGCTCCTGAGGCTTATCCGACGGCAGCAAATTGCCTTTTTTCTTGTGCTTTCAGTTAAAGGGACTGCTTTTTCAGATCTGGGCATCATTTGCTTTACTTTCAGAAAAAAATCTGAAGCTCCAAACTGAATGCAGATTTGAATTTTTCCCTTAACTCCTCAACAAATAACCTGACACTTTCTCTCCAGTCATCATGACTGATATCCTGGTATCACACCTGAATAGATAAATTGCTTGGAGTTTCAGCAGACACTTAGACATGGAGAAGGAGACCAAAACATTTTCTAGCTGTTTTATGCAGGGATTACCATGCCCACCACTGAAACACAACCACCTCTGAGCTGGGAGGTATGATTAATGTCTCTGCTTAGAACCACAGGCGGTCTGCAGTTACTGAAGCTGGAATCTGAACACTGGGATTAGCAGACTTGATGGAAAAATCCTCTTGGGCTTGCAAGTGAACACAGTGGCAGGAGCATCAGTTTTGCATCATGTCTGAAAGCGGAGCCTGCAGCAATTCAGCACCTGATAAGCCTCGTGCTGAGTACATAACCATGTACCAGCTCCCTATTACCGAGCAGTAACATTTCTTTTTGAGTAACAGCATTGCTTCCCAAAAGCCAGGGCCAGTCTTTCAAATATCAGAGCTGCATCTGTGAAAGTGAGTTCTGATCTATACTATTAAAGATGGAAAATTATTTAAATAGACTTTTGAATGAGAAGATAAATGGCATTTGAAAATGCTGCAAGGGGACACTGCGTTGAAGAAATTACAAGTAAGCACACAGCCCCCTCTCCTGTGAGTCTCTTCAAAACAATACATCATTAATGCTCCTGAGCATCACCGTACAACCAGCAGGCAGCATGCTGTGAAAAACCCATCGACTGCAAATTTGAACTAGGTGTAGAGGAAGTTTAAAGTTAATGGTGTTGTGAATTGTTGTTCACAAACAAAGTATAAACAGCAGCAGGACTCATTCATCAAACTGCACTATATTAATTTTTGCAGCGTGTTTTATTCATTAGTAATGGCAGCAGAAGAGAATCCTTTAAGCAGGATGAGAACAAGATAAGAAGTCATCTGCTTGAGCCCTGCAGGACAGGAGCTGATACGCAGTGTATGTCCTGCCCTGCTAGAAGACCAGCACTGCTGCAGCCTTTCCTTGGAGTCACCTCCTGTGCAATTAATTGGTAGCAATCACAGTAGCTCTGACATAAAACATATACTGCAAGTGCAAAGTATTTCAGTCCGTAGAAATGAGCAAAATATTAGGAACTGTTTCCCCCCAAAGTCTGATATGGCCATAACACTGGTGAGTATCTGCAGTGTGCAGAGGTAGCAACTGTCTCAGCTTCACAGAGGCAAGGAGCAAAACTGGCAAACAACTCCCAGAGCTGCAGGGTGGGAACTGATAGAAATGCCGGCCCCAAAGCGAGGACCTGGTGACAATATGCAGGAAGGAGCATGCTGCCTGGCCTGGAGGAGAATCATGCTGCTATTCAAAAAATGTTTCTTTAAGCAGTGGCTTAGCTGTGCCTCTGGTCACCCGTGCTCCCACTGCAGCTGGAATTTAATCTTGCAGGAGCACATATCTCCCTTGTGTAGTCACCTTGGCTCATTGTAGGACTCAAGTCCCCAGGAGGTAGCTGATTGCATTTTCAAAACACTCCTTCTTTACATATTTACACATCAAACACTGTCCAAGAAGCGGCGGGTTGCTGTGTTTTTGTTTTGTTTGATTAAATTCTTATTGAGAAAAGCTTCAAGAAAATAATGTCCTGAAGAATTTGGAGGGGAGGGAGCAAGGAGAAGGAACAATCCTAGCAAACAGCTGGTGGCTGCACATCTGAGCCAGCCAAGAAGGAGAAATGTGGGAGAAAAGTTATTCTGGGCTGGAGTGCAAAGCAGTTTCAGAACAAAACATAAACACAAAACCTCAAATCTATTTATGGGCAAACAGGCTGGATTTCATTCTCACCCTTGTACAAGTCATCTGCATGTATCAGGGTTCTTGCTGAGCCCTTATGGAGCAGTCAGCATGCTCTGACCACTACATTGTGAGTGAAAATTGTATTGAAGCATAAGTTAATTCAAAACTGGCATGAATAACCTCCTTCACCACTTTGCCTTTCTTCTTTGTCCCAAAGTTTCTCTCCTGTGCTCCCTCAAGGCTCTTCCAGCAAATATTGCTTTGGGTTCCAGCTGCTCTAGTCAATTGAAATTGCATTCCCTCGTACAGTCCTTGATCCCCCAAGCTCTTGCGTTGTATCTATAAGAAATGCAGGATTAAGTGCTAGAAATAGCCTCTACCATAAGCAGCAGTAATTCACAGGCTCCTTATGAATTCCCTCTCTCCTGGGCAAGGATTGGAATAAAAGGGGTGCATGGAGAATTCATGTGTGCATTGCCATGTGCTCCTTGTTATGTCAGCAAGGTGACTGGCTGTATCTCGATTTGTTACTAGGAAGAGTTAGCTCCAGAGCACTTAACGATACATGTGTTGCCCTACTCTGTAGTCAGGCCAGCTCTTCATATTTGGTTTAAAATCAAAGGCAAAGGGAGTTCTGTGCCTGACCTACTTTGGCTTGCAAGGGATGAGTTGACATCAAAGGAGTCCCCAGTGAGCTCCATAAAAGTTAATAAATATGTGGTGATCCATGTGAACAATACCCCATCACCTCAACCAGACCCAGAAATAGTCTGAAGAGGGAAATGAGCCTTCAGGATGAGGTTAATACATGTGGGCTATGCCAGTTCAGAGAAAAAGAGCTCTTAGAGTGACGGATCCCAGTTAAAGCCATGTGAAGACAGAGGGGGAGACTGTCGCAGTCTTTTGTGCATGGAAGGGCCACTGAAATCTCCGAGTTGGACACAGCTGCATTGTGAGAAACAGCAATTTCTTTGGATTGTTAGCTCAACCCAACTGAGGTTTTGGTTAAAGGACTGAGCCAGATACACAAAGCAGGGCTACGTAAAACAATCTACCTTCACCTTTTCTGCATGCTTCAGTATCCTGCCAGGACTGCTTTTCCTTTGTGTATCAGATCCATCTCCTGCGTAGCTCCTTGGAGGATGACCCATTCAGGAAAAATCAGAATAGAAAATCTAATTTTCCACCTCTTGGGCCAGCCAAGCAAACCAGAAACACCAAAATAAAACACAGCTTGTCTCCATCCAGCCCCTGTTCCAATGTGTTCCTCCCCAGGCCTGTTGCTTCGTTTTCCTCCTGGGTGCTGGCAGCAACAGCTGTGGCCAGTGTGTTGGGTGGGCAGGACACACAGCTGGGAAGAGCAAGGGCGAAGAGATACAGCGCTCCAGTCTACCCTTCAGGTCTCATTTATCAGACACAGGCAGAAGAGAAACAACTGCTTTTTCTGGGAGATATATGAAAGAAAAGGAAAAATGTGGTGGCACAAACAGACTGCAGTGGGTCTTTCCGGCACACTAATTATTAGCAAATTATGAAGAATTTTCTCACTGACATTATGCAAACCCTACACTCTTGCAGCTCTGTAGTCCAGCTTCTACTCAGCCTCTCTGCACTCCCAGGAGAGCCCCTAATGAAAAAGTCAGATGAGCTATTTTCATTTTGTTGGAAGTAGCCAAAGCAATTTTAGGAAGAGGAAGGTGGGGGGCCTGCTGGAGTTTGCCAGAAAAATCTGAAGCATTCAACTCACGTCTTTGCAGCAGCAATCTCTCTCTGACAGCCCTTAAAAACCAGAGCGATGGGGGGAAGTCAGAAAGTGGCAGCATGTGGTTTCCATGCTGTCTCTCAGCCAAGCCTGCAGGTATATTAACTGTTGTTTTTCTCTTTTGAAAAGCAGGCAAAGGGGGCAGCAACAAAAATCCAAGAAAATTGCCTGCTCTGCTAAAAATTAAGCAGTTCATCATTACATGTTTGCTTTTGAACTCTGTTTTGCTACAAAAGAATAAGATGGGGAGAGACAGACAAGAGAAAACCCTTTTGTTTTCCCAAAGTTTGGCTGCATCGGGGTTGAATGACAGATCTGGGAAAGGTGGTATAAGACGGGAAAAGACAGCTTTCTTCCTACAAGGTGAAGATAGATACGTCCAAAAGTGACAGTACAAGGTCAGAAAAGACAAAACCAAGCTGCACTGCCATTTTAACAACAAAATTCCCTGTAGGGTACGTCAAGTGCCTTCTGATTTTTCTTAATATCTGTTCATGCAGTATCCATTTGAACAGTTTCTCTTCCCTTTGCTCCCACCCTGTTGGCATTCCCAGCCAATAACGGTGGGTTACAATGGAGCAGCAGGGTGTGTGCGCTAGAGATTAGGCAGGCGACCAATAATCGGTGACCCTACTTCTATTCCTGGCTCTGGTATTAACTCACGGAGTGATTTTGGCCACTCATTTCATCTTGGCATCTGCTTCCTCAGAGGTACTGTGGGGACAATGCCATGCACCCCCTTCACAGCAGCCTTGTGTGCAATGTGCACAAAATAAAACAAAAAAGCAAACACAACGAAACAAAGAAAACCACCCAGACAAAATCAGCTAGGGTCAAACACAATGTTCTGTTCAGCTTGAAACAAAAGTTTTGTTTTCAGGTCATTTAACTCATTTTTTCCTTTCTTTTAACAAAAAAAGAAGAGGACACCCCCCACCCCACCCACCCCTCAAATCGCAGAGATCACTTGTAAGCCAAACACAGACAAACTGGTTTTACTTTGGGGCAAAAGTCATCCTCTTTTTCCCATACTGTTTGACCAGTCCAAACTTGCATTAATGAGTTTCCTATGTACCTTAGAGAGTAATCATCTAGCTCAAGCTGCGGAATATTCACCCAGCTCAACTTGCAGATCTTATATTTCCATTAAGAACTGCACAAACATCAGATGAAAGACTCTAAAGTGCAAATTATTTTTGGAAACAGAATGGATAAATAAAAAACAAGTTGCCACTCTATCAATAGTTCTAATGAAGCCCCATGTCCAGCAAAGTATATAAGATTGAGGAAATGCTTTACTGGACCACTCTGTTATTTTAATGATGTGCTTAATGTGAAAAGATTTTTTGAAACCCAGTTTAAATGGTAGTGGGGAAGGTACATAAACAGCAGTTCAGGTAGAGGTCACTGAAAGCGAAGCAAAGTTTCTCTGAAAAAGGCAGGGAAACGGTAGAGGTTTAACCCCAGCTGGCAGCTAAGTACCAGGCAGCCACTTGCTCACTCCACCTCCACCAGTGGGATGGGGACGAGAGTCGGGAAAATGGTAAAACTCTAGGGTTGAGATAAGAACAATTTAATAATAGAAATAAAAATAATAATGATTGTAATGAAAAGGAGAGAGAAGGGGAGAGGAATAAAATCCACAGGGAATGGAAAAAAACCCAACAAGCGATGCACAATACAGCTGTTCACCACCCGCTGACCAATGCCCAGCCAGTCCCCGCGCAGCGATCGGCCCTGGCCAGCTCCCCCTGGTTTATGTGGTGTTCTATGGTATGGAATATCCCATGGCTAGTTTGGGTCAGCTGTCCTGGCTCTGTCCCTTCCCAGTTTCTTGTGTCCCTCCAGCCTTCTGGCTGGAAGAGCCTGAGAAACTGAAAAGCCCTTGATTCAGTATAAAATTTACTTTAGCAACAACTAAAGACATTGGTGTGTTATCAACATTATTCTCATACTAAATCCAAGACACAGCATTGTACCAGCTACTGAGAATAAAAAATAACTCTGTATCAGCTGAAATCAGAACAGAAAATTTCTATCTGCTGCCCTTTATATTTGGATGCTCCTTTGGCTGACAAGTGTGCAACCCCGTAATAACATCTGCAATGAATTTACAGCTAGAAGAGTCCCTTGCAGAAGGTATAACACCAGAGGGTTAATGTCCTAATACTTGTACGTATCATTTGCTCCTAATGCCACAAACTAAAGATAACACTAGTAAGTAAGGTGAGATTTACATAATGCTGATCAATTTGAAACTTACAGTAAGCAGAACTGCTTTTTGATTGCATTTCACAGTGCAGCAACAGCAAAGTCTTTAGTTATTCAGGTCAGCTCTCACACCAGCAATTGCACCTCTGCAAAGCGAGTTGGGGATACAATCACACTTCAAGCCAGAGAGGACGAAAACCCATTTATTTCAATACATTTAAAGCCATCTGAACACTGCGTGTTCCACATGCAGCCAGAGACGAGAAAGCTTTTAAGGTTTGTTTGGCTTCTGCTTGAGGAAACTCAGCCTGGGGAGGGCAATGGCCAAGGGATGGGAGGCAGAGGCTGAACGTAAGCAGGTAGATCGGGGGGGTGGGTGGGTAGTGGGAAGGAAGAAGCGGGATAGCGAAGGATACTTCTGGTCAGGAATGAAGTGTATTTAAAGATCTGCTCTAGCAGTCCAGCACTACGGTGGGTAGGCAGGACTGCTGGCTGGGGGGCAAGGCTCCATAGGAAGGTGTTCAGTGAGGGTAGCATAGGGTGCTGTTGCAGAGTTTCAAGGAGAAAGGAGGACTCTGCGCTGCACTTGCTGGAGGAGGCAAGGTGCACTGCAGGGTCTGTGCAGAGGCAGCTTGCTTGTTTGCTCAACTTCTGTACTGCCAGTAGCACAACACCTGCAAAAGCTCCCCATTCCCAACAGCTTTTTTTTTTTTTTTTTAATTGCATGTTTAAAAAACAGCAATACATATAAAAATGTGTGTGCATTGATGAAATTCACAGTGTAGATGTTTAATTTAAGGAGCAACCAGAAACGTACTTGGATTTTGGCAGTGCTTACAAATGGATTTGCACTCCGAGCCTTCCCCCACACCTAAGCAGGAGTGAAGATAAACGAGGAGTTTGCGCATAATCCACTGTGCTGCTTAGTAAGCAAACATGAAAGAGAAAGCAAAGCAGTGTTTGGAGGAGGGAGAGAGTTATCTGAGAAATACTCTTCTAGGTGTACCTTAGATAAACACTGGCTTTAGGCTAAAAACTCCTCACCATGCTAATGCAGAGAGCCTTTTCGCAGGATGCCAGCCCACTGAGCCAGCTAGCTATAGCCTGAGCAAATGTCAAAGGCCAGTACCCACCACAGAACCCAGTCAACTTGTTTCCATCACTGATAGAGGCAACATCTGTAAATAGGATGTGACCCAGCAGCAATCAAATTGTGGAAGGGACTCGTCCCCACACAGTCATTTCCAGAATGACACTTAGCACCTTTACAACCTTTGCAGGGAAAAGAGACGCTTATAAAATTACTTCAATTTCTGAGTGTCATGGCCATAATTAGCTACGACCCCACACTAACTACGTTATAAGGCACTGTGAAAGAAATGATGGGGAGGCATTTTCAGCCAGCCCCTCAAATTTTAAGGAAATAATTGCTTAAGCCTCATAAATAATAATTATTTCAATTGATGAATCATTTTGGCTCATTTTAGGTCTCAAGTAATATTTAACAGTTCCATGCAGTAAAGTAATTGTGGAATTAAGAATTCATTCATCACTTATGTATATTCTTATTTGAATTAGATCAAGTTAAAATTATTATTTCTTTTTTAGAAGGATTATTCAAACGACAATCAACATGTTCATCATTTCACCAGAGTATAGAAAAATCTCCTAATATTAAAAGATTGTAATCAAACCTTGTCCCCCCATACTCTTTCACACAAAAAAACCACACAAACATACTGTCTCCCCCCAAAGTGTGTAAAGCTTTGCTCTTACAGCCCAGAAAACATAACACTTGAATAGCCTTTCACATAACACTTGAGTGACCTTTCACACTGAACTTACGAATCTTTTTCTCCAAGTGGAAAATAACACTTTTGAGGTCAGTCCAGACATGCCGCACACAGGATTTGAGATTGAAAAGAAAAATGTCTGAGATAATGAAAAACGTGCTTCTCTCTCTGAGGAGTTTTATAAAATTATTTTTTATGATCAGAAATAATGTACTGATGGGAAATGAGATGCCAGGTACAAGGAAATTCAACATTAGTCCCAATAATTTGTCCTGTGACTTGCTCACAAATCTCAAAGCATTTGATCAGCAGCACATTGCATCACCCAGAGCGACGTGGTGCAGGAAACCCTGTGTCCGTGCTACAGGTGAGGACCTGAGTCTGACAGACCCTAACCAGAGTCTGAAGTACTCTCCCGTCTGCTCCCTTCTCCATCTTCTCCTTCACAAAAAGGCAAACCCTCTCCCTGTCTGAAGGGAAATGGAGTGAGGAGTGGACTTTTGGAGCCTGGTAGAACATCATCTGCAGGCGGACAGGGAAAGACTCAACCAAAGGGGACCAAAAAAGCAAAAGGGAACAAAGAGTAAAACCAAACAAGGACTGTTATTTGGGTTTTTCAAGTGAAACATCAATCAGGACCTAATGAAGGTTATTTAAAGCAGCTGATGCTTTACAATAGCATGGGAGCTATAGTTGAACCAACTACAGTCAAACCTCATTTCACATGATGGAGAAGGAAATGCTCATGTACTTTCAGGCAATGATGAGGTCAGAAGATCTTTCAGAGTCTGACATGGCAGCCATGAGAAATGGAAAGCAAGGGCTCACCAAGACACGGCTCAGTCTGGTCAGTCCTTTTGTAAGAGTAGAGGGCTGGAAGGGAAAAAAAGCTATTAAAAAAAGAGAGGGAAAGGGCTCAAGATTGATGAGGTGGGCAGTAGCTCATATTTACATATCTGGGGCCTCCTTGACAGCAGAAAAAATAAGTTAACCCGAAAAATAGAAATCTAATCTACATTCACTTCCCAACTTGTCAAAAGCCCTCAGTGTAAAGCAGCCACACTTGGCTGCACAGAGGTGTTCCACAGAGGGACCCCGACCAATAAATCTGTTTGATTTCCTGTTATGAGAAGTAGACAAAGAGATATGGCTAGGGATGGGCAGAGCTGTCTACATAAGGGAAGAGCCTGTGTTTTCACCCCAAACTCAAACCCACCCTCTCTGAGGTTAGGAAAAGTTCAGTTCACTTTGGGGATTTTTTAGCATTATTTCTCATTTTCGCGTGTTCCCGTGGGAGCTGGAAGTTGATGGGACAAAGCATTTCTTTCCTGCTGGCAACAAGCAGCCCTGAGAGTGTCACACAAAAGTTTGTTCTTGAGAGATTTCCAGTCCAAGGGTGTGATCTTGCAACCCCTCCAGATGTGAATAATGCAGTGACATTCTTAATGGTTTTGCTGTTGGTGAGAATTTCTTGGCGCCACTCTGCAAGTGTTTTCTCCCTGCCACTTCTTCCTTGCTTGCTTCGCCCCTTCGTGCAGTGCATGTTACACATAAACAGAAAAGGAAAGCAAAGGTTTCAGATCAAAAAGACTTCTTTTCCAAAACCTTGGAGAGAACCTGCACAATCATAACAAACTTGCAGAACAGCAGCTGTTTGATAAGGTTCCTCTCAGGAGGTGACATCAGAAGTCAAATGTGATTTTGGCCACAGTGCATAGACTAACAGCCTGATCCGGCAGTCCCTGACCAATAGACATTTCATGGTATAAATCTGCCAGAAGTACAGCAGGCCCACGGCAACATTTGAAAGCAATTAGGATGAATGTGGTAGCATTTTAGTGTATTTTCTGAAACACCACAACTAATACCCATGTTCCTGCAAATGTATACTTTCAGTACTGCTGGTAATTTCCCCACGAGTTCAGCAGCCTCACTAAATCATCACTTAGTGTTCACAGCGAAAAGTCTCAAACGCTTTGACAGAAACAGGACCGGGACCAAGACCATGGATGTAAATTTGCTCATTTGCTTTTTGTTGTTGTTTTCTTTTTCTTTAGAGAGACCCAAAATCTATGAAAAGGAAACTGATTTTGGTAAGATTGAGCAGGTGGAATTAAGAAGCCAGCACAAAATCCAGTGCACCGTAACTGGGAATCCTGACCCAAAGATCACGTGGAAGTGGCAGCCCTGCAACCTCACAGACGTGCTGTAAGTGGGCATTCCTACAGGTGAACACGTTGCAAAATGGTTTGGCAGTTTTAAGTCAGTTTTTCTTTCCAGCATCTCTTATTTATCTTAGTTAAAAATCACAAGCAGTGATTCCCCACTTCAGATCTCAAGGGTTATGAACCCTGCAGACACATAATTGTCTATGATCTTCTCGGAGTTACAAGCACCTTCTATGTTATCAGGAATGTGTGTGTCAAGTAAGTCTGAAGTGACTAAACATCAGGCTTGAATTTTCTTTACCTTGACCAGCAATGCCCCTCTGACTTACCAAGATCTTTTCTTATACCTCTTGGATGCAGCCTACACGGCTGACAGGAAAAACAGATGGGTGCTTTCTGTGTAGAGGTAACACACTTTTTTCCCCTGTAAGACCTATTGTCAGACAGACCTGCTAAAGGCTTGGCTGCATTTGGTTGGCATATGGAATTTATGCCACTGCCTAAGGGCTGCCTTCACTAGTGCACGCTGAGCATGGGCTTCTGCGGCAGCATCTGTGTTGCTGAAGCTGGAAGAGGTACACAAGCCTTCACACCTTACTGAGTGCCCTCCTTTGCTGAAGTCTGGAGGTAGCCTGAGCTGTGAAGACACAGGAGCAAGTCACTGGGTCAAAACTGCCAGAGAGGAATGAGAGAAGTTAAAATACAAAATGCCTTTTGAGATTTACCTTATACAAGTAGATATTTACTTTGCTCCTGCTGTTATATGAGCTGAGTAATCTATAGAAAGAGGTCACGGCTGAGGTCTGAACGCTTCCCCCAGTAGCCCCAGGGACATACAGGAGCCATGTATAACAATTCTGACTGCACTTCAACTCTTCTCTGCAGTGAGAGGGATGAAGTCAGGTTTTCCATCCATAAAAAATGAAGGCAGGTCTAGGGAGCAAGAGAAAATTGCTGGATGGCTCCTTATTTTCTCACGATTTCAATGCTTTTCCAAACACTGTGAATGGCAAGCCATGAGTCAGGGAAAAACGAGAGAGAGAGAAGCTCCTTTCTCAGGTTCTCTGCTGCAGCAGTTGCAGTGATGTTAGGTGAGCTAGTCCCAGGTGGGTCTAAAAAGTCACCTTGTGTCCCTCCACAAGGGACGTAGCCCATTATCTCATTTAGGTAGTTACATTGCTTCTGCGAGAATAAAACATCAGAGATTTGTAGTCTTAGGTAGGGCTGTTGGCATTGCAGGTTGGCAGAAGGCACATAACCTGCCTCTTCAGAGGCATCCACAAGAGCAGAATGCAAACACCCTAAGGAAATAGGTTATGCATTCTGTAGGAAAGCCACAGAGATGACTTGAAAACTTTTCCAGACCTTTCTGTCTAGGGAGAGAGAATTGGTCATGAATGCCAAATTGAGCCAGATTCGAACCAGTGACCTGGTGGCAAAAGACCTCATATAACCCTTGTTCCAGCTCTGACTCTCTGATCTTATCAATTTAAATACAATTGCAGAGTGGCGTCTACCTCTTCTGGCCTCCGGGGCAGCCTTATCTTTTTCCAGCAGAAGCTGGAGGAGGATTCCTGTGGGAAATGACACAGACCCTATTTCCTTCTGTTGTCTCACTTCCTCTCTCTCTCTCTTTCTCTCCCCCCTCCTCACTAGTGCACTTTGAATCCCCGAATGCTGCCATTGTTCCTTATAGCTGTGATGTGATTTGCTTCCTTTGAATTTTTTTCCCTTCATCCTCAAGACAGAATTGTGCCTTGCAGGAAGTCACTCAAGACATCTTCTAATTAGGCTCTTTTGAGAGCTATAAACCCTCCCTTGACCCAGGGTGTTACCCATGCAGCTTGTGCAGATTTGGTAAAGGCATGCCTCGATTACGATCAGTTTTCTGCAGAATCAGCCCTTGGGTCATCACCTATAGCAGTCCATATTAATTTTAGCTCCTATAACCCTAATCTGGTACAGTGGGCTTGGAGGCCACTGGGACCAGCCGTGGGGAGCGCGGTGCCTCTGCTGAGGCACAACAGGCAGTAAGGACACTTCCCTGTTGTGCACTGTGATGACTTGTGCAAGGTGCAATTGCAGCCAGCTGGGGAACTGAACTGACTTCACTAACTTGCCTTAATGGAGTCCCAGTTTCTAACACCTAGCCATACTGGGCTGGGGCTGAACTGGCAGCGTTACAATCAAAGGCTTCCTTGAGTTGCACAGCCGGCAGCGCCCTCAGCCAGGATGCCTGCAGCTCCAGCCTCGCTGAAGCCTTTGTGCTCCTAAGCATGAGAAGGCCAGTGTCTCTGCTCATTTATTCCAAGCGTTGCAGTTAAAGAAGATAGAAAAGCCATTTGCCTTGGATGTGCAGATAGATGTTTCTGCTACATACACTGCTCTTTGCCCATAATTCAAAAGTAAAGATTGATAACTGACTAAGATATGGCTGTCTTCTGGGGAATAGATAATATTAAAGAGCCTTCCACTACCATCATCCCAGTATTTATCCATTCTAATCCCTCAGCCTGCACTTCATATTAGAAAGCTGAGCAGATAGGCAGACATGCTCAGCAACATCCACCTCCCCAGTTTGAAATGACTCGTATTTTGAATTTTGAAATGTACTGCAAGTGCTAAAAGAGCACTGGAAAAGCCAAAACTACATTGAGTTGGAGTATAACTCATATTAGCCAGATTAAACTCACATGATTTAGTTGGCTGTCCAGTATTTTCTATTTTCAGTCTTCAGAAAGTTGGGGGGTTTCCTTGCTGGTCATATACTGATCTTTGTCTACCTCTGTCAAGGTGCTTCGCAAATAATTTTGAAATGTTGCAATGAAGAAATACAGTAGTTTCGTCAAGAGGTAACAATCTCCAGCAGCAATAGCTTTTAGGGGCTTTTAAGACCTAAGGCTATTATCTAAGAATGACATTCTCTCTCTTCAATAATGCCTCTCTGGGTTATCTGCAGTGAGTTGGGTTTTTGAACACCTTTGCTTTTCTACCTCCAGGTGCAACCCCGGTGGGCCAAAAATGGTGGTTCAGGAGAACATGGTCATAGGCAACAAGATCAGAAGCATTGAAAACATAACCAGGAAGCAGGGCAATAAAACAAAGGTATGTGTCTGATGAAAATCTGAGCAATGATGTCATGGAATAGCAGTGGGCTTTATGGAGGGGATGTTGTGCTCACACGGAGCTCTCTCCAGGCAGTTCCCAAGCTGCTCTGGGTTGTTAGCATGCTTTAAATTCCACAGCCCTGGGATCATTTTCAGATCGCTGCTGTTTATAAAAGCCGGGATCCTGGCAATGATGTCACATAGCCTGTTTAAAACTCTCCAAAGACTTGTGGGTCAAAAACCTCTCTGTCTCACTCAGCCTTGAGAAAGTGTAAGACTGGTTCAGTGCAAGAGGGGTCCTGTGAAGCGCTCACAACTGATAAGGACTCTGAGTTCATTAAAATGCTTAATACTTAGAGAGCACTTCGTACTGGCCAACCTTGCCAGGTTAAACAACTCTGTAATTTAAGAGGCCTACGGTGGCCAGAGATAGCTGGCCTGATTTTCCGTGTGTAAGTGCCTGCAGTACCTGCCTGTTTCAGCTGGAGTTGTCAACATTTCTTTACCCATTTGGGTTGCCAACCTTGTTAGCATGACAATGAAGGTGTGAATACCTCCTTCCTTCTACACTTCCCTGCCTGCTTCCCCTTCCAAACAGCACTGGGAGCTGCTTCCTGAGTGAACTGCAAAGATCCCAGCCATGAATTATCTGTTAAATGCCTCCCAGGTACCTGTGGTGGTACTGACTGATACTGTTTACACGCATCCATGCTAATCCTTGAGAAACTGCTGCAGCTGTTCTGCGGTAGATTCCCAGACTTCTGGCTCTGCCTTGGAGAAGATGCTGTGGTCTGGCTCAGGCAGTTGTTTTGCCCCTCTTGGACTTGCAGAGGTTTGTGGCTTTAGGAGTGGTTTTACTGCTACAGGTTTTGAGGTGGATGCTCCAGATAGTTTAGTGCCTAATCCTGCAAGGTGCTGAATGCTGCAGTTCGTATCGTGGCACACCTTTAAGCATACGATGATTCTGGGGCTACTCCCATGCTTAAAGTTAAGCACGAAGCTAAAGTGCCCTTCTGGATAGGGTCCAGACTAAATCAGCATCTGGCAGGATCAGTGCCTTAGCCATCTGCTCTTTCTCATGGAGACTTTCCAGCTCTAAACATAATCTAAAGCAGAGCTCCGAAAACATGGAGGTTGGGCTGGGAAGGAGAAAATCAGTGTTCACATCTCATTCCTGAGTTTTCCCCTTGCTGGAAGATATTTATAAATTGGGTTTATTTAGATGGCATAGTGCCCCTTAAGCTCTGCTTTTAATGTGTTCTCTAATAATTTTAGAGCTTGGGTAAAAGCAACTACCTACAAGGTGCTAATTACTTGTAAAAAACTGGGGTTGGTGACGTGTACTTACAAGTTTCTTCCTTTTCTAAGGATTTTCAGTTGCTGCATGGACTGACAAGATTTTTGCAGCTCTCATGGCTACTGTTTCTCTCCATTATAGACAGTCTGTCTAAATATACAATCTGGTGTCCAAGACCTTAGTTTACACCTGATAATCGGTCTTAAAGTTATGTTAGTCCCCCATACAAAAGTGAAGGGTTTCACAATTGCTGTGACAAAAAATACCTGTTAATTGCTGAATTGTCCCACATATAGGATAGTGACACACCTCAACAACATAACATTGTAACCCTTTTTCTTTGTTTTATGCATATGTACACCACTCCCATTTCTTCTTTTAAGAGTTTTGCTGAGGCAAATATGTAACTGGGTGAAATTTTAGCCTGCTAGTGGGCTTAGGAAGGGATCTGGCTGCAGCCTCTGAATGTGGTGGTTCAGGAGCGCCACAGAGCTCCGGGATGCAGTGGGGCAGTCCAAACTCATCCTCAGTCTATGTTGATGCAGGATTAGGGACTGGACTTCCCAGCTTTCCCCTACCACCTAATTCCCCTAGAAAGAAAAGGTGCAGTGATCTCCAGGTACAGCAGTCAGAGGAGAAATAGCGCTCCGCTCCCACAGAGAACTCCCCAGCACCTACCCACAGGTCAGTCCGGACACCACCATGTGCCTGAGTTTCCTGCCTGTAAGACGTGGTGGGCACTAGAGGGCTAGGAGAAGGGGGGTGCAACTGCTTAGTGGAAATGAGGACCATGAGGGAACCTCAGTACAAGGCCCCCCGCGCAGCCCTCAGGACTCCTCTTGCTCCCTAAGAGCTTTGCTGCTGCTCACACATTAGTACCAGAAACGACTCTGAGGCTGCCCTGTCACTGTGCCCTGCACAGCCACCTCTGCTCTGCCCTGCACAGCCACCTCTGCTCTGTCCTGCACAGCCACCTCTGCTCTGCCCTGCACAGCCACCTCTGCTCTGTCCTGCACAGCCACCTCTGCTCTGCCCTGCACAGACATCTCTGCTCTGCCTATAGACTCCAGGCACCCTGAAGTGTTCATTTTTTAGACATATTCAAAAGCTCAGCCTACAACCCTTTAAGTTAAGCTTTTACATATTTTGTTATTAAAGTTTCATAAAAATACTTTTTTACAAGCCACATAATTTTACAGTTTATAGTATATTCATTATTTTAATCTCCTGCTGATCCACTGGTTGAAAATGCATGCTGAGGTGTTTCCTAATGATTTTTATGTCCTGATTAAGATTTATTCAAATTAATAAAAGTAGATTTTATGAATCTCAGGTTTCAGCACTTTGTCTCCCTGCTTACATTAGCAGACAATTCCTCTCCTTCCCCCCTCCTAAAGTCCAAGGCTATCTGTGTTATGTGGCGTCTTTAGATAATAGAATATAATTCAAAAGAAGACACTGATGAAAACTCACAGTCTTCAGGCTTTTCCTTGTGTTTTATCAGTCATTATTCCCACCAGAAATGGAATAGACAGGAAACAGCCCAATCCATTCCCACCATGTCCTAGCAAGTAATTCATCTGCATTGGCTAGCCAGATGAAATAATAAAGATGTTGGAGTCTGACCGAGCGTGGCTTTTATTGACTGTGTTATGAAGCCGGGATTAGCGGAGATTGGTTATTTTTCCTGTGTGAATTGAGCCTGTCCAATGATAGCTGGAGTCTCCAAGCAGAAGGTAGAATTTACCTTGTCTCTAAGATTTCTCAGCATCCCTAGAGTTCACCCTTGAAGAACTGTGACAATATATGCTGGTTCAGCAACAGATGAAAAACTGCATTCACTTTTTAGAGCTGCTAAGAATATGGGAACAAACCCCAGAAATTACCAGATGCAGTATCTTGCTCAAAAGGTAGCTTGCAGGGCAGCAAGCAAGGATTTTTTCAGCAGACCGCTAAGATCTTTAGACATCTATTTGACATAAGTAGCATGTAAAATTGAGGTGTCTTGCCATCTTCATCATAATGATTATTCCACTATTATTCCACAGACAGAGGTGAATTTCATCCCCTCCTCTCTTCTAAAGGCTGAGTCTCATTCCTATAGAAAAGCATGTGGTTATTGTTAATGTTATGATGTACTTCACTGAAGTTTTGGTCAAACAGTGGTTGAGGCAATTGCATCGTGCTAGTTTAATTTTCCTGGCGGTTTTGAGTCAATATTGAACTTTTCACTTCATGATTTAGACTACTGTGTAGCTATCTCTGAAGACTGCTTTTTAACACCAGGTGAAACACCCTCGATTGCACAAATTGCCTGAATTTCCTCTTCAAGTTGCAAGGAGCTAGGCTGCTATTTTATTTACTTTCCAGTTAGTGAACTGAACATACTGGTCTGAGCTTGGGAGAACAGGGCACAGCAGAAAGGAACAGCAAGATCCATACATAACCGAGTCCTCGTTGGGGTTTCTTTTCATCTCCTTTCTCCCTTTCATGTATATACAAGAGAGCGGCCTGGCCACATGGCAGTTTCTGCAGTGGAACTCATATATCTCTTTTGCTGGTGAAATTCATAACCATTCAAGAAAATTGACCCCAAAATGCCAGGTTTAAACCTCTTGAAGGAACAAAAAGACTACATTAGAGCAGTGGGATGCATTCGGTGAAAAGTATGTGAGCAGCTCAGTCGGGCTATTTAAATCCATCATCCTGTGTGTGTGCCCGTCTCAGTGAGCTCCCACAAGCCTTGTCACATTAGTCGCTGGCAGGGGAAGGTGAACAGGCACACAGCTGGGTTTTGGAACAAAGCGTCAATTCTCTTTGGAGACTAGTCCAGATGTTTCAGGCACTAGTCAAGCACAGGAGCACATGGACTACTCCACTGTCCTTGGCAAGTCTTCTTGAGAGAGCCTGGCTAGCAGCAGGGACATAAGAAATGGCCCTCTGTCTTCCCCACTCTCTTGAATTCATTAGCTGCAATCAGTGGGTGTGAGCAAGAAGCGTGGGGATGGTAATTGCTCGTGACTAGCCAGCACCTACCCACCAGACCTAGTGTCGGAGAGCAATCAGTCCCTCCATACTAGAAATGTGTCCCAGTTCCTCCAGAGGCACCTCAAACCTCTGGTCTTCCCCCATTTCCTGCCCCATCCGGCACCTCTCCGGATCACGCAGCACTACATCACCTCCGCCATACTCTGTGAGGAAGGCAAGGACTGTTCGCATTTTCCAGGGAGAGAAACACCCACTGCCAGAGATGAGAGCAAACCCTAGAAGCTCTCAGTGAACTCACAGACTTCTGTTATCACTTGTCCTCAGTCCATCCTTTAGCATGTTTTGAATGAAGGAAATAAGATCATGGATCAGAATTGTCAGGCTATAAAAATAAGTGTTATTCTGTGCCATTCAAGTAGATGGATTGGGAGATAGTTGAGTATTTTCTTTGCAGGGTCTCTGGTGAAATTCCTAGAATTTCATCTTCCTCTAGCCACCTCCATCCCAGCTCTGCCAGAGTTAGACAGCTGAGAAGTTTTCCACCCACATTTCTAGTCCTCATCCTCGCCCACATACAGCTAACGAAGTGAAAGAGAGAAGAATCGTTCACTAAAGCTGTTGGAGGGAGGGCTTAGACAAAGGAAAGAGAAAGCAAGGAGTAACAAGATATATTAATTCATGCTGGCTCCAGTTTAAAAAAAGGTCTTGCTGCTCTGTCCTTACTACAAGATGTCTTAAAACACTCATGGTATATGGCTGTGGAATGTTATTTGGCTGCTTCTAAAATAGCTTGGTTTTATCAGTTCAGGAACATTACAGTGCAAGACATATGGACTTTATTGAACTATTCCATTATGAGTTTTCCCAGCAGCAATGTCTATTTACTTGTCATAGCTGTTCTTCAGAGATCAGTCATTTTATTTCTTTTCTTACCGAGTTTTAAACTTCATTTATTCTTTTATAGTAATTATTTATTAGCTAATAATCCCTTCTTTGGGCTCAGGGTATTGGGTGGCCTTTAGGTTAAGTAGTAGGAAATGGAGCCCTTTACTTCCAAATTCAACACAGGCAATCGAATCTGGTCGGGAGGGTGGCTGGAGTTTGGTATGCAGTGAACTCACAGCATCTCAGTCCAGCTCCCACTAGGAAGATGTCTAGACATCACATGCCAATAATTTGTTATTAATTACCATTGGTTCCAGCATAGTCTGCACAGAAGCTAAGGACTGAACAGCCACATAGTCTGTGCTACCACTTGTGGCCAGAGTATTTTGGCAAGGGTCAACGTGTCATTTAGACTGAACTGTTTTTGACTAGAGGAGTGGAAGGTAAACTGAAAGTGCTAACTCCCAGGCTGTGAATAGTTCAGGAATAGTAATTTCACTGACGACATACCATGTCCCAAGGCAATTGTAGGTTTCACATCAGCATCGTTATTTAGGTTTAGCAGAAAGTGCTGTGCTCTGTCAGACAGGAGGCCACCAGCGGTCCCGTGCAGTTAAGGTCCTTCTGTGATTTCATGAGTCTAGAAGCAGCAAATGCCGATGTGTCTCAAAGGTTTCTATCCTGGCTCTGATTCCAGGAATGGAAAATACTTTGCCAGGTGCATGGACTAAGCACACAAAGTAGATTATTCCCTCAGAATTTTTTCCACTCTGTACTAAAGGTCCCCAGGTGCTGGGATTGTGCCACTCCACTGAGAGAGAAGTCTGCTAACAGTTCTCACTGTCAAACATGGGGAAAAATTCCTACTCCTCGAGATTGCTCGAGTTCAAACCATTTTCTCATTCAACTCCTTTTTGCAGACTTTCCTTGAAATGGTTGCACCGAAAGTATAGGGTTGGCATTTGGAAGAACAATATCCCTCCCCCTACCTGCCACTATGACCAAGTACAGACAAATTTCAAATTTTCAAGTTTGTTCAACTTGGGCTGCCTATAGTAACAGGTGGTGAACAACTGCCAAAATACCAGCACTGTGAATATTATGTTACTTTTCAATGAGATCTCTTTGATTGATCTCAGTGGGATATCTTTGATCTACAGATAGGTCAAAAAGCACATACCACTGCTGGCTTCCTGGTTTCTTTCAGGGTCCTTTTGGTAAAAGACAAAACTGTGTGGTCTCATAGAGGGAAGGAAGATTTAGGTGCCTTTTGGTACAGCACGTTAGTGTTCCAAAGCATCACTCTGTTGAGGACTAAACCAGGATTTGGCTAGTCTGCCAAGTGAGAACTTTATTTAAGATGCTGGAAAGATAATTGGACACCCCATCCCAGGGATTTATCTGGGAGCACACTGCTGGAGTGAAAAGCTGATGCATAATGATTTCAAGAGATTAATCTTATTATAAGAAAATCACTCAAAATCCTTCATTTCTGGCTCTGAAATAATACATATTTCTCTGCTGGATGCTGCTGGTTTAAAAGTCACATTTTGGAGGACTCTGGGAGGTGCTAGTTCTAAGACAAAAGAGTAAAGTGCATTATCTTTTGTGCTCAGGTGGCTAGCAAACTGGTATCCAAGTGCCTAACAGTGATTTTAAGCATACAAACAAGAAAATTACTTTCTCTCCTCAGTAAATTTTTCCCAAGAATTTGTCCCCATATTGTTTCCCACCATCATTTTAACGTCTTTTTCACCTTCACATCTAGACACAATTGAGATTAGCTAAGATGAGGTCTTGGTATAGCTGTTTGCTCTTTTTTTTCCCACTACCATGTCAGACTTTTCTTGAGTTACGTAGGTAGAGACATTAGCATCTGTGTGTGTTCACGAGTGTATGTGTGCATTTACCTCTAGGACACCAAATCCAGCTTGACGCATTGCATCAGTTTTTAGAAGAATCACAGTGTCACCCCTAACACTTTGGACATGTTCCAAGATGGATAATTACACTCCCCTTTACAATTATAACCAGCTTTTACAGTATTATCCGCAACTTCCCATCTAGAGTTGTCACTTAGCAAGACTAATAGCTGTTAAATAGCCGTCCAAATTTATCCCCTTCTGTTCTCAGCACATACATTTATACTGGCTTTCTCTATTGCCAAATATAAAATCCTAAGACCCAGTAATCACGAGAAGAAAGATCTTGGTCCTGATTCAGCAGTAATTCACAAGGCAGTGTCTACTGCTTAAAGTCAGGGGTAGCGCTCTGAACATGTGTTTGTTAATAACCTGTGGCATTAGGCCCACTGCTACAGGAATAGAAAAAGGAGGAGGAGCAGATTGCTGCGCTGGGTGGGTATCCAAGTTAGAGCTAGTTTCGCATCAGAAATAAACCAGAACTCCACAGCTCTCTCTCTGGTGGACACCAGAGGGAGCTGGGTTTACCGGTCTCCTGTTTTCACCCCTAAATTTGGTTTGTCCCTATTCTTGGTTAATTTCTGTGTTTGGTGCCCATGAAAAGTAGATACTTTTCCAGTTACTCGTTATTCTGCTGAAAATGTTCCCCATTAGAATGTAAAATGCACACCGGATCAAAACCTTTGAAACTCATTTCCCTACAGGATTTAAAGTGCCAAAGCTCAGAGAATCTTAAATAACTCTCTGAAAATACATCCCGCACAGCTATAGACACATTCATGGTGCAGCTTTATGAGGAGTAAAGGAAAGTCTTGTGTCAGTTTAGTTTAGGATATTAAAAAGAAAGTCCAGAGATGCTTTTGTGCACTTCAAAGCACTCTCTGGAGATAAGCACAAAGGGCCAGAGGGTGTTATAAGTTTTGATTCTCAAAGTCCTTAGAGAGGATAGCAAAGAAAGTGATATTTGTTCCAAATGTGAGGGCTCAGGGATCCTCAGGTGAATGGCTGCAGGGGAAGCAAAGTAATCTTGCACGAACATCTCTGTCTTGGTGGGTTAGACCCTGCTTTCTTGCTAGGAGACCAAAGGAAGTACTTGAACTAATTAAAGCCATGACCTATGGATAGTCCTCCAGGAACCTATGATGTTGCATCATGACAGGGACAAGGGAGTGCCATATGGCTGGCTCCTCACTAAGAAGGCCCTATGGAGGAGCAGGGGATTAAGGTGTTCAAGGAACAAGTTCTTAAGGATGCATTTGAGTTCAGCCCCACGAGTAACTGAACCACTTCCCTTTTCTGTGTGATGCAGCTCAGGACAAGCGTTCCTTGCTTCTCCTTCATGATCCGCCCTTTCTTTCTGCATTTGCCAAGTGCCTTAGCACAGGCAGCTTCTCCAGAGCTTTCTTACCTATGCACGAGTTCTGGTAAGGCTCTGAGGAAGGGTTATGGAATCAAGAGGCTTCTAAACACAATTTGTAAGAGTGAGCTGTGGCCCAAAGGGGCCACATCTCTCCCTCTCTTCTCTGGGGTTGTAGCAAAGCAAAGCAAAGTCCTGCGCTATTCTTTATACCACATCCCTATGAATGACCTGCTTCCCCTGCAAACGTGGGGTCCTGTTACCCATAGAAACCATAACTGAAAAGAAGAAAAGAAAATAGATGGATGTAGGACTGCATTTCCAGTGTCTTAGATGAATCTTCCAGGTCCTTCACTTTAGCTTTTTGCTGATGTTGTCACACAAAGACCCTGACAGTGTGTCAAAGAGAGGCCCTGTTTTTCACTGGCGAGACAGGAAGAAAAGAAGGGAAGGTTTAGGAATGAGAAGGGAAGAGAATTAACTGGGCTGAGGTGATATAAGATGAGAGACCAAACAGCTAATAAAGCACTTTTCTGTCTGTGAGCTTCACTCTACTCGAAACTCCTTTGTTAACTGTTTTTCTACCATAATACTTATACTTATCCACTATTCTGTCTGCTAAGCCTACACTATGCTCAAAGCCTTTAATTTTTCTCTCTTTGCTTGGCAGATTGTGAGCACGCTAACTACGGAAAACAGCAGTGCATCAGGAATCTATTACTGTGTGGCTTCAAACAAGGTTGGCGAAGAAGAGAGGAGCATTAAATTCTACGTCTCAGGTAAACAACACAAGAGACACTACGCAAAAACTAGATGCTGATGATTTGACTTACCTGAAGAGTTTTATATGGCTGGTGAGTGCTCATTAAAACTTCTAGGAACCCCTGCATGTTGTGTTTTCAGAGCACTCCTAATCACAGTCCCAGGCTCTTCACCACATGAGAGTTTGGGTCCTGTGCAGTGTGCAGCTGGGTTTGACATGTCCAGCATCAGACCTGCTGCCCCTTCTGCCCTTTTCAAGCTGCAGTTGCAGACCCTGAGTCTAGCTGCCTGTGTCTTAAAGCAACACTCATGACATTTGAGCGCTGTCCTCATGAAACCTCTAGCAAAAACTAAGTTCTTTGTAGTCTTCCAAAGGCCTGAAGCCTCTCCCTGACTCAGGAGAATGGTTAGTCTCCAATTAAATCAGCAAATACAGCAAAGGTGAGCAAGGCCAATATTCAGACCTAATCCGGGGCTGATATCACTGGGAGTTGTGACATTGGATCCCTGCCTGAGCAATTAGCCTTTCCAGTGCCCTTTAAGGAGGGAGGAGGTGGACACACTATTTCTTCAAAGAACACAAATCCAAACAAATATCTGCTTAACCTTTCAACACAGAAATTCTTTAGTAGTGAGATCAAGACCTACATAATGCTTTTAGGAGAGATGGGAGGTTAAAAAAAGAGAAGAGTCCAGGGACAGCCTTGTTCAAGTGCTTAACCAGAACAAACTGAATCGTTTCTGCGCTCACTTTCTGGGTGAGTGGATGTTGGCTGGTAGAATTTGCATCAAAATAACAATTTTTAGAACAAAGAGTACAGAAGTGTCCTTGAAGGTAAATGTCTGACTCTCACTACTTGGTTTCTTCCCCATGAAGCAAGTTCCGAGGGCGAAGCTAGCTGGTGGCAGTGCTCTGGACTCCTCTGTCTCTCGTCTCCTGTGTTTAACTCCATTACTCTAGAGCAATTCAGCATGTTTCAAATCGGGCTAACCAAAATAGGGCTCACTAAACATTGTTACCGATCTTACTACACAGAAGTGCTGATGCAAAAAATGTGATCCAACAATGATGAAGCTGGTGCCATATGGGGGAAAGATTTCACCTCTATTTACAGCTTCTTTGCACTACCCCAATGCCTTAGGAGACAGAAGAGGGTTTAAGCCTCTATTTTCCAAAGCCTTAACGCTTATTTACTTAGGAAAAAGCCTTGCAAGCTACACTTCTGGGAGATACAGCTCAGACATAACAGGTCCTTGAGATGTCCAAGGCAGGCTGAAGACCAGCTATTAATTTCACACTTCTCCACTTCCAAGTGTGAAGTCTTTACGTGGGTTTGTTTCTGCTCTGAATTCTGCCAGCTGTTATGTTTGGATGGGTTACTTGAAGCCGTATGTTCCCAAGCTGTTCACAGTCCTTTGTAATACTTGGTGGCTAAAAGCAGTGCTGCAGCCACCAAATAAGCAACCAGCATAAGGTCAGTTTGAAAGAGTTGCATGCACCTTTTACAACTATGTTTTATAACTATGTTTTATTTTAATAATTAAATTATGTAGGTGTTCCCCCCCCCCCCCCCCAGTGAGCTAATATTTCAGATTTTTTACATTAAGATCAATCTAGCAATGTTTTGAGACACAAATGTTTTAATCATGCAATTTCAATTATGAAGGAAATGAATAATCAGGCAAAATTACTGACATTGGTTATGGTGGAAGCATTTCCACCAAAACAGACTGGGTGGTGAGAAGGGCTTGGCAAGACAGATCTATTCTTGCCTGTGAGTCTGTGCCATTCTGGGGAAGAGGCAGAAGCTGAATGAGCATGACTGACTTTTGTAAGCACTGTGTTTAAAAATAGTGGTGTTTATGCATTAGAAAGCAATAAAATCTTTGTAAATGTGGCCATCCTGACCCTAAAGTAGGTCATGTTGCAGTAGTAAAATAGCAGCAGAGTGACCTGCTGCTCAGTTTCTTTCCATGGTAGTCCTCTGCTGACTAACGCATATTCCTCTAACAAGTGGCTAGGCTGCTGTGAGAGCTGCTGCTGAAGGTCTGCCTCACAGATGAAAAAAAAAACCCCTGTCTTCTACTGGGTGCACTGGGAGGAGGCTAAGTGACTGCCGGGTCACTCTCACCAGGAGTTGCCCCAGTCTCAGTGTTGGGGGGGTCATTCAGGGACAGTTTGTGAGCTACCAAATGGGGTAAGTCCAAAATCATAAGCCTCTAAGCAGGACACTTTACAATCGCTAGGCTGATTAATTTTATGCAGATCGAACCTAAAAGCTGAGATAAAGGCTGAGTTAGAGTCCAAGAGCACACAAGCAATGTGCGGGCCTTTAGGACAATGTCTAGTAGATGTTCATAGCACTTCTCAGCGCCCTGTTCTCTGCACCACAGCTGCCAGTTGTGGGACTCCACAATTAATTCAGCAATTCGTTGATTTTAAAACCCTAATCTCTCATTGTCTCCTACCATCAAACAAGCTGGTGGATCCTGAGCTGCTTTCAAACATATTGGCTGAACTGAGCCTTAATTAACTTCTCCCTAGTAAGAAATTCAAAGATGATGCGGAGGTTAAACTCTCTTCTTCCCTTAAAAACCTGTTCTACTAGGTCAGGGTTGGAAAATTTTGTTAGGACATGGCAGAGCGTTACACGGAAACTTCAGGTGTTGTCCAGGCTGCACCTGCTTTCTGGGGATGTGTCTTACTTCAGTCTGGTGTTTTCATCACCACCACATTCATTTCAGAAAAATGTATTTATCCCAATGGAATAATGGCAACAGCCGTTTTGTTCTTCCACTGCAGAGCCCCCACAAAAACTCCCACGGACACTAGAAATAGCACTGGTATCTATTTTTAAATCATTTCTTTGCCAGCAGAATTCATTTTGGTGAAGGGTCAACAGGGTTTGCAGATCACACTGAAACCAAACCATATAAGGGGTACAACATGATGAGAAATCTTACCATTCAGTGACAGCCCTGAAGCCTCCCCGAGCTCCTTCTGCAGATGTACCGACTGTCGGTGTCCCACTGAAGCTCTCCTAAAGCTGTCCACGGCAGCAGAAACTCCCCTAGCAATGCAGTAGCAGTGTTATCCATCATGCCCTGGCCTAACTCTTGTAACAGTATTTTTGTTTTGAGTAAAGCTTTTTTTACTGTTTCTTGCGGGGAAAAAATCTGTCTGCTGCCTATCTTGCCTACTGCAGTTTTGACACCAGTGTTCCCATTTAAGTCAGATGACTATTTTGTTATGGGCAGAAGCAATGTGGGCGAGCCATCAGATGCTCAGAACTGCCTCATGTCATTGCCCAGCACCAGTTACACACCAAAGTACACTCAAGGCAGACTGCAACCTTCCTAGTGCTGTGAAAAGCTGACCTGATGTCTCCTGGAGGTATTCTCTGCCATGAGCAAGTATTTACCTTCTAATCTCTGGTCTGCACCTTGGAAAGGGCAACTATATATTACCGTGGGTCCACAGTAAATCAAATTCTAGCCTTTGTATGATCATACCACATACAACAAAATGGGTTCCCACCCATATGAAACCACTGAATGTTCTTGGAATATAAATGAATTATGATAACAAATAATAACAAAAGCCCTTTTTCAAGGGCTTATCCAATTGCAAAAACAACTCATAAAAATGGAGTTAAAGATTTCTACCAGAAAGAAAATATTATATTTCAGACATGAGATAAAAATCTGCTATCAGATACTAGAACAATGTATGAACTGGGCTGTTCTGCAACTGCTCGCCACTCTCAATTTGCTTATTCCTGACATGTTTACAGGATTTATGAAAAGCTCTGTGCTGTTTCAGATAGTAGGGCTCACCCTTTCTTTTTCTCACTCTCCCTACATGCATATGCCTGATGGCAACCCCCCCCCCCCCGCCCCCCCCCCCCCCCCCCCCCCCCCCCCCCCCCCCCCCCCGACCCTGACAGGCACAGGGATGGAATCTGGGAAAGAGCAGGAGTTTTGAATTACACAGATTATTGTGCAAAGTACAGGAAATTAAAAACAATTAATTCCTTGTAAATACAAATGGAGCCAGACTTTCTTTTGATTTATGCTGACTTTTTACCTCCCCCCAATGGCTTATTTCCCTATTTTGCCATGGAATCCCGCACAGTCAAGAGTGAAATTCACGGCTACCACACTGTAATACAATATGAAAGACAAATGTTTGGTGACTGCTGATAAAAGAGAAAAGGCCCCATGGTGCATTCTTTTAGCCAACTTATTAGGAGTCTTATAAGACACTGTATCTGTTCAGAGAGAGGAAGTTAATCACTGCTCAGGTTCAGGATTGTGTAAGCAAAGTAGTCTAAGATATGAACTGACTTATAATGTGCTCCCAAAGCTGCAGTTGCTCCCCAGATAATCCAGGTAGGAAGAGAAAAGAGAGAGGAGAGCAAGAGAGACTTTTTTTTCCCTCTCTTTTTCCTTCCACTGTAATGAAATCAATGAATATTCTATTGGAGCTGAAAGAGCTTCTTGAAAGACTAACAAGATGGAAGAGAATAGCACAGGTTCCAGCTAAAAATATTCAAAATGCTAAATAAAAAATGTCAGTAGAAGAAATTGTAAGAAAAACAAGCCAGCCCTCTGCTCCCAGAATGTTAAACTGGTAGGAAAAACCCTGCACCAGTGAAGTCCAGCAGCAATGCAAAACTATCAAACATCCTTCTCAATTGAGGGCTTGGAAATTAACACATCAAATCCATGGGGAATTTGCACCACAATGTCAGAGTTCTCTGGCCACACCAGCCCATGCTGCCACTGCCATACACAGGCCAATGCCTTCTCCCAGGGTGAGTTTCCTCCCAGGGCCATGCAGGAAAACTCACCCTGCAAAGCAAACAGGGCTGCAAGTTGTAGGAAGAAATTCTCCTGTAGGAAGAAAAGGCTTCCTGAGAGGCAGAAGCAAGGGCAAACGGGGCTGCCAGCCTAACCACTTAAGGCCAAGGCTTGGCCCGCCCTGCAAATTCACAGTGGTTCACTCTTTTTACCCCAGGTAATGGGATCGAATTCCTACCTCATCACTTTACCTGAAATGCCTTTGTACTTTCACTGAGAGCCAGCACTAAGGATCACAGGATAATTCAGGCTGGTGGGGACCTCAGGAGGTCTCCCAGACTATTGAGCTTAATAAAGAACTGAGTCTAACGACTCTGATGAAAACCCATCTACCCTAGTACTATGACTCTTGCTGGAACAAATAGCAAATGCTTAGAAGAGAAACTGAAAGACAAGATAAGAGGGCACATTTTCCCTGTCTTGGTTTGACAGATTCAGGAGAGATGCTGCTCATGCCACATCCCAGTGTCTCACTAGACCTTAATTCTTCCTGTTTAGAGAAGCTGTGCTGGCCTCAGACTTTTGCCCCTTTTTGCTAAGCATCATCTTGACATGTTCAAACCATAGGACATCAGATGTGAAGAATGAATGCATGAAACAAGTCCGTTTCAGCATACAGCTAGCACTAAGCAAGAAAGATAGCAACTGAGTCTAGCAAAACACTGCATAAAGTAAACTGAAATTTCATGAAAAGGAAAGAAAAGAAAAATAATAATTTACACAGCTGTGGCCTGAGGGGTCTCATCTCTTTTTGGATCTTTTGTAAAACATTTCTGGTGCCAGCCTTTAAAAACGGTGGAGCAAAGCTTATTGGTTCTATTCCAGATGACTTGTGAAGAACAGAGACTTTTAATCATATCTGAAAGCTCCTTCAGGGCTTTGTATTTTATATAATATATGGTTTATTATAAGGCAGATTGGTTATTTCAACAGCCTCACTATTTATGCTCAACTATAGCTTCAGCAGAACTTTTTTGCAAGAGTTTGCAGTATGAGCCCCAGCCAAATTCCAGCTCCCATATGGAATTTGTCAGATTGCAAATGCAATGAATACTTGTTCCCCTTTAACTTCTGTCCTTCTCAAAGTACCATCCATTTCATCCGAGCTTGAGAAAGCATCTTCCTAACAGCTTGGTATTGAAACAATGATCTGTCAGATTTATTGCAAACACTGGTTGTGTTCAGAAGGTAATCCAGAGCAAGTCCTCCCAAACCCGTACTCCTTCTGGTAAAATTTATAAGAGGTTCCTCATAACTCTCAGCTGCTTGAAAAACCTGACCTAACAGACAGAAGAATAACTCCAGGTCACTACAGTTATTGATGCACCTACATTCAGGTCTGCTGGGTGGACAGATCACTGAAAATAACAGAATAAAAAGGGAAAAGAATGTCTTTCAGACACAATTTAATTGTAGGTCTCTGGCAGCTAATGCAGTAATAGGAATGTGTCTGTAGGCCACACTCTGGTGTTGTACTTAGAACCATTTTTTCTTGTCTTCAAATGGATTCACTTTGCCACTTCAGTAAAACTGTTTGTTTTTTTTTTTTTTTTTCTGGAATGAAAAGTTACTGAAAATATGGCAAGAAACAGCTTACTCTTTTGTGGATAGATTGGACTTATGCTTCAAAGTATTTATCTGCTAAATATAAAGCCCTCAAGGACTTATACATCATTAGATCAGTTAATCCATTCAGTGATCAAGTAAATACCCACCAAGGTACATGTGATGAAAATAAATATTAGCATTGTTGAAATAAGAGAGAATTGGGAAGGTTGTTCAGTGGTGAAGAAAGGGAGGGTTACTTCTGAGAAATGGGAATACATTTCTTTATTCTTATGCAATTATACTTTCAAGCACTGATTGCAGATAGAAAAAGAAGAGCTCACGAACCCATTTGTCTACCTGGATAGAAATCTCTCTTGATTAAACTCTCTTAGTCTATTAACTACTTCTATTTATAAACTTTCAATTCATTACTTGACAATGTAATGATTAGAATACTGGGGGCTAGACTACCACAGGTCAGCACTGGGATGCGAGAGGTACATTCATTCCCCTAATCCACAAGCACCAATGCCTGTTTGCACATGCAGATGCGGGTCTCATTAAAACTGGCTCGTTCCGTTATAGCTGGGCTGTGAAATTTGACCATCAAGTTGCATCAAGGCAGCCAAAGATCTTCACAGTGTACTTAATCGTAAACATGTTTTCTCTTCCCCCTAGACGTGCCTTTTGGGTTGCAGACAGACCCACAAGTCACAGCCATTGTGGGGAATGACGTCCGGCTGACCTGCCGGGCCTCCAAGTACATCTACAGCCACCTGGCCTGGCACTACCCCTCCTCAGAGGTGGCTCTCAGTGACTCCGTGATCGAGAAAACTGACACCTACTCCGTTTCTCTGACACTGGTCATCACTAGCGTCACAAAGGAACAGAGTGGCCTCTACAAGTGCAGAGCCCAGAACAGGCACAACAGCACCGACACGCTAGAACAGCACACTCAGCTCCTCGTCAGAGGTAGGTCCTGCCAACAGAAAATGGCAGTGGGACGTGCTATCATTCTGCTGCAGGAGCAGAAATGCTGCACATCGGCTGCTCCCTTTGAAACTTCTCAAAGCAGAAGGTGCCCAGCATTTCTTAGGGGCTGTCCTAATACAGACTGTGTGCTCTGCTTTGGGTTTTTTATTGCATTACTTTATGTGGATTGACACCTAGCCATACGTATTACTCATTCCGCCACTGCTGGTTTTGTATAAAATATTTGCCTTACACATAAAAGTGATTTCAGATGCATTTTACCTTCCTAACTCAATGCTGGGTGCAGATATGGTGCTGACTGAGGAGAAAAGGCATCACCCACCATGTTACTAACAGCACAACTCCATCATTTGGGACTGTCACCTCAGATCTGTGTGACTTTGGTAGAAGATTCCACGCGCTTACAGCTGCCAGGATGATACGGATACCTAAATAGATTTGCACCCAGCAGATGTAATCACAAATGTCACTGGTCAAGTGTATAATCGAGTGACATGTACCATTTATTCTGGGTAAGTGGGATGCACTTCATTGTAATACAGTATTTCCTTACTTATACCCAACCCCCCAGTTCTTTTATTTTTGTAAAAATCATAACACTACAGATCCTGAAGCCTGGTTTCTTTGGCTATATAAATATAAAGGCCAGGACACTTCTTCTGGCAGAAACTCACTGAAAATCAGTGAAGTTTCTTCTGCTTCAGAGCAAAGAAGAGTGATCGGCTCTAAGCCTTCTCAGAAGAAAAAGTGCTGCTGGAACAGGCGAAGTTATTAGCTACCTTCCTATGGTGAGCAAATACCCAAAGCACAGAACTGGAGCAGAACTGAAATAAAGAGGCACAAGCCGGGGTGCAGAAGGCAGAGTCGTTCAGAAGCTGAACTAGACAGTGATTTTCAAATTGGCTTCTTCACTTACATTAACGGCTAATGAAATGCTGAAGGGACAGCTATGCTGCCACCAGCACTTGTCACTTAGGTACAAACCAGGCTGTGCAGTGCTGGCTTCATCCTTGTTTTAAGTGAATGAGCACACTGCCCATGCAGCCTCCTACCCCGTGCAGCCCACACCACTCGCACAGTCCCTTCCCAAGCCATGCAGGCACGCACACAAGGAGAAAATGCTCGCCCACGCCACAGCTGTGGCTAGCACCGCTCTGATACCTGAGTGGGAGGTGATTTATTTTAAGAAATGGCATGAGCACCTGCCTCTTCCTGAAGTGCGGAGGATGCGAAAAAATCTCACCCTGGTATTAGAGAGTTCTAGTGGTTTGGCTTGTCCCCACAGCGGCACCGGAGCCACCTGTCAGCATCATCTGCACTGGGCTCCCTCTGCATTCAGGCAATTCACTTTTCTCTCCCCTGGCAGATATTTTTATTCACTTAGTCAAATTTCCACCTACACAGACACCTACACATGATGGCTATGGGAAAAACACAGCTAAACCGGGAATACATCCATGGGAGAACTGGAACCTTGATCCCATTCTTCTAGAATTACTGGGGTCTGTTATTCGCCTGGCACATGTCAGCAATGCAATTCTTCTGGAGAGCATGCATGGAAATGCCCCTCCAAACCAGCCCTCCTTCCCCTATGCAGACAAGGTCTTTTAAATGTACTGACACCCATCAGCTACTGTCCTCATTGCAGGTTTTATGCATTTTTTACGCTATGCTTTGTGATTTTATTCATTGCTTTCCTGAAAAATGAACAGAAAGTGGAGGTTAACATGCTTTGAAGGAGGTAGGTAACTGCACTCATGATAGAGGACACAAAATCCTTAGAACTGGTTCCTCTTTGCCTCCTTCTTTCTTTTTTTGTATTCATTTGGTGTTTGCTCTACCTACTCACAGTCCTCTGTTTTCTTCAGCGGTTGAGAAACTCAAGGAGGTTCAAGCTGAACCCAAATCTAAGCTGAGTCATTTTGAAAATAAGCCAAATAAACTCACCCACTCCTCCCATAATCTTTTAGGGGACTTTTGCTACCACTCACCAACCAAATCTTTACCACTTCCAGCCCGGAGAGGCCAAAGGAGAGGAGATGGCAGAGCCGAGGGAGGTACCTTCTGAAATTTTAATGTTTACTGTTTTCTTTTGTGACTGTAGCAAAGGCAGCACCGTATGTGATACAAAACCTCACGGATCTGGAGGTTAACATCAGTGGCAAGATCATTCTGGAGTGCAAGGTCAATGGAACACCAGAACCTCAGATTACGTGGAGGAAGAATGGCTACCCCATTTCAGCAGCGTCAGGTGAGTGCACTTGCTTCCCAAGCGCGCGGTGGTATTGTCCGTGATGCAGGATGACAGACTGGCAGCTTCACGTGTAGGACCTACAGCTCCACGGCTACTGCAAGCACGGCTGAGCCAGGATGGTAGACGCTACCCCAGGGAACACACACACAAATCCCCAAATATATTAGACCACTGCAGTAATCTCCAGCTTGGACTTGGAGGTCAAAGCTGCCAAGTGGTTGCAACCCACGCAGCTTGCCTTCCGCAGGTGCAGTGTTGGTGTCTGCAGAGTCAGCATTAGCACCGCGTCAGCAAACGACGGGGTACAGCATGCTGCTGGTCCCTCTGCTTGGGGGAGACAGCGGCTGTGTACAGAGCTGAGACAGCGAGTGTACCTGCTTATCCGCTGTGTCTGAAAACACAGGCCTGGAGTGCCAGATATCCTTGGGGCCAGATCAGAAAATACTGCAGCAAATAGTGGGCAGTCACCTCCCAGTCAGGTCCAGGGCATGCCATGGCATATCACACATCCTTCTTTTATCCCCCACAACACAGTAATGAGAACGTGCTCTCAGCGCTGGTACAGAGCAGTACGGGCGCAGTGCTACCACAGGCAGGGAGCATGGGCTCCCTTTCCTGAGCCTGGAATTCCTTCTCAGCACTCTATCCTGACATCTCCTGTAAACCATGCAGAATCCCATGTCAGTAGCTGGTCCTGTGACTTTAATTTTGCATCTTGGACTAGGTAGGAAATCTAGGATCATCCATAATTCAGATCAGACTGTTCTGAGAGAAACCCTTTATAGCTACTGAAATTCTATAAATAATTCTAGAGGGACAAGCATATAACTCATCCAACCAATGGAAACATAAATAAAATATTTGGAAAAAACACCTCAGGGTAAATATTTCAGCACAGTGCATGGCAAGTTCTGTGCAGTACTCTTGTTAACAATAATACGATTCATAGGCAGAACACCCAGAAACTCACAATGTCTTTCCCTTTCGGATTCAAAGCCTGACCTGTTTCCCTATTTCTGCCCCAACATTTCCTTAGTGAAACAGAGGAGATCTCAGTTTTGTGCCACAAAAATGAGGAAAAATTAATTGCGGAAAATTAATCAGGAAAATGAAATGCAGAAAAGCTTCACATAGGTCACATCTAAGCAACCTCTCTTCCCACTCCACCACTAGTGGTGCCTGTGAATCCAAGGTTGCTCCATGCAGTGATTTTTACAGGGACGTGCATAACATGATTTGCATGTTCCACATGTTAGAACTCCCATCACTTCCCACAGCCTCCGAGACATCAGCTTTCTCCAATAATTTCACTGAGTTCCCTTTTTTTCCAGTGTACCTTATTGCTAACAGAAAACTTATCTTCCCATCACTTCACCAACTTCCATAGTTTTCTCAGGCGCTGTCTGCTCATAATAAATTAATAGCCACATTTGCTGTTGCTTAAAAGATCCCCAAGCAATTAACACAGGTATTGAAGAAAAAAAAAAAGTCAGAGAAAGGTTGTTGCCAGACCACAATGAAGAGCAGCGTATTAAAATGCCTCCCAACAACAGCGTGTACCAAACCTGCATGGATGGGAGCTGACTTTCAGTTCTCTGTCTCCTAAAAGTATTTGTAGCCAGGTAGGTTACTGTGATAACATTAACCAAAATGCCTTACAACAGGAATTTCCATGGAAAATAATACCCTGGTCATTGAGCGAGTGAAAAAGGATGATGAAGGGCTCTATGAATGCAAGGCGTCCAACGACATGGGCCAAGACAGCACGTCAGCCTTCATTAAAATCCAAGGTGAGGTCCAAGCTAAGGCAAAATGCATATATTGTGTTGGACTGAGGAGAGCTATTCTTCAGTCATGGACTTTGGCTACATATAAAATTTGGTTGTACATTTAACCTACAGGTTCTGAGGAGAAATCCAACATTGAAGTTATCATTTTGGTCTGCACTGGCCTAGCTGCTACTCTCTTCTGGCTTCTTCTGACCCTGTTCATTCGGAAACTGAGAAAAGTAAGAATGCTTCCATATCGCACGGAGGGTATGGAAATGGGCCCAGCTCATCCATTGCATCAGAGTTTAGGGCTGAATGTTTGGGGCAGATGGTAGAAAAAATGCAAAATGTTCCTATAAAAATTCAGTCCAAGTTTTCTAGTGATAGTACCCTGACTTCTTAAGAGATCACTTGCACTTGTGAGATTTCTACCCGCTTCCATAGTACAACAAAATCAGGCTCCCCCCTCTTTATGAGTCAAACTGGCTTGCAAGATTAGGAAACTGAAAAAATCCTAAACCTCTCTAAAATGAGGGCTTGATTTCAGCATTTTTCTATGCAATATAGGTATTAAAAGGGGGGCCCTGTTTTAAGAAAGATCCTAGGATGTTTGCTCTAGAAATAAGCTCAAACCACACAGCTTATTTTGTCTCCAAGTCTTACTATTCTTTCACCTCCTTTGTGTGGCTCAAAAAAGCAAGGTTTCAGTAAAGTTCCAAGGAATTTAGGACTGGTTTTCCTACAACAAACAGCAAACAGAAAGGCAACCACAGCTCCCTGCTCACCAAACTACAGTCCCAGTGCTGAGCCCCAAAACTTGAGTAAAATTTCCCCTCGTCCTGCAAATATAGTGATTAAATTCATGTTTTCATACTTGGCCTCAATTTAAGAGTTGTGGACAACAGTGAATTTCCTATTACATTTTACACCCATGCAAGTCTGCTCACAGGACCCACCAAATCACAATTTCTCAGTTAGCAGCATTAGAAATAGCAGTTTTGACCAGCTTTCAATCAATTTTAAATTGTAATAAGCAATAGCCATGAAGTGAATAACTATGGAGAATCAAGACTGCAAAACAAAACACTATGAAAATGCCAAAACACTCCATAGGGCCCCGGGAAGTGCAGGTCATGGAGTTCCCCTAGAAAAGCACTGATTTCCTTTAGCAGATACAGGTAGTGGGCAGTGATTGATTTTGTGTCCTCAGAGTGTTTACCAACATTAATCAGTGACTCTTCCCAACACCCATGAGTGGCAGGCATACAAAAACATTTATTTCTCAGATATAAAAAAAAAGAGAGGCAGGAAGCTGAAGTGATGCATTCATGGTGCAGAATAAATTTCAGAGCTAAGTCTGGAATTTAGGGAACTCCCCAGGCAGCACTCAGTCTTGCAGATGACAGCTCTTTCCCATTAGAATTGCAGGGTAAATATTGTGAATAATTTCTCCACACCCTGTTTTTAGCCTGATGCCACAGATATTAAAACAGGATACCTGTCAATTATAATGGATCCAGAGGAAATGCCTCTTGATGAGCAGTGTGACCGTCTCCCCTATGACAGCAGTAAATGGGAGTTCCCAAGAGACAGACTGCGGCTGGGTGAGTGGTTTGGGTATTAGTACTGTAAAGAATGGTAATTTCTAATGCTCCTCAGTTTCAGTAGATCTGTTGTATAACCCAAGAAGCAGCCTACCAGGTAGTGCCAGTGTACTACCATGCTTGGGGAGAGCTGGCAGTGAGTCACAGAATTCAGGATCATCCTTAACGAGGGGTGAAACAAGGGATTTGGTAAGAAAAGCAAAGACATTGTCTCTTTCTAAAATAGCTATCGTCTCTTTTTCCTTCTTGGAGAAGTGAAGCCAAACTCTCGACAGGGAAGAAAGGCATCTCCAGGTACTGTCCCTGCCAGAAGTATGGTTTCATACCCATAGAGGAAAAGGGAAAGAGAAGACAATCTGAAAGGTGACAGTCTCAGTGAATTTTATTTTGAAGACATCTATCAATATCTATCAATTCATCAAATAATCAATTCCTTATCAATCACTTGAACTTGGGTTTAAGTTGTAAAGAGCTATCATGGAAGAATGAACCAAATTTCATTCAACAGCTCAGCTCACTGGATGATGGAGCAAGAAAAAGTAAAAAACAGGTTGTGTTTGTATAAAGAAACAGTAACATCCGTGTTCAATAATAAGTGTAGGGAATATATCTGTGTGTGCTCTTGGTGCTTTAGCTGGAAAACATGGAAGAAGGAGGAAAACAGACAAAAATAATAAAAAGTGAGATGATAGTGGGACATAGGGTCAAACCAGCAGAACCAAAAAGCCGGACCATGATGCCTAGCGTACTCTGCTGCACTGTGGGTCTGAGCCCTCAGAGCACACAGGCATGAAAATTCAAATGAAAGGGAAAATTATCATCTTAAATTCCATTTAGTATAGCTTTTACATCAAATAAAAATGTCAATAACTGAAGGGTTAAGGGGTTCTGAGTGCCTGAGTGCCTTTGCTGGCTATCTCCATGACTGTGATTCATGAGAGATCAGGGTTCCACAAGTCTATGTTTAAGTCAAACTCTGACTTTCCTGGGCTTCAGGACAACTATACGTAATTTTTTTACCCTTAAGCCATATATATGTATTCAGCCCTGCCTTCAGCTGAATGCAGATTTATTTATTCTACTCTGTTCTGTCACATACTGTATTGCATTAAAGTCATATGGATATAAATCACACTGTTTATATCCCTATGCTGCAAATATGTGATACAAGCTTCTATTGACTATCGGTCTACGTCTACGTTGTGCCTGAGCACTGGAGTCTTGTATTCCTTGCATAGCTGAGAATGCATGTTTCCCTCCTGTCTGATGCAGACTGTCGTAAGTCCCCTTTTGGCTCATTCTTGACTCTTGCTTCTCTAGGTAAAACACTGGGTCATGGTGCTTTTGGGAAGGTGGTGGAGGCGTCTGCTTTTGGCATTGATAAATCTTCAACCTGCAAAACAGTTGCCGTAAAAATGCTTAAAGGTACATATCCCTCTGAGATTCTCAACAAGACTCCTCAGGGAACGTGTGGGCAATGAGGTTTCCAGTTCGCAGCTCCAAACAAGTCCCAAGTTCATTGTGTTCAGAAGGGAGTGGGTTTGTCATATGGGAGCAATTAGTCATTATACAGTGGATGTTAACGTGTAGGAAATGACAAGCGGGCTCCATGCTGTGCTGCTGATTAAGTCTTGTATTCCTAGAGGAGGAAAACAGCAGCTTCCAGGTCTGTGGGGTTAGGAGGGAAACAGATTACAGAATGTAATTACATTAGATAGTCTGAAATTGGATATAAGCCTTCGATCACAGCCCTTCCAGATGTAGAACAGTTCAAGGGGCTGCAAAAAAAAGCAATGCCAAGGGAGTGAATTAGAGACAACTTGCTTGCAATTATTGAAATTAAGGAAAGCTTTTACCATTCAGTGGTGGGGAAGGGGAGAACTTGGAGACTATTCTTTCTTATTATATTTACATACAAAGCCTCTGCAGACAGCTTGTGAGCAAAGGCAACAGCCAGTACATTGACTACTTGGGTTGGAGGTTTTTGACTGTTCACTTAGGATTTTTGCAAAGGTGCAATCATGCTCACTGGATGGCTTTTCATAGCCCACATTGCTTTGCATTGCTGCTGTATGACAGTATTAACCTCTGCAATGCCATGATTCAGGAACTTCTATCACAGCATTTGGCTTTTGTTGCTAGCTACCTCTCTTGATGCTCTGCTGCTTCCCATCTCTCTGAAATTTCAAGAACATCAGTTTATCACCTGTCTGGACCTCCTCCAAATCTGGTCTCCCTTCTCTGCATTAGTCAGTATCTCTTCAGATCATCTCTCTTGCTGTTGTTTCTTCTGTTCCATGCCCGTCTCCAGATCCCTGAAATATCCTAGGAGCCCCTGATCCAGACATGCTCCCTTCTCCATCCAAAACTTACTACCCTGGATAGCTCTGGGTTTTCATTCACTTCCACGCTGTGCTTTCCAACTGATCCTCATGTCAGCTCTACCTTGCCTGCACATATTCAGCCAACTATTTGACAGTTCCTCCATCATTTTACACCCTCCTCCCTCAGTGGAGGCAACAGCCTCCTGCTCTAACCTGTCCCTCCCCAACTAATGTGCCCATAATTCATCACTTTCCTGAATAAAGCAGATTCTCTAGTGTGAGTCAATCCATTCAGGAAAAAACAAACAAACAAACAAAAAAAGGCTCTGGAGATGTCTGCATTTCTGTAATTCTAGCATTATCTGTCATTTCCATGAAGCAGGCTGGTATCAGTTCTGGGTTCAAGTCTAAAACTTAGTGTGCAAGATTATCTGAAACACTTCTGAGGCTGTTCTGTTTAGATTTTGCCAGGCATGTGTTCCAGCTCATGCTTGCCTAAATCAGGAGTAATACCACTCATGTACACACCCGTCTGCAAACACTGTTGACTGAAGAAATCTTGGACTTGTAACAACTCCTTCTTTATAACACAATTTGGTGAAAGATTTGTTTATAGAGAAGTCTACAAACAGATAAAGAGGTTACATTTGTCAAACCAAACGATCTGTTTCATAACCATTTATTTATATTTAAATCTTACATGATGCAAAAGGAAAGAGGGGAAACAGGACACAGTCTCTTTTGTTAAAATACATCATGAAAGTTTTGGAAAGAAGGCAGAAGAAACATGCCAGCATCTGAACATTGTTATGGTCTGAGAGTGCCTTCCTTAGCTTTGGCAGCAAAAGAGAATGAAACTACAGTATAACTGGCTAGCCGCTGCTTCAGCAAGTGTCAAGTTCATGGTTCACACACAAATATGGCCCCTTTTGCTTTGGTGGGAAATGTATTTCTTGGGTCAATGAGATCTCACAGGGCTAATATTTAGTAATGCTGTACCTTCTCCGGTACATTTTGGGACCCAACCTACAGATGTGTTGGATTCCTCCATCGCCTGCAGTGGAGAGTTGTGAAAAAATATATTCTGAGGTATAGTAAAGAAGTACTACTAAACTGCACATCATCATTCTAGATGGAGGAACACACTCTTGTGTGTGCTGTTGTTGCTTGGAGTGGTTGGTTGTTCCTTTGCCAAGCTTGCAAAATTCATTCCTTGCAATGGCTCTCTGGTATCTGATTTGGGGGGAGGGTTCTGCTGCAGGACAGTAACCCTCCATAACCCATGCTAGAGAAAGGAAGAGTCACCCAAAAGATAAAGTGCTATCCCACTTCATAAAGGTCAACAGACAATGAAACAGATGAATTATTATCTGTTTAAGAGTCTGAAAAGCAAAGATACTGCAAGTAACCTGGGTTGGTTTTGTTTCCAAGTATAAACAGGATCTTGCTGTGTCTTGTTAAAAATATCCTGTTGTGTAAAGATGATTCTTTTCCTGTTTATCTTAAGCAGAATGTGCAACTACTAATGAATGCAAGGCTTTAATGTCTGAACTGAAGATCCTCATCCATATAGGACATCATCTGAATGTGGTCAACCTGCTGGGAGCCTGCACCAAAGCTGGAGGTGAGAAGTCCTCAGTAAATAACGAGCAAAGAAACACTTTTCAGATACAATGTGCTTGGATGTATCTGTGGCGGAGCCCAAGTCTCATGCATGTGCAGTTAATGCAAGCACAAATATTTCTACCTCTCTGGTCACAGGAGAGCCTCACAGAGAGAGGCTACTGCAGAATATGGCCACATCTTGTCAACAGTTTCTGAACGTCTTCTCCCAGGCAGTAGTGTCACTTCTCTATTTTCTTTTTCTCTAGCCTTTGTCAGCTTGTTTAGAAAAGGGATTATGGACTGAAGGGAGGCAGGATCCTTAACTGCAATTAGGTGCCCAATTCCTCCACAGAGGCACTACTGATCATTTCAAAGGTGCACCTCCCTTTTCTTCCCTGCCTTATCAGAATAATGCACCATGCTGAGCACTTAGCTTCTTGAGGCCTCCTTCTTTCCCCAGCACCTCACTCTTGCTGGGCAAGTGCAGGCATTTTTTGGGTAGCACACAGGAAGCCTGAGGCACTCCAAACTGAACGGAGCAACAGCATGGACCTTCAAGGAGCTGACACTACTGCCTGTACGTCACACAAAGAATCTGCTGCAAAGTGCAGACTTAAACAAAGGACTCCATAAATCTTAGACCTTTGTCACTAAAACATCCCTTCCCTTACTGCCATACAAAGCATCCTTGTCTCTTCCTATACTGTGCTTTAACTTCAGGGTAACAACTCTCGAAGATGTCTCCTTAATGCTTACAGTGAACCTTTAAAACAATCCCCAAAGGACAGATTTAGGAAAGCTGAGGACAAAAACACCAAAGTAAAATTAAACAAGGGGAAAAAGCAAGAGAGATCGTGCACACATCTGTTGTCATCTGAGACTTCAAAGCTATTGTTTTCCCAAGTAACATGTAGTTGTCCAGTCATAGGGGAAAAAAGAAAACTTCAGTGAGGTAGATTTGGTAGGATGCCAGGAAAGAAATCTTCCCTCCAGCAAGATAGTCCCAGTTCCTCAAGGAGCAGTCTGCAACCAGCAGCCACAGATACTGCTATAATCTGGGAGCCGTGAACGGGGAACTTGCAGGAATTGTTGTAGCACTGCAGACCCCAAAAGCTTGCATGGCAGGATGACCAGTTTTAGCTGGAGGGTTTTAAGATTCAGATGTGTAAGTGAGTAGCCTTTGCTTGGTGCTGTGAGCACAGGGGAAGTAACATTGTGAACGCTGGTGATTCTCCTCTCCTGTCAAGTCAGTAAAGGTGCTTAATACAAACAGGTGCTTAAAACAGCAGCATTGCTAAGATGTCAATAGTCTTTAACCAAAGCACTAATTCAGCCACAGAGTTCCAGCTGCATACTAAGACACATCTCAGTAACTGATCAAATACTGTGAGTGTCCAGTTTCTGAGGAAATTTTTCTCTTGGGAGTCCCTCAGTTTCCTGTTCTCCAGCCTCCTTCATCCTGATTGCCCTCCTGGGTGAAGAGGTAGCCCTCTTACATTCTAGCCACCTAGGAAACCCACTGATGACTCCGGGGAGCAGTGGCCTGAGCAGAGCGGTGCAGCATGGCTTTGCAGGGCACTGAGGAGCCTCTGGGCAGGCGCCAGTTTGTTTACCTTTGAGCAATGCAACTGCAGACTAAAGAAAAATAGCCTTGAGCTCTCAAGACAGACACCAGGATAAAAGTTGTTATTAAAATGCCATTCCAGTACACAGTGCTTTCTCCTTCCTTGTTAGGTTTTATGTAACCATGAAACAGTACTCCTGATGAAGACTGATATTAAATATGCACATATATTATTTTAACAATATAACAAACAACAAATTTTACACCTTGACTGAGTGTCTGATGTTTAAACAGTTAGAACTAATGCATAGTATATGCTTTACAATAAGAAAATGAAATACGGAGAGGCCATGTCTAGGAAGCATTTCAAAACTGTGAATAAATCACTAACTGGAGCTTTAAAGCTGTACTGCAACCTGCATTTCCTCAGGGCATCCATGAGGGACATTTCACTGGAGGTTCTTCAGAACAATGGACCCCAGAGCTCTCTTGCTCACTGCCGGTCCCAGCACTGCTGCCTTTAAGCCCAAGAGCAATGTTGTGTGCTCGGCGCACCACTTACAGCTCTGATCTGGGGCCGGTTGTGTTTTTGCCATCACTGGCACAGTGTTCTCAGGTGCTGAACATGGTACAGCTGCAGTCAACAGGGACTGGAAGTCCTGAACAGCCCAAAGGTCAATCTAGCAGTACTGTAGGGCTTGTACAAATAAAGAGCCTGGCAGAAATATGCAATGTTGTTATTATCAAGCTGTTGGTTATTATTGCTAGAATTCACCATCTCCCTTTTAATGGGCCAATTGTCAGTCAATACTGTACGCATCAGAGTGCACCCTGGGGACAGACTGCAGGACAAGTCTGTGTCCCCGCTTCTGATACACCAGGTAGAAGCGCTGCTTAGAGCTGCCTCCTCCCCAAACAGCCAAGTGCAGCTTTCAGCACTTTTCCTTTGAAGTTCAGACTCCTAAGTCTCAAATATGCACCTTCTAGACAGAGAAAGGTTTCTGGACATGAAAGTCTGGTTGCTTAGGATTGCTAATAATACATGTTTATATGCATTCTAGTCCCGTGATTTCACTTTATCTTACTTTTGATGGTTACAAAAAGCAGTGATTACACTAAAGGTAAAGAGGATGTAGCTTTTCATTTTCCTAATAGCTCACGCTGAAACATAAAAGCATTTTCAAGCAGATCTTAAAAATATGCATAATTGTATTATGCTATTACTGCACTGAACTCTACAGTAGTTTGCACAGAAATAAGAAAGGAAGAAATTGATAGGACTTTCCAGGCTTTCAAAAACTTCACACTAAGTATTTCTGAAACTTTTGATTTAGATCTGTCTATGGTTCCATACTTTTACGACCTCTGGTGGCGTCAGCTCCACCTAAAAAAAAACCAGTTCTGAAGGCAGCAAAGAAAAATGAAGACTGTTCCATGCTATTGATCTATTATAGAGTAAAATAACCTCAACAGCATATCGGATTTTATATCCTTATTTATCATTCTCGATTTTCCTTTGTTTATAAATAAGGAATAAATACCTTTGCCATCTAATGGGGAAAACTAAGAATCAGTATTCCCTTCTCTCCATATCCACTACTGATTGTGTGCTTCTGGAGTGTCACTTCTCTGTTTCCCAATTTCCTTATCTGTGTAAGAGGAATGACAGCATTTATTTATTTTGAAGAGGATTTGTGAAGATAAGTTAGTATTAAGTGCTTTGCAGTGCTTCAAAACTCATTTGACTTTCACTGTCTTTTTAGGTCCTTTAATGGTCATAGTAGAATATTGCAAATATGGAAATTTGTCCAACTATCTAAGAGGAAAACGAGGAGATTTCATTGCATACAAGGTAAAAAAATGACAGGCTTCTCATAGTTGCAAGGTGGAGAATTAGCCACTGACCACAAGTTGGATTTTTTTCTGCATTGGCACTGAGACAGTTTGGTATTTATATAGGCACTGTATTTTCTCACCGCATTTCAATTTGTATGAGCAAGAAACGGAAACTTTTTCCCCTGCAGGATCTCACTCTCAACCTCTTCTTTTCTACCACCTACTAAAGAATTAGTTGCAGATACCCAAGTGCTCAAGAGCGTTTGAGAGAGGGAATTACTTGCGATATACTACGCAGCTCAAGGGGGGCAACAAAGCAGTAGTAAAAAAATGGTATTAATTGAACTGGGAGAAGGTGAACCCTCGCAAAATACAAACCCAGTTTGGGGACTTTTGTTTCTAGGCCCACCCTCCCCAGCTACCAAAAGCAGCCCACCCTTCCGTCATCTGCTCAACCCCATCTTCCTTTCCCCTCTGCCAACCTAAAAGTCTGTGCTGTATGCAGCGAACTGGATCATGAGCACGGTCTGCATTAAACCTAACCAAATGGGTTTGGTTTCCAAACAGTTGTCTGCATCCACACAAACATTTGTGCTAGCACAGACTGGGCTAGCATATGGGGGAAGACACAGGAGGCCAGAAGAAGCGATGAGGAGAGGGCAGAACTATCCCTCATTGTGAAAATACAGCATTGAAAGGGCTCTCTGATCTAACTTCCCCAGATAATTCGGGGTGGGGTGGGGTGTATTTTTGTTATCATTATTATTACTACTACTACCACTACTGCTACTACTACTAGTAGTACTATTGTGTACTGACACAAAAGTAAATAAGGTACTTTGTGTAAGAGAAGGAGATTTTCCTGGTACAGTCACTCAGCGTTTCTTTTCTCACCCTTGTTTCCGTGAATTGCAAGGACTGGTTATGTCTCACTGCCCAGGACAGGGAGACTGCACATACCTTGAACAGTGATTTTACCATGGTTTCCTAGGAAAGCAAGAGGTACAGAATTACAGTATCTCTGCTCATCTCTCAGTCTCACCCAGCCAGCTTCCAGCTAACTTTTATGGTGGAATTTTCTTATCAGTAAAATGGAAGGTTCTGTATTAATAAGTAGGAAAACAGGCTTCATTAGTTCCACTACTCAGGGAACATCATGTTCCAACATGTTTTCAGCTCATCTTCAGAGGACACTTTCTCCATATGATACTTGTTACGTATTTTGAATCCCCAGGAATTGCATCATCCAAAGCTAAAAATCAGTTTTATTCCATTTCTAGTCCCAGGAAAACTCTGACCAAGCAGAGAAAAGTCTGGATGAGTCCAACAGTGATTTGACCGAACTCATCAAGAGGCGTCTTGAGAGTGTAGCCAGCACAGGAAGCTCTGCCAGCTCAGGATTTATTGAAGATAAGAGTTACAGTGATTCAGAAGATGATGAAGAAGGTAAAAGAAACCTACCTAATCCCAGATCTTTTATTGTAAAGATTTCTGTTACTTGGCTAATGCCACACACGCTGTCACATACTTTACAAGCCCTTACATAGCTTGACTTGCTCTTGAAATTGCAAATTCTTTCTCTTGCCTGTGCCTCACTCCAATTTTACACAAAAAGAGATTTGTAATAACATATGCATATAAAAGCTGCTCCTGTTGTAGAAGAGGAGTAATAGCAATATTTTACCTGGAGATTTGTGGGGCCAGTCTGTTCCCAGTCTTGTCACTCGCTCACTATAAATAGTTTCCCTCACTTTTCTCCCCAGATGTTGTTTTCCCCATAGCTAACTGACATGATTAACGTTGGATGGAACTTCTTTAATCACCTCATCTTCTGCTTCTAGGTCAATGGTTCCTAAACCAAAGATGTAATCCTAGTAGAGAACTCATGTAACAAAACTCAGATGCAGGCCTGGGATCATCACTGTGCAAGTGGCACCAGTGCCAAAAAAGTTTGGAGCTGCTGCTCTAGTGTTTTGCCATGTCTCTGATCTCTCCTAGATGCTGAGGACCTGTACAAGCGGCCCCTGACTTTGGAGGATCTGATTTGCTATAGCTTCCAAGTGGCAAAAGGCATGGAGTTTCTCGCCTCCCGAAAAGTGAGCTCATTAAAACCTCAGGGCTGAATTTCTTTCACAGAATCACGAGTATCTGATATGAAGAAATCCAAATACACTTTTGAGCCTGAGTAATCTGCTTTGTGCTCTTATATTAAAGTGTCAGAGCTCCATTAGCTCTGGTGGTTAAGCAATAAGTAGCACTGAAGGAGTTGTGAAGAAATATCATCCATCATGTTATTGGCTACAAGGACTGGCATCTGTAAGATGATAGTTTAGATAGAAGGAGTGAATACAGTCCAATTCTAAGACAATTCACAGAACTGTCTCATAACTAAATGTAGAAAAGACTTCTCATAGAGAAAGATCCTTCTGGTACAGTCAACAAAAGTACTACTGAAAAATAAAGAGGGAGTATCCAGCTATTTATTTGGCTTGTCAGCAAGGTTGAAGACTATCAGCAAAGTTAGCACCTCTTTTGGATTAAAAAAAAATGTATGTTTGTAGCCTGTGGAACGTCCACTTTTCAAGTAAATTGAATGTAATACACATGCCAGAGTATGCCCAGAACAGAGCTTGCACTTACCACACAGCTACCATGGTAGCACACACAGAAACCATGAGCACTGTTACTCCCATCTCACACACACACTCGACTGCATTTGCAATTGTAACAGCTGCTGATTTTTGATGTCTCCCAAATTTCCCAGGAAAAATTGCCTGGAAAATGGCACTCCCTTCATTTCAACATAACTGTGAACGTTATTTCACATAGAAAAATCAGAAAACTGTAATACTTGGCTTGTTCCCTGAGCTATTTTCTCTTTTGCATATGACAGTACATTTGTGGCAGATTCCCACACACAGTTTCCCTTTCTAACCTGCTCTAAACAGAAGTTCATTGATCTTTCCATTTCCAAAGGTCTCATGATTTCAGCTCTAGCAGGGGCTTGTTGTCCAGGCGAACCCTATAATCTTGCTTCTCCTCATTCCTTCACAGTGCATTCATCGGGATTTGGCAGCAAGGAACATCCTTCTTTCAGAGAACAACGTGGTTAAGATCTGTGACTTTGGACTAGCCAGGGATATTTATAAAGACCCTGACTATGTACGGAAAGGAGATGTAAGTGGAAGAAACTTGAAATGCTGATCTCCAGTTTTTATTCCCCTAGGGCTTCGGCAAGTCAGTAACAACAGTTCTGTCAACATCTTGTGTCTTTTGCATTCTTAGGCAAGACTTCCACTCAAATGGATGGCTCCAGAAGCTATTTTCGACAAAATTTACACAACACAGAGTGACGTATGGTCTTTCGGAGTGCTGCTATGGGAAATATTTTCCCTAGGTAAGAATGGTTTACAAGCCTTTTTTCCCCTAATTTATGGCTCTATTGCTAAGAAAATCTTTTAACAAAAAGTGATAACATGGTGCCATCTTTCTGTTTCAGTTAGTAAAAGTGCACAGTGCAGATCAGGTATAAAATAGTCACTGGAGTGAAGTCAAAGAGAACTCAACCTGGCAAAATACATGAAAACACTGAACATTGAAGAGGGGGAACAAAATAAAATCCAGAACCATGGGCCTAACATTTGTAATAACCAAAACCAACAGAGCACAGAGATAATGCAAGCCTCTGCTGCTCGTCAGTGAAATATTTCTTTGAGAGCAATAAAGAAGTTTCCTTGTCAAACCATATTTTCCGCTCAGCAGTCTGCTTCAGGAAACCACAGAGCTCAAAGGTCACAGAGGATTTCACTGCTGTTGACACAGTGGTCTGATGTTGCTAGTGGCAGCCCATGGAACACCAGGGAACTTGCCCACATGACATTTTACCCCAGCTTGGTTATCTTCCCCACAAAATCTAAGTAAGATTTTCTAAGTAAGGAAAATGTCTTGGCAGCAGCTGCCACCACGTTGATAGGAGAACCAGTGCTAGGCTGTGTAAGTAATTTCAGCAGCAAACAGGTAGAATGCTTACTCTTCTGGCCATATCATTTGCAAGCCACAACATTTTTGAAAGACTAGTAATGGTTTTCCTTAAGTACTATAGATTTCATCTTACGGTGCTGCTAGAAACCTCAGCCTCACTGAGATCTGGTTACTGTCCAGCAGATAAACCCCTGAAATATAGACAAGCAGTCTTACAGACAGTTAGACTTTGCCGCCTCAAATTCTCCTTGCAGAGTCGCAAGTTTTGTTTTCCTGAGGGAATTTAGGAATGTCAGCTCTGGGTTTTTAATCAGCATTTGCAGACAAAAGAGTACAAGAACCATTGTCAACTTAAGCTGCTGAATTTTAAAGTAAACTCTGTAATCTCCTACTATCTTTGGTTCGTGGATCAGTTGAAATTAACAATCAGGCTGAAGATGCCAAGTCCAGATCTGGATGCAAAGTCTGGAGCTGCTTCTACCCTAATCTTTGTTTAGGGCTGGCTGCAAAGGTCACAGCCTGATTTCTCTTGTTCATATCAGCACACAAAACAGAAAGTTCACACTCAGATGGTTAAAACAAATGGCAGTTATTGCTTTCTCCAGAGTTCAGTCTTATTTATTTAGGGTTTTGTTATTTTGGTGTAATACTTTCATAGCTCTGTAACAGCCTCACCTGCTGCATGTGTTTTGAAATGCCACAGAAAGACCCGCAATGCCCCAGTTCTAATAGATTAGTCAAGCAGATGTATTCGCATTAGCATGCAGAGACGCACTCAGAGGGGACAGTGTCTCCACTGGGCATCTCCAAGGAACCAAATGAACTGAATACTGATGAATGGCCAGGACCACTGCAGATGGCAAAGTGTTTATATCATTCCCAAAGGTCCTGACAGAGTTTAACAGATGTGAACTTCAGGTCATTTGGCCTCTAATACTGAAGATTAATAAAATTTAAAATATAGTCACTGAAATTCATCTCTATTTTTAACTATTTTAAAAAATAATGTACCTGATTTTTTTTAATTTTAGATAGCCTCTTTTCTTAATGAAGGTGCTTACTTGGAACAATAGACTGTCCTCTTCTGAATTCAGAGGAATCTACTGAATTACTGCAAGGGCTGCCATCTGTAGAGCAGCCTCTGCCCTCGTTATGACGTAGATCACAAACTACTTTCTTCAATCCGTGGCACAGATTCAAAAGCAGTCATTTTCTCTAAGAGGGTTTTTCATACAGATCATCCAGGCATGTCTGTGGTTTGGCACTACTCACATCTACAGCTCACACGATAAATATTTAATTAAGGATTTGTGTCACTGATTGAATTCTCTTATATAAAAGTTTTACAGATCATTGAGAGCCAAGGGATGGAAGTTATTTGTCGTTGCTACAGGGTATGTTTTGGCTCCCATTTACAACTGCTGCTTTTTACTGGGTCCCACAGACTTAGCACCCTCTTTAAAAAAGGAAAAAACACTGATTAGTAAAATGCACAGTTTAGTCTGGACATGGGTCCTTTCAGGGTCAGAAGCTGAATGATGCATGATAGGCTTCCCCCAGAAAGGCTGACAGCTGGATCCATTTTGGTGATACACAAGGAAATCGGGACTTGTTAATTTTCATTTGGGGCTGAATTTGCATTGAGCATTGCATTATTTAAATGGAGTAAGCACACCTCATGTCAGGTAACGCCAGCAATGTTTAATACATCTTGAAATCACTTACATGCCACATCACAGAATGTCGGTGTCTCCTGGAATTTAAATGTGCACTGTTCAAAAAGCAATCAAAGATAATTATGTAAACAAGAACTGCCTGGTAGTATAACATCAGCATCTTATTATCCTACTAAAATAAAACCAAGATCAAAAGAGTGCTACCTTACCCAATGCATGCCACATCTTTGAGCATTTTGGAAGAGATTTCCCCTAAGGAAAACATCATGTGTAGACCTTACGCCATATGTTTCAGCCTACATTTCTCCTGAGCTGTCCCAGCATCCCAGTCCAAGTTATTAGGTTTATCACATAGTCCAGATGAAGTACAATGCTGAGTGGAGGTGGAAAAGGAAGAGTTCTGGGCTTTTATGGTCTGAGCTGCCTCCAGCTGGTAGGAGGCCTGCACTGGTCAAAATACAAACTACCAAAAGATCTTGCCAAAAATTATTCTTCTTTGCCCTCCCTGTACTTGCTCTCACCAACATATTACAGCTGATATGATCAATGATGTAATCAAAGAAAGGTAACTCAGATTATGAGCTCAAGTGGAATTCTCCATCCCTCCTCACTCAATTGTACCATGCTGCCTTCAAGGCCTCAGTCACAATCAGTGTTATTTGCAAGACTGATTTTTACCAATAACCTCTGCTGTGCTCATGAGCCAGATCTAGCCAGTGATACTCAGCAAACTGAGGGGTTTCTTTTGCGCATCAGGATGGTCAGTGTAAAACAGCAGTTCATCAATGGCATGACTCCATTCAGCTCCTCCTTATGGAGATCCGTTGGCCACGGTGGCACAACAATCACAGAATGCAGTCAGAAATGAATGAAAAAGCCATGCAGTCCATCTCTTCTCTAGTGAGGGGTGGTGTTTTCAGTGTTGCCCCAGTACATTGACCACCTAGAGCTAACTAGATCAAGTGGGGTTTATGCTCACTCCTCTTGAGAGGCCGCACCACTGTTAAATAGATATGGGATCAGCTGGGCAATACACAGATGTATTTATGATGCCTCAGTACCTTGTAAAGGTTTGCACAGATAAAACCCCACAGATGAAAAGACAAGCTAGTGAGAGTTCAGGAGATCTACACAGACAGCCGTTAAGAAGCTTGGACAGCAGTCAGTGCCCCCAGAGCCTGCTCCTATCCTTACCCTTTTGTCACAGTGTAACTGTGGGAAAGTGACACTATAGTTTCTATCCATCTGTTTATTCAGAGAGATCTTGTGAGCTGAGAGAGGCCTATTTTGAGATCTTTGGCTGCTGGGTGATGCCACGTGAGCTGAGCATTTAATTACCGGGTTATTATGATCACAATGGCAGGCCAAAGACATGGGAGGAAAATCAAGATATAAAGCAGAAATGATGCTACTGGCTATTTCCAAGCTACATAACTCCAGGAAACACTCTTAATGCTATGATCTGATACTTGCACGTCAAGGGAATTCAAATGTGCTGTGGCTAAGCACCCCTGAGCTCTAAATGTCATCAGAGCCTATCTGCTGTGTTGAGATGCCCTCTTAGGAAGCTGCCAGGATCTTTGCTCCCCAGTGCATAGTTTTGCAGATTAAGGGGTCAGATTCTCAGTATAGAATAATTCTGGAAACAGCCATATTTTGGCACCTTCTTCACTGCTTTTATCCAAAAGATTTCTGCTGTGCTTGTTGTGCCCCCAAGTGCACAGCACATGATGGCATTTCCAAATGGGGGGAAAAAATGCAGGAAATAGGCAGGAATGTTTTAGGCAGTAAATCATAATATTCCTTGAGGGCTGGATACAGATGCAGATTCCATTCAATCCCCTATGTTAAGACTTGATTAAATTTTTTTCCAAATTCACCATCCAGCCTCTAGGATGCCAAAATGTGAAAGACAAGGGTTGCACTGCATGTGAAGCCTTTGCTGAGAGGGGAGGAAAGCGTACGGATCTTTTAGGTCTATCCACAACAGGTTCAGTAACCTTTCAAACTTCATTGTAGACAGCTCTTGAATTTTTTACCTATGAGGCCTGGATTACTCAGATGTCAGAGCACTTTCTCAAATTATATATTTGCTCTCCTTATTTATGGTGCATCATAAAGTGCAGATCCCATACAACTAAGATCATAACCTCTGAAAAGCCCCCACTTGCTCATTAGTTGAAGAGCATATTCAATGCATATATATATATATTTTTTTTTTATACTAGTCATTTCTCTGAAGATAACCATTTACATAGGAAAGTGAAACAAGTCTCACTCCTTCATTTTGAAAACTGCTAGGCCAACTTCTGTGCAATATATTAGTTCCAGTCCTTTTACAGAACTCTACCTCTCAAAAGCGATTACAGTTGCCATGAGCTGTCCTCCCAGGTTTCACACCAACTAGAGTGGCCCTGCAAATAAGCAGCACTGAACACACACAAAGAAAAGAAAACAAAGCTAAAAACTTGGAAGATCATTTTTCAAGGAAATTTTACCTACAGGACTGCATAATACATATACAATACTACATCGGTGAACCAGGAGGGGAGGACTATAATTCCACACCTGAGCTTGAACTGCAGGGTTCTCAGGGCTTTCCACAGGAGCCAGAGGCTTACAGCTTCTCTGCACTTACTCACAGGGGCCAGTGAGGCCAGAGATTCTAAGGCAGTGAACGATGAGCAGAGCTTCCTTCATGTGTAGTCACATAGCACAGGATACTAGCAGATGAACAATTTGGCAAACAGTATGTAACAAATTGAATGAGCTGGAACTTTTCTACTACTGACCAAGAGGTCATTTGAAGTCTCAAACTAAGACAATTTTATTTCTCTTCTGCCATATTTCACCTTGGAGTGGTCCTGGTTGTGTCATAAATGCATGGATTTATGGGACAGCATGATTGAAATCTCTAAAGAGACAGAGCGAGTCTGTAACAGATTTCCAAACAAAATGTGTAGATAGTAAGTGATCACAGCCTCTTCTTTGCTCTAGCTTCTTTTACTGTCAGACTGTAGGTAATCTCAAATGCTCAGCAGAAATAACCGATATGTGTTTAATTCACTGGACTGGGAAACAGAGATTGTGCCGTTCTGGAGCCTCCTCCTTATTTCTCCTATCAGGTGCTTCACCATACCCTGGAGTGCAGATAGATGAAGACTTTTGCCGACGGCTCAAAGAAGGAACCCGGATGAGATCTCCAGAGTACTCTACTCCAGAAGTGTAAGAGCTCCTGGTTTTCCATTGAGAGCTGATACATTTCATTTAAGTATTACTAAAGAGATTGTATTTAAGTGCGGAGAGGGAAGGAGACCTCATCAGATGACAGCTATTTATTTTATATTTTGTTTTCAGTAAATGTTGTAGTTGTACATATCTTGGGTGTCCTGATACCACAGACCAAGTCAGCTTGACCTTTGCCAACAACAAGATTAACAGATCCACTCCCCCCTGCCAGTCAGTTGTAGTTCATGAATCTCAGTTCAGGAGATTACTGTGTCTGCCTTGATTTCCAGTTCTGTGACAGGAACTAAACATCCATAACTATGATTTATTTCAGCGATATCAGTGGGGCCCAGCAGTCAAGTTTTAAGTTAGGTGAAAATAAGAAGCCTACAGATTCAGCTGAGGCAGGAATATAGAAGGAAAAAGCATTCCATGTGGAAACTGGAATAGAATTTCAGTACATGGAGATTTGAACCTGTCTTAATTCAAAACTATCCAAACAATGACCAAAACAAGGAGCAGCAGAAAGAAACAGTTAGAAAACAAAGCTCCTATCCTTTTCCTTTCTTAATACCTGCGGTTTATATCTAGCTACCAGACGATGCTGGATTGTTGGCATGGAGTCCCCACAGAGAGGCCTACTTTCACTGAGCTTGTGGAGCGCTTAGGAGATCTTCTTCAAGCCAACGTACAGCAGGTACAGCAATACAAACATTTCTTCAACAAATGTGCACATATAGATGTATATATATGTGGATATGTGTAGGTGTGTACACAAGTAAAGACTATGTTGAGCAGTAGTATTAGATTTGAGTTCATAACAGAGGTCACAAGGAAAATGGCTACTGGAATGAGTAAAGAAAATGTGAACTATTCAAAGGGGATTATATTTCAAAACCAGATGTTTATCCATCCATAATAAGCAGAAACTTACATTAATTAAAAAAAGGCTCAGTTGCCCCTTAGAGGAACAATAGTGCTTTATCTCACAAACAATTTTAATTAGATTCCAACATAGTAAACTGCTGTAATGGGCTGACCCTGGCTGGGTGCCTGGCACCCACCAAGCTGCTCTGTCACTCCTCCTCAGCTGGGCAGGGGAGAGACAATATAACAAAAGGCTCCTGGGTTGAGATAAGGTCAGGGAGATCACTCAGCAACTACCGTCATGGGCAAAACAGACTCGACTTGGGGAAAATTAATTTAATTTATTGCCAATCAAATCAGAGTAGGGTAATGAGAAATAAAATCAAATCTTAAAACACCTTCTCCCCACTCCTCCCTTCTTCCTGGGCTCAACTTCACTCCTGATTTCTCTCCCTCCTCCCCTTCGAGTGGCGCAGGGGCACAGGGAAGGGGGCTGTGGTCAGTCCATCACACTGTCTCTGCTGCTCCTTCCTCCTCACACTCTGCCCCCACTCCAGCATGGGTCCCCCCACGGGAGACAGCCGTCCATGAACTTCTCCAACTTGAGTCCTTCCTATGGGCTGCAGTTCTCCCCACACTGCCCCAGCCTGGGTCCCTCGCACAGGGTGCAGTGCTTCAGGAACAGACTGCTCCAGACCAGACACGGGGGAAGCTTCTGGCAGCTTCTCACAGAAGCCACCCTTTGTAGCCCCCCCTACTGCTACCAAAACCTTGCCACACAAACCCGATACAACTGCCAGTAGTTGGTCTGAACTTTCTCGTTTTCTGACCTTATGCTTATCAGTGCTCTTAGGAGCTTTCAAATGATGCAGTTTAAAGCTCAGAAAGTCAATTGGACAATTATTCATTTCATAGTAGTTAAATCAGTTGTTTTCTTTGTCAGTAAAAACAACTAGACCAGTTATGTAACTGTCAATTTAATTTAAGAAGAAATCAAACACTCTCCTCCAGCTCCATTCTGTTTGTAAACAAATTTAGTGAAGCTAAGTTGAAGAGGGCCCAGCTTGCAATATGAAAAGCTAGTGAGTTTTATGCTATAACCAAAGTAAATTAAGGAGACATAAAAACCATGATAAGGGAATAGGGCACTTAACAGCTTCTCAAAATTAAAAAAAAAAAAAAAAGCACGGGGAAATTTGGATAAATAGTTTCAGGACTTAAAGGAAGACTCATTTCTGAAGATTACTGCAGGGGTGTAATGACAATGTAGAGCTTAATAAGATGTGCAGCATCAATTTCTTGTAAGGACAAATAATAAAATCCTTTAGGGCTACCATTTTAAAGACCATCTCTTCCTAAGCTGCAACTCCTTAAGTTGAATATAAGCAAAAAGTCTATGCATAGGTAACATTCTTTTACCAATTCCAAAATCTGTTAAAGTCATATCGGCCATAGGGGTTTCGTGACTTCATGCTGCTCCCTCCCTTCTCCCAAACTTAAGTCTTAAAGTTGGATTTAGGTGTCCCTGGGACTGGTGCCTTGGAATTCCCCAAAAGGCCAATGCGATGACAATAGAGGATTGCTTTCCTGAAGCGCAGATCAGTGAAATTCTGTTCACCTTCACTAAGGCTGAACAGCCACACATCTGGAATGTGGTAACGATCACAAAGAAATTGCTTCAAACACATCAAAGATGCTGCTGTGAAAGCCAGCAAAGCCAGCTACTTTTAAATGGGTTGCACATATACTGACATCCTCAATACAACTGTCACATTGCTGTGCCATATGTGAGGGACATTTAGAAGTCTGGTAACTGCTATAAAGACCAGTGAAGCAATACCTTGGGCTGAGAGGCCTGGAAGAGAAAACACGCTAACTGCAGATGAGTACTGGAACATGAGAGACCGTTTTCAGCCATTCCACATCACAGGTTTCACAAAGTGTACTGTTTTCCTAATACAAAGCCTCCTACACAGTAAATGTTGGATAAAGCTACACATTCTAACTTCCCCATGTTGTGAAAAACAACATCATCACTTTGAAGAAACATCATAAGTAAAGTTAAAATAAAATCTAGTCTTTTCTCAATGTAAAGCTCTGTAGAATAAAATAACCTTTTACATCTGAGATGCAATACAAAATAAAAAAATACAAATACAAAAAAAAATTGATGCTTTACCACCTTTGTGTTCTTTTATGTTATGAATTATATAGGATGGTAAAGACTATATTCCACTGAACATCACCCTGTGTCCTGATGGAGAATCTAACTCCAAAACTTGCCCTGTGGAAGAAAACTTGAACAACTGTGTTAATCGCTGGAGTGCAGTGGAAACCGGGTAAGAAAAATATATACAGGAGGTGAGAGGGAAAGAAAGATTTCATATAGCTGGGCAGTCTTTGTTGTCCTCTCTCAACATGGCTGTTTTAAGGGAGTTGGACAGCCACATTTGTCAGGGCATTGTTTATGAGTTACAAGAGATGAAAAAGAAAATTGGTCCAGGAAACTGAGCTGTATCAGGGATGTTAACTGAGCCACCAACTGGTGCAGCATCTGCTTGGGTTTTATGCTGACCCCTCAACTTTCTTGCTTTCAGTAACAACAGCAAGAAGCGACCACTGAGTGTGAAGACATTTGATGAGGTGCCAGTGGAAAAGGAGAAAGTGATGCATGAGGTAAGTGAGGTGATTGCATCCCTCTCCACCACGTTCACAGATCACTTGTCACCAGCACCAGAAACACTTATTAGAGCTTTTGAAATCTGTTTAGTAAGAAAAAGCCTTAAATCAAGAAGAATATTTGGCCCTAGCATCCCACACATAGGTCTGTGTGACAACAAAGAGGGACCTGCATTTACCTTAACAAATAGTTTAGAGAGAAGCTCATGCATGATTATCCTGGCTTTGATCAGGCTAATGGGCTTTATATTACATATTTCAATATGTTTTTTCCACCATAAGAAAATGGCAGCTCATTGAAACAGAGCCTTTTGAAGGAAATGTGTCCAGAACACATTCCGGCTGGCTGATACAGCCGATAACTTGGTGGTGGCGAGGGTGTTCGGTTCTGGAAAGACAAGACCAAGATTCAAGTTCCTGCTCTACTTGATCCACACAAAGGGCTTTAACCCTGTATTTCCTTCACCCTGAGTGAACATATTTATTGCTGCTTCAATGACACTGCAGGGTGGGAGAGTGTTGAAAGGTTGCATTTTCACTTCAGTGGAAAACAAAGGCTTCTTTTGTTACAGAATGATGGTTCTGCTCATTGGCTTCCTCTGAAATTACAGTTTCCAAGGGTGGAGGTGGTTTGGGTTTTTTTCCTATATTTTCTGCCTTATTTAAAAAACAAACAAATCCAAACAACTCCATCCCCACCCCATCTCATAAATATCCTCTATGGTTCAGGTACTCACTGGCTGCAGTGCCATGTGCAGTCCACACCACTTGCCTCAATGACAGATTCTGTGCCACTAAAGAGGGATCTTAGCAATGCACACACATCTCAAGCAGACTGAAGTTTAGGAAGGAAGCTTGAAGCCCTCTGGAAACCTTCTAACAGAGGAAGAGGGCAAGCATCAGATGGCTAGAAGCAGCAAAAGTAAGGAAAGATGCCTATAGAAACAAGCCAGCCTGTCTACTTTTAGCTCCAGCTAAGACCCCCTTTTGGACAGACAGCATTTCCTCAGACTCACTCTCTTGAGAAAGGTCAAGTCTCTAGCTACACTTTGTCCTTGACATACTTTGTGTCCTTGACAAATATAGCATATTTCTCATCTATCTCTTGGATATCTATCTATTAGCACAAATGGAAGCCCATTACTCCCTAGTATTTGGCCAGATGTAATTTCTGTGCCTTCATCAGTGCATCTTAGGGATTAGAAGGCTTAGAATTTTCTCTGGCTCTTGCATCTTTCCTCTTACAAGAAAAAAATCTGTTCCTGAATCACACAAAGACATTTACTAGATAGATCTGGTATCAGTAAGAGATTACTGCTGCCAGCATGAGCACTACTTTCCTAAATGCTCCCTGTTTGTGGCATTTTAAAATAAGTCCTTACATGACAGGGGAAGAGTTTCAAAAAAGGGTAATAATACATTAACAGATCAGAAATAAAAGTGATATTTCGTTGGGGATCTTTTAAAGCAAAATTATGGTGTGATCTACTTTTGGACAAAGTAAGTGCACTTGTGTTGTTAAAATTATCTTAAATAACAAGACATTAATACTGATTAGGTCATTATTTCAAATAGTTGCCTAGGAACTCCAAAAAGTGCTCTGCCACACCTCCTGCAATTGTGGTACTTATCTGTACTCTCTGTTGATATTCTTTCAACAGTTCTTCTGTAACCAAACCCACAGCAGCACTCAGATAAATTGTTTCTAGACCACACATTTTAAGGGGAAAGAGTCAAGTTAAAAAACAGAGAGAAAAGCTGGGTTCTACTGAGGTTTTGACAGACCTAATTAATTTAGGATTTTACTTTATACTTTGAAAATCAGTTTCTAGACTGATCTTACTAACAACTGATATATTACCAAAGCATTTATAAAACGGCTTTTTCTTTTTACTTATTATTTGCTGGGATTATTTTTTCTGTTTGTTTGACTGGTAAAATAAGACTAACTAGAGTTTCACCTCCCATGTTGAAGTCTTGCCTTCTTGGTTTTGACAGGCAGACAGACATGCAATCTTCCAGCATCCAAAATATTTCAAATGCAAAGGAACACCCAGAAGATTTAATATTTTTAAAATTACTTAAAACAAGGACTGTGCATATGTGTGAACTTGTGTGACACTTAGCACAATAACAGCTTAATCTTAATTGCAACCTTGAGACTGCACTTCAAGTGCAGCAGAATCACAACTTCAACTTTAAAACTAATCAAGACAGCTTTGTTGGACAGTTCATTAAAAAATCCATAACCAAAGTACAATGAGCCTTTTAGGCTATGTATCTTTGCAAAGCACTGGGATTTCCCAAAATGGTACTGAACTTCCACTTCCTTAAAATTTTAGTTGTTTCTAATAGTGTATTTCTAGTAGGTATTTCAGATATTTTTTCTCTGAGGAGCCTAGCCAGTATTAATGGATATATTTTTATGAATTTCTGTCTGTTCATATCTTAGATACCCTACCTAGATGGTATCCATATGTCATGCTTAATACCAGTTTCAAGTTTGAAAACATCAAATTATTTTTTGATATGTTCATTTAAGTGCACTCTTTCAAAATACTAATCAAAAACCTTTATCATCACAAAACTAAGGCAAATATTCTCAGGCTACATAGCAGCATTATGAGGAACAGTTGGATAAAAACTGATAATATAGACCCTAATAAGAGAATATTCTGAAGAAGGGGCTTAATGTCATACACCAACTGGACATATCTATGTGTTAATCACTTTAATAATAGCACACAACTGAGAGTTTAGATGCAAACATTTGCCCTCCATGTTGTTGGTTGGAATCTTGGGATTACATAGAATATCTTGGTAGCTCCTACGTTAGTTCCAGTACACAAGTATCAGTATATGACACTACAACAGAACATCTACTGATGGCCACCTTGTTGGCAGTCTCTCCACGATAACTGCACTGACAGGGATCCCCAACCTCTACATGCCACAGTGAAGGAGAAGTTGCTTTCTCCTGCCCTTGCTTTGGCTGCTCTGTGGCTGGAGACAGTTTTATAAGGTGAAATCCTATTAACTTGCCTAAAAGCAATATCATAAGATAAGATAGCTGGAATTTGGTATTCTAACTAGCTCCTTGTCTTTCTGTCTCTACTGACTTTCATAGTGGTTTAGTCTGACTCCTCTCCACACTCTCCCCATGGAAGCCATTTCTAATTTAAAAACGCTACATGCTGTCATGATCATTTGGCACTCTGCTGATGTCCTCTTCCTTTTGCTACTCAGGAGTCAGACAGTGGGATGGTGTTGACGTCAGATGAGATAAAAAGCCCGAAGAGGCTGGAAATCCGTTCTTGGCCTTATGGGATCATGGCTCTAGCGTGAGTACTTTTTGTTATTTTTTTTACGACAGTGTCTCACTCAGAAAAATGCTTCTGAAATCTGCAATTTTGTTTCTGATTCCAAGAGGAAAACTGTTAAACTATCTAACCAAGCCAGAAGGAGAAGCAACTCTAGATTTCAGTCCTATAACTGAAAGACCATGGTTAATTTATTTTAAGATCAAGAAGGTTATACTGTAAACATTGCTTCCAAAGAGAAGTTGAATATAAAACAGAGTTCCAAGTCTCTGACAGGAATACTGCACTGTTGCATTTCAGTTACAGAAAGGTTAATTAACATGAAAAATGTTGATTCATGTGATAAAAATGAAAACTCATTTCATCAGCTTTGAGCACACAATGTCTCAAAAATCAGTTTAACTCTTCTTCCAAAATGCCAAGTTGCCCTGTGATTCTGAATCACATTCAAAAACCCCAAGAGTGCTCTCTAGTGCAGCTAGATCTTGTTCATGATCTGATCTCCTGCATGTGCCAAATAATGGGAGCAAAAGAGCTGAGAATATTCATATCTACTCCAGCTGTTTCTTGACTGTCTCTCCAGTTTTTTCCTTTACTGATGGAACAAAGTTTGAAGAGCTTGATTCATTAATCCAGAAAATAGCATTTATAATTATACCAGTGGCTAACAAAACTATGTTTAACTTTAGACATACGGAAGGACTGGCACCTTTGCAATTGATGGGATGTGAGAAAAGTTAAGGTGGCCTGTATAGTAAAAACCAGTACAAGCACTGCAAAACATGTACGTTTACCAGAATGATGATTTCTACATTTGCTTTATCACAGCTATGAGGACAGTCCTACAGAGAAGTCCCTTAATCCTACCACCTTCATGATCCTATGAATTATATTGTTCATAAGTGGTTTACAAATAGAGGCTGTGACACTGTTTGCTATATGTTTATCCATTCATAGTACAATCACAGAAGAATAAAAGCAGATCTTTAGCTTTTAGCTAACAGTTAGCTCATCATTCTTTATATTTCTGTAACAATAAGGCACAGGCAGAGAATTTACCTAGTAGTGAAATAGGTCTTCTCCACCTTCCTAGAAAAGTATAACAATAGTAACCCATTTTACTGATTCAAATGCCAATTGCAGAAATTTCAAAGATTAGCTACCCAAAATATATATAAAAAAAAACAACCAAACGATTCTGTAGCAAGGAATTCCAAGTCTATTCAGTTAATTAAGCTAATTAGACTTCTACTGAATTGCCTAGAGATTTCTCTGAAATCTATTGGTGAGATTTCTATTAGTTTCTTCTGTATTAAACTCAATGATCTTTCCCACCAGAGAAATTGCTTGTTCAACATCAAGTCACCATTTTTCTGTATTAAAAAGCAATTATAGATGAGAAAAAACTAGTGTGATTTCTGCGTAGTGTAGGAGAGTTCACATGAGAGTGCACAGTCAGAATCTAACAGCAATTCAGAGGTGCTAACTCCTCACTCAGAGAGAAAAGCAAGATGGAGGGAGCTTGCTTTATCTTTTCAGGGCTTAAAACCATAAATTCCTAGATGTTTGAAGGCAGGAGAGAAGGAGAAAGAGGAAGAGGGAAAAAGGTTACATAAGGAAGGCTAGAGAGCCTTGCAGCGCTAACAAGGAGCATTCAAATGCTACAGATTCTGCTGGACAGGAGTGTGACTTCAGGAATAGTGTTGTTCAACAGTATTTGCCCTGTAGTACTGTCCCAGTGTTGCGCCTGTTGGGAGATTAGCAGACATCTAGATACGGTTCCATGTTTTTATCCTATGCACATGCCGAGAGGATTTCTGCACAGCACAGTGCATTGCTATGGAGACCAAATGGCACCAGATCTAAAAAAAGGAGCTCAAATGTCAGGAACTGCACTGTTGTGATGCTTTACCTGAGCTGATTTACCTCTCTTTTCTGCACAATGTCATGTTGACACAAGTCCAACACATAACATACACACAAACAGCCTTCCTGATAGGATTTATCCTTCTAAAGATTTCTGTCAGTCACCTCTACTGTTTCCCCCACTGCATTTCTCCTGTTTGGATGAACAGTTGGCAGAGGAAGGTTCTCTCTCTCCCGCTTACAGGCTTTCTGATTGAAAATCAGAAAAAATCAACATCCAGCCAGATGTTGAAACACAAAATTTCCATAACAGCCTGTTCTTTCGAGATTTCCAGGAAAACCTGAACTGTTATCAGGCCCCCTGGGAGTGAATGTGAAGTAACATGGCTCTGCTGGGCTCTGTGAATCTCTGCCTGCCCCACACCATCTGGGGCTCTCCCCATTTACAGTCAGCTTCCGTAGGGATTCCACTGCAAGATACCTGATACTTTCTGTGCCAGTCAGACCATGAAAGACCATCTTAACAGAGGTCTGCTATAAAAGCAAACCCTGCAGCAAGCTGTGTTTGTTGTCTCCTTATTCCCAGGACCCTAACTACCATTGAATGGACAGAGGTGTGTTTTTTCTTGGCCACATCCTTGCACTGAGTGTCTGAAGTCCAGCTGAGAAAGCTATTTTGTCAGCTTTTTTTTTTTTTTAATCTTGCAGATTATCATTGACACAAATAACATTTTTAACATGGTTGCAGAGCATCCTGATGCCCTTTTGTTTGAGGACATGACACCCCTTGGCATTCCTGCACTGCCAGTTTGAAAAACAAGCCTCAAAAGCATATAGAATAGTCTAGGAGAGGTCAGAAGAGAGAGCTGGTTTAATAGGAGAGATAAAGTCACCCTTGTTAATTGTGTTTCTCTCTCTATCAAAAACATTTACCCTGGACTCTTTTCAAACAGTCTTTCTTTTCTAAAACAAAACTGTTCAGAGGCTTAGCATGTTTTCTAAACCAGGGTGGCTGCATTCAGTATTTTTGCCAAAATCTTGCTGTTTATTTGTCTTGTATTCATTTCTCTGTCAAGTTTCAAATCTGCCAACACTACTCACCATGGAGTGTCAGTGTCAAGAGTTTATTGAAGATGAATCTGATACTCTGGGCCTGGGACTGCTGGGCTAGACTAACAGTTCCTGAGCTCTAAGCATTTTATAGTGCTAAAGTATAAAGTCACATCAGTAGCTGTAGTGAGAGACAGAAGGATTGACCGGGATAATGATGCTGGAGTTAGCATTCAAGGAAGCACATTCAACATAGAGGGGATTTAATGATGGGATGACTCTGGTGTCAGGTTTCATCTCATAATATTAACAAGCTACTGCCAAGCACTGCTTTAAAATTCTCCCAGAGACTTTATAATCAAGTTATTGTTTAAAATTATAATAGGTTTGATATCTCCTCTGTTGTCTGTCCTCCCTGCATCCCTTTCCCTTCTCCCGCTGCCCCAACCCAATTATCCTCAGTTGCTCTGAAATGACTTATCTGGTTCTGGCCAAGTCCCATGACACCAGCTGACTGAGGCTCAGCTGATATGCTCTGGGCTCTGTATGCTGCATCCAGATCACATCACTGAGGGCTCTGCCTTTGCCAAAGCCAAACTGGGCCTAAGGCAAGTCAATAATATTGAAACAAACTGATTTTGACCAGGAACATCAGGCATTCATGTCCAAATGCAAGGTGCCCAACAAAAACACATCCCAGCTGATAGAGCTAGAATCATTTTGCACCATCTCAGAAAAATGAGGCACGGAAATGTGTTTGCTCCATAGCAGAACTTAGTTTCAGAAGGTTTTTCTTCTGTGACAAGCATGCTGAGATAGCAAATGTACTTACTGTTGTGTCATGCAGCACCTTGCACTATGACCTGACTCGAGCTCTCCAAAATGTAAGTAACTTTGAATGAGTAGCTACTCGGGAGTTACACAAGCCACTTTTTTCTAGGATTATACTACATGCTTACAGTGGCAAGCACTAAAAGAGAATTTTGAAAGGCTGTAGTCACCAGCTTGATTTTGACTGCAGTGCTTCTCATCTCACTGCATCTTGAGTGCTGGAGCTGGAGTCAGGGACAGCTGACCAACTCTGCCACACATGCAAGGGGACGCGTACTTAAGGAGTGGGTGGTTTTGGCCTGTTAAAACTCTATGTTCACTGCACTTTGTATTTAAAAGTGTTTCAAAACAATGAATTCTTGATCCTAACCCCTTGAGTTCTCCATGCCAGTAGACTAGTGATGCACTGATACTGCCAGAGGGGAACCCAGGATTAAATTCTTACTGCACAGCACCCCATCTAAAATGTATTAAAGCAAACTGTGAATCAGTCATAACTATCAGAAGAAAAATAACCTTTTTATTTCTTTCATTGCAGAAAAATTAAAAAAAATTAATCACTCTTACTCTGTGCCTCATTAAACACCTATGAAAGCTGTTATAAAGCCCTGAAGCTCCTACATGTTATTATGAGATGTGGTCATGAGACAAACTGCTCTACTTGGCAACGCTCAGCTCAATTTCTCATCTGTCCCTAAACACAGCTCCTGAACAAGGCCAGGATTTCTGTGTGGACACAATAGTCTTTTAGTTTTTCCTACTGAGGGCAAGATACTTGGGCACCTTACTGCAAAACAATAAGAGCTGCTCCACAGCACTGGGAATAAGTGCTACACTTGGCACTGCAGTCCTTCACTGCATACAGCAATTTTCTTATAGTCATCTCTCTTCCTCCACATTCCTCTTCAAGTCATTGACCCTGAGATTTAGGCTAATAGAAGCTGGCTCCCTCTCACATAAAATAAACAGCTCCGGTAATGATTCCCCAGCTCTTTGAGGATTTCAGTATTTTTCTACCTCTAACCAAAATCTCTGGTTTATATGGTAGGATGAAAAGTCCCATAGGTCATTTAGGCTTTCTAGCTATTACAGGATTATCCTCTGGGGTATCTTCTAAACAACTTTGACACCTCTCTAGAAAACTTAAGAAAGATTACTTAATATTCAGGCTAACTTTTCCTTCATCTAGTTTAATTCCTAGACTTTTCAGCTTCATCTGTACCAGGAAATCTGACACAGCACAGTAAAAATGGGAACTGTTAACAGCTCTCACTACCCACAGCACCACACTAAAATGCACTTGTCCAAGCTGGTGTCTGGGTCATCAGACCTACTAACTATCTTGTGGTTCCACGCAGACACAACACATGCAAGCAATAGCACAGAGCCCAGGCTCTGTGATAATCAGGCTCCTTGATACAGTCCTATTTACAGACCTGGCAGGCTTTCCATTACCAGCAGTGCACCCACACCAGTAGGTTCCTCCACCTCATTTGGATTTACATCTAACAGACTTGAAACTGGCACCAGGCCCAGGGACACTATAGCAATACAGCCTGAAGAGTAGCAGGATTTGCTGTTAATTATGAATGCCACTCTTGGCTGATTCATTGCTACCAATTCACATTCTTTGAACCATCTAGTATTTGTTCCTCCAGTGCTTTCACCACTTTTGTACTTCCCTTCATAAACCTCCCCAGCTTGTAGACATCTTTCTGAAAGAGGAGTCCAGTGCTGTGCCTTGGCTAACTCGAGTCTCAGCCTATGAAACAGGGACGAAGCCACCTCACCACATTCTGCAAAACATGTTTCCCTGACCAGCACTCCACAGAAATGTGCACATCATGAAAGAGGGTCCTTTAGGTTACAAAATCTGCCTGAGGTCAGGAAACGTCAGTGTTCAGATTCTCATCTTTCCCCTTACCCTGCCCCAAACAGCACACATTCTTGCAAGGACAAACGAGTTTTCAGGTTGGTCATTGTGTAAGATGTGACTAGCTTGGGTCAGTGAGCAAATGCATTTCAGTTGAATGTCATGGAATTCACACGCCTAATCTTCAGTGCTGTGCCATGGTGAGAATACCAACAGTCAGGTGGGACCGCGCTGAGACATTCACAGTTATGAGCAGATTTATCAAAACCAAACAACTCTTTTATCGCCTCCTGCAGCTGCAGCGCTCAGAAGTCAGGCAGAGGCAAAATCAGTAAGGAAATACCTTTTGGGGCAGTGTAATGCCAACCCAGGAGAAGCACTGAAGCAAGTAATGGCTAGCTTTTAATGAAATTATTTAATTACATAACCATTATTAACTTCCATAGCTGCATAATTGTGTGATTAATCAAATCTAATGCCTTCAGTCAGAAAATGTTTATCGGTGGGGCTCAGGGAGAATTTTCCTGTCTCATACAGGGTAGTACAATCGGTTCAGAGCATAAAGGGGTTTTTGCTTTTCTCTGAAGCATCAAGTGCTGACCACTGCCGGAGGCAAGGCTGATGTCTGATTCACTGTGGCAGTTTCTATGTAGCAAATGAGATTTCAAGGACAGGCAGAAAAGGGATGCTGCAGTCTTGTTTTCAAATATACAGTCCTAGCATATGTACATTTCTCTGTTGCTGAGCATGAACAGAGTAGATTAAAGTGTCAGTAATACAGAGCATTAAAGGGAAAAATGCAAAGACCCTTGGGTTGCTTTAATTTAGGAAATGCATTTAGATGAAAGGAGTAGTCTTGAAAGTTAATTGCATTTTGGTCTGCCATAAGACAGCTAATGACAAAACTTGCTTCTGACCTAACTCATCGGCTTTCTGTCTTTGGAACAAACATTCGATGTCAGCATTTAAGAGCCCTTCATCAAACACCAGCCTGATTTCAGCGCTAGGCAGAGTTACTCCCAGATATCCAGTCTCTTGACCTACAGGGGCAGAAACCTAACGAGAACACTTGCTGGGAGTCTACATGGGTCTGAAAATTTCCCATTGTGTGGCCAAACTAAACCCTAATAACATTTCTTTTTCTCCAGCACTCTGAGATATGCAGGCTGGGGGCCAAGTTATACAGATACTTTCAAGCTTCTCTCTGTCTCCACTGACAACTTTAATACCTGGCAAATTAGAAGCCAGAGCATCCATGGAATTGTCTGACACGAGTCAGTAGAACTGAGCAACAAAAAGAAAAATACATAAATAAACAGTGAAGCAGAGTTGTGGTTCTATTGCTTGTGCCAGGGAAGAATTTATCTACCCAAGAAAGTGTGTGTGTATGGAAAGGGAGAGCTGCCAAATGCATAGTATACAGAAGAAGTTTCCACTCACATTTTTCTCTGGACAAAGACGAAAAACTTGGATTCTGAAAGCAGTGTGCGCTACATTTTTGTTGAAGTTCTCAGGGTTACTATTTATTTTAGGATTTCTACTTTGCCACTCAACAGGTTTGGTTTTGATGCCCTGTGCAGGTCTAAAAAGCACAGTAACATTAGCTTTAATCTGTAATCTCTGCCTTTGCATTTTAGAAGTCACACAACCCATTTATTCTAGATGTGCAAGACGCATTGGGCTGGTTCTAACAACTCAGGGGTCCTGGGTTCACTTCCTAGAGACAAAGCTGGAGAGCCAAACGTGCTGTGGAAAGCCACCACAGCATGCTAAAATCAGGCCCACTATGCAGCAGCCAGTTTCCCATTGCAACTGATTAGAGCTGCAGCTGTTTGTTATGTCTGAACGTAATCAGCTGCTGGCTTAGAATGACTGGCTTCACAGACCATAATACCCAGAATACCACCTACTCCACACACTGCCACAAGAAGAGAGCTACTGGAATAGGTAATTTGCAGATGGACCTTACAGGCTGTTCAGTGTGGTTGTGCACAGATCACAAACCAGCGTTCTGCTCTAGCCAATGCACTGCACACTCGTGACCTTTCCAGAATTAGCAAAACTTTTAAGTGAAGATACTGACACTAGTTCTGTCAGCCAGTGTAAGAATATCTGCCGCTTGGGGGAAAACTGAAGCTTTTGACAGGTTCCATATTCAGAAGCAAGATAATATGACTTCTAAAGTCATAGTAGCATAACCTAGTAGGACATATTTAGCCTTTCACAACTGAAAGAAGCTGGGCCTACTGTATGCTACGATTCTGTCATGCCGAGCATCAACCTGCTCTTAAGCCTGCAGTGGTTCTCTCTGCTGTACCATCACAAAAACAGGACAGAGCACACAGCTGGTGTCTTGGATCTGCTGCTTTTCCCACTCATGATTTTTGTTCCCCTTCCTCCAATTACTGTATCTGTCTCTTAGTTCTTATTTTGTTTCCTGGAGCATGAACATGCTTTGCTTTCTTTTTAAAGCACCACACTCTGAATCCATGATCAACTGTTGGGGACTGTAAGCACTGCAGCAGTACAAATAAAATAAGTGTATAATGAATTACACAATTATCTGATGAACTGTTGATTATTCAGATTTGGTTTAGGGTCATTAGAATGTAGCTTTATGCTACTTTAAACATATATGAAATATAGACACAAAGTGCTTGAGTAATGCCCGATTTTATATTCTGCCAAGCACATTGATAAGTCATTCTGCACTGAGACATGAGCAACGCCATAATCAGTTGTCAGTGAAGTTTGTTCCAAAGAGATGCATGTTAAAGGGTCCTAAGCAAAGTGGAGAAGCTCAAAAGCCATTCTCACATTGGGATCCTTTTGAGAACCAAACCTAAACTACTCGGATCTCTTCCAATGAATTCCTCAAAGGGAAGAAACCAAGCTTAACAGAACATTATTTTTAAGGCAGCCTATGACAGAAAATACCTTTTTTTTTTCTCCACACTTGCTGTTCCTGAAGGTCACCTTGTAATATAAATCCTCTCCAGGGTTCTCCTACTTTTAACGTTGAGGTTGCTCCATGTGATATAAGTTGCTTCTCTCTCACCACCTTCATCACCTATAATAAGGGAAGACAGCAGAAAATGAAAGCAGGCTCTCTTTAATAGCATCAGTTACAGGCCAGCAGTTGTAACGTTGAAAAGCGCTGCCCTTCACTAGCGTACTGCTCAGTCATTTTAAAGGGCTAGAGAATACAAGAGAGATTTTGCCTTACACTGCAAGAGTGTGTTCAACACAGACTCTTGATTTCAGCATCATTTTAAATTACAGTCTGTCATAGATTACTCATTACTTCATCCTTTATTATACTTCAAGAAAAGCCATAGCCTTCAGTTCTGCTTTCAGAAAAGTCAAATTTTACTGACCTGTGTCAGAACAATGAGAGAGAATATTATTGTACATATAGGACAGGTGCATTTATAACCAAGATATATATATACACACATATATCTATATAGTGTGCACTGAAATGTGGTAAACTAAAAAGACAGGGCAACAGGACTCCTGGATTTACTCCTAAATCTACTTTTAAAACACTGAGTTGTTTGAAATATCTAATTCAGTTCCTTATCCAATCTGTAAAATGTCACTGTTTTACCAGATGCTTCAAAGGTTAATCAAAATGCCTTATATACTTATTTTTTTACAAAATCATTCTAACCATTAATTACACATAGAAACAAATCGTTATGGAGACAGGGTCAATATATTATATTGTTTGTTCTCAACAGGCGCAGAGCTGTTAGCAAGAGCAAAGAATCCATATTATCTGATCACGAGCGTGAGGCTGTCAAATACCAGCCAGCAGTACAGGTAGAAGAGGACACTATGGACTTCACACTGGAAGACTCTGTTCTCCTTCCTATGGATCCAAACCTGGAATGCCACAGCCCACCTCCAGACTACAACTCCGTCATTCACTACTCGGCCCCTCCAGTGTAATCAGCCCCAGCCTGACGCAGGGCATCTGGCACCTCTCAGCCATGCTAGATTCTTACATGTCTCCATACCTGGATAAAGAGGCTGGCTAACAACAGAAGGGAAATCTGACAGGGCAATGGTTCCTGTGTTTCTTCTGGCACATCTCTGATGTGAACAGAAATATTTTAAGAGCATCTTCTTTGCTACCTTTAAAGGCCTATTGCAACATATGCAGTAAATTAAAATTCTGTCTGTCAGAATCCTAAGTAGAAGCTGTAACCTGGAACTGCTTCCACTCCTTCCTCCCCTAGCTGGGACTGTTCATTGGCATTTGCAGATTTACAAGTTCCTTCATTCATATCTTCCTCTATAAGAGTCACCAAAAGTCACGTCAAGCTAGTTGTGAAAACAAGATTCATGCTACTGGTTCTGCATGCATGCTGCAAGGATTGTTTAGGATGATGCTGTACAGGATCAGTTGAAAACAACAGCCATACATACTGACACTTGGAAGAAAATCCAAAATTGAAACATCATTCTTAACTAAATATTTCAGAAATATTTTGAAATCCAAAATATTTTGGTTACAATTTGTGATTTAATAATTTCTACTGCCTATAGGATACACTTCTAAAAATGATATGGCACAGAGAAAGCAGATAGTACTCATGTATCAAGAGGCAGGCTGGTCTTTTGGGTCATCAGGGCACACAATGTGGTTAAATTATTTCCCCGTGTTCTCTCCTTGTTCAAACAGCAATTTATTTAGCATACAGGCAATAGAGAACTTTGATGGAGATGCATCTGTAATGATTGCAAGGCAAAATCACTGCCTTAAATAAGAACCTTAAGCTTAAATAGACAGAATTTCCCAGCATGCATGTACATGTTTGTGTGAATGTGCATAGAATCATATTAACAGCATGAGAGCATCTAAACATAAATGCACATACACCCCTGAGGCACCATCAGGGTAGCAGCATTTTTATGTTTCCCTTCTGTACACAAGCTATTTCCTAAAAACAAAAAAGAAAAATAGCATTTATTTTGCATTCTGTGGCAGATGCCAAACAGTCTGATCCTGGGAATGCTAGTCCATGCTAAACTGTAAGCATATGTGACACATTTATCTCTGACTGTCTTGCCAAGGTAAATATTGGTATGATATGCAATGCCCTCTGCATCTAAACCCTTCATGGGTTCATGGTAATTCAAAGCTTTTTTTGCAGCCTAAGCCTGCAGGACTGAGCAGACCACAAGTTCTCACTTTTGAAAAAATCACAGTGTGTTGCCCCCTGCCCAAAAGCTGTGTGTGTCAGGGACTGTTGGTCTGCAAGTATGTATGCCCAGGTCCCACGCATACCCCATACATACAACACCTTCAAAAATAAGCAAATGATCCTTCTAATTTAATGTGCTATGTAACCATCAGAATTGCCTTCAGAAATCTAAGAAGGGAAAAAGGATCTAAGTTGCAAGTAGAAAAGCAAGGATGGAAAAGATGTTCACTGGCAGTCTAGGCTATAGCCTTCAAAGTTATAAACCAAGATCTGTAAGTGATTCTGTGCAGTTTCTTCCAAGTCTGCACAACCTCCTTCTTCAGCTTGACACTGATTTGATTTCTTCAAAGCATTTTTCTTCATGATTATAAACTAACAGAAAAAAAAAATCCAACACTTGCAAACCAATCGCATTACCTTGTTGAAGGCAGCCTAAACACCCTCACAGCAGTGAAGAAAACCTTTCTGGATGATCAGTTACAGCTGGTTACATTGAAGTAAACACAAACAAGCCTCAGGTATTATCAAAGGGGGAAACAAGTCTCCAGACCCCATGCGATGTTAACTGTGAATGCTAAAGCATCTGAAGTATGAACTGCACTTCTCCTTCTCCTTGACTTCAGATTCAACGTATTAAGGAAATCACCTGCAGTAACTGACGAGTCTCTTGTTCATAGTGGACCTGCTAGATAGGTGTGGTCTGTAGTTGCTTTGTGTCATTTTTGCACTTCTTTGTATTTTAGTACCTATGTATTAAGTAGAACTGGTCATATAACAGAAGAAACTACTGGGAAAGAATTTATCTGATGAGCCCCAGAAAGCTCATTGGATCATTTTTTTTCATCAAACAGTAAATTAACTATCTATAGGTCTGATCAAATAATCAAGCACTTCTTTTGGAAGTAACTTATTCATGTGGCAAAAAGAAAAAAAGCTGCAGACAGTTAGTCTGGCTCTACTGTTAATGGCATCAGTGTGAGATGGTTTGTTATTGTGCCTTGTTCTGCAGGGTCAGAAAACGACAATGTTTAAAAAACTTTGCTTATAAACTTTAAAATAAGTACCTATAGGGAAAAAACCTGCAAGTATGCTCTCTATATTGAAAAAGAAGGGGGAACACTGCTGGGTGGACTGTCTGCTCTAAGAGAACTGAGTATATAATCTTTCCACTTTATCAAGGATGAACAGGAGAGGTTTCTGAGACCAGAGGAACATGAAGCACATTTCCCGAGTGGGACCCACGCGGACAATCTAACGGAGCGTGGGTAGGCAGGTCCCTTCCTCGCTCTCAGTGACATCTATCAGCCTTTCTGCATCGCATGAGATGATGTGAAAACAGAGGGCAGGCTCAAGTGCTCAGGACACGTTGGAAAACGCTGGTTGCATTGATAGCCCCCTGAAAACTGTGAGGTCCTCTGCAGTGACAAAGTCAAACAGCCATCTCGAGCAGTATCAATGGCCACTTCTTGAGAGAGCAGAGCTACCCTCCGAACCCTGATAACGGCCTCTGAGGATTCTGGAAATGGCAAGTGACAGATGTTTGGGCAGCTGTGTTTCCAGTGTTTATTTTGAGTGGAAGATATTTTCCTCCTTATAGTAAATGTAACAAGCAAAAGTATTGCCTGAAAAGTATTATTGAACATCTGTCTTCTATTTTATTTACTAATATTTTGTTTGTCCTTTTCTCTCCTCCCTTAATTTAATTATTGTTCTCTTCTTACAATGATGTATATAGTTTACTCAGTAGAAACAAATATAGTGATTCATTTATATGATAAAATTTGTAACATTTTAGTCAAAAGAGAGATACCCAGACATAACAGAGTTAAGTATTGTTACTAAACATTTCACTAATGCTTGCAGGCCAGGCTCCAGTTTACAGTACCCTACTAGTGCCATTTTCATAGCAGTCCTCCTCTTGGCTGCGAGTATCTCTAGCTCTCACTTATTCTCCATGTTATTTAGTTTCAGTTAGGAAACAGGGATCTGGAGGAATCTGGCAGGTTTATTTCATTCCTGGAAGTGTCACCATGCAGCTCATGGTAAAGGGGAGTAATTTCCACTGCCTCCATTTTAATTGAAGGTTGGTCTATTGGCTAGAGGATCAGAAGGGGGCAAATTGTTTAAATGATGTGATGTTTTATTATTTTTTCAGACTTCTCAGGGATTCTTACTCGACTCCTGTAACCACCTGCTTTATCTAACCGGACTGAGCTCAATGGTATCTGGTATTAACACATACCTTTGTTTTCTTTAATGGTGCTTACTCCTACCATTTTTGTCCTCTTGTAATCCCAGAGAATTAGGGCAAAGGAACTGAGAGCTCACCACAGAAATGTGTTGTGTTCTCTCCAGCAATCACCCGCCACGTAGGAGTCCAAGGATAAGTGCCTTCACCTGCATGTTATTATTCAGGCTGGTGTTTTTAACAGCCTGGTTTCCTATCTCCTCTTTTCTCTACTTTTCATCTATTTCTTGATATTTGTTCTTCACAGTCCCTTTGGATTGCTTTCCATTGCTGTTTGAATAAGATCAGGTATAGGACTCATTCCACTCTGCTATTTCCTGTATATTCTGTGCTTGCAGAGGATGAACTAGATCATCTAAAGCAAGTTTTTTCCACATTAAATTTTTTTCCAATATAGACAAGGAAAACTAGTTTATATTGTCTGGAAGCCACTCTGTATCCTTCCCTGAATGACAGAAGCTTTTTATTCTATTGATTTTTCAATATTGGTATCTGGAGCAAAATGAAGGTTGGCAACTATCTATGTGAATCTCATCTTTCTCCTAGTCCTTTCCTCAGACAATGTAGTTTCTCTTCGGTTCTTCCAAGTTATCCTCACAAGAAGGGGGGTCCTAACAAGGATGCTGGGCCCACACAGTCTACTCAGGATATCAAGGAAGGTCAGATAAAAACCTAAAGTCTGCGTAACAGACTCAAACACAACCACTGAAATCTGAACCCACCGAACACTAACAACGTATGCATTTAGGGCTGCCTGCAGGCATCAACTGCTCTGCTTAAGACATTCCCCTAATACAAACTACGCTCCAGTTAGCCTGCTTGGCAAACACCTGGGATAACCTAGCGTGTCCTGGCACTTCTCTCTTTGTATTTACTCTCTTGTATACTGCAGGAACGTTAGACGGCATGTAAACCTGTAACCGGCCAGTCAACAGTTTATGACTTACCTTCCCAACAATCCTTCAGGCTGAGCGTTGGCACTGCCTTGTCATGTCTTATCTTGCTTTACAAATTTGATCTGGCCCTCTTCCAGCTGTAAGTGGTGGTCTTGGGTCAATGGTCTCTAGCTCCCATCAGCACCAACTGGACAACACCAGGAAATGTTTGCAGGGAAACATCACTAGCAAATAGCTACATAACAAAATAAAGCAGCATCGGATTTTCCTGAGCTCAGGAGTTAGCCAGGATCAGTATCATACTCAGAGATCAGCCTATAGGGTTTTTTCTTACCATAAGGTGAATGGAAAATACAGAAGGTAGCAATAATTCTTTTGTCCCTCCCTGCCAATAGTAATGGCCAAACCCTGGGATTCACTTCCTTGTTATTATACTGCATCACAAAAAAAAAACCCAGAAAGAATTTTGCCAAAGTAATGACACCAGCACAATCTTATGCAAGTAAAATTCAGGCAGGACTTCTGGATTTGACCCTGTAAAGAGTCAGTCACTGTATAGGTTTGTTCACTTATATATAGTCACTGTATAAGTGTTGAGCTCAAGCATGTTTGACACATGTGTTGTTTCCATATTACATTAACATAGAAAAGAAAACTTGCTGGACTGGATTTGGGACCCCAAGGACATACGATGGCATAAGGGCTGTGGTTACAGGAAGACTAGCGTGGTATACACTGAGCAGTGTCCCATTGTCCTGCCTAATAATCCTGTGCCACAAGAGCCAGCACATCCTTATTACTCAATTCATTTTACCTTAGACCTTGAGTTGTCAAAGCAGCTAGTAACTGGGCAAATCCAGTAACTTGGGACTTAAAGAAAATAAACTAAGGAATGTTTGTCTGCCATGTTCCTGTCTGTCTGAAGAATGTATGCACTGAAAACAACGCTTTCTTATGTAGTCAAAATTGTACTGTATCTATTAACCAAAAAAATAAAAAGATTCTATATTTATACAGCCCAGGGCTCCTTCGTGTCATCTCTTGGCTTGAAAAGTGTTGTCCTTGAAGCAGAATATAAATAAATAATGCAACAGTTTTGAGAGATTTTTACAAGCACAGGTCTCATATTAATTTCTGCAGAGGGTTCAAAGCTTAGGACATAAGCCTGCCACACTGTCACTGCTCAGAGGTATCTAACCACTACTTTTGCTTAAAAGATTCACAGATCTCAGAAAATGGTGGGCCAATTCACTGGAGAAATACACAGATCTAGATGCTGCCAAGAACAGCCCATGAAACACAGAGACTGCTGTCTTGTTAAATGTAAAATAAATAAATAAATACATGGGACCAAGACAGAAGATAGAATCAGAGTTCTGCATTCTAAATAAGACCCATGTTCATCAAAGCATGTGAGTACGTAAGTCTGTGAAGATAATCTGCAGATCATGGTAGCATTTGGGGGTTCTTCAGATTCAAAATTTCAGAAGTTGTGCTTCATTTAGCTCATAGAATATTCTAAAAAGAACACAATTAAATTAATATTTCCCAATACATAGCCACAATGATGCTATTGAATTCTCAGCTGAATAAACTCTGCATTGCTGAAGTATAGAATATTCCATGCTTTTATTCTGTATTCAAGCTCTAACATTTAGAAAGCTGAGGAAGAATATCTCCCAACAATAGTCAAGTACAGCAGGCATACCATTATCCTTACCAGCTGGCTAATCTTTCTGAAATACTATTTCCCATTCCTCTTTGCATTTTGGTGGAACAGCAGGTAACTACTGGCAGAAAAAATGAGACTTTTGCAGATTCTTACAGACTGAGAAATACTAGTTTCTCCTCATGTCTTAAAATAAATACTGTTATTAGGGGGGAAAAGGTATGTTAGAGTTTCAGAGCCATTTTTCCATTAGTACAGTCTTAAAAGTTACTGGTTGTGTATTTTGCTAGTCATATTAAAAACTATGAAGCACTCAAGTCACTTCAAACATTTTAGTTTCTCTTCATTCCCTGTTCCAAACAGTCCTAGAAATAAGTGTCTAAATTATACATGTCATTTGAAATGCAGCAATCTCCTTTCATCCACATAATGAGTAAGAACACTCTTCTCTGTAAACTGTAAAATATTTTAGTTACTTATATAACGCATGAGTCATGGCATGCGAAGCAATATAGAGTCTCCTTTATGGGGAAACTAATGTATTAAATGGTAGAAGGAAAATATACAAAATTAACTCTGATTTGCTTTTAGCACAAAATGTGAATTATTAATCACATACAGCTTGAGTTCACTTGTGGAAGGTACTCAGCTATGGCATGCCTTGGAAACGAAATTTGGGGAAAAAAGTACAACACTAGAGATCAAGAAACTTAAGCTTTTCTCTTAGGTCTTGGCCAAGGTATGTAATTCCTCTGACCCTTACTTTTGACATATATGACGTAAGAGATTTTTGTTTTTACAGCAGCAGCATGTAGAGATGCAAGTCCAGAAAATCTCTGTCTAAAGTATTGAAACTTGGTGGTTTGAGGTCATAAAAAATCCAAGAAGAAAATAGGGACTAGCAAGAGAAAATTAAGGAGTAAGATAAGCAGATTTTGTGGTCGTCATATTAGAGAGCTGAGAAGAGAATCCAACTGATTTCCAGTCAGGCCATTTTTCCTTCCTCCCATAATGAGACTTACGATGGTTTGCAAAAAGCAAAGGCTTTGAAGGAAAATACTGTTAATTTTATATGCTTTGTACACAGTGAGGCCCATAAGCAGCAGATAATAATTTTGTCTCAAAACCTATGAAGCCGTCCCTGACTTTCACAGGACCTCATTAAAACTTAGTGAGGTTAAGCTATTCTTTTTGAACTACTTCCTTCTCCAGGGACTTAGGAAACAGAATGCAGGAAATCCTAGTTCTGACAGTTCACTTCATCTTTCCTCATCCGCACTGATGCACAAAGTGAGACCTGTCTGTTCCTTCACTCACTGCAGTCAGTGAATACTTGCTCCGTATCTGCACAAACGACAAGGGCAGAGTAATATGGCTCCTAAATATTCCTATTCTGTATTTCTTTAAGTGGCCTTTAAGACAGAGCTGTTGCTCCCAGGTAGTAATGAGACTGAAAGGTATTTCAAAATATAAGCTGTCATAATATCAAATGCTAAATGTCAAGGTAACAAAATTAATGAGGAGAGCCTCCCATATTCTTCCTGTGCGTTTGTCACTGATGATACTTAGTCTGAGTACGTGATCTACACAGAATCCTTTGGGTCTGAATCTAGGCTATACTTCACTGAGAAGAAGTAATACCCAGTAAAGAAGAAATACTTCCTCTCTGGTTTAAGCTGTGCACCATCTAGGTCCAGAGATCTTTCTTCAGTGTGGGTTGACCTCAGAGGAGAAAGAGGTGGAATTAGTCTGTCAGCCTTTCACTGGCCAGTGAGCATATGTAAGTAGCTTTAGTTGAAATGAGAACTTAAAACATGCTGTGAAAAATAAGCAATGCATGTAACCCAACGCAGGCAAACTCATCTGTTTGTCTTCCTTTAATGGCAGGCGATTAAAGCATGATTCTACCTGTTCTGGAAATGGTAGGAATATATGTCTACTGGGTGCTTTTCTTTAAATACATGGTAATGATACCAAAGGATTAAATCTATCCCTTGCATACATTCTAGGGCAAACTGTAGCTATGCAGGTGGTTTACTCAGTTCAGTGATTTCACTCAGAGGAGGATATGACCCATCCAAACAAAGGGAAGAAAACCCAAACTATTTCACATATGAAGAGCAACATTAGGAACCTGATGAATTTCAATAAGGACAAAGCCTGTACTGGGGAAGGACTAAACCCTTGAAATAATACATGCTGGGGACTGACTGGCTGGGTAACAGCTCTGCTTGAAAGGGCCCTGTGGGTCTTGGTAGACATGAGCTGAGCACGAGCCAGCCGTGTGCTCTGGCAGCACAGGCGGCCAGCAGCATCCTGGGCTGCAGTAATGGGAGCACAGCCAGAGGAAGCGATTATCCCTTTCTACTTAGCACTTATTACACAACATCCAGAATACCGCATCCCCCACCAGCACAAGCAAGACACTGATAAGTGGACTGAGTTCAGCAGAAGGCCACCAAGACGGTGAGGACTCAGAGTACTTGCTCTGTGAGTAGGGGCTGAGGGAGCTGGGCTTGTCCAACCTGGAGAAAGGACCTAACAGCAGCCCCCACATGCCTATGATGAGGCTGTCAAGAAGGAGAAGCCAGACTCTTCACTGTGGTACATGGCAGGAGAAAGAGAAATGAGAGACAAATTGCAACAAGAGAGGTGCGGATGTGGACATACAGAGGAACTTTTTTCTCCGTGACAACAGTCAAGATGTGTGGAGCAGGTTGCTCAGAGAGGTCCAAGCCCTGCCCTGTGCAGGAGAGTTGACTGCAGACCTCTTGAGGTCCCTTCCAACCTGAATTATCCTACAATGAAGTCTGACTCATTGTTTCATCCTAATGTTTGTCTGTGCAGTCAAATTACCAGCATAAAACCCCCATGTCACACAGGTTTAGTCTTTCAAAATATTAGTGATTAATTAGTGACTGACCTTAAGCCTCAGCAGAGTTCTGAGAATCACATGTGAAGTGGCATCTGCAAATAATTAATAACTTTTTTGTCTGCATCAAAACAGAAGATGAGGTAACACTGAATACCATATACAGAACTGGAACAAATGACATTGTTCTTGCGTAAAAGTACGTTTAGGTTGGCTACTCTAGGAAAACTTACAGGCAATTTTATCTTATGGCTTCAAATATACACTTCTGCTTTTTGTTTTTTCTTAATGCTACTTTACTTCACTTGTCAGATAAGAAATAGTACTCACTCTTTACTCAGACCATAATTTATCCATTTATCACACCTAAATAGTGATACTAGTCATTAGCTAATCATGTCCACTATATTAATTGTGAATTCTCCATTTCCCTGAACTTCTTTCAGGGTCACATTCTTATCATAATCATCTGGAAGGACAAGTGTCCACAATCAAATCAAATTTCTAAAATCATTATAGAAAGTTTTTAAAAACCTAAGGAGACAGCCTTCTCATTTGCAAATGAAGCAGGAATTTTATTTCCTCCAAGTCATGTGGGGGAAAGAGGATCATGCATCTGTCAATAATACACTGTTGTTTGACTGAGTCAGATACAAGAAGAGTGTTTCTCCTTTTTTCACAAACTTTTCTTTTCACAGTTGTTACAGTGAGAACTCTGTGATTTGTAGCTTTTCTCTTTTGTGTTTCTTTCCTTCACTGTAGCATTGTTAAAGAAAAATTCAAACCTGACAGCAGGTAAGATCAAAGAGACCAACAGCATAATGAAGTCTTTGTTTTGCTGTTGAACTAAAAAAAATTGGCCTTGCAACTCCTACATGTAGGCCTGTGCCTTCTGCCCTTCCAGCCTGCTGTGGAAGAGCAATATTAGCACGACTTTTTAAAACTAGGACTACACGCTAGATGATCCTCAGGGCCAACAGAATAAACCTGGGCATCTCTGGACACTCTACTTCGAGTAGCAGTTGTGTATTTTTAAGCTGGACCATTGTCACAGTGAATTCCTCAAAAATCCAAAGGTTAATCTGCTTTTCATAACTATGCAATTTAAAAAAAAAAAAAAAAAAAAAAGCAAGCAACAAAAAAACAAAAAAAACCCCAAGAACTTCATTCTTTCCTGGGAGAGTTTTGACCTTTTATTCATGTATATTTTTCAAATCCTGTCTTCCACTGTTTATGCCCCAAGCTAGAATGTCACAAGCCATCTTAGCACAGAGCAGAACTACAAAGACAAGCAGGGGTAAGGCAAGGAGAGCAGGTGGAAGAGGGTGAGAATCATGAATGTGGTGGATCAAGGTAGTGGGCTTCCTTAAATACACCTACTGAAACATCTGGGATGTACAGAATTACTTTCATCTCTTTCCCCAAAGCTTCTGAAACAAGCAACAAGCAACCCTCATGATATGATGTCAAGACAGCAGTATAACGTGACTTTACAACCCCATGAAACAAAAGGATGGTGGACTGACGACAAAACATTACCTCTCCAAGCATTAAAATAGTTAGATCAAAATCTGAACATCACAAATGACTTCTTTTATATCTAATGGATTGTTTCTGAAGTCCAAGCTGAACTGGAGATTACATCAATAATTCCTCCTTTTGTCATGATGACTCATAAATGGATAAGACCATTCCATTGACACCTATTGACCCAGCATCCCACCACTGATGAATGGTAATTTTGTCTGTGCTGATGCGACACTGTTTTGCCTTGACGCTAATCTCTGAATTTGTGAGATCCCAGATGCCTTCAGGATTTAGTAATAAATGGGACATGCCAACAGACTGTAAAGAAACACTGAAGTTGTCTTCATCTTCATTCCTTCCCTTTGTACCATGATTTCCTTACAGAAAGGAAAAGCTAGGAACTGAGAAGAAAATACAGGCTCTTCTTCAAATGGTGCTAAAGGACAGGTTTGGAGCTGGCCATGATGCATTGCTTCTCTCCATTTTGTGAGTAAAGTACCTGCTTCTTACTGGTGCCAGGTCCTGCACTGCTGCATCAAACTCCCTTAAGGGAACTTCCACTCAAACACAGAGAAGCACTGACTTTGCAGCCCTCTGCTCTATGAGCCTATATACATTTCAGTCCAGAGAAGAAAGAATATCCCTGGTTGATAAAGACAGAAAATTAGATTCCAGATGTACCCAAGAACAAATTCTACTTATTCAAAGTACAGTCAGAAATTTTGTCTGGACTTGAGCAAGCCACAGCTCTTTAAGCAAAAAAAGTGATGTAACAATGCCCTAAATCATGATAAATAGCTCTCTCCTAACATTATCTCAAGAGTGGTACAATTAACAATAATCTATTTTCTAAGACTTCAGTCAGTATTTAGGTGTAAGGGAGTAGTGCCTTTCTTTTATTCTAACACCCATCTTTTTTTCTGTTTCAGTCCCACTCGGTAAAGAGCAATATTTTTAATAGGCTTAAATATTAACTACTAACAGAGTAGTCTGTACGTAAAAAGAAATGGAACAGCATATGCAAGCTCTGTTCATGCTGCCCTATTCCAATCTAATATAGTGGGAAAAGACCTGAAAAGGGGAAGTAAGTAGCTTGAAAATCTATGCAAAGGCAGAAGAATCTTGGTACTGTGACACTAATAAATCTTGTTTGCATCAAGGATCTAGTTAAGTTCCCCTCACACCTAACAGCCCGAGCTTCGCTGATATCTGGATTAGTGTATAGTCAGACCACTTGATTGTCTCAGAGTCCACAATTTGCCCTTCAGTACATTCACCTCTTTTCTGTTTCCACGCAAAGAGCTCAGCAATGATGTTACAGAAGAGATGTCATCTAAAGTGAAAACCAGAAACATATCCCAACTCTTTACTCAGCTGAGTATTCCTTTATGGTTTGGTCCTCCTTTTCCAATAGCAAGGGATTCAACTTAAACTGACGGCCGAAGTTTCTCAGTGCTTGCCAAGGACAGTGAACAGTACTTAAAAAGTGGTTCAGAAGAGATAACGCATAAATAGAACCAGAGTAACATTTCTGTTGGACTGTGGAAAGTAAAAGACCAACAACTAAACTCCAAAAGAAATAAACAAAAAAAAAAAAGCCAAAAAACAAAAAACACATTCATGGGAAAAAGTTTATGGGCAAGTGGTGACTAAAGCTTTTTAGTTTGGGGGGATCTCTATGGAAAACTCTGGTAGACTTGTGCGTGTCTGTGAATGTGTAGCACGATAGAGGTTTAAGGTACACTGTACAAAACCAGAACAGTATAGAGTATTCAATATCGAGACATTAACAAGATGAGAATATTTAGCCTGTCATAACATCAGAAAACAAGAAAAAAATCCTATTAGCTCATAAATGGCCTTGTAATTTTCTCTAGAGTCCCTGTTCCATTCTCAATCCAAGTCCTCCCAGTCCCATCTCCTTAAGCTTAGGGATGGTCGGTGAAATCCCTGCTAAGTGATACTTGCTGGTGCATCATTCCGCACTGCAGTTTGTCGTGGACTGTATCGGGTTTCCATAAGATTTTGTTGCTCATGTCGTTAAACAACATCTAAACACTTGACAGTGTTCTCAGGCATGTGCCAATGCAGACTGAGTGTAACGGGAGACACACAGGGGAAGATTACAGAGTCCTTTACAAGGTAATTACTATTTTTTCTGTTTTCCAACATATAACACTTATTCTTGTCTTGATAATGAATCACTACATTTTGTTTTGTTGTATAGAATATTGTTCTCCCAAAAACTGAATTATACCACCAGAGCATGCCACTACTAAGACAAAACAACAAAGAAAGGTTTATGTGAGATTTATAAAGCTTTGGTAGGGATGGACCCTATTATCCCCAAAGTAAATAGTATCCCTGTTATGCAGCATAATACTTAATAAAAAAGAAACTTGAACTCCATCTCTGCCTCTCTATATTTTGTAAATTCAGATAATGGAAGACCAAGTACCTGATGGCAAATATCTGATCAGCACCCATTAAGCTGATCTCTACCTCCAAAAAGTGAATACAAAACTATCTCTGCATTTATTTTTGTCTTTGAAACTGCCAGCATAAACATGGAAAATGCAAGCTGAGGCCAGTCTGTAAATCAGTTCCTAGATTTCTTGCTAGTGTTGTTACTGGTTCTGGGGAGGTTACCACTTTCTCTAAAGTATATGGCAAAGATCACAACTGGAGGAAGACTAAAGACATCAAAACAAAGCAGACCATTATACCATTTCATTACACTACTTCCCTGCCATGTTTTGGGGGAGTTAGGAAATTCAAACCGAATGACTACATAGGGAGCATACTTTATTTGCTTTAAAGGCAGACAAAGGCTGCAAATCATTTGTAGGCACAGTAAAAGTTATGCCAAAGTATGTGAAAAATGTCCAGCAAAGGACAGCGTAAATCCCAGGATGGATTCAAGACCCTCCCTTTGTTTTTGAAGACTCTTTAATGGGAGCCTGAAATCTGGGCAGAAATACTGCATAGGCTGCATTTCATGGGAGTGTCTTTACTGGAGTTTATATTCCCACACTTCAAATACCATCTCACTATTCCCAGTTTCTCCATTTGGGCTGGGTTAGGTCTTAGCTGTTGCTCTGGAGGGATCAGGCGTATTTTTGGTTATAACTAATAGCTAAAAGATTCTCTCCCAAACTGTGCTTAAATTTCAAGCAAGTAGACTATGTTTAATACATAATCTGTATTCACCAAAAAAAAGAACCAGCACAGAAAAGTTTAGGAAGTTAGGGAAGGCATAGACCAAGGACAGTCCATCCATGGCACAGGTGGCCTTTGGAACAGGTACAAACTAAGCTTTCAAAATACTGTCACTTCTGATGTGCAAGGAAGTTAAAATGCCTGAGGGCTACCACAAAAGCAACGAACCACCAAAAAAACCTTTTAGTCTAAAAGAGCCCCAAGTTGAAGAGACAGAAGGTGAAATCACACTTGAGCAGTGCTACTGTTTCAAAGCAAGACAAGCAGGACAAAGAGCCATAGCAGAGCCATCCAGGTCCTCATCTCCCTCCATGTTTTTTTCTGAAGCCACAATAGGCTATTAGCAGGCTTCTAGCAAAGTCTTGGGCATTTTTCCAGCTGGTTAATTCTTTTCACCATCATCAAGATGTCGTTATGAAGTCATACCAGAACAAAATTATGAAAATAATATTGCAAGAAGACAATTGGAATCAGGTTGACAAAACTAATTTCTTATATATAGAAAGTAAATGCTCTAAACTATAATTTTGACGAGAGATGACAGAGCCATAAAGGAAAGTGTTCTTATTCCAGCATGGTTACCTACTTAGGAGAAAATAAGCATAAGATACATTCCAGATAAAGAAAAACTCCCATAAAAAGAAGAACTCCTTAGTATTGTACCTTTTTTTTAAAATCTAAGTCCCAAAAAGTTACATGAAGCATCATATGAAATATTTCTAGGACAAAATTGAAAGAAAAACATCTAAAAAGTTTGTCACACATGCCTGCAAAGAATGCTTATTACAACGCTATTTTAATGAGGGATGAAAGGGATTGCAAAGCTAGTCAATGAAATTTTAAAGCAGCTTCAATATTTACATTCACTGGTGAACATAATTTTCTTGCAGAAAGACTGAAAATGTAATAATGACACTTCATATTTCAATATTTTACATTTACATATTGCCACACAGATAAAAAAGTGGATAAATTTGCAAAATCATTTCAATCTATCATCACTGTCTCATGCGTTTTACAGAGCTGAGAAAATTTGTTGAAACCATGAAAACTAGTAAAACATCAAGTTTCATCAATTTAGAGTAGACACTACTTGTAAAGATGAGGCACTCATCTTCACAAGACAGAAAAATGACCATAGTTCTTTAGTGGAAAATTTTTTTGGTTATGGATTTATTACATTGCTAAGACTTTTGTCGTTGAGTTTGCTGTGACTTTTTAGAGTCTGTGGATGGGATAGTTTGTTTTTTGTGTTAGCTGATGTCTGTAAAAGAGAAAGTCCTTCAAAAAAGATTTGCAGAAGACAAATAAAAATATGCTGAATTTTTTGAGAAAAAGATGTTAGAATCTTGAAGGCTTTAGGACTGTAAATCCATAAGGAGAACTTGAATAACCAATTATTTTTTTTTAAATATGTGTAAGGTTTCATCTCAACCACTTCAATGCACATCTAAAGGGAAAAATAGTCCCTTTGTATACACTTCAGTCGAACTATCTCCTTTCTGACAAGACAGACTCAAAAATCTGCCACACAGTAGTTTGGACCACTTCATTTAAAACAGCTGAGAAGCTATACTAAGAGATGTAAACCATGAGAAATGCTGAAATACAATTCCGTTTCTGTTAGACTCATTTGAGTGTTGATGTAAAGATTTTAAGGCATTAAAGAACTCTGTGATCTTGTATTAGTCTTCTTGCCCACAGCTTCTGCCACAGATGTTGACAATTACTCCCCGGATTTACAGTTGGAACTAAAGAAGTCAATTCAGACTGGGGTAAATTCACTCGACTCTCTATATAATGCTATTGATTCATGCCACCATTCTGGAAGTTGCTTCCTTAAAACAGATTTTCCTCAGATCTATTATCTTGGCTTTTTAGTATTTGAACAGACTTAGGTCATTTATAAACACTTATTGCTGACTGAGCTTTGCAACAAGGTCACGGCAAAGAGGAATCCAAGAGCCAATCACAATGTAAAAGAATGTTTCAAAACTCCAATAAACCATCACCATAACATTCTGATTACAATTATTTTGTATTAATTATAGCAAAGAACTACGTGTCACTGTAGTTTCAGACATTTCACTAGTAATACTTGTTCCCATAATGAAGCAGCATGGGACGTTCATCCCATGTAACTTTTACTTCTATTCTTTTAGGCAAAGATTGCTGAATGTTTATATAACCAGGAAAAAAACCAAAATGGATATTCTTTTTTTTCTTTTAAAAACATTACAAATTTATTCTCAAGTGAATATAGCTTTCTAGTTCCTACACACAAGGAGCTATAGATTTTACATTGGATTCCATTCACTTCCCTACATGTGATGTGAAGATCTGACATACAAACCCTGCTAACATGAGACTACAGAAGAGTGTAGCTCAGCAGCTGAACCCCATCGGGTTTGTTGCCAAAACAGGGAAATGTGGCATTAGGTCAGGTTCTCAGCATAAATTTGTTCAGCTCCAAGAATTTCCTGATAGCATGTACAAGGTGTGTTGAACAGGTATTTTGAGAAACAGCCATAATTTCAACAGTTGGCTTGACTGAACCTACGCACCTTTCATGGCCTGAATGTACTGCTGCTGCTTCACTAGTCATATAGAAAATTGAACAAAAATATGGGACACTCCTGTGAAGAGGAAGCATGTTTGCTGTCACTCCCAGCTGACCCTATGGCAAGGGGTTTTATTCAGAAAATTATGCAGCTTACATCTGTGCCCCAAAATTTATTTATTTTGGGGCACATATGTAAGCTGCTGCACTGATCAGGATATTTGCCCAGGCTGATTCTCAATGTATTATTATTTCAAAAAAATCAACCACACACACACACAAAGAAACCAAAAAAACACACACTTGAGGAATAAAAGAAACACATTGTTCTCATTGTCACTCCTTAAGAAAATGAGATGGAGTATCATAAGTATCCATAAGTAGACATGCCAAAATTCATCCCCTTATATACAACATGCAAAAGCCACAGAAGAAATTCACCCTCCAACAAATTATTTCTAGCTTTGACACTATTAAAACAGGATGCTGGAATTTTGACCAGTGCTGCACTGTATCCCTGTTGTACAAACACAGGTAATACTGCTCAGAAATACATGCTGCACTGTAGTTTGGGGCTTGAATTTAAGGAGCTTCCAGTAATCTGTGACATACCAAGACAAAGAACATACTTTCAGATCTTATACTGTGAACACGCAAGTGACACAGACCACAAAGGAGGAGCTGATCCAAAGCTTTTGGAGAGATTTATTTAAAGGGCGTTAAATACTGTTTAAGATTGCAAGACAGCACAGCAGACACTGCTGCCTAGAAAGTGCAACGTCAGCCTCAAATTGTGGGACTGCATAGAACAAGGACCTTGGCAAATAGCACAGGTTTAGTGGTTCACTGACAGCTCTTAATTCCCTGATCCCAGATGTGAAAGTATTGGCAGCAACAGCTAAGAGGCAGCATCTCATTGATGTGGCGTTAAGATGCTGTAACATTCTCCAGGATACAAGGCAGTCAATGCTAAGGCTCATTTCAGTCCCCCTCCAAAAAGCCCCCACAGATTGATGTCTGCACATCTAGCACAACTGTTAAGGAAACCAGAAAGCAATACAGCCAGCTGTGGGAACACGCTGACATTGTGCCAGGAGTCAATACAGGAGTGATTGTTGAAAGTTTCAGTGATTTATGAGGTGGAAAAGGGTGATCAGGATGCTAAAAGAGAAACAAGAAATTTCCCTTTCCTACTTCGTGTGCACAGGGTGCTGTACAAAACAACGCATGACACCAGGTTGGTATGCATGTCTGCAGCACTGTGGCCCTGCAAGGAACAGCACAAATTATACCAGCCATATACAGTGGCCGGGAACACAAACAACAGTCACTAACAACTCGGGCACAGCTTACACACAAGAGTGAACACGAGAACCAGACAGGATTCTGGGGGACAGCCTGCAGGGTTTTGGGGCTTCTATGTTTATTGAGGGTAGGGGGTAAAAAGAACTCTTTTTTTCACCCAACACTAGAGAAAGCACCATTTGACTGTGCTTTATTCCTAAGGCAGAGGTTAATCCAAAAAGATTAACCTTTTCCATAACCTTTCCACACAAGAATCTGCACACCTCAACTCCCCAGTGTCTGACAAGAAAGCACTCTCTGAACTTCTTACACTGATGCTGTAGAAATCATCAGTGACACATGATATATGTTTATTTTTCCACCAACCACTGGACAAGGCAAATGTTGTTACCCATCAACTATAACAACAAAAAGTTTTATGCAAAATGCAAACTTTGGCATTAAAGCATTGAGTAATCAGCTTGTCTAGCCATTCAGACTACTCTAGAAAGCCAAGAGATATGTGTAAAAGAAACTGGAGGTAAGACTGCTAGGGTAAAAGAGTAAAAAAACCCTGATTAGTCTATATATGGGTAACATTCTAAAAGTGCAAAGTATTTTAAAACTATTGATTTCTTTTAAGCATTTGGAAATAGGAGGCACTTGAGTGAAAATTTGCAGTACTTTGTTAATTATATCATCATTTCTGATCCTCTGTTGAAATGTGCAATACTCTGCCAGGTGTCTTAGGATACCACCCACAGCACATAAATACCAAACCAAAAATATTTTTGTAAAATGTTCAGCTGAGTATTCTCTGAAAAACTTTGACAAAAAGCACCCATCAGTTCAAGATTGCAGTTAAAATGGGGAAAGGGAAGGCAAAAATAACTGTAATCCACCTTTGCACTGCCCATCAGTTCAGGCGAATCAGTGACAGAAGATTTACTTGGGGCCAGCAGTCAGTGGGTTCTTGCAACTTCACTCTGAACACAGAGGCCAGCAGTAGATAATCCCCAAGAATGGCTGGCATGAAACAGGCAATGCATTTTGGGCTTCCTCAGTACACCCAAAATGACAGTAGATGTTGACATGAGTCAGTGTTGGGGGATTCTTGGTTTTTATAAGGGTCTTTGTGCAATGGAAAAATACTTGTTATTCAAAAACTCAGAAGGCTGGTGTACACTGAGCAGGAACGGGTTTAAGGGAATTCCATTCTTTTTCTTCACTTCCATGGACTCAAAAGCACAACGTCCTTGCTTGCAGTCTTATTGCTGGCAATGCTTTTGTTAAGGTGCCTAGAGGCTTTTGTGCAGGCAACAGCAGTATGTCATTTTAGTATCAACTCCTGCCCTTGGAAATTATTAAAATCCAGCACATCTTTTGGATGAGAAATGAAATGTGTTCTCCAGCAAACCCTAAAACTGCTCATGTTGCTGGCAGCTATGTTAAAACAAAGGTGTTCAAATAAAATTCCTATTAAAAAAAAAGATTTGAACTTTTCAATAGAATCAGATTTTCCTGAAATTTTATTAGCTGGCAGGTTCATAAACTACAACAGAAACAAAGGAGGAAAACCAAATCATTCTTTATGAGCTATAAAAAAGTAGCAAAGGGGACCAAAACCAGCACTTTTTTGAACTATTAAGTCTGTGAATGGTAATTTTATCTCTTTCTGACAGTAAATGGCTCCTATGGATTTGTAAGGTTATAAGCTCATAAAATGCAGAGTAAAACGAGCTCTCTACTGAATTTCAAAACAGTCCTCCCAGCTGCATTCCCATCACAATACAGGAGGGGATTAAAATGCTCCACCAAACCATCCGTACCCAGGTGCATTTGCTTTTACCAAGATTCACAGTGACTACAGAGAATGGCAGCATGTTCTCAACAAAGTTCATTATCACTGACTGGGACTAAGAAGGAAAGATAGGTGTTCAGTTTCACACAGAAAATCTTCTGCTGAGGAACAACAGTGACTGGATCTGCCTCAGGCCGTTGCTTTGCACACTGCTTACCTAAATATCATAACTCATCTTGAGTCCTGGCCATTTCTCGCTAAAGCCCAGCTTGTCCAATTAACTCCACAAGGCAAATCACTGCACCTGCATATTGTAGGGTCTGTAATACACCAAGTCAGTCTAGATGATCTAATGGTCCCTCCTGGCCTTGTAGACCTGCAAATAAGCAAGTAGGCCTTGAGTGACTTCAAAGAACTTCCTTTTGCCCTTTGCAGGATTATATCATAAGGGATTATTTTGCCTTCCTTCTTCCTGTATTTCTAGTTAAAACTTGCTCTCCTCTAACAACTGCCATGTAGTAATTCAAGCCACATTGCACTCTAGAAGAGGCTTCATTCCAGAGCACTGCAAATTACTCATTTTTCTATAAGGAGTTTTGTAGAGAAGAGTGCTTCAGTCTGAAAAGCACTGGAAAAATAGATATTTTTTTTTCAAAGATTTAATTGAAACTACTCTGGAAGGGTAATACCTGATTCACTGTCACCTTCATTCCACATACTTCCAACACCTACAAGATCACAGGCTAGAAACACTCCCAATTGCTGCTCAGCAAGTGAGTCCAATTCGGCTGAAACCTTTTAGCAAAACATGAAATATATACAGCTGCTTCTGGTATATCAGCTTGGTTACATGTCTCCCAGAACTACTCAGCAAAATAATATAAAGAATGGCTTTGCCTTTGGGAATTGGTTGTCATAAACAAAAGAAAGATAAATTAAAACAGTCTGAGGTCAGACAGCCCTTTGATTAGGGCACAGGATCCAAACCTGTCCAAATAAAACTCTGTGTCCCTAAATAACCAAGAGCATCTCTTAATCAGTGTTTTAGATGTTTTGAAATTAAGTGAGAAGATTCTAGTGGAAGCTAAGAATGATCAAGGAGTGTAAATGGTCATTTAGCAAGCTTTACATCCTCTATCTACAACCCTACATGATATAGATAAAATTATAAGCTTCTTGCTGCCCCATCACTAATAGTATCAATAATGCTAATACATATTAATAATTTTACTACGCACCTGAACAGAACAGTCTGATCATGTTTAAAGAGTAATTTGAAGCCAACCCCTCCTTTTCAGAGATCCTGTGGAAGGTAATGACTGTGCATTATCTACACCTGCAGCTTTACAGGTGCTCCTCTGGGGAAAGGAAAACTGGCAGGGCAATAAGTGATACAGATGCATTGCTTGTTGCTGTTGCTACTGAGCGAGCCTGTTCAGTGAATTGCACTTCCTATTGCTCCAAGAGTAACCCCTCTGCTTCACCAAACCATTTTTGAAAGGTAAATACATTTATAATTTCAAATAATGACAAAACTGCATGAGATATCCAACAGAAAGGGTTTTTTTGAAGTAATCTCTTAGAAGAGCGAGTGGAATATTGTTGTGCTGGAAGCTAAGGGTCAGGCTGCCCTAACTACCAACATTCGTGCATATTCAGCAATGACTCATGAAATTATGAGCCAGAGCTGGTGACCTGCAGGAATTCAGTAAGAGCCAAAAAAGAACTGAATGTTTGTGTGGATAATTAGAACATCCATATTTAGAAGGGGTCAAAGAAATACAATATTAGAGGAGAAATAGAAACCCCTTGGGATTCAGAGTCAGAATACATGAAAGAAACTTTCCCAAAAGTTGCTTATTACATTTTTATCCTCTCTGAAACATTTCTCACCTTTCTCAGAAGCCTCTGGTACTAGCAGCAGCTGGGTATGAGATGGCACCCTGTGTTCTCATGTAACAAGCAATTTCAGAAACATTCATTGTGAGAAAAGAACGAAGAGAACCTCATCTATACATACTGATTGCGAAGAAATAACTTTCTCCGGACCAACTCTGAGCGCTCCACTTGGTACAGTATCTGGGAAGTTTCTGTAAAGCATGTAATAATCCAGATACATCCCAGTCCCACTAATCTGTAATGCTGAAAGTGCATTTTCAGAAGTCCAGCTTTATGTACTCCATTTTCCCTGTTACTGCATGGAGACACACACAGTTTCTTAAGCGTGTTGTCTCAAAGTCCCTTCACAAACAGTTCTTAAAACTGGTGGCCACTTTATTGATTGTGGAAGAAGCAGAGCACAGGGTATGATGATAGGCATCCTTGATGATATGTATCCCACCTGTAATGACAGTATGTTTCTGTGGTTCACTTCTTTCTTCCCTTCTGTTGAAATCAAGCATACAAATGGAAGAGTTATGCTGTGATGAGAAAAATCTCATCTACACAGTAAAAGACTCAGCTTCACAAAGCCATTTTAATATCATCTACTCTGTGGCATTTCTCAGGCTTAGTTCCAAATCAGGAGTATTCCTCTACTATACAGGTCAGATTTGCTCTCAAACTACAGGTAGGCAATGCAGACAGACAGTCCTGCTCTTTCAATATGTGCGTGCCTGTCCTAGAAACTGGGGCTTCCTCATGAGGGATTTGCTTAGTACAAGTTGTTTTCTGCATCCAAAGGCCACCGGTCTCTTGAGACATTTGCCTAAAGTAGCCATTTTCTAAGTTCTTCCAAGAAGCTGAGAATTCATTCTGGCAGCTTTCCAGGAACACTTGATGCAGTAATTACCACAATTGTGCATGATAAAACTGCAATATACTGATGCTCAGGAACTCCACTACAAATCAACTTCTTGATGGGTTTCAAGTTTTAATTTTTTTTCCAGGGGAAAAGAAGCCGTTAAAGAAACTGCTATATCTATAATGTCTTGTACGCTGCACTTTGAGGAAGGGGTGAATAAATGTCATTCAACAAATCTCTATACCATAAATGGGAATATGGTTGCTTTTCAGATAGTGTTCTGTTTACATAGCACACACAGTATGGTAATTCAGTCACCAAAAATTTTCATGCTGCCTTCATCAAAAAGTGACTCTCTGTTGGTTTTTTTCTATTTATAAAACTGACTTAAAATACCATTAAATAGAACAAATTTACTGAGCTAAAACAGAGTTAATGGACTGTCTTAAGTCTGCAAAATGTGTAGACCTGATTTCCTCTTACATCACTGTAAATCACAGTGTAACTCAACCTGATAGTATGTTTACACAAGGAAAAAGGAATCAGACCTTCATTTTAGGTCCTCCTGACCATTTGTCCAATATGAACACTTTTTTCAAGACCAACTATATATTATTAACTGGTTTTAGGCATTCTAATCAACTATAGTTTCTATTTTTTCTGCTGATTTATTCAACAGACATATAGTCTTCCTGTGGTTAATTAGATAACTCACTCAGGCTTGGCTAAAGATTTTATAAATATGAACATGTTATCTCTCATTGTATCTCCTTTTCCTGCCTATTAATCTCATGACAATTAAACTAAATGCTTCTTTTTCTAAAAAAAAAAAAAAAAAAAAAAAAAAAAGGCTACTAGGAAACTCCATGCTGAAAGGCAATAATTATTCCCAATTTCATTCTTAAAGGAAACAAGAATACAAAATGATACAAAGCCAATCAACAAGTGGTAGCAAGAGCATGCTTCTGAAAACAAGGCGCTCATTTTACAACAATATAAACCTCACTGGAGGATGTGGCGTTACAAAGTCTAAACGTTAACCTGTATCTGGAAAGAGATGTAATCCCATCTTGAGTAAATTACTTGACAATCACACACTTTGCTCTTTGTATACCCAAGGCCAAGGTAAGTGGAATAGATCCTAGAAAACCTGGAACATAAGTAATCTATGGCTTTCTGTTGATGTGAATTTGATTCTCCAGTAACTTAGCTCTACTGTGAAAAAGTTCAAGTTCAAAGAGCTTTCACACCTCAAAACAGAACAAAATAACGATGGGAATTTTTGGTTAAGCAAAAAACTCTGCTTATCCTGCATTGTCAGTGAGACCTCCTTCAAAGACACCTTGCTAAAGGAAATGCTCTGCAAACCAAATGAAAACCTGATGGACCACATCAACCCTGGTTAAAGCTCCACCTGAGTGTAAGGATGATACCATGCATCTGCTATGACCCAGCACACAACAGTGCTGATAGGAACTGAAATAATTCTGGAACAGCATCCTCCAAAAATTAGCACAATCTGAAGCATGGTTCGTTACCAGAATATTTTATTAAAGTGCACTGCATGATTTAAGGAGTTGTATGAGATAGGAACGGGGTAGCAAGTATGTAAAAGAACTGGCATCAATATTTACTTGCTCTTCTACAATTCAGTGGAGCTGCACAAAGTAAATTTAGCTCCAAGAAAAAGCTTCACACTGAAGCCTGCAGAACTCCATGTCTCTCAACAATATCAAGGGCCAAACTTTCTTAGGAATCAAGAACTATTGTATTAATAAGGATAAAGATAAAAGATAACTAAATATTCAATCTCTGGAACATAATCAGAGACAGTTGGTGGTTGATTTGATAAAACGACCTCTCTGTTCAATTATGATTTTGTAGTTCAAAGGACTTCTTGCATAGTTTTCTGAGGTATCTAGTTCCGATCTGTCAGAGACACTTTAATGGTAGTGAGACCCAGAGGTCTCATGCAGCCGGGCAATTCCTATTGCAGCCAGACTGCAATGTCCCAGTGTCGTATAACACAGTGCTGTGTACAAGCTTTCAGAGTAGCCTAAACAGTGTTCTGATCAACTGCATTTAAAAAAAATTCCATAGACAAGCCAAACGTATTAAAGAGAAACAGCACTGAAAATTGTTACTAGCATAATTATACACTGCTTTTGCAAAATTTCCCATGTCATTTTATATGGAGATGGAATCTTTCATCACTTCCTCATCCAAACTGCTGAATAGTGTCATTGTGATATTTTCAAACATGACCGTGCTCCACTTTACCATTGTCATCATAATGCACAATTCTTGCATAACACTGTTCATTACATAGAAGACTTCACTGATGAAAAGTTATTCTTCTAGGTAAAATCAGCACATTTAGAACAAGGTTGTATGAAAATGCATCAAAAGTGAGAAAACCCACTTCTCTTCTTGAATTTTGTGTTGCATTTTATTTGCCTGATTAGCATAAAGCAGTTGGCTGACAACTTGGTCAAGATCATTTTTTTCCATGGTGCACAACAAAGATTTCTACAACACAAACAGTCCTGTTACTTTCTGGGAGCTCTGCTATATTAGATTTAAAGTCTTGGAAAAGAAAATGGGCTTCAGACACAATCTTGACACCAAAATAACAACGTCTAAGTTTATGTCAGCTATTCAGAGCCCACAAAATAAACATAGGCCTAATAATCTCATTAGGAACTAATTCCATGAGGTGGTCAGCCCGGTGATAACTTCACTGATAAACAATTCCAAGTATTCATAGCCTACTTGGACTGTAAATTAGAAATACTAGATAAAAAAGGGAAAGAATAGGTTCGAATTACAGTGGCGTAAATTTAAGTTCTACCCAGTAATCCTACTTCTGTGCTATTTTTATAATCACAGAAGCATTCTATTTCATTTTCCCCAAGGTGAATGGCACAAAGGCATATGAAATAAAATGAATTTGCCTTCTTTAGGACTATTTTATCATCTTACTTTAACAGATGAATAATAGCAAAACTCTTATCTTCTGGACAGCAAATCTTTCTGTTCTTTATTCCACATTACTATGTATGTAGCCATATACATAGTCTCATATATACAAATTTAAACAGGGAGAACAATATTGAAAAACCAAAAAGCAAGGAAATTAAGTGGGTTGTATAAAAATAGTCCTGATTACAAACAGCAACATTACCATAAGGGCAACATTCACTCAGAATGTCCATTTATATTAACTCTTTTTAATAGGTATTCCCCACACACACACTTTTGTTTCATTTAAAAAGCTGAATTTTAATTTTTTCTCTGTTTGCTCATAGAATAAAAATTTGTCGGAATTGTCACTCACCCTGTTAGCTCTCTAGAAAATAACTGATGTCATTATTGAAATGAACACTGACCTGCAACCAATGGCTTATTATTAATACGCATACCACTACACAGCTAACAGATCATTACAGAAACAAATGTAGACAGATGCATAATATAAACAGTTAAACCAGATTTAACGAATGCAATTCAGGGATGGGAAGCTGTATTGCAAAATCTGCCCCTGCAGTCACAGTATTTACCTGACAGGACTCTGTTAGGGCTTCAGCAATTTTGAGAAGCCACAGTCTCAACAGTGAAAGGTAAAAGTTCATGTGTTCACAAATTTAAAGGGAATATCTAATTTTCTGAAAAGTCCTTTGCACGTACAGTCATCCAGAATGGCATCCAGCAGCCTTCAACTCACAAACAGCAAGAACAACCAGAGGCCTTGTCCCCCAGCAACACAGTGTTGCCCCCCACAGAGGCACAAGGCATGGAAGAAGCAGCCCCACATTAGCTCTCATCTCTAGATAACAAAGCAAAAAAACTGCAAACCGTAATCTGTAATCCTGCCCACAACCCGGTTTTTCTTTCCTCCCTGATAAGCAAATTCTGCTTCCTCCTGCACTCAGGGCAATCACTATACACAATACACTTAATCCAGGTATACTCAACCTCATATGCAAAAGGTGGTTGGGTACTATTTTAAAAATAATCAGAGCTAGCACTTCTTATGTTCAGGGCACAAAGTAGACAAACATTAAGCAAAGAAGCATTTATTAAAGAGAGGACCAAATGCTATACACCTCGGATAATATTTTGGTAACATTTGGGACTGGCAAACAAGTTTGCTGCTTTCCTGAACTGCCCCTTTGCTTCCCACCTGCCCAGCAGGGAAGGCAATCAGCACTCCTCTTTGCCTTGCTGCCTCCCAAAGCCCCACCAAACCTCCCTGAGGCTCTCCAGAGCTGCCATCCTGACACCAGCCTGACTGGAGTAATGATGATCGGTCAGAGACATCTAATGGTGAAATTAGTGAAGTGAAAGTATTTCTGCATCCTTGGCAGAGCTCTCACTTGAAGATAAAAGGAGGAGAGTGTCAGAGCAGGGATCTTCAGATACAGGACTAGGACTCGCTTTGCAGGTTTGACATGGCAGTCTGAGTACTGCAAACCGGTACAGTTTATGGGAGCATCACATGGGCCAAAAAAAGCAAAATTAAAAGCACAGAAGCATTTTCTCTAATAGATTTCCAGGTGCTTTGCACAGCCTGAACAAACACCCAGGAATGTCCCATACCCACCAGAATTACTACTGTCCAAATGTTGGGGCTAGATTGGCATGTTTAATTTAACTTACACTGTTTGCATCACCCCATGTAGTCTTCCTAACAACTGGTACTTCAGCACCCTTTTAGAGTTGTATTCCCATTCCACTAGGTCACTACTCAGTCAAGTGATTCAAAGGTGATAATTTTATCTCTCTTCGTGAGTCATTGTGATCCAGACTTGAGATTAGTGTCTGGCAGTTCAAAAGAAAGAGGTGACAGATGATAGCCCTTCTTGATAGACAGAAATGTTTTAAATAAGCAAAGAAAAAAAGCTGAGAAACCGGAGAAAGACAAGAAACCTAACAGGTTATTCATTCTACTTTCCCTACTAGTACTGACCTATTTATGATACCTATTTCTAAACGGAAAAAGTAAAAATAAAATTTAAAAAAGGAAAAGTAGAATTAGGAATTTTAGCCTGATATGAAGCAGCCCAAGCTTGAGCCCTGTCCCTTCAGTTCCTTAGCCCTCATTCAAACAAATTCCACCCACCTGGTACAGAAACTTTATAGCCTGCTCCTCCCACAGCTCTGGGCAGCACAAACTGGCACTGGAGATTTAATTGCTGAAGGAGCTTTGTGCCTGTTTCTTTTAAAACTTTTGTGAAAGCAAGTAGGAATGAAATTACAAGTTTAGAAATACCACCTTTGTCATTTTTTGGTGAATTAGTTAGAAAGCCCAGCTCCCTTGCTTCGTGAGCGTGCTCCAGGACGATGGCTTTAGGAGGCGAAAGCCAACAACCCCGTTTCCCCAGGGCCAGGGGCCTTGCTTTGCCTTTCTCCTACAGAGCTAGCCTTTAGGTGTGACAAAACACTGTGTTATCCAGGTCAGTAACTTTAATCATTCCTTTCTATCTATGACTAGATGGCCTTCTTCAAGATTGCAGGTGCTTATGTTACTATGGACAAAAAATTTTAAAAGGCAAGCTCATCCCTGAACTTTTGTTAACCTCTAAGACTTCCCTGTGGAGGCATTAGAGTGGAAGGAAAGGTTCAAGCTTGTAAGAAATAATTTTTTGATTTGGAAGGTCTTTGTGTTTGGAAGTCTGTTTTTTGTTGTAAAGTATTATAAAATGCTTAACTCTTGAAATAGTGACTATATTTTATGAAAACCAGGTGACTGTGATCTGGGACCTACTTTGATATCTAATAATTGAGGAAATAATTTTTATTAGTTAAATTTAAAAAGTTAGGTCAAATTAAAAGAAATCTGCAGCTTCAAAGAGAAATGGTAAGTTGATGAGATAGCTCTTGGAGCTGCATCACCACTGTGAACTGTGAGGTCAAAAATGGGCTGAATGCAAAAACTTACCTGAAATGACAAATAAATAATTATTCAGGCCCTGAATTCACAGGGGACGTAAATTTGGTGACTTTTATTGGGTCTTTTTTTCAAAACTGCTTTCCGAATGGAGGAAAACTGATGTATAATTTTATTTTCGTGTTCTGTGATGGGATTTAAAACAGCACTCTTAATTTAAACTAATACAGTTTAATACAAGCATAGTCCAAGCAATGAAAATCACATCCTAACAGCAGCTTAAACTGGCAGAGTTAAACTTCAGGTGGAAACTGCAGCTTTCTATAGTTTACAATGGGCTGCTTTAAGTTTCTGAACTACTCTGTCCAGGACTTTGAAGTCCGAGTCTTGACAAAGCCTGTTAATTGAGTTCTAGGGGTTTTGAAAAAACATTTTAAAAGTCTCTAAATTTACTTTCTCAAGATGCTAGACAGTAAAATGAAATGTAATTAGACTAAAATGGCCTGCAGGATATGACTAATAATCAGTGCCTCTCTTTATGGAAGAGTTGTTGATTTCTTTTAGCTATTATTCTAGTATTTTCTCCAGTCATCACCATCTAGCCTAGATAAGATCTGTATTGGTAGTATGTATGATATCTCTTTGTATTTTCTGTCCTTGTAACAAGTTACAAGATTTTAAAATCCTAGGGAATCCAGTCATGCACAGGTAGGTTTGTTCTAATGGAAGTTCATTGGGTCTAATCTTTGTGAAACTCCAGAGGAAATTTTTCCTCAAAGACGGAATGACTTAAAATAGATTTTGAGCAAAGCAGGGAAGCTGAAGTTGACTGAGATAAATACAGGCCATCTGGAAGTTTGTGTTCTGATGGGCCTCAGAGGCTGGAAGTTAACTTCCTCACTCTAGAGAGGACAATGCGTATTGTAGCCTCAGCTATTCCTGACTTAGTGTTAAAGATATCTGCCGGAGTGACTCCTTACTGAAGTTGCAGAGATTTCTTTTAATCTCTGGGACAAATCAATGCAGTCCAAGATGTGTTAAATTACTTCTGCAAACAATCAGTTTTTCCATTCCTTTCTGGAACAGTTAATTACATGAAGCCCCATTGAATACATGAAAGCTGATGCTATCTGATTTCCTCTGGGTTTAGATTTGAACACTATAGTTTTTAGCCTGTGTTCCTTCAGACATGCCTGCCTGCTGATTGAGCACAGTTTTTACTTTGGCATAGAATCGAACACTGTAATTTTCATCCAAACCTTGTATTGCATACACCTGCACCATCCAGATGGCAGGTGCTATTTTAGTATTGAGTGTACTACTTCTGCAGCAGAACCCAGATTTGATGCTCTTCAAAGACAGAATTTATATGGAATACCACAAGCCATTAGAAAAAAAAAAAAAAAGAGTCCTTAAAACTGCTGGAGAACGTGGACTTAGTGTTAAGAGCACATACGTGAAGTCACGGGAAATGGATGGGTGCCATCTCAGCCCTCTTCCCTTCAGAGCCTCCTCCCCCCTCACCCCCACTCCCCCCTTAGAGTTCAAAAATACTTTATAGATAATACTGTATTTAATCTACGTTTGCACCTAGATAATATTCCTGGCTTTGTAATTTAGCTTTCTTGATCACAAACTAGAGAATGCTTGTCAAGTTTATCCCTAATCTACTTAGAAAAGCTGCTGTGATTACCTTAGAGTAACTTATATTACTGTGACGTGGAGTTAGATCAGAGCCAAATTCTTAGAGGTAAAAAAAACCCAACAGTTGGGTTCATTGTACTATCTGGACTGTTAAATAAATCACTGGTTAGCCTTTCATCTCTAAGTATGCAAGTATATTACCCATCATTTGTCCCTAAGGGAGAAGTCAAAGGGTTTAAGTATGCGTAAATAGCATGTGTGGCACCGGTGCTTTAATACCTTGATGCTGAGCTCTTCGGAACATTTAAAGTCAAGCAATCTCCACGTGGTGAAGGCACGCAAATAAACAGACCAAGAGACACTAGCGCTCCCACAGACCTTATGTGTCAGATGGTAAACTTGGAAATGCTCTGGTATATCCAGTTTAAATGGTTACTGCTTGATTACTTGATTACTTATGAGCACTTGCTTATTTATTTCTTAAAAATAATCTGGATGGGGTTTTTTAAGTTGCCTTTCTGGGAAAATTTTGCCTTCTGGCCATGTTGTAACTCATTCCCTAATTGGGACATCATGTTTGTCACTGCTTCACACTATGCCCTCCCAGAACTTGATGTAATCTCACTCCAAATAGATAAGATAAACAAGGACTTTCATGAACTTAGCTGTATAGAACCTGAAAACATTGATTCTGATCTCTTTCGGTAAAAAGTAGAAATGCATTTACCAATGCATACAAACCGGTCCACAAAGCATTTTTTGGTACCTTGGTAGTTCATGAAAGATTGCAACTTGGCTGTGAGAATTCAAATTGGATTCATTGGCTGGCAAAACCCAAAAAAATAACATCAAGCACTGTATCTTTCAGTACTGAGTAACTGAGTAGTGTTTTGGAAAGCTTTTTCTTCGTTTGCTTTTTCTTTACAATTTGTAACTGCCATTAGAACAATTACAATCTTTCAACAAAGCAGGGATGAAATTAAGAAGAATTCACGTCTTTCATCAAAATACCTCAGACTATTTCAATGTCTTTTGGTGAAAATGGAGGATGATTGCCTGTGCTTAAACCCTCTGTGGCTCTGAATAAATTAGTTTCATGAAAGCTTTGAGATGTTGAAGATTTTCTCTCTGAAATGGGCCTCCTGTCATTTAAAAATTAACAAAATTAGGAAGGGTAGCTTAAAATTTTGTTGCTTGAGTAGGCAGGCAAGGTCTCTTATATAGGAATTGAGTTGTATTTTAAGGATCTATGGGTTACAGTTCAAGTAATAAGATGGTGTATCTCTTACAGGTTAATATTCTAGATGTGGCTGTGGAATTGGGTAGGCATTGATGTTTTCTTTTTTCAGTGATTTATGCTGTCTTTGTACTTTGCAGCCGCTGCTGCACTTAAACGTGTCTGACTTCATCATTTAAATGCAAATGCTGCCATTGAAAAAGAAGTTCCACTAGTATGCAGTAAGTTTAGTGGTAGTTCCAGCTACTCTCATTGTGATGTCTGTTAATCAAGATAACCTCTATACAAAGGTAACTGACCAGGTAGCTACTTCATCCTCTGGTGAAATCAAATTAGGTCACTTGTGTAATTCCCAAAAGTTTCCAGGCATGGAGTTCAACAAGGTCTTTGTGAATTCTATAATGCATCCAATTCTACAGCTTCCCTATTTCAAGATAAATGTGTTCCTGAGAAAAGTTTCTTTATCTGAAGGGTTTTTACTATTACTCCCATTAAGGATTTGAATTACTTCCCCAGTTAAAAAGCTGTGTATTTTAAGTGACCTGGCAGATTTAACATCCTACCAGTTTTTACTTCAGATCATTTTTTGTTCAGATTCAGCAAGGTGCAAAAGCAGTTGTTATATACTGGGTACAGATACTGTTCTTTTCTTGGTTATGTTCACAAAGAAAGAATGGTCTTCTGTTACAAGACTTACATTTGGGGTGTCAATTTCTACCCAAGATCACAGAATAAACTAATTGACTGGACTAGCATCACTTAGCTGTACTGTTAATTTTGAGCCTCCTTCTGTCCACTATCCTCTTAGTTATCAGCACTTCAGAATAGTCGCTGTCTTTGTAAGTGCGAAGGGGTCCTGACCCTACCATATAGTTCAAAATTAAATACATGCTGGCATATATAATAAAATTTAATAGAAATCAAAAAGGTCCTCTTCTCCACTGAATATGCTTAAAGTATCCATTAGAAGATGCAGTGCCAGGTAAGAGATCAAATTCCTCCTTGGAGACAGCAAGCAACAGTGGTTATTTCACCTGCTTACACAATTACTAAGTTTAAGTCCTAAATGCCTTCTCAAAAAGCCCCACCCTTCATATACTAACAGATTATCAGTGTATTTATCTTGGGTTTCTTCCCTCTGTATTACTGGCCTAAGCAGGTGTGGTACTTTGAATCCTGGAGAGAAAGAGGCCTAAATCATGAGCAGTATCATTTATCTGAAGCTGAAAAATGTGACTAGGAGAGAATAAATCAGAAGTCCAATATTAACAGTGTAATTTTAAAAGGAAACTTAACTTTGATTAGCCAATGCCAGCTCGTGGCACAAAAAGTTAATGCGTGGATGTTTGTGCTTGGCCAGGGCCATCACCTGTAGTAGGTTCTGTGCAAAGCGGCACAGCATTGCTTGCTTTTAACTGTAGGGTGGCTTTGGTGCCTTCTCACTTACTGTTTCAGACTCAGTAAGAGTGAATTGTTTCTGGATAACACATTTAAATTCCTCTTACATTAGCTATTTATGTGTTCATGAAACATTTATTCAAAGTGATCAGGAGAAGCTATTTCCTTATCCCTGCAAGCACCACAAATACAGAGTTAAATCTTTGAGAAACAAGCTGTTGCTGTCACTGAATTGTTCCCTAGCTGCTGGTACTCAAGCCTTCCCAGAGGCAAACTAAAGCAATTCTGGAATGCTCCCAGACTCCCATCAGCTTCTGAAATGAACCTCCTTCTAACATATAGTTTGTTTTTCATGGGTTAGCTTGAGGCTTTGACGTAGTAGAGAATTTAGCAATGCACTGAGTCATGCTGGGCTATGAAAACATCTTTGGGGTGCTTTGTTTGTGCCTCATGTTGCTAAGCTGATAAGCAAGCATGATTGTTTATCAAGTCTCTGAATTGTGCTCTATGAATTTTTGATTCAGGTCTCAAAGAGAGATGGAAGGACAAAACCAATCTTCTCAAGTGCAGATACCCAGAAAGGTTCTAGGAGATACTAAAGCAGAGGACATGGGTAATTTCTACCAAAACAGAGATTTAAATCACTCTAGTTTGGCCCCATTGATATTCCAGTACACGGTTGAAGGGATGCCCCGTGAAAATAAGAGTCTTTACAAATAATACTCACCAAAGGACCATGACAGAGCTGCTTGAACAGTAACCTGATTCACAAATCCCTTTTGAGGTTTAGAAATATATTGTTGTTCTGTATCAGGACATAAAGAAACTCTGTGACTATGTATGTGCTTATCCTCCTACTGCTCCAACTTCAGTTTCCTAAAAGGGATTACTTTCCCTGAAGAAAGGGAAAATGTGTTTTTAAATAATTTTAAATCATTTAAAATATTATCCATGGAACTAACTGCATCAGTTTAAACTTAAGACATATGCTAAGTCATTACAATCATGTTTATTAACAACACAACTTTAACACAACTAAATCCTGTGTGACCACAGTGTATGATGTAAAAAGTAAACTGATTTTAAAGGAATACTATTTTATGTCATTCTTATTTTCATAGTCTTTCTGACAGTCCCAGCACAGTACTACCATTTTAATACTCGACAAGATTGGCAACAGTTCTTTAAAGTTTGTAACATTAAAAAAAAAAAAAAAAGTGTTTTATGAACTTCTAAAACTATTCTGGATCTTAAATTACCAGAAATCACCACTTACTTGACAATTCTAAGGCAGCCCTTGGCTTCCCCTTTGAAACAACAGGGGAGAATCTGTTTATCTGGATGATGAAACTTTTGGAAGTAAGAAACAACTTTAAAAATGTATGAAGTTGACAGCCTCTGAGACCAAAATCACATTTACTATTAAACCAGTTCAATGGATACAATAAACTCTTAAAGTGCATCAACACAGACCTGTATGTACCTACCCCTTTAAGCATGACCCCCTTCTCTCTCCAGCTCTAACAGTTCTGCCCTCCCACCCATTTTCCCTGCCTCCACAAGCTAGGAGGGAAGAAAATGAGAGGACATAGAGATGAACTTCTTAGGGCTAAGCAGGCTCGATGGTTCACATTTCCCTTGCAGGGCCAGATATGGAATAGTTGAAGCTTCACTTCTCTCTTACCACTCAGCAAGTGCACAGTGCTGTGCAAGGTAAAGGTCATCTGGGGCTAAGGCTGCTGAGAGATTTCCAAATGGCACCTGAAGACCCCTCAGGATTAGTAGGATTTGTCCTTGCCTTATCTATACACTGAAGGCATAACAGGAAAAGGGAAAGTTATTTAAAGGTTCTCTCTAGCAAAAGTTGCAGGAATTTCCTCCTGAATGGCATCCAGCTGGTTCACCTGCAGGGCAGCCCTAGCTGTGGGGGATGATGTGCACTGGAGCAGGCTGTGCTGGCCGACCTGCCGAGCAGGGAACTGCTTCACCCGCCACTGTGCTGCTGCCTTGTGCTAACAGCAACCTCCAGAAACCTGGGGAGGCCAAAATTAGACACAGCAGTTTAGATAACCCTGGGAGATATTACAATCTTTTCCTTTGTTCACTCAGCATCACTAGTACAGGAGACCAGCTCCTGAAGCACTATATTTAGTGCAAGTTGACGTCATTTGGTCACACATGCGGATGCATGTTACCTATGTGGTACGTCTAACAGTCAGATAAGCTTTGCCTCTGCACCCTTCCCTTGGTATTTGTAAACAGGGCTGGGTTCAGCTTCATTCCTCATTCAGCTACAGAGGAATGATAAAGGATTTGAAGCTGAAGAGTGGAACAGGAACTTAAAAAATGCCTGCAGCCCCTTACTTCCTATAGAATCATTTAGGTTGTTAGACCTTTAAGATCACCAAGTCCAACCGTTAACCCAGCACTGCCAAGGCCACCACTAACCATGTCCCTAAGCACCACATCTACATGGCTTTTAAATACCTCACAGGATGGTGGCTCCACCACGTCCCCGGGCAGCCTGTTTCAGTGCTTAACAATGCTTTTGGTGATGAAATTTTTCTTAATATCCAATATAAAACTCCCTCATCCAGGAGTCCAAACTGTCTTCAGCAGCTTTTTGGCCAACAGCTTGTTTCACCGGAGCAGTGCACCCTCAGCTCAGTAGTGACTAAGTCAAAAGTGGGGATGGCAGTTCAGCCTGTATAAAGTAAGCCAGTGGTTTTGAGGCTAGGCCTTCAAATCATAGGAGTACAGCTGCCAGGACCTCTGCCCCAGGAAAGGCTGACTTTAAGTCCTTTAACCTCAGGACTTCATTTCTTTCTTAAACACAGAAAAAGGTAAACAAGTGATCCTTATTACAGCCTTTTCTGCTAACCTGTCTTGAAAGGTCTGTGCCTTGCTGCAGTGCCAACTGTGGGTAATCACTTGTTTCTGAGAGTCTTTGATTCAGAGTTTTCCTGGCATTTCTCTCTCGATCAGAGCAGCCTGCTGGCTTTTGTGTTGCCTGATTAGCCTCAACCAGAAGGCAGCTGATAAAATAGAGGTGAGGCAGGGGCCCTTGCCTGCTGAAACAGACAGGCCACCTTATAAAACTACCCATCATTGTGCATTCTGTCAAAGCAAAAGGAAAGTAGTTATCAAATTAATGTCCTAATAAACAAGCAATATCCAGGTACCAAGTTTGTAAACTGCTCTAAAGGAAAAGTTTATATTTTTAATACAGAAAAAAATCTTGGCATTCTGTGACAGGCAAGGGAAAGTATTAGATCCGTGGACACAAATTTCACCATGGCAAGGTTGATAAACAAAATGCAAGAACTGAGGATGGAAGAGAGGATGAAATGTCAAAATTTAACAGAATTTACTCAGGAAGCAGATAAGAGTCATGCAAATATTCAGTCCTCTCACCTCTAAAATGATCCAGCGTACTGCCTAGTGTTTTTGTTTACTTTTCTACTCAGAAGAGTAAGCACTGTTCTAGACCTCTACTGACCCCGTTCTGCTAAGGCGATTTGCTGGCTGGGCCAATGGATTAGGATTTTGTGCCTTGGGAATTCTGTTCTCTGCTGTATTCCTGTCCCTGCTATGTAGCTTCTAAATGAAAGTCATTAATGAAGTTCTTAGTCTGGAGAAGTACATAATTTATTTTCCCTACAGAGGATGTCAAACACTCCAAACAACTCCACCTACAGCATATCTGGCAGTTACTATTGTCAGCCTTAACAAACGTTTCTCCAGAAGTCATTATGTGTATATCATCGTGCATAGAGATGCATAAATTAGTGACCAAAATTAGGTTAAAAATGCTCAGGTAGCTGACAGAGAAAAATATTTCTTGCAAGCAGGGTCAGCATTTGATCAGACCTAGTTCAAAATAACCTTAAGCAACTCATTTTACTAGGAATAAGGAAACACTGGAAAATAAACTAGCTCAGAGCTTTTGTTGTGTGCACAGATACATCTAGCAATATTTTTGTCCTGTACTTCCCACAATAGACCTGCTATTTCTCATACAATCATTAGGTCCATCTGCCAGATGCATTCAGCTCAGGGAAGCAAACGGGTACAGACCTGAATGAAAAATACTACCTGTCAGTCACCATAAGAAAAACTTCTCCAGATGTAAAGTCTTGAATTTAGTGATGTAATGATTTAGTCTTGTAATTAAGATGTACCTGGTGTTAGACGTGGCATGAGCAGTTCTGATGCTTCTGCAGTACTGATGCTTTTCAGCTAAAAATAGCTGAAATTTTGGGCTTGCTTTAAAAATGCATTGAACATACTGAAATAAAACACCTTCCTTTTTGTCTCAGATATTAGTTGTGACTTTCAGAGTTGTGGTTGTCTTTAGTGAGACCTCCTCAGAATGTTTAAGCATGGTTCAGGCTGTGAATGAGTTCTGAACTCTGTAAAGACCAAACAATTTAATAACTGGAATTACCACATTAGGACTTTGAAGAGCAGAAAGGGAACAGATGGTTTTACCAAAGGACTTGAATGCATGGACTTCTGCACTGTCAGTCACTGGGGTTCCTCATCTACTGAAGCCAAACACAGAACAGAAGCAAGTAGGTGGCTGTTCTCTGTGCTGTGTACAAAGAGCAGCTCTGTCTTTTGAATGGTCAAGAAAAACTAAGAAACAAGGAATATGAAAAAGATCTTCCCTGGGAGGAACACAATGTCTCAAATCTAGTATGCTGTCTCATCTCTACAGCAGCATAGTTAGAGATTGGAAGAAGCACAAAGGCTTGCTGGCCAAGATGGCTTAGAGCTGGCAAACTATGTGGAAGTAGAAGTCTTTAGAAGGAGTATGACTCAAAGAGTTCTGCAGTGAAAAGCATGGAAGGATGATTACATGGAATAAAATTATGCTGAGAAGATGGATCGGACGATCAGAGTAGAGGGGAATACCACGGGTGTCTACGCTGTAACTGTCAGCTGACATGCACTTACACAAGATGAACAATGAACCAAAAAACTAGTAAAAATCTCAGAAGTCTCCACTGTAATTTAATCACTACACTGTTTATTGATAGGGGTTCAAACCAAAACACTGGCAAGTCAATGATACTCCTGTATGTTTGTCTTGGGCTGTCCATGTTCTTCAGAGGACAGAATCTGTCTAATGTCACTGTTCTATGATTTTAATTTGCTATCTCCCTCCACAAACAGTGCCAACAAAATGAGGCAAGCCATAAGCTAAATAATGCAAAATAATGTAATTTTGAAAATCTGTAACTTATTTTCTCCCTGTTCCTTAATGTCTAGCTAGAATAGAGAAAAATTACTCAAAATGTACTCTGATGTACTTTCATATTCCCAGAAGCTAGATGGGTTTGTATGTGGGGTTTTGTGGCATTTTTTGTTGGTTGGTTAGTGGTTGGTTGGGTTTGGGTTTTTTTTTGACCAAGGAAGTAGTAAAGAAGTTTCTTCCATAGAGCTATTGGAATCCCTCACAACCATAAAGCCTTTCTCCTGTCACAGAACTCGGTCAACATGCATAAGCCACATCAATGTCACATAGATCCACTGTGAATATGACTGCAAGGAATAGTTTCATGAAGGTACTTCTATGTACCTCTGCTGAAAACAGATTTTGATGGTCAGACTTCGCTACTCAGCTGACAGTTACTCAGCCATCTGTAAGTGGCACCAGTAGAGCGTCACCTGATTTTAAATACAGGTATTCTGATATGCTGCTCCTAATCTTGGTCTTCAACTGAAATGTCAAGTGGAGGAGCAGCTGTGAGTCAAGTGGCTTTTTAACAGTTCTAGCGTTTGCATATTGCTTTGCAAGTATGAGGCAATACAGTGTGCCAGTCCTGGAAAGCCTCTGGCGCTTCTGTAGCACTATGAAATCTACACACGCAATAAGGCCCAATCCTTGTTGAAGGACTTTACCTTTGTTTCCTAAACACCTTCATTTCATTCCAAAGGTATCAAAATTAAGTAAATATCACTGTGTAAACCAAGCTTTTCCATCAAGCAGCCTACTGGGACAGATGAGCACTGAGTTTACAGCTGATCCTATGTACCACTGTAGTACTGGGGAACAAATCAGGTATGACAATGTCTAATGTGCTTTTCCGTGTACGATGTGCCATCGGCATGTCTCCTGCAGACATCAATCTGACATACACCCACTATGATGTTCCTCAAGCCACAGTATTCCCCTTGGGAACTTTTCAGCAGCTTTGCTGCCACATTAGGTCAGCTCCACTGCCAGAAAATAGCTGCAGCACAGCCAGAATTCCCCCATTCACTCCCCTCAAAACATCTTCCTAAACTTGTAATGAAGTGCCTTGTGAACGTGGCGAGTGGCTGTGGGAAGGCAGGTCCTTGCTTTCAATACTACACAAGCGAGAAGAAAGGCAACTCACTGGGGAAACACCCAAAAAAGGGAGTCTGGGCCTTGTCAAACTGTGTAAAGATACAAACCGTGAATTCTTCAAGCACAATATTCTTGGCAATTCCTGTTTCATCTCTCCCAGAGACTCTCTAAGTGCTGTTATACTGCTATGGCATCTGATTTGAAGTGGCAGAGTCATGAGTGACACAGGTCTTTACAGCCCCTGACATGGACATAGTCATTATGTAATCTGTGTGCCATCACAAGTTTATTTTTAACAAGCATTTTTGTGACCTCTGTAAGCACTTAGCAATTACTGGTGACACATGCTCCATGATTTGGGGACACAGGATTGAAAAGGACGTCATTGGTTCACTGAGTGCAGTCCCCTGTACATAATCCTGTTAACAAGTTAATCAAGCTTTCATTTAAGACTAGGTATAGTGATTGCCTTTGCTGCTTCTACTGAATGTCTGTCCTGGAGCCCTGTTCCTGAGTTCAACACAAGATGTAGCTCATTGTCCACCTCTGTGAACAGCTGAATACTGAGGCTGTTCTGCATAGCAGACAAGTCCTATGAGCAACGCAGGAAAATTGGTATTGTTTCCACTTGTCTTAATGGAAAAAAACACCTGCAGGTCTTGTTTCCTGATCCTCTTTATTTCCATCTCCATCATTTCAGATGAACAGATCTCTACACTGAATAGTCCAAACATATCTGTACGCTGAGTAGATATCATGCGGCTATACTATACCATTTCTTGCTGTTTTCTGGCAGAGCTTTCCAGGGTAAGGGGAGATGTATGACAGCAGATGGTTTTGGGGAATGACATCAGATCTTTGGTGGGTAATGGTGCCAGAAGGTAACAAACATGAAGCATCTAGTAGAAAACTTTTCTTTTTGCCCTGAAGACTCAGAATTGATCAGAACAATTTTGCATGAAAATTTGTTTTTCATGGATGTTCTTTATTAATTTGTACCAATTTAATCAAATACTTAAAGATTTTAAACCAAGGATTTTTAATTATTTCAAGTCTGAAAATCGAGGGATTTTTTTTAATCTTATGATTATTTTTACATTATTTTTTATATCAACAGTACTGGTGTTAAGAATAACAGATGCAAAGTGGGAAGGTGTATGCAAGAAGTATGCAAGAAGAAAGCATCTTGCTCTAGAAAAAAAGAAGATATTCATCAAAAGTAGTAATGGACTTTGCTTAATCATTGTTTCTTTGTTAGAGATCATCTCAACTATTAGAATTATCCAATAAAAGTAAAATTTAAAAGTACTTAGTCAGACCTTCAGTTTTAGTTGTATGTTTATAAAGTCTCCAAATGAACTTACTTTGTACTTGAAATCAATGTTCAGGCAGTCCTTTCTACAGTTTGATTTCTCTTTACCTGAACTCCAAGACAGCCCGATGTAGGTGAGTATCAATCTAAAGACTGTTCAGATTCAGTGATTCCTCCTGATTGCAACACTTTGGGATCAGTGCCTCCTTACGTTCACCAAGTTCAGACCATAGGAATAACGTATCAAACTGCAGAAGACTGTGCAAAACAGAAGGTTCCTTGTATTGCAACCAGAATTTGTTTTACTAGAAACTGAAAATAGTTCATGACCACATCTATCCTGCTAGAAAGAAGATGACTGCAACTATGTTCCCATACTCTCTGGGAATAAAACATAATATTCCTCATGTAGACGAACACCCATCTCATCACATACAAACTTAAGAGAACTCAGTGGGGCTATTATCTACTGTCTCGGTGGAAAAAGAAAACTTTTAATCCAAAGGAAGGTTAGGTATAAACATTTATAGGAGTGGTTCCAGTATTTTACAAGGTTTATGGCACAGGTAGGCAACAGCGGAGGGAAACCACATAAAACAGCTCACAGCACTCAAAAACTTTTTAAGAATAACTTTCCCTCTTGAGATCGAATATAGGTAAATAAAAGCCTATGTTATCTACTCTTGAATTTGGGCCAGGAATTCAAATTTTAAGATAGCAATATCCACCCATAAATTAAAATACCACGGTGTCATAACTGACCACAAGAGGTCAGGAACTCAGCAGTCCACCTTATTCCAAAGGGAGGCTGGTTGTATTTGATCTTCTGTTGAAAAGGCTGAGTATCCTTAACCTTCAGCAAATTATTGTTTTTCCTTTGATTTTCTTTGGAGATATGAGAGGATTTAATTTGAAAGCTTTGAAGGCCCGAGCTCTGCCCAGGGCTGGCACATTCTCTGTATACCCTGAAGCTGGTGATGCCCTTCCCACCCAGCTCTTAGGTAGTGCTTCTGTTCTAGCTCTGCTGCTATCCTGATAAGTGATACTCCGTAAATAATGTTCTTACCCTTTGCTTTTTCTCACACCTTTTGGCTGCATTATCTATTAGACTATAAGCTCTTCGGCAAGAGGAATGAAAGTTACCATCTGCCTGTGCAGTAAGCAGCATTCTGAGATACAAAAAGAGAAAAAAAAAAAGCTTGTGATAGCTACAAAGATCAATTAATGTTAAGGCAGAAAACACAGAAATCAGGGATTACCAAACCTGTCCCAGCTTTGAACTCTTCTTCTGTCAGACATACTATAAAAACCTCACTGAATTACCAGGGACCTTACTTGAAACTGCCAACTGTTTGAGCTGCAACTGCAAATTTGTTAACCTCTCACTGTAAGGGCTAAGCACTGTGAGAAAAGCTGGTTGCTCTGTGGAAAGGCTGAGAGACACAAAGGTGCAACTGAGATGTTTCACTTGAATCATTGTAGCCAATAAACCTCCATAATTACATAATGAATGTTTAGCAGAACCTCTGCTCCATACAACCAAAGCTACAAACACTTCTTGACAACCTATAGCAAGCTTAAGCCATGTAATTTGTAACTCCAAAGCCACAAACCACAAATGTAAAAGTTCCAGTTACACAGGAGCACTGGATAAAATATTAAAAGCTACAATATATATAATACAAGCTGTGTCTCCTGCTGTCTGTCAGTGTAAGCATGTTACTAAGCATTTCTACACACCGTTAATACAGAATAAGACATTTGACTACCAAGAAATTGCTGCAAAGATTCAGATGGTAGGCAGTTTCATTCTTTTTTGCGTGTCCCAAACAAGTCACCAGAACAGAAGATGAGCATAATAATACAGATTAACTATTACTTTTCTGAGCTCAGTCCAGGGATCAGAAGCAGGGGCTACTGGTCGTAACATAGTTTGTACATTATTCCTTAACAATCTGCAATTAGAAAGTCAAGTATGTTTTTGGAATAGTGATAGCAGTTGCTCAAAGATAAATCTGTACAGTTTGATAAAGTAGCAATTGCTTTCAGCTAAGACAAATACCATCCATAAAGGTGCAATGAGGGAGGGAAGGAACTGCAACATCTTAATACTTTCATTTCAAAGAAACCTCGGCTAGAATTAGCACTGCTCCCATCTAGCTCTGTAATCAGGCAATGAAATCTTGTGGACTCAGAGCTGACCTGCAAGACTGTAGTTCCTAAATTCCCAAAAAGGTAACTGGCTTTTCTGTGCCTAAATTTCTATTTGAAAAATGGGAATAAAATGTAAATGATAAGGAACATGTGAAGATCAGAAAAGCTGAGTTTGCTGTAAAGAGTGGCAAACAACAACTCAGTACATTAAAAAAACAAGTTAGCTTAATATATTTGCTCTATAAACAACCATCTAGAAACTACTCCTGCAAGTCCAGGAGGATAAGGATTAAAATGTCATGGTGTTACACAAGCATAAAACTTCCAGATATTAGGTAAGTATTGCTGCCACTTCTGTCTGATGATCACCAGGATCTCTGCTCGCTACATAACATTTAATGACAAGAATGGGACACCATGCTTCCACACAGTGAGTCCCCTAAAACTGCCCATGACTGTCAGTTCCACCCAGTTAGTAACAGAAAGTGATGCTGCAAAAGGAGCTGATGTCACAGCAATGCCTGATGGTCTGGAGCACTTTTATTTTCCACTAAATTGATGCTACTGTGGAATTCTGTTCCATCGTGTTCCTATATGGGGTTAAAGGCAGCCCTCTGTTCTCACATTGTTGCTTTCTGGTCCATTTTTCAGTGGGCGAAGCAGCATGATACCTGCTGAGACCAGGGGAGGGAACCCCATTCTTCAGAGATACTACATAGTGCAACACAGCATGAAAGAAGTCCCTAGCCCTTCCTCCCCCTCATTTGTGAAAAGATGGCTGCAAAGATAATGAACATACAGAAGCTTGCAGCAGGTGGTACAGTGCCTGGCTAATTCCAGCAACAACCATCTGCCCTCTAGTTGCAGCAAAAGGAGGGGGTGGATGTGGAGGTGACTCAGCTGAGAAGAGCAAGTAGCTCAGCTGAGGCTGAAATCCTACTGAGCTTGGAACAGTCACTGTGTTTTTTAAGGGACTGTTCCCATGATGTGAAACTACAACCCAGGAGACTTGCTTTGGCAAATATTTGTTACAGATAACACTGGTCCTAACCCCATTTCTTGGGCTTTGCTGGCTACTCTACTCCTTTCCATCAGACCTTCCCACACACTGCTGTGAACTGCAGCCCTCATTACTGACTTGGAAGATGTCATGACTTGGACCAAATAACCAGCCATCCTCTGACCTGGAAAGGTACCAGATCTCCTTGTACACGTTTCATACTGACCGCCCTGTTACTGCAAAGCAATCATGTGAAATTAGCACACTCCCTCCCTTCACGTGGTGCTACAAAACAGGACCTGATCTCAATAGCAGTGCAATGGGAGCTGCAATAAGAATCTCTGAGGCTTAGGCTTACACTTAAGATTTTTCTGAACTACCTAATTTTCAGGAAAGTGACCCCCAAAAAAACCCCACAAACATAGCATGAGTTGAAATATAATAGCAAATCATTTTTTGCCAGTACAGCAGGACTATTTTGAGCACTGGTTTACATTATACCAAAATATAACACACTCTATAAGCTGAATTTCCAGTAGGCTACTGGTAGCTTAGTATAGACTATAGCAATCTTGACAGACCTTTTAAGGATTACTAAACTCTGAGCTAGAAGCTGTATTTTCTATATACTCTGTTGCATTTATGGGACCAGCAAGAGCCACTTTCTTCTGTTAGTTTCTTCACAGTGTCACCAGAAAGGAGAAAAAATAGCTCCCCTCTCCTCCATGATATAGCAAATGTGAAAGGAAAACAATTCTGTTCTCTCTTCATACTACTATTCAGCTCCTCTAATCACACAGAATGGAAAGGTATTGGGTTTTTTTTTTTCCAAAAGGGCATTAGAGTTTGCTAAAGACATTGCTAATTACTGTCAAATAAAGATCAGTTCAAAATAACGTGCCTTTTTTTCTTTGTTAATATTCAAACCATCCCTGAAAGAAAAGGACAGAGTAGAAAGAAAAAGGAAGAAAAAAAAACCCACACACACAAATAAAAACCAACAATCACCAAACAAAAAAGCAGTCTGCAAAGGTTTCCTTTTCTCTCTCATATACCCTAAGCAGCATCTTGAAATAGTTCTTCCTCTCACATCCCCAGTCTGTTTCTGCAGCAGTTGCAATGTGCAGGTGATTTTGGGCTAGAGATACTACGGAGAGAATGAGGATAACAGTCACATCTTTTTAGAAAGCTCTCTGTCACAGACTTATTTACAATAGCATTTCTGTTGATACTGTAAAACCTATAGATGTATAGGCTGAAAATAATTATATTAAAGCAACCTTTTCTACATTCAAATTTCAGTTCGACGACAGAGAAGCACAAGAGAGCCATTTCCTGACTTGTGCACTGAAGTTGTGTTTCAAAGCTATAAAATATCTTCATTTGACATGAATACCACCCAGTAACTGTTTGTGCAGAATACCTCTCATCACATTTATACACAACTTTGTTTTATGATTTCAGCACACAAAGTCATGGCCAAAGATGCACATGAAGAAGCTCATGCTGAGTACTCTAGAATAAAGATGCAACAGTTCCAAAATTCTTTATTACAAGCTCAAAGCTCATATCACAAAACAGTGTTTGCTTAGACCTTCAGTTGATGGAACTAGAAACAGCAGGAAGAAATACTCTAGTTCTAATGAAGCTAACAAAACTACAATACATTTCCAACTTCCTCATTTAAAGACATCATAGCTTGATATACATGCCGGTTTTATAATTATCTTCAAAGCATTTAGTGCTACCCAGAGATTCAGGGTACACTGGGCTCAAAGACTCCTAGACCTCTTATAGTATTTTCTGGCCTAATGCCTACGAATGGATGCAAACAGAGCATCGCCTTGATCTCCTCCTATTGCATAATGATATTTTATAGACAAATTTATAAATAAAAGCCTCTCCCTTTGATGTTTCACTAGATCTTTGTGCACAAGGTTCTCTTCCCTGATGCATGAGGCACTCAGGATATGCAAAACCTCAGGGATTCTCTCCCATCTGTAATCTTTTCCTTTTAAAGGCAATCCTTAATTTGCCATTATTCTTTGTAAATCCACATCACAAGTCTGGTTCTTTCTATTTCTGGTGACATCTCAATAGAAGAAATATAATATTAACAAGTCTTCAGCAGGTTCTGTAAATATTCAGACTCACTCAGACTGCATCATCTGACATGAACAAACCTCCTGCACTGGGTTTGGATCAAACCATGCCACAGCAGCTAGCTGAGATTCCCTGCTGTCTCATAGCAACAGGAGCAGTTGCTGAAAAAGCAGCATTGATCACCAGCTGGAGCATTTTTTTGTTGTCATTTATTCATTAGGCAAAATCAGATGCATTCAGTGGATCTAGAATATCATTTTGACATGCCTTGAACCCAAATTACATCCCCAAATAGTTACTGTGTTCATAAATCAGTTAGCAGTTACAAACAGGAGAAAGAAGCAATTCTTTTCTCCTTTACAATAGTAATATCAGTAATATAATTAGCAGTATTCATTACACTGATTCAGAAGTAGAAGCTGCAGTTCTTCATTCGTCTTTCTCAGGACCACCTAAACCTATCAAACACCTCTACTGTTTGTTTCCCAACAATTTCTGGAGCAAGGAAGACCTCACCATACTGGACTTAAGGAATTCTGTCCAGCAAACAAAACTGGCAAGTTTTCCCTGAAACCTACTTTAAGAAATACATATATCTAAAAGTAACAAAAAACAAACAAACAAACAAAAGGGTAATCACAAGCACAGGCAGGCTTGTAGAGGTATTTCCATATCAGACCCTGTTTGTTTGGTTTTGTGGTTGGTTTGGGTTTGTTTGTTGGTTGTTTTTTTTTTTTTATCTAAGCCCAGATTTTTAAAAATTAAACATTTTGGCTGAGATAGGAGAAAATCCTAGCTGTAGTAAACTTTTAAAATTTTTTACATGCAAGATTTGTTCACAAGATGAGGTTTGGGATTACAAACGATAACCCAAATGGAGGCACTGTGATAAGTAGCAATATCCTCATAAATTCCTGAGAAACAAGGCTGCTGGTAAAGACTATCATTACTGCAAGGCAAGGAAACACCCAAGCATATACAACTGAGGATGTACCAAGATCCATATAGCTATACTGAGATATATTTCTGTGCAGACTGCAAGGAAAGGATGTTTCTAACGCAGTCTGCAGGTATGGCATAAGCATAATATATCTATGTTAATGAAAAAGCAACTAACTTATCAAATGTCATCTTTGCCTCTGATTTGATGAGACTGGAAACATTCAGCCACAAAGAAATTTCTCAAATCTCATAAAAGACTTTGAAAATATGTCCCTGTAATGCCACACCTAGTATTCTGTTGTAGAAAAACTCCTATAATCAAACAAGGGCTTAACCTAGACTGATATTTTCAATTGTTTTTAAATGTTAAAACAGTTGCTGCATTATAACAAGTGATGTTATTAAAATGTCATTAAACAAAATCACCATTACCATTGGAGCACCGCCACTACCACAAATTTCCTCTGAGAAATCTGCAGAGCACTAGGCTGTTCCGCATGGGAGCTGGCCAGATACATAATCTTGACAGGGTTTCTCACAGGTATGGCTGAAGACAAAATTTGTCTGTGTAAAAGGATGCCTAACAGTTTCATTTGTAAAGAATATAGATCTTTCAAGAGCTGTTTCTTGGGCTCTACAAATCTAAAAGGAATTTAAAAAAGAAAAGGTTTGTCACTAAAATGAGAAGTTATCACTTTGAACATGTTTAAGGAATAGCTCTTCTGAGAAAGAGGCTGTGATTTTTCCCTGTTGATTTACAGAGGAAAACTGTATTTCAGCAGATGGCTCATTAAATTTTTGCACCATGGTTGTAGTAGGAGAAGAAAAAAAAATAAAACCCCATACCACAAACATAGGAATAAGATGCATTGGCTGCATGCTGTGTAACAAAAAATGTTAGGTTTTATTCATGTACAGATCAGAAGACTTAATATCTAAACCTAGTTTACGAAAGAATTCTCCTCATGTTTACAAGCTAGTCTCTATTTAAAGGGACATTGTTTGGGGGTAAGATATATCTGCATACAAAAGACTGAAAACAGATTCCATCTAGTATTTCCTGCAAAAATTTCTTTTCCTTAAAAACCTTGAAGAGGAAGGTTTGTGTTTTTGTTCTGTACACCTCCTGCTAAAATTTGAGATCCAAGTTTGGAAATCTCAGCAACAATCTTTATTGCTATCCATTCCATGGCCTGCCCTTCCTGTTTTCCAAAAACAAAATGCTGTATTTATTTTGAAAATGGGATATCCGGTTGGAAGGCTTTGAGAAAAAAAGAAAGAACATACTGAGCCTGGGACCTCAAGTACTCCTTCCTGTACCTTAAAAGAAATAAAGAAATAGTTCTAGTAAAAAAGAAAAAAAAAAAAACAGCAGGAAAAAACACTTGGGAGTACAGTCAGAGCATTACTTGAGGAATAAATAGAACAGAAATAATTATAATTACATAAATCGTTATTTCTTCATGGAAGTTCCTACATACTGCGTGTAAAGCCCCCTTTCAATATTGTAAACTTGGAGTAAAACAGTTTGACAGGAACACATATGAGCCCCATTCATGGACTCTACTGTATTGTTCTTTAGCAGAAGCAGAATAAACAGAGGGCCCTTTTGCTAAAGCAGCTATAAAATTTTTGAATCTTCATTAAATGTAAGTGGGCTTGCTCCAGATAGCCCTCTGTATAGTCATCTCCTACACATGGTTCTTTATTTTTATTCCAGTAGTATTTTTCCATGCTTTTAACAGTCAATATCTGCATTAGCCTTACATAGCAAGATGGTAATGGACAGAAAAAATAATGACAGTAACAATGAAATTGTGAGGGTTTGCTCGTGTCTTTATGAGTGACACCCAGGTGCCTGAACATGTGCCTCTACTGCCATCTCTGACACTGTGGGGAACCCTCTTCAGCCTCCAGCTACCATTCTTGAGGAAGGTGGCCTTTTGTAGATTGTGTCCTCTCTGCCAGCCCCATAGAGTTCTTTTGGATAGCCTTAAGGGTACATCTACAGCATCAGATATTTATTTTTGTTTCCTGCTTCACCCCATGTGTTTTGTACCCTGATTACACACCACCTTCTATGGATGTTAGTTCATCCCAAGCTTCTTTGGAGTGAACCAATCTGGTCACTCTGAAACGCATCCTAATGCAGCTCTAAGGACAGTTCAGTATATTCCTTCTGTGGGCTGTAGGGATGAGACTAGGTCAAGTTTAGCTGCCTCCACACTGCCCAAGTCTGCCACACTGTCCCAGCAGGTGCTGTACCTTCGGGGTCACTCCATATGCACTCACGTCACATACAGAGCATGAAGCACACACTCCCAGCTTTTGGTCATAACATCTCACTCTGGCAAACCACAACACACTCCGTACACTACTGCAGGGACTCTGGACAGCCAAGAAAAGAAAATACACTCCCTGCTCCTTAATGCCATTTGAAGGGGATGGTTCGTTCCCTTTTCAGTACACTCCCAGTTCCAGTCAGCTAACCAAGGAAGGCAGAAATCTCCTTTACTGGGATAGAGCAGGTGGGCAGAAGGCAACTGCAGCTGTATCTTAACCTGCCACAGCTGGGCTCATCACAACTTAAGTATCAGAATTTATCTCCGTTTTTCAGAATGGAAATTACATTTCAACAGTTTCCTGGTCAGACTTCGGAGTCCACAAATATTAAGTGCTAAGTAAAACTGTATAAAACAGGAGGCAATTTCTGCTCCCAAAGCTTGAGGTCAAAAGGGGGACATGACATGACAGTTAGGAAGAGATATTCACACATCAAAAACAGAGACAAGATAAAAATTATTGTCGCTGAAACAATCAGCATTATTATAGAATTCTATGAACTGGAGCTTCTATTATTAGATTTAATCAAATCAATGCATTATAATTGCTAAGGCTGCACCTTAATACCTCACTCTTTTAAAAAAGTTGCTAGTCACATTAGGTTTACAGCTTAAAAATTCAAGAACACGCAGTATATGAGAATATGGGAATTAAGAATGTATGACAGAACCCTTGATGTTAATGAAAGAGGTTTTTAAATTTAGCCAATTAAAAAAAAAAAGACATGTAAATAAAAGAGACCAGCTGAACTTCAGCACAAAGTTAGGATAATCATTATCCATTTGTTCTAATATTCTTCTAAGCAACCACCTGCTGCAAGGGTTTATGTGGGACTGGAAGAAATTCTCATCCCCATAGGAAAAAAATTTTTTTTTTTTTCAATAACCACAATCTCCCCCTCAAATCTTTACAGTAACTGAAAACACACAGATTGCTTGCAAAAGATGAGAACATGAGAACACTAATACTGCTATTCTTTGTTACCTGTACCCTGAGATATAAAGAAAATAAAAAACTCCATATGGTTATTTATAATGTGAAAGGAAAAAGAATTTTGTAAGCATGACCTGTGCCACAGGGTCAATCTATCCAGGCTATTTAAGTCATAAAACACGCACTAAGTAGGACCCTACACCAGTCTGACTAGCTGTGAAGATTCAGAGTGCTGCTGCAAGAATGAGAATGACATTTTGACACATCATATACAACTAAAACCATTCTAGCTACAATATACTAGTTTTCTGAGAAATGCAAAATAAGGCTACTCAGTGATATTCACAGCTGGGTCCTGAGAAATTCTAACAAGAACAACTAGGACATGACTCAGAGGGAGATGGGTGAACATTCGAGAATTGTGTGAATCTGAAAAACTGCAGAAGGCAAATGATACTGGAAAAAAATATAGTCAGACTACAGAGCAGAGTTAAAACTCCTGGGAAAATTCTTGGTTCTATTCCAGAACCATGGTGTGACCACAGGCAAATCTGAGCATCCCATTTTCTCATATGAAAAATGAAGCTAACACTTATGTCATATTAGACTTACGATGCTTATTCAAAAGTTCTTTGGAAGATCTTGGATACAATGCAGTGTGTGTTTTAGACTTTGGAGATAAATATCACCCTTTATGTATCCATAAAGGGGTGAGAAGTACTTGGACTTACATTGCTACTTAAGCAGTTCTCTAAATCAGTTAACAGAATTATTAACTGCGTCAATAGGTTTTTTTAATCTCCAAAGGTAGTACATATTCTTTGGTAGGCAGACTACCAATGCCTCATACTAGAAAAATATGAAAAAGGATCTATGAATTTGTGTAGCAACCATACAACAACTAGATGCATGCGTCTTCCTCTTTCTGTCAGTCAGCCAAAGCTAAGAACAAGAAGCACATAAGAATGAGTGGAAAATAAGTCAGTGGGATACTCAGGGGTCTTCACTGTGGCCTCCAAGCTTGTTTTTGGAAAAGTTTTGCTAGTGTAGCGATAATCACCTTTAAACATCACCTCAATTTTAAGCCCTGCTGTATCCCTCCTCTCCAACCCCCATGGGATTTTTCATTCCATCCCTTTATGAATCCCCACATATACAGATAACTGCTCAGAGGACTCAGTTAAGGACAACCAGAGACCTAAGACAGCCAAGCACTCCCAGTAATTTCTTCAGTCCTAAAGCCTGTGTAGAACTAACAGTACTGGTACAATAATCCCGTTTACTCTGTATTTACGAGATTTTCTCTGTATGATTGATGGCTACTGAGAAATGTCTGCAATTGCAATAGCAACATCAAGCACTGCATAGTTACACAGGACCTTTTCACCTCCTGCCACATTGGCAATAGCCCTGTCGTGCTGTTTCAAAACTGAAAGGTATCTCCTGTGCCTTACTTGGCACAGGACCTTGCCTGGCTGGAGATGTAATGTTCATTTTAAAGCCTTTTGAGGCAAGGAAGAATTACTTCAGAGACACTAGAAAGGAATGAACCTACTACAAAGTTATATTATGCTATCTCGTTAATATACAAGCAGCATCTTCCAAAACCTAAACTCAGGTGTCAGTCAACAGCTACAGAGATTGAAATAAGAGCATAAACTGATGCAATTTGCACTTTCATTTAGCATTTCTACATGTAAATTATGCCAGCTGAGACTCTTTCATCAACTTTCAAGTTCAGTCCAGTGAGCTGAACTGAATACTGCCTTTCTCTCCACAGGTCTGCATGTAGGTGTTGAAAGACCTAAACAGACCTGAAGAAAGATTTATACCACTTCAGATTTGCTTCTTATTTTACTACCTGTATCTTTTGGAGGCTCACCACTTGTGCAATCCAAGGAGTAATTAGCATTTTTTTTTAAATCAGAAAAGTATACCTTAGTTATTTTTCCAGAATCCATATACTAGAACTGTGTGTGTGTGTCTTCAAAAGGATTATTTCCAAAATGAAATTGGGAAATGGTGGAAGAGTTCTGACGTGTTTTTCTCCCTGCCCCAGTTCTGACATTGCCACTGACTTCATAGCCAGAGTTTCATTGCTTCAACGCATCATTCCTATGGGGTCACAGGTTCAGTGGTAATTTAACAAGTATAAAGAAGAAGACATGGCACACTAGGTTAGACACTGCATTGTGCTTTAAGAGATATATTCCAGCTGTACAGCTCTTGCTGTACTGTTGACTTCTTGCCAGATTAATAGTCTCTGCCTCATTTCTCAATCTATAGAGAATTAATATTATTTTTTTACCTACAGGTAGTATTACGAGGCTAACCTAGTTAATGGTTTGAGATAACCCTGTGTTTCATAGTGGTAGCTATGTAAATAACTAGATAGTCAGGAAGAGTGTATGTAGGATATTAAGCTCAGCAAACATGCAAATAAACAATGTTACCCATTACTCTTCTCAAAATGTCCTTACTCCATATAACTATGCCAAGTGATTTATAAATAGTTCATAGAAGTATCTATGCAGATAATCATCTACCCCCAAACTATCTCATGCTTAGTTTAGCAGCCATAGAAGACACAGTGTAACACATTAGATTTGAGCAAAAATACTTATCTGGTTGCTAGAAGTATAAAGATAGAAAATATCTGCAAAATACTTTGATCTTCATAAATATAAGGCACTGTAAAACGTATTAAATACTATTATACAGCTGTAATAGCAGGAACAAGGATTGTTATGCAAAATGAATGCAATGATGCATTTATTCAAGTGTACTGTCTTTCAAATAATCAGAACTTAAAAGTCAGATACTTTAGAGAAAACTTCAGTAAACCACACACTACACAATTCTGGAAAACTAGCCCTGACAATATGTACCTTGAAGCACAAGGAATGAGATTCTTTAAACACTGTATTTTCTATGACTCATGTAATAATCACATCTTCATACAAATTCTTCTGAGCTCTTTGTTCTGAATAGTATCTTGAAGCAGTAAATCGCACATGCCATTTGTCCTTGTATAAAAGCTAGAGCCACTCCCACTTAGCATCTTCTGAAGAAAAGCAGAGAGGAGCATTATGCATTTTCCCTTTCAGAGAATATTTGCCATTATATGCTTGCTTGTGTAACTCCCCTCCAGTCTGGAGGTACACATCTGAGTAACAGCCTCCCAGCTACAGATTCTTTAGTACATTACAGCTACAATCAAAAAGGTCACTCACTGGACAACAACAGGTATGGTAGCTTCCCAAATAAACAGATTCAGTGCCCACACATTTCTATTTTTAAACCCATCTTTTACTTCCACATTGCATATGCTGTGAACTTTAAGCACAGCTGTACAGTTACAAACTTCCCACATAAGAAACTTCAGAGCTTCTTTCAGGGTGACGTTGGAAGTTTTGCTTTTAACACTAAACTCAATTGTTTCCAACTCATGAGTTTATACTGGGATTTGCAGAAATACATTCAGCTAACCAGTACAAGTGAACCAAAAGTATGTGATTTATTTTAAATAATCTCTTCTGGTTCATAACGACTTTTTAACAATGCTAATTGCAAGCCTACGACTTAGAGTAGCTTCCTCAAAAGGGCACAGTCAACATAAATAGCTTAAAGGCTCTTTTTGAACTTACTGAATAATTTTGAACCCTATAAGCCACTCAGAAGACCATGTGCAAGCTTAATACTCAAAAACACAGATGGTTTTACTGGTGAGAATGTACTTGTGTCCTTAACAGTAGCCACTGGAAGCGATGCAATTCAGTTCAGTTCTTTCAGTGACTTGAGCTCAACTGTTTATAACTTATTGTGAAGAACAGGATTCATCGTTGTACCCCTGGACAGTTCACGATTCATTGTGCTGCCATAAAGTAAATAGATCAAATAATGTGCCAACAGCAAAACTGAACTTGATGATCTGAGCTGAAAACTACATCTAGGTTTTCTCAGCTACTGTTCAGTATGTTTATCATTTCTGCACTCACCAAACAGCTGTACACTCAAAAATTTAGGATAATAACCATGATCAGTAGCAGTGAGTAGTGTATTTACTGTAGAAAGCTGTGTAATGACCACTGAGAGCCCATATTGGTCAATACGAATGTTATGGGCATGTATGTTTAAAACCTTTTCAGTGCCGCTATCCATTCCCCAACAGCTTTCAGTCTGGGCAGTGAACATCACATAACTTTACTAAGGATCTTCTCATTCTTAGGTCTTGCCTTTTTTCCATCCTGAATAGATTACAACTCACTCACCTCAAAACAAACAGAGCAAGAATTACTGTGTTTCCTTCAATTTTTATTATGAATCTCCTGGGCAGTTCCAACAGTACTGGAAGCAAGAGCTAGAGAACGGAGCTTTGGTATAACTAAATTCTACACTGCATGATTAATTTTTTTTTTTTAGTCATGTGTCTCGTGTATAGAAAGGGCATTAGGTAGATCCTTTTCTGTAAAGTGCTCCAAAACCAGAAGTGAAACATTAGGGAAGTTCAAACAATTATTCTCTAAATATAAAACTAATACTACTCACCTCCCTATGCAGTTTTCCCTTTGCAACTCCCATTTTACTCCAAGTAATTTATTTTTTTTCCCTTTACTTCCATTGTCACTTATGTCCTTGCTTATTGGCCTATTTTATTTCTGCATACTCCAACCCTCTGCACTACTCTGAGCAAAGCCTTGAACAGCAATGAGAATGAAGCTTGGCGAGTTGGCTAGGAAGAAGCACGGAGCAAAGCGATGATGTTTGATGCCCGCTCATGTTTATTGGCAGTGAGGAAACACTTCATTTTAGGTGTATCTGACAATTTAAAATAAAATTTGTTTGTGTGGTTTTGTTTTTGAACAACACTATTAGATTTAATTTCCAGGGAAATAAAACATTGGGGGGTGGGGGGGGTGGCGGGACACGACGACATGACAACAGTGGAGAAGGCTGCATGCAGAGATTTTGGAGAGGAGGTAATTTCTGAGCTCATTCTCTTTTACACCGAGTTGGGAGTGGGGATTTAATCAATATAAGTATTAAAAGGAGCTGAGAAACTTGCTGCAGGAAGAACTACTCTGATCCTTTTTTAGCTTGGTCAATTACTAACTACAAATTTGAATAGCAGTTAATAGGGGTACTTAATCAGCCATGTAGGCTTTGTCCATGCTATGTATTGAAAGTGCCACCTAGTGGAAAATACCACTTTAATGAGTCTATTTCTGTGACTATTTTTAATTCACGAGTGCTTGTACAGCTATATGAAATGTAGCTGTGGATCACTCAGTCACCTATCCTGAGATATTCTGTCATATCCAGAGATAGCTTCCCTACTAGAGGAAGGGGGAGTGGGGTTGGGGAGGAGGGGCGGAGGGAGAAAGAGCACACTAGTTCCAGCAGCAATATAAAAAAAATATCTTTGATGCTAGTTAAGAATCTCATTAAAATAATCCACGTACAGACTGTGGTCACAGCTAACTGCCTAATAGTACCTATAGCACAAAGAACAGAATGTTCTTTTTGAGACCTGTGTTCACAGAGCTCTCAAAACCATTATCTAAAATAAAACGATTTCACCAGACAGGATTTAGCAGCCATCAGGTGTCCTCTAAATTTTGAAGACCTGCAGACATGTAAGCTTCCACCAGCGGAAGAGTGTTAAACATATATATGCAAACACACAAAAATCAAGAGTACTGGACTACCAGATTACATTTTCTTAACTTAGCTAGCCACTCAGTTCATACCAAGCATTCATCTCACAGTTTGTGGAGTATTTGACAGGGAATGAAAACCTCCTGTTACGCATCAGGTCTGCTGCTATGTCGGGTAGGAACTGACCAAAGTAGGGACTTCTTGCCTATGGGTCAAGTTTTCCCTCCTGTTCCTGTGGGCAGTCAAATGGCGAGCTGAGGGCCTGCAACAATGGCAATGTGCAAGCAGAGGCAGCGAACACGGGCTTCAGATCTGTTTGTACTTAGTTCTGGAAAGCTTATTGAGCAGACTCCTTTGGTTTCTTCCAAGGTTTGGTAGTGAATTACCAGGTTAGGCTGCAAGAATTTCACCGCTTTCAAGCTCATTGCATAAGTGGCATGACTCACACAGCCCAAGGAGATCCAGCCATTGCAAGTTGTTAAAAATTCAAAGCACAGAGCATCCTGAAAATAACAGTCAGGAAAATAGATATTCTTTTTCAGAACTAGCAACATTATCGGTGTTCTTATGAGACAGCCATTTACTTTAGCCTGGGATAAACACATCAACATATTTTAGCTAATTCATTTCACAGGTGATGAAAGACTTTGTGGTTTGCACGCCTCATACAGAACCCTCTTTTGTGGTATTTATTAAATTCTATCATATCACGAGGCCATGAGTGTTAATTTCATTTTACAGATTAATATGGAACACACATTACCTGGTTAGCCCAAGGTAACTGAACAAACCAGTGGCACTGAGAATCATCTATCCCAGCATTCATTCTACCTCAGTTTTACTTCTTACTATCTACTCAGACATGTCAGTTCTCTCTTTACACAACCGAGAGCTAACTAGTGTCATCCTGGAAGTTGGCATCATTCTTTTAAAAGCATATATAGCGATTAACAAAGAAAATATATTAAAAACACAGCTACTCCTTAAAGAATACAAGATTAAAATACTGCAGTCATGCTCTTCCTTCTTCACTGTCATTGTCTCATAAGACATTTCTACCAGTGTGAAGCAGGTGTGAAATACCCACATTCTGACTAGGTGCTGTGTTAGATTACGTGAGAGGCAAAGGTATAGTGCAAGACCAGCCCTGCACACTCACACACCCAGCTGCTTGTGGCAGCTCAGTAATCCAGCTCTGTATTGTAGCACATTTTAGACCTTTAAGCACTTTGTTAAACAGAAAATCACTTGTAAAAGTGAACTTTAAGAATCATGGCATATTCCGTATGGAATCATACGCCTTCAGGTTTCATAAAAGAGATGTTACAGTTAATTAAATAGTGTAGCAAAAACCTCTGCAACATAACCAAAATTCTAAGCCAGGACTCTTCACTAGCTTTGCCGCTTCCTGTATCTGCGCATGTGACAGACATGATTCACATCACTCGAGGCACTTCTATTCCGCATAGAACAGAACAGACCGAGAACTTTGAAATCTGAATAAGGTCATTGCCACTGAAAAATGTATCCAATACATCTCCTTGCCATTCAGCCAGCTGACCACTAGCTGTCCCCATTGCTTCACAAGAGCAAAGACCAGTGTTGGAACTGGGGCGAAACATGGTTCCAAAAATTGCTGCTACACTTACGGGGAAAAAAAAAAAAAAAAAAAAAAAACTCAGAAAAATTAAAATGAGCTATTACAGTTCTTTAAGTCTGTAGATAAGAAAATGGATGTGTAGGTGAGGGCCTACATCCCAGGACAGCGACGGGACTACAGTCTGAGACAGATCAGCATGGAAAGGTTAGGGTACAATCTTAGCAGATCTATGGCTTTATGACATGACAGAGGAAATCCCTGGAGACCCATTCATGTAGCAGAATAGGAATAATCAAAGCAGACTAGAGCATTCCAATGTTCCTGCCTAGTCTGTGACCACAGCCATCACATCACCATCTGCAGTATCTGATAAAATCAACTTAAGAGATGTTTTCTCAACCAGTATCTATGGTGGATGATACTTCCTAACCTCAGAATATAGAAACTATTCAAATTTAGAACTGGAAAAATGTATTTCAAGAGAAGCCACAGGGTGAAGGGGCTTTAGGCTTATCTCAAAACCACAAAGTTTTTTCCTCTTTTGAGAATTCAGGAGAATTTCTCATTTCCATTCATCTTTTGGCTTCTCAGTGTGAGCCCAGAACACAGAATAGTCACTTTATTCATTAGATCTACAAGATTTTGGATTTGGTCTCTTCACAAATCAACGTGGAGAAATCTCATTTCATATTGATAATGTTGGAATTTATTATCACGTAATAATAGATGCTATTAGAAGGCAGAATAATATTTTACAAAGCAATTAATTCCACCTTAATTGCTTTTTTTTTTTAGCCTTAATGTTGCTACTCACAAAAGAATGATGAAAGACTGTATATTCTTAATAAAATTTATGTTATGAATTTGGATGCTATTTATTGTTCAGCCTGTGTAAATCTGACCCATTACCTGCTCTATAATATTTGCACATAAATATCAAATACAAGGCAATGTCATTTCTAATGTCCCCAGCCTCCAGTACACCCTTCTAGCCAATGAAACTGATAACACTTCATACAAGGGCAGCTGTCACTCAAGTCAGCTATTTAGATCAGAATCTAACCTTTTTCTTTGCTACACTACAATCAAATGAAGATGAGTTGGGTAGTAAATGTTGACGTTACTGTATCCTTCAAAATACAATTACAGGGAAAACATACTCGGGGAAGACGGACAGGCTCCTGCTTTGTTACTCCAAGCTTGTCTGGTGGGACCTCTCCTACTTGGCCACTACCATTCCTGCACATCAAAGCATAATGCACAAACCAAAATATTTGCAGACAGCTTTATTCAGAACAGCAAAATGATATTCAGAATTGTCAGTGCAGGATTACTAGAAAAATATAAGAAAAATGTGAGTTCTAAATTTCACCCAGTTGAAGAAGAAGAGCTCAGAATTCAAAATATATTAGCAATTTTATTTAAAATGGACAAAAATCCTGAATCAAAACTCTTTTCAGCTTGAAATCTACAATTTAGTTCCAAATTCTGAACTTTGCTGTACGTATGGTCATTGTACACAAAAGTGTTGGGGATCTGATGTGCCACTAGTTACCTATTGAATGCCTGTGTGAAGTATATTTTTTTCACATATGAATACACTGTATTAGTGGATTCTAACAGACTTCAAGATTTATTTACCAAAATAAGTACCTCCAAATATTGTATGCATACAGTACTGTGTACAAACACTGCACAGATGTAGTGACTGACTAGAGAAGCTGCTGAATTCTTTTTCCAGAAGCAGCTTTGACTGAAGAATGGCATATTTATAAAGGATTGGGTGTACATATAGACTGATCTTCCCAATACAACACCTGTTAATAATACATATTCTTGCTAGAAAGTATAAAAAGTAACTCAAATCCAAGTCCCTTTCTAATATGTGTTTGAGAACATACGAAAATATTTAGGTTTATATTAACTATATCAGCATGTGATTATTCACATACCCCTGGCAGTTAAAACACATGTACATCGAAGGACTGTGGTTCAACTGGTAAGTCAGATTCAAATTATACAAATTAAAAAAAACTTGGACTAACCAAAAGCAAAATACAGCTTGTTGAAATCAGACCAACTTATGGTGCTTGGGAATCCAAAGGAAGCAGTTTCCCGCTTAGTGGTCACAGCATGTGGCCAGAGGAGTAAAGTATTGTCTGTTTAACAATCTTACCTTGTAAAATAATTTCTTTAAGCAGTACGGAATAAGGAACAGTCTCCTTCCAGGTCAATGTATACACATACTAGTTGAAAGCATTAAAAGATCTTTTTATGTCATAATTACTTTTTTCTAATAAACATGGAGAAACACTGTTTTACTACTTTCAGTAGCTTCCTGCGCCAAATTATACCATTATGAAAAAAATGCTCAAAACATTTCCCATGTAACAACGTTGCAGTAGGGCAGAGAAGGAATGCATGACTATAGCCTGGTGTATCCGACATTCCTGAACACTGCAGAAGGGCGGATCAAGATTAAAACCAAGCAATGAGACCCAGCCCTTCTGCAGCATTTTGTGCTGTTGGTATATTAGATAGCTAAGGCCTGCAGGAAAAGTTTGTTGAATGAGTGTAATTAGAACATTCTCCAGACAGCTGGAGGGCTACAACTAATGCTACAGTAAATGAGCAAATGCTGTTTCTTCCTCTGGCTGATTTATTGGTACACCTGCATTCATGAGAGGTATAGAAATGCTTAAAAGGACAAGACCACAACAATTTTGAAGAGGAGGAAAGGAAATTGAAATCAAGTTACAACAAAAAGCCATAAAGAATCTTTCTTTGTAACTATTTCAATACAGTCTGAGCTTCAGAGCTACCAAGCAATCACACTGCTCTAAATGATTGAGAAAGGGAGTGAAACACTCTAGTAAAAAAAACAGCCAACCAACCAGTATATATAGAACATGCTACATTGAAATTCCATTGCATTGGTAACTAGACACATGCTGTCTAGAGACACCTAATTTGGTGTCTCTAAGTAAGTCTCTAATTTGTAAGTAGACAAATATGATTTACTTTGCTAATATGGGAAAATTAAGCTGTTCAGATACGTGATTATTGACTTCCCTAGATTTGAAGAGTCTATACCAGCAGCTATACTTGGTCATTTTGAATGGCCAGCTGTCACAGATGTGTAAATTGCAACTGAATAAGCTCACATATGCAAGCAGAAGAAACAGTTTCTGCCAACTTCCCCCACCTAATGGTTTTTAAAATACCTTTCAACAATTATGCCAGCAAAATATCCTCCAAAACCCCACAAGAAGCAAAAAGTAAAAAAGCACAAGTTTTACCCAAGTGCACGGTAGGAAAATCTTAGCAAATGCTCAGAGAAGGTAGCCTGTGCTTCTCCATCTAGCCCTGAAATTCACAGACAAGAAAGGTTTTTCCACTACAGCCACAACCCATCTTGTGAATACAGCCTAAGAACACCATCCTCTCACAAAAGGAAACAACAGTGTTGTCAGGTGTGCAAAGTGATTCTTTCCTCCTGAGAACCAGGAGGAACCTGTGAGTTTAAATGGTGTTAAAGTGCAAAAGACTCTCAAAGAAAAAATACACCTCTGAACAAAGAAAAAACTCATTATACTTTGCACCTGTTTAAGAAAAAAATCCTTTTAACAAATCGGTTCATTAATAAAGGTGCAATTAAGTATCACATCATTAAAGGAACAGGAATGAAAACAGTAAATTCTCATTAAGAGACAATACTAAGGTATCTATCTCATTAAAAAAAAAAAAAAATCAACACTTTCTCTCCTCGCTCCTGGATATAGATAATCTCATAGGAATTTGTTACTTACATAAGATTGCTCCTGAAATTTAGGAAACTGCTTTTTCGAGCTAAAAAGCTAGAATTTGTTCCCATATTTCTAAGAAAAGGTGTTATTATGAGCAAGCACAGCAATGAGAACAGAAAAACCTTTAGGGAAAACTACTACTCATTTCAATATCACAAACAAGACATAAGCATAGGGAAAGTGCCAAATTTTGCATTCTCCCAATAACAGATTCTCTTTCTGTTAACATTTTAAGTTAGAATGGAGAAACTTCAATCACCATGGCAAGCAGCCAGCTCATGAATAGGCTTGCAAACATCAACAAGACTATTCGTATGAACAAATGCTCAAAATGACTATGAGACTTCTTGTATATCCTTTGTAATGTTAAAATCAGTAGGATTGCTGTGGTTTCTAAGTGCTCTCCCACATGGACTATGAGCTGAAGTCAAGAAGACTGCTCATTTGAGAAACTATGTAAGAACTGCAGTTAAAGACTGAACTGATCCTTTGTTCTCACTTTAAAAAAATAACATAGCACATTCTAACAAAAGAACTAGTGGACTAGCAGATACCAGGCTTTAGCTAACCATAACCTAGTGCTTGAATTTATGACTCTGATGTGTTTCACTCAAGAAAAATACTAATTCTACTGTCTGAACAGTTACTGGTTAACTACATATGCAACTCTGCTTGAAGACCACGCGATTTCAAACTACATTTTAAAAGTATAGAACTGGGATAGTAACACATAAAGGATCTGTGAGAAAGGAAGCACTAGAACTAGCAGCAAGGTGGAGTTGCCTGCATGATCAGCCCTTCATTTGAATGCAAATGTAATTTTGGGGCAGGCAGTTATCTGTGACATCAGGCAGGACCTTAGTAAACTGTTACCACCAGCACCTGGTAAAACCATTGTTAATCATGTGTAGTAAAGGGACATCAGGGCTAGCATGAGTCATTTATAGAGCCAGTCAGGGCTAGAAAAGAGAGAGAAAGAAAGAGGAGGGGAAGAGAGATCAAACAAACACTGTGAAGAGCAGGATGTCCCAGCAAGACAAAGCCAGGCTGTGAGCATCATGTATGTGAGTTATCTTTTGGATAAAGAAAGCAGCATGTATCCAGGATCTGCAAGGTGCAGCAGCAACAACCTGCCAGTGCAAAACTTTGTGTCTACTCCACCCTATTCAGATTACATGGGATATCATCATGTGCCAACTCTGGACACCCATGGACAGCCTGCGGGAGCCTGGGGATCTCACTACGGCCCACAGCGGGAGGACTGGAACGCTTACGGCCCAGGACCTTCCAGCACAGTCGCTGCTGCACAGATCAATGGCTCGTCTCCTGGACAGGTCTCCTACAGTTCTGCTGATTATAGCTCCCTCCATCCCGCTGGATCCGGGGGATTACCTCCTGTAGATACCATTAATGCACAGCAAATCTCTCCCAACAGCCAAAGGCACAGCTCTTACGAATGGATGAGGAAAACGGTGCAATCCACTTCTACAGGTAGGAGGGCACTGAGGTTTTATGCTGAGAAGAGATTTTGCTTTTTTTGCATTGTTGGGGGGGCTTTGCCAGGTTCTTTGCTTAGAGGAAAGCATGCAGTTTAACAAAGAAAGATCCCAATTGTTCTGAAGGATTCTCTTGCTAGCAGTTAAATATTGGTTTGATTATTGGATGCTGGATTTGATCAGCTGTCTTATGCTTCTTTCTTGACCTCTAATGCTGAGGCAAATGAAAAGCAGTGTCCTTTGACAGTGAAGTACTTTCTTTTCTGTTATGTTAAAAAAAATTGTGATGTCAAATAGTTGCTTTTAATAGAAGTCCTATAGATTGGATTTAGGCAGCAAGTCTGCAGAAAGAAATTTTGATGAAAGTATTGTATCGCCACCACCTATACTTTGCTTGTTTTCCTCAAGTTTTAGAGTACATATGAAAAGTTCAAGTATAGTATATATAGCAGGGACTTGGAAATAAGGCTTTGTTTTAGAAACAACCTCTCTAAACCTGAGAACACTGAAATGAAATGAGATCTGCATGATCAAACAATGAGTCAATGCTTTAAAAACAGGAATGATAAGGAAAGGCTTGCTTCACTTTGTAGTAGTATCTCTCAGAATACACAGGAATACAAAGTTCCACAGTAACACCATCAGTTAATACAGCAACAGGTCAACCTCTGATGCATAATAGTTGATGAGTACAAAACAATTCTTCAATCGTATTTAACCAGTAAAAATAAGTCACGAAGCATGAGGAAAAGGTTCTTTTTGATTGTTATGAGAAAAAATATAAATATTGAGCATCCCTAGAACAAAAATCTGTACCTTTTATGAATAGAAAAGAAGTTATGAAACAAGGGGAGGAGGAGAAGAAAAAGAGGGGAAAGCACCTGAAAAGAACTGAGGCCTAATCCACTATATAAAAGCATTTGATTCTCTGAGGTGCTGAGCAGCTTTGACATGCACTGAGATCAGTAGAAATTAAGGATGCTCAATACCTCCCCTAAAGAGATGCTCACAGTATTTCAATGTTGCATCCCAGGAAGACTCCTTTCCTTTCAGCCCTTCCTCCCAGCCCAGCTCTGTTCCACACATGCCTGTAAATAATAGTTTTCAAAGCAAGTACTGAATCAATCTCTGATGGAAAAGTAATTACTTAAAACGTAGTCTAGAAAAGTGAAAGCAGCTATATAGAAAAATTGTCTGTATTAAAATAATGCACCTAATTTATATGGACAGACCAAGTCATCCTCACTCCTGCTAAACACAATGTTAATTCATAGAGAGGTCCATAGAATTCAATAGGACAATCAGAGTAGATTGACGCTGGGTGAATAAGATTTTTTTTTTTAGGCAAGGGGGGGGGGGGAAGTAGTTCATGTTTTTAAAATAATATTTGTTCTTCACTGAATACCATCCAAGAAAAAAAAAAAAAAAAAACAAAACAAAGAGGACAGTCTTGAAAAAACCCACAGCTTACTTTTGAGTAGTCCTTACAAGGGCAATGAAAGTGCTCACAAACTATATGATTTACAGATGGCAGAATACTTACTAAAAAAACCCACTACTTCTCTCTTCTTTACCTACCTGCCTTTAGCTCCTGTGGATTTAAATTGCAGTCTCTCTGAGAGAAAGACCTGATCTGATGGGTCTCGGCTGTTCCTTTTATAGTGGGGACAGTGAGAGACACATACATAGTAAACAATACCACATTCTAACTGCCTGCTTAAGAAGCATGCTTAGGGCTTTCTAACTTATCAAATGTCAAGCCTGCAAGGGTCAGAGCACTCATAGGAGGTGCTGGGAGCCTCTCTGTTCTGGAATGGTGCAACAAGGTACGGAGCACCTTCATCTCAAGAAGAATTGAAGAAATCAGCATGTCTTAGGAGCCTATCTTCCCAAATACCCATAGGCCAGCATAAGGCCCTCTGAAGTTATGGGGAGCCTAGCCATTCACTTAACAGGTACTGGGTTGCGCTTAGGGAAAAATCCAAAGAAATAATTTTCCTGCTCCTTCTTCCCCTCCTATGTTTGTTTGGGTTTTTTTGTTTTTTTTTTTTTTGCTAGGCTAGGAACGCTCAATGCCAATAGATCTGCTTCATTGGACTTGGTTCCTTTTTCTTCTTTCATCTTTTTCTCTGTTTAAAAGCAAAGGCACTTTTGTTTTTCCCCATTTTCCTAAAATTAAAATAACTTTAAAAAATTTGCCCTAACAGCACTGTCAGATCTAGCAACACACTTAAGTGAGTTTGGTTCTGAGCATGGAAGTGTTGCAGGTGGCTTCAAATGCATGACTAGGATAACTGCAAGTACCAACACTGTTTGCTGGGTCATGATCAAAATCCTCAGCATTCTCTTAGATGGAATCCATTGCTTTTTACATCCTTAAAGCTGTATGCATATGTTCAGCATTACCCTTCTTGTTTCTTTGCAAAACCTTTACAAATTTCAGTAGATATTTTGTACAGGCAAGAGTAATCTAATCACACTTATTAGTTTTCCTTATTCCCCGTGAAATAGATATGAGCCACTATTCTTTAAGATGGAAAACCTCAGAAAAAAAGATGGAAAAAAATCGGAACAGAAATCAGACAAATCAATTTTATTATTTGTTCATTACTTATTGCAAAATACTAGTTATCAATCATAATATTATTTACTATGGAAACATTAAGGCAAGTGATTTTTGCAAGATATTCTTGAAAGTATGTAAGAAATGTTCTTGTAACCGTATAGCTCTAAGATCAGGATTCTTTCCTAAGGTTTACTTACATTGAGTAGTCTGACTTGTAACAGCTACAGAAACAAGGCCCAGAATCAATGACATTTCCATCTCCAGAGATTTCATGGTTAGCTTTTCTTATTGGTGCTTTGTGGCCTCATGACCTGACAGATGACAAACAAACCACCTTATTGAAATTTCTGCCACTGTGTCATGCCCTACAGGTCTTTTAATACTGTTATCTGCACAACTAACCTGGAACAAAAGAAGAAATTATGTCAAGTGTTACTCTGTAACTTTAAAAACAACATCCAATATAAAATCACGTCTTCAACTGGTGTTGTGAAGTTTATGAGGTTATGCTACTTGAAACCACCAGAAGATCTCAGTATTTAATGCAAGACTATCATCCTGGTTTAGTGTTACAGGAATGTACTTCCCACAGAAGACTCACTGAAGCTTTCATCCATCATCCTCTCTCTGGCTGAAGGTCTCTCCCTGCAGTTTTGGAACTGGAGGAATTGGGACTTGATCCTAAATGCCGTGCACATAGGATCCAAGCCTAGTCACTGCATTCTTGGGGGAAACATGTTTAGACTTAGAACACTTGAAGGAGGAAACACTAAGTATTTTCAACCAAGAATACCAATAGAAAAAAATCCTTCTCTAACCCTTGTACTGCTCCTGTTCCCTCTTCTAAACCCCCACTTTGAAAGGGCAAGCACAGCCAAAACAACTAGCAATTGTAATGGAACAATGCCACAAAAACTACAGATTTGAGGCAGCCATTCCACACACACACAAAGCATAATTACAGGCAAATTCTTTGATGAAAAGTAGAATATAACCACTTTAGAACAAGTTACAAACCTCCTGATTATTTCAATATTTTCATGGAGGTATGCAATCACTCACACAGGAGTAGACTTTACTTTTTGCCTTCATGAAGACGTTTTGCCAACATTCACCTGTGGTAAAACTGTGCCCAAAACAATGAGTTTGAACAGTTAACTACCAGGCAGTTCCAGCAGCAATGAGAATCTGCTCGCAAAGTTGAAAGTACATCTTAAGATCTGCACTTACGTTACCACAAAAAAGGGAGAGAACAAGTTTTGAACGAGAGGTAAACTAATTATAAGCAGAGACTCTTTCTGTAAATGACAACTCTCCTATCATTCTTGTTCAATAAAAATTTACTCTGAATACATAAAGACAGTTTTTCTGATCATGATGATAGGTGCTGATATCATCATTACCAAATGCACTATAAATGTGTAACATCCAGTCTTTGAAGGAAAGCAGTTATATTCCTTCAAATCTAGGGAAGAGAAACAAGCCTCTTAATAAGCCATTCCTGCAGAATGCTGAATGCCTAAAGAACGTACAATACTTGGAAAAAAAAAAAATCAGTTAATCACTTGCTTTTTAGTTTATATAGTAATTGGCAATGGGATTTCCCTGGATCTTGCCATTCAGAAACCCACCTACATTTCCTGCAGGTTGGGTTCGTCTGCCAAACAAAATCCACACAGGGCAGCCTGTCCAATCGTTGTTTAAAGGTGATAAAAATTACTCTGCTTTGTATTCAATTACTTCTGTATGATGAAGTTGAATAGAAAAGTTTACATTAGCAAAGTGAAGGACAGAATTTGGCCAATGAGCTTTATTATAATAAAAATAATGCAGAAAATAGCAGAAAGATACTCACAATTGAAAATACTAGCATTTTAAATAGAAGTCAACAGAAGGGAAAAATCTTCAAATCTGTTGAAAAGTTCCAGCTTTATGACCCTATTCTGTTCTTTTACACGAGTCATCTGAATGTGTATAACAAGAACAAATGATCAAGACCCAGCAGAAAATATAAACACAGGATTTCACCATGTTTCACAAACCTTTATACATCCAACTTTGCAATAATGAATAGCCCTCCTCATCACACCACGACTCTGGCAGGGATAGTATTACTGTGACTATACAGGATTGGATCCATGTAACATTTTCTAATATAATGGCAGTGTGTGGTTTGTTTGGTTTTTTTTTTAATTTAGCTTCACAGAACATCATGTGCAGCACAATGTTGATCTTCAAGACTTATTTAAAATTACTTTTGCTTCAGAAATTCAATTAAGTCAGTGAAATTACACTAGGGAGAATTTGTCCCTTTCTTTATCTACACTTCGAAAGTGCATAAATATTTAGAGAGAGTGCCAAAAAAGAAAACCTCCAGGGCCTGATCTCTGACAGTCCATATCTTTATAAACTCTAAAATTAACACTAATCTCTTAATATTAAGCTAACATAAAGATGCAAATTTGAACTGAGCATTTTTTCAGGCCAGAAAGCCATTTTAAACTTCGAGCTGACTCAAGCTGATCTCCAGTTATCAAGTACAGACATTAACTTCCTCTGAGACAATGTTAAACCATGGAATCCAGATTACAATGCTTTGTAAGTAATCCGACAGTAATCCAACACTGTTCTGTAATATGACAGCTTCTGTCTAAATTAGGTAGCTTCTTGATTTTACGGATAATGCCAGTTTCAGTAGATGAAGAATATTCCTGAAAAGTTAAGACAGGAGGCACTGAAAAAGGGGCCAGGGCTAGTTCTAATGCTAATTTATTTTGCTTTGTAAACTAGTTGTGAGGTCCGATGGTGGGGTTTTTTTTTTTTTTTTTGCTTTCCTGGCCTACATTGTCTGAGGTTTTGAGGCCTATCTGTCATATTGAGGCAACAGACCCTTTTAACACTTCACTTTGCTTTGATATGCAGTCTTGTCTCTTCCTTCTCCCTCTTTTCTTCAGGAGTTATATTGCCGGAAAGGGTGATGATTTTCACAGCAAATAAAGAGGCCTTCTCCTAGCTTTATTGTCTTCAGAAGAAATGCTCTGTGAATTTTATGACCAATGGGAAAGCTGTTCCCTTCCCCCAACTCAAAACTTGGCCAGTCACAAAAAATTGCTAGAGTGGGAGTGATGGAACAGGATTGTTAAACTATAGCGCATGCAAAGTTTTCCAAGTCTGAAATGTCTTATTTCTTGTTACTCCAAAGGCAGTCTTCAATAGGCACTATTTGCAAAATAGATTTTTGACAAAACTTGCTGTTCTTAAGGAGCTCATTAAACCCAGGAAATCCACTCCCTGAACACAAAGGCAGTCATACTGCAAAGGTAGTTGCTTCAAAGCTCTTTTGTTTCATTTTTCTTCCACCCAACTACAAATAGGCTCTCCAACCACTTACAATTCCATAATATAACTGTCCACAACAGAACACATTTCCAATAAAATTGACACTATATTGCTGATTAAAATTATAATCTGTCACTAACAAAAGATTAATTAAGATTGTAGAAAGTTAAATGTTGGTAATTTCACTCACCTAAGTGAGTAAAATATGTAGGGTTCGACTGAAGAATTGGATTAAAATATTAACAAGTGCTTCATTAAATTCTGCCATTATCTCCTAAAGAAGTCTGAGAAGTGAAGAGCATCCTTCTGCAGTCTCTGGGGTGAATCCATTAGTCCTACTGCCACTTTCACTCAGGTAATACTTCTCGTTGCAATAGAATGCATCACTGTAAATAAAACCATGGCTCAGCATGCAGTAGAGTGAATCTATTCCATCTAACAGACGGAATCTAGAGGCTAAAGTTCAAACTTTAGCAATAAGTTTTGCTGCTGCTGTTTGTTAACTTTAGCAAATAAAAGTGTACTTTGCCTTTGAAAGGAAATGCCATATGCAGACTAATTCCAAGCCAGCATCCAACAAAGGCATTAGGAAGACTCTCACTGACATCAACGAGGGAGCGTCTAGGAAAAGGCCTAAGACCAGGTCATGACTCTGCCAGAACTACAAGTATCCTCTCAGAAGACCCTGGCAGATCTCAGCTCTCATTGTCTGTTGGTTCTCACAGAGGGTATTACTCTACACAAAAATATCAAATTATTAAAGGCAAGATTTATGTGACAATTCATAAGAGAATTTTTCTCAGATCACTGTTCACTTTTAGGAAAGAAATGTTCTCCTGCTTTTCTACTTTTTAAATTATTCTCTTAACTTACTTTAAAGAAAGAAATCAGATGTGAAAGCTCCCAATCTTCCTTCAAAAAGAAGCCAGATAGTATCATTCCTACTAAAAATAAACTGAAAGCTACTCATATATAGAGAAAAGATTTTATGGAAGAAAATTCTGGTTTCCACATACATTTAATTTCTTCTTGAGTTTAAAAAGCAAAAACCCCAGCACTCTCCTACTCAGATAATAAGGGTTTAAGCACTTAAAACCAGAAACAGGAAGGTTTATCTTGACGTTTACTGCCCTGTTTTGGCAATAGAAAATTGTCTATGGCTTCTGAATGAGAATAGAGTCCAAGATAAGATCACCTTGTTGCTCTTTTGAGTGCTCCATCTTAACAACACAAAGGAGACTAAGAAGACATTTTAAAGATTTTATCCCATAGAATGACCCCAAATTCTCATTTAAAAGAAAGAAAAACCTAACCAAGCCACCAGCTAGAGAGATCAAAAGTTAAAAAATATCAAGTGAGGCATTAAAGCACCACAGGTGACCATATGTTAAACAAACAATTTACACTTTGAATGAATGAAAACAAATGCCCTAGTATTTATGTGGACTGAACTGAATAACTGCTGTTCTTTGGAGACTCTAAGATTCTTACCATAATGTTGTAAAATTAACAGCACTTTTCACTTGATTATCAGTGTAAACATAATTGGGCTAATTCTGCTTTCACTACAGTTTCACAATGATAAAAATGCTACTGAAATGAGCATGTCCTATGTACCTACCCCAGCCAAGCCCAGCACAGCCCAACATTCACAGGAAAGCTAACAGATTTGAGTCAAAGTGGGTTTGGCTGCACGGATTGAACAGGAATTGCACAAGGAACAAACACAAGCCTGCACATAGAACATTTCAATAGGGAAGATGAGTAAGTAAACAGGCTGATGGCCTCAAGACAGTTAGAAAATGCCCTTAGCATTGTAAACACACTATTAATGCATAGTGCTTTCCCAGGGTTGAACACCATGGAGCACTGAAGCTGAAAGATCAAATTCTGATGTAAACCTTGTTCTACAAGCCTGGGAATGGTCCTAGAGAAACTCTGTCACGTAGGGCAAACCAGTTACTATCCACAACCAAAGATGTAATAGTATTTGTTTACAGCATTGCACTGACCAGGCCTTCCAGCACTAAACAACTCTGTACCTAGGATCTATACAAACAGCACAAAAAGGATCAGAGCCTGAAGAACATTCTAAAGCAAACCAAAAATTCTTACAAGTAGCAAAGTACTGACTGTCAAAGGCTGGAAGAAAAAAAGGCGATACGGCTGTCAAACCATTACCATATAGTGCATACAGCAAGTGGAAGGCTATTAAAACAGAGACATCACATCTCCCTCCACAGATGGGGAAAAAATATTAACCCGTGAAACCTAATAATGAATTAAGAGATTAATTACTTCAAGATTCTGCTATAGTTCCATACCCTGAATTCTGATCTTTGGGTACTACTTAAACTTCAAAAACAAAGGGAGCTGGAAGGAGGGGCTGAGGAGAAATCAGGCCTTTTACACCACTGATACACGAAACCTCCCGCTATTCTCTCCTGCAAGGGGGAAGCTGCTTGCTGTGGGGTGGTATGCTGTGGTGATCTACTCTGAGACAAATTTTACCAACTCAGTGCCTGAAAATCTGCTTCAGTCCTCTCCATTCAAAATTAACTGCTGTTATGAAGTTGTCAAACTCTTCAAAGAGTTAGGCATCAATACAATCTTCTCAGGAAAAGATCTGTGAGCAAACACGAGCTGTTCAATGAAGCTTAGCTACATCTGCAGCAACAGCAGACTGTTACAGGCAGCAAGCCACAATATGGCTCGAGTTTTATGCATTATCTGAGAGAACCTGAATCTAAGGGGGCTGTTCTACTATAGTGACTGCTAAGGACACGAAGATTCACAGCTTATAGTACCACAGTGGAACACACTGGGAAAAAAACCAACCAAGAATACATTCCCCGTCCTAGGAAACTTACAGTCTAAATATATAGAACTGAAGAAGTGTCCATATAAATATAGACAGACATGGAAGCACAAAAAAAAAAAATTAAGACTGTGGTTAGCAAACATGTTAACAGTGGTCTCAACACAAAAATGATCCAATCTTTCAAAAATGTAGGAAGACCTTAGGCTAGGGCTCAGGGCCTTGGTTTTAAGCAGATATTGTTCTCCAATATATTGATTGCCTAACATGAACATTAACAGAGGAAAGGTGGGTGAGAAAGGAAGCATCAGCAGCCTTTATCATTCTCAATTCTCTTTTACTGCTGCCAACACATTCTGTCCTCAAAAATGATCCTGTATGGAATCCATTAAATTTCAGCTCCTTACATCTGCGTTCACTGGCTCATGTAATTTGCCATTACCTTTTAACGATCTGGATACGGCTGAGCCGGGTCTGCTTCAGTCAGCTGTACCCACAGCTGAAAGGATGCAGCAGTACTGCTTGCAAAAGAACAGATGCTCTAGTTCTATCGTTGTTCAATGTCCTTTGTAAAGTATTATTGCTTTCTTTTTCTCTTTTTTATTAACTGTCATCTGAGAATCTACATTACTATTCCCTGTGCTATTGTCAAGTCATGGATAGACTGCCAGACTTGAAGGAAAAACACAACCTCCAAACTGCAGTAACAATCACAACATTGTATTAATTTTTCTAGCAACAAGAAGTGAGGAACCTTGAAAGCTCTCAGTGTTTTCTATGCAGTACGATATCCTCCACAATTTCCCTCTGAAGCAGGTAGTAGTGCATCAGCTTTAGGGACAGAGGAACAAGAGCAATTCAACTCCAGGCAGGAAGATTGCATCAGAGTTGAGAACACAACCCAGGTTTCCTGGCTCCTTGTTCTTAACAAGAACACCTTCCTTTTCCCAAATGATAACACAAGGGTGATAAAAAATAATGAGAAGTGGTTTATCTTTTAAGGAGCAAACCCAAAATCTGATGGTATGAACCTCTTGTGTTGTAAATTAAGACTGAGTCAAGGGAGTTAACTCTGGGTAAGTGCAAAGAGAATCAGGCCTAAAATACCCACAAACTTATTTTCAAATGTAAAGCCAGATATTTTGTGTTACTAAAGTTAAAAAAATTCTAGCTTGAAGCAATGTGTTCTTCTTTCAAAACAGGTAAAACAAGAACAAGAGAGAAGTACCGAGTGGTTTACACAGATCATCAGAGATTAGAATTAGAGAAGGAATTTCATTACAACAGATACATTACAATCAGGAGGAAGTCTGAACTTGCTGCAAACCTAAGACTTTCCGAGAGACAGGTAGAGTATGGATCACCCATTCAGGATTGCCTTTGAATTTCTTATTGCTGATGAGGAGATAACCATACTGGTTAAGAACACAGAAATGCTACTGCCTCTAATAACCAAACAATGCAACTGGGTTCCCTTTGCAGCGTAGGAACTCAAACTATCCACTGAATGGCCTGACAGCCTTCTTCGCGTTTACTTCTAGATATCCCATCAGCATTACTTCAGCTGTGCAACAACACACCAGTGTTGAAAAATCAAACACCAGTCTTACTTACAGTCCTGTTCTGAGAAACAAGAGTTTAAAAATATCAACAAAATCCTGCCCAGATTTCTCTCCATTTTACTTGGGTAGTGGTAGCAGGGAGAAGCTTTTGCCAAAATTTCTGAAGTGGAAGTTCTGGTTTGCTGAAGTCAATGGGAATTCTATAACAAATTTCAACAAGGTCAGTCTTAGCAGAGAATGAAAGTGATGAGCTCAAGTATTTTCAGGACACCTGAAGGTATTTGTTTCTTTGGCTGCCTTTTACCTTTTGTTAAAGATTTCCTACATACCTCTTACTCCTTTCTCCTGCTCTTATTTCCTCCCACCCTCTCCAAATTCCACTTCTATTTCCACAACGTAAACCAAAACACAATCGTTTCTGCTCAGAAGGTATATACAATTTGCTCTGGAACCACTCTGTGCCACGTTCTTCAGTTCCTCAGTCATGTAATTGCAACGCCTGTGCCACCCCCTACACCAAAGCAAAGCAGGTACGTGGCCTCTGGCTCTCAAGCACTTCAGCCGGGTCATGCAAACAACCGAGACAGGATGCCAAGCCAGACCTCCCACAAAGACATTCATAACATGGGCTGGGCATATGTTCCGTCCCATTTTACTTGGAAGTTTCTTCATGCAGTACTCTGAAGCAAGCAGCAAAACAGAAAATTAAAAACTTTACTGAATGATTTCCCTGAATAGATTTCAGAAGACAATGCATTCATTTGCTGCCTTTTCCATTTGCAAACCATCACAGCACTGTTTTCTCAGTCAGTTATGATACAGTATCATTCATTGAAGATTATGCCTGATTCACCATCGGGTTATGGGCTTCTGAGCAGGGATAGTTCTGCTGTTAATCTGATAGATTCACTGTTCATCCAATTTGAACATGTCTTACACAGCACACACTGAAAGAGCTTATAGAAATGGAGAAGCAAATACCCATTTTGCAAATATTTCTCAATCTGCTGTTGAATGCAAGTCACTTGAAAATTAGAATTATTTCAACTGTATATAAAAAAATACACTATGTGCCTTTTTGCTGGCTCTTAAAAGCTTAATAACTTAATTATGCAAAAATTAAAAATTACGACCCTTCTTCTGTAAACAACCAACAACATTTACTTGCAGCTTCCTGTTCAGTGATAAAACCCAGTAAACCTTTTTGTTAGTATATCTGAATTGGTGATACAAAGCAAGACACAATAAATTTCTTTGACATATATTGGGGAAACATGGCAAGAATTTACTGCTCTTCATCATCAATATATGTCATAAAGAAAATTAATTCTAGTGCATAAAGCCTCCATCTCTGAAGACACTTTTGAAAATGTAAGATTAAGAAAGAAATACCTGATCTATACTTCCACTACTACCCTTTCATACAAATTAAATAACTCCATTGAATAAATACATCTGAACACACACTGTTCTATCCCGAGTTCCACTGCATTCAGCCTAAAACGTGAAATGATTTACTGGAAAAGCTTTTTTCCTAGCTATGCCAAAATCCCATCCAGGACACTGGAAGGAATATCTGAAGACAACAGGACAAAGAAAAATGGTTTAAACAAGGAAGGAAAGATGTAAGATCTAATGAAGAAAAAGAAAGGCAAAACAAAGCACTGCTAATATAGGAAGGATACAGAAATAAAGAAGTTGACAAGGACAAGAAAGAAGAGAGAAAATTAGACTTCAGGGGAACAGCACAACAAATGAACAGTGGGGAAAAATATTTAAAGGCAGTCAACAGGGGAAGAACAAGTCAGACAGATGCAATTGACCACATTAGCTTTTAGTATAACATTACAGTTCTTTATTTGCTTGTAGTTATTTGATAATTGGCATATGACCTTGAATTGCGCACTAAAATTCTCTCCTGATCACTGCTGCCAATCTGCACCCCCAGTTTAATAACAAACCAGAACAAAAAACTAAATTCAAAGGCAGATAAGAACACCAAAGCCAGAGGGTAATTCTGAAACAGATGTTAGTTTGGTTTTTAGTGTTTCATCTTTTTATTCATTTTGGCAAATGCACGGGTGAAACTAGATTACCTCAGCACAATCAGAATGCAAGCGATAGGAGAGTATTTGAGACTGGTTTAATGGAACATATAATTTGGTACTGAAATTATATTCCACCAACTGGCAACAAAATGAACTGTCAAGTGTCTCAAGGACTTAGGAGACTGAGTTCAAATTTCCACAAGCTTTGCACGTATCAGAATTCTTCAGTTGTAAAATGGGAATAATGCTGCCTCAAGGATAAGTACACAGAGACGGTCACATAGACTCCTTGAGATGTTTTGTGGGAATTCACCAGTGGTTTTCTTTTAAAACACAACCTAGTAGCCACAGATGTTATCACCTCTTACTGTTTTACCTCCTTTCTGATCATCATCCTCTTTCCTTTTCTACCTTCTAGCAAAGGATAACCAAACAAATCAGTATTTCTCAGCAAACCACTGATTTTCCTTTGGGTTATAATAGAAAATGGTGACAAAAATGTTTCCTTTGCCATATGAACACCAACAAGAAAACACAATGTATCTGAATAAGGTAGCTTAATTATTACACTGACTAGATATAATACAGAGACACTTCCAAGGATAAATAGCTGGTATGCACTGCCTTAAATCCAACAATGGGGATTGACGTCCAAAGACATTTCAGGTGCTACAGAACATTCACCCTTTCACACCTCAACAGGTTGTGCTGTATTTACAATTGACCATTACTCATCAACTTCATGTCCTCACTGGTTCCATCTAATCAAAAACCATATACTCTTCAATAGTTGCTTCATTTCTTCTCAAAGATGACTGCACATCTGTGACAGAGCAATGACTATGGTGTAAAGCAGTGGACTGTGTGGGAGGCAACAGCAGATTCTGGCTCCATCTATGAATGCACTAAAAGGCACATAGCTATTAAGGCACTGCTTATACAATATCTTGAAGTAATGTTGTGTACCAAGAGAAGTGCACTGGTGAAATTCTGCACAGAAGTGTATTTCCACTGGCATACACATTGGAGCTAACCAATTAATGTGCAGCACCCAAACAGGAAAGCTTTTGTGCCTCAGTATATAGGCCAGTGACAGGTTTTGACTTGCTCTGACTAGGGCATATAGTTTTCAATGTAAAGATACTCTTAGATTCTTTTGGCCATCACCACGACATGAGACACTGTTCTGTTAGATTTTGTACAAAAATAAAAAGCAAAGCTCATTCCATAAAGAAATAAGTCCTAAAAAATAATAATAAAAAAATTATAAAGCCCTTTATCAAGCTATGAATAAATATTTTATTACCAGATAGGAAAGATTACCTGTATGAAAAACAAGCCAACAGCTCTGTTGCCTTAGTTTGCCATTGCCTTTCTCACTGGTCCTCATGCAGTTTTTTCACCTGTGACCCTAGACTATATACATAAAAGGACCACAATGCATTCTATTAACAACTGAAAAACAATTTCCTCTACTCTTCTGCAGGTGAAAATCTGGTTCCAGAATCGCAGAGCCAAAGAAAGAAAATTAATGAAGAAGAAAATGACTCATTTTGATGGCAGCAATCTTGGCTCTATGCAGAGTGACTCTGGCTCAGTGAGCCCGATGCCAGTTCCTGACCAACAGACTCATTCAGAAATGCCCAGTTCCTTATTCCCACCTCCACCTCCTCCACCCCCACTTCCCATGAATGGTTTGCAGCACAACGGGAACCTGCAGCAGGTAGTAGCCTCTCAGTAAGGCTGCCTGAAGAGCTACTGCGTAACGAACACTATAAACTAGCAGCAGTACATGGAGCACTACAGTATGAAAGACAGAGGACAGCTGTAGCTGTTTTGCAGGAGTCCCCAGCATGACACAGTTTTGTGCACATGAGTTTCAAGTACAGTAAACCAAGAGCCACTTGCCAGGTCTGCAGGATAGTGCAAGTTCCCAAGGGCAATGGAACTGCTGCGTGCCAGGAGTCCTAGTTGCAGGGACCCTCTGCAAGAGGATGCCATGCTGAGTCTGTGCCACAAGGGCAAGCATCCCTCCAGCCATGCGGCAGGTGGGTAGACACTGGGAGGGAGGAGAGCTGAGGACCAGATATGTCCATTTGTTTACAGTACGCTGCAGACAAAAAAAAAAAAAAAAAAAAAGGCACAAAATGGGCCACAGGCAATACCACATTGCTGAGGCAGTAACGGCAGCTGTAGGCAAGTGCTCTGTCTGTCCCTCTCCCCTAGGTCAAAAGCATATTCCTTCTCCTTTGATGTTCACACAGGTTCCATGTACTAATCTCACTTTCACAGACTTTACACATGGATCTTGATAAATGAAAACCTGGCTTATAAGTTTTGACCTACTTGATAGAAAGCCTGGGTCATGATGGTTGCACTCACTACATGTTAAGGGCAAACGTCAGGAATGACCTTTGTGGAATTTTTGGGTTTTGACAGGTATGATTACCAATGCTCCATACACTGATATAAACATGCACTCTTCAATCTTACCATAAATGTTTCAAAAGCATTCTGGAATTGAGAATCTTGGCCCAAGTTCATTTTTGATACAAGAAAAGTCATGACAGACTCATTTTGTATCCTAAAAGAAAGAGCAAAGGAGGGGGGAATCCTTTTAAAAAGTGTAGGTTTTCTTAAAAAGTGACTGCATTTCATGAGACAGTATAGCTCATGGATAAAGATGAAATAATTGCATTCAACTAATTTTAAATTCGGTCCAGTTTTCAGAGCTATTGTGACGCTAAAAAAATCTGAGAAGACAAATTAATGGAAGACAAAGTAAACAAACATTTCACTTAAATGTAAGCTCTCAGCATTTTTAAAGTGAGTCTCAATTCCTGAAGTGCTGATCTCTTCCATACTAAGCAGAATTTGTAGGTAATCAGTACTTAAGAATAATCTGGATACTTACTAATATGACTACCAATTGCACGTGCATAATTTTGTCTGCAAAGGGAAAATTTTTAAAGCATGCAAGTGATTTGGGAATTTATACTCTCATTGTCAAAAGCAATTTAGAAATTTAGGATGCCTATCCTCTCTAATTTTCATCAAGGTGTCCTCCTAAATCTCTCTGTCACTGTTGCAAATAAGACTTAGGAGCATTAAGTCATTTAGGCACTACATTCTTGGGGTTTTTTCCTTAATTATAACAAATAGTACTATTAGATCATCAAAATGTTGGTAATGTGAAATTACTTTGTATATAAAACCCATTAAAATAAATGACTTTTTTCATAATAATTTTTCAATGTGGTATCAGCTACTATAGCAAGTGAACATTAAGATTTTCATTGAATTATAATATCAAGTTTAAAAGCAGGGTGATGGTAAAAAAGCTTACAAAAAGTAGATGAGAATGGTAAGACCAGGATGGTTCAGGAAGCTGGCTGGTTTTACTATTTCTTAATTTTATTTATCACTTTATGGTTGTGAGGACAGCACTAAATAAGAGTAAATTTCAACTTTAAATGGACATATATCTACATTGTAAAATTCCGACTTTTTTCCTTTCACAATGCTGCTCCATTCACTGGCAACAGCAGTTTGAGGCTTTGCATAGGTAATACAGATGAGATGAAGAAACTGCAATTCAAAGTTCAGCAACAGAAAGACTCCTACTGATTTCCACATATTATGAAAAGCAGAACTTGACAAACAGTACGTGGGAACAAAAGTGATTTAACTATCCATATTGATGAGCATGGCAACCAAACCAAAACACTGGTCTACTAAAAGAGATACCCATTGGCTATGCCCAAAAGAGGAATCCATTGGAAATACACAGAACAGCCATTCTGTCTATAGAGGAAAATGCTAGAGAGATTTTACATATGGCTCATACACACAGATATTTTTAAAAAGAGACTGAAAAAAGTTCAGCAAGAAAAGTATTCTTACATTGGCCAACTAAACAGAATTACGCTTGCATACTGCAGAAAAAAACAATAAAGAATTCCAGATTTAGACTTTCAAAAGGTAAGAATACAGAGGGGAAACTTTGTGTTTTGTACTGATACCAATAATTTAGGACCTAGTTCTAGCTAACCCTGGCCCCATGGTTTTGCAGGATCAGGTTCATAGCTACTTATTTTAATCGCATTTCCACGACATAGTTCAATTTTGTATTAGAATTTCAAAAAGGAAAAGGAAAGAGTCCTTCAAGAAAGAACTATAAGAAAAGAAATCTATCTGAACACAACTTCTTTCTCTTTAAAATTATTTAAGCATCATTCAAAGAGTGGGATCTGGCAAAATGACCTGTTTTATCTTGTTTACATGTAGAAGAGTTATTGAGGAAGATAAGTGACCACTTTGAAGATCTGCCTCATTTCTGTTCCAGTTTGCTGAAAGCATGCTTGCTACAGGTTGCTATGTGTTTCCAATCAGAAGTCGTTAAGTACACAAAATAAGGCTGGATTTTATTTGCAGAAGCACATGTTCAAAGGTTAAAATTTATTGCTCCAAAAGCAGTATCTATAAACCAGGGCAATACCTTAGAGATTATTAACCTTCTAGTTATGTCAGTGGTTGTTTTAAGTAGTTCATTTAAAAAAAATAATAATTTACCAGTAATCTATTCAACTAAGTATTTTCAATGTGCTTTAATCCTTTAAATGGTTGCCCACCAAAAGCAAAAGAAAGCTATTTTTCTCTAAGAAGCTTGTGTAGTGTTTGCTTAGATGTGTATTGTGTGTAACTAAAAATGAGACACATAAAATTGGAGCCAAATCACCTGAAATAATTTTGGCCCAGCACTGTGAGTCATGAAATACTGGTGCCAGTCCTCAGAACAATACTTTCTTCCTGACTTTGGGTATGTCATATAACCTGTCACTTTTATCACATCTAAAAACTAGGGACACTAAAGCAGAGTTTCTGTGAAGATGGATTGGTTGTTAGCAAAGTGCCTTGAAGAAGAAAAGCATACCTTAGACTACATCACAAGAATATCTAAGCCCTTAATCCTAATTGTGATTAAAAGAATGATCAAGGTATAACCAATTTTCAGAGGAATTCATTAACCTTTAAACCCTGTTACACAGTGAGAATTGTGATCTATATGGTACAAAAAGATCAAGAAAAGCATAGCAAACAGAACCTTCTACAAAAACTTCATGCAACTAAGCAAGATATACAATTCAAAGTGACATTTCTAAAACAAAAAAATTCAAATACGCAGCATCTGCAATTGCTTAGGGGTTACACAATCATTAATGTACATAAAAGACAGCATCAAGTATGTGCTAACTTCTACTCAAGGGGCAGATTTAACAATATATTCATTTTGGATGCTACCATAACAATTAAAAAGGCATACTCCACCTTTAACACCCTTATTCGGTTTGCTGGTGCAGTACCGGCTTACTCCAACCTAAGCTTTTACACCCAGAGCATACGCTGAAATGACATGTCCCTGCAAATGACTTATACAGCCAGTCACCTTTAGGATCAGCGCTGGACACAGTTACTAGTTGGACACAATTTGTGCAGACCCCACTAGGTAAAGGAATAGGCACAGGTTTTATGGTGAAAATGTTTGCCAACTGTTTTCATACTCAAAGAGCACAAATACGTTCTTGTTCATTTTGCAATAAACTCTGTTCCAAAAGGTATCACAATAAATGGAGAAGCTTAATTAAGGTACACCCTGCATGTTCTTGGTCTTCTAAGCCACAATAAAATATTGTCACTCCAAGGCAGGACAGACTTTATATAGACAATCTCTCTTATTTGAGAGTATGAAAGAACAGTACATTTGTGCAACAGAAATGCCAGTATACCAGGAATATAAAACATGCCTATGGCAAGAATGGCAGACAGTGAAGGCAGTCAGTTCCTTTGTTACCTCATGAAAGACAGATCACACCAAAGAACATCTCAATGACTCAGTAGTGAGCACCCAACAATTCCATCTAGCTATACTCTGGCCAGCATAAACTAGTTACAGTAAGTGGGAGCCCTACAGTACGTGGTTTAGGAAGGAAACCAAAAAAATATCAATAGAGGATGTGCTGTTAATTTTCATGGTTCTGCTAAAAAGAATCGATTTAACCTGGCATTCACATGCAGGCTTCGTAACTCCTGCCATACTATGCTTGTTAAGCAGTAAAATATACTCTTATTACTGTCAGTATTGATTTTGTAGCAGATTTTAAATCAATTAGATTTCAGAACAGTAAGACCCTCCTTTAGCTCCAGATGTTTCTTTCCTGGCAAATGCAATACTGACACAGATCATACGTGAAATACGTTGTCACTACTTATAATAAAATGCAAAATTTAACATTAAAAAATGAAAGATAAGTAATTGTTAGAAGCAGTTAGAAAAACAGTAGTGGAATAGATAGAATGGTAAATACTATCACTATGCTCCCAACAAGTCATTTTTCTTCATTTTTCAAAAGGATTTTTTAACAAGCAAAATTTCAGGGCATGGTATTAAAAATGAAACCATTGAAGAAGGCTTCACAGATAACTGACATATTTATTTCTACTATTGTTCTCTTATGAAAAACCTACACATTAGGGATGAGAAACCACAGTACAGAACTGAAACTTGCAATATATCCCTTTTTCTCCAGAAAAGCTCAGTTCAGCAAGTGAAAATAGTTCTGCTAGCATTGCCCATTCAGCTCTCTAGGCTGTGCCACATCTATCAATACAGATACAATTTGGCATGTGCTTGCATTTCAGGCCCTGAAAATGGGACCTAACTAGGGTGCTGCATATTAAACCAGCCCGATTAAAAAGGGTAAATAATTTTGAGAAGCTTTGTGTTTGTAGAAGCTTCAGCAAAAGCAAGAGCAGTCTCTTTAGCTCTCTTTTAAAACCAGCTGCTTTCCTTGATGACTACTCAATTTTTTTTCCAACAGAACTGAACTCAGTTGACAGCATGGCACATACTAACTGAGCTTTCCTCAAGATTTATACAGATGACTATGAATTTTAGGAGGAATGGGTGTGCATGCAAAGCCCAGTCTGAATAAAGGGTCAGTAATACCTCTGAAATACCGCATTAGAACTATCAGCAATACGTAGCTCACTAACAGTGTCCTTAGCTAGCCATTCCATTGAAATTCCAAGCATGCAGTTATAAAGGTATGGGCAAGAAGCATTCCTAAGCCTGATGTTTATTAGAGTGATCATCTGGAGGCAAGAAAACAAACATCTACTCCTATCACCTTAGCCAGAATGCGACACGCTAAACCCACCTGCTTTTTTGTGCCTCAGAAACAAAATCCCAGAAAGATTTCATATAATTTTCAAACTGCAAAGACAGACAGATGTGTGTCATCTTGAGTAAATTTATGAGTAAGGGTTCCTAATAAAGTATCACATATATAAACACCTTAAATGTAAGTTATTGCTGTACAAGACAGTTTTAATCTACCAGTAGTCCCTGAAATTGCAGTTATAATAGCTGTCATTAAAAAATTGAATTGCACGTTTGTGGTTATATTATTATTACCCAGTTTGGAAATGCTCTTTAGAACAGCACACATACCACAGTATACCATCTCTACATTGCCCGTACAAACAAAACTGTAATAGTTCCAATGGTTATCACCATGCTTGTTATTATTGCTAGTTTTTCACCAACAGCGTGTTATAGAAAATTAGAAAATTTTCTTCCCCAGAGATCTCAAAGTACATTTAATTCCACACACATACAATATCATTTCAACAAACACCGAGGCAACTCCCATGGGCACTGGCTAAGTAAATTATACATAGCATTTTAACAGGTGGAGATAAAAGAATGGAATATTATAACCTTGAAGTTCAGTTACTCTGGCAATTCATCTCTCCGACATATGCCAAAGAGCACAGCATTCTTGCTGCCAATACCACACAGATCCTTCCTGTTTTGTCTTTTACCACCCACTGCAGAAAATGGTATAAATACAAACAAACCTTCGTGGATGATATTTCTAGATGTCTAAGCCTATTACCTCAGAATGGCTTTCCCTTTCCCACCACTCCAGAAAGTCAGGATAGGGCCCACTGTAACACGACAGTTCCACAAGCATTTTACACAGCACAGGCAGCCCTCCCTCTACCGCCAGCAAGTCATTGTCATCCCCTCACAGTGCAAATACAGACAAGGAAAGAGAAGTTCGCTTTTTTTCTTTCTTTTAATCATTTTTTGGTTTTCTGACAGCAATGCTCACTAAAAGAGTTCCTGGAAGTACAGTGTAAGTTACTGCTGTATGCTGAAGATGCAGTGGTTCTGTGGCAATGAAGCTACTGACTTGCTTCATCTGAAGCAGTAAGGTCCCATGCATGGCCAAAAACCGATTCTTGGAAAAGCAGACTCAGATTAACAGACAATTAGCCCTCAAAAAAAAACAAATCCCAAAATTCTGGTAGCCTCAAACTACTAGACTACATGCGAAGGTACTGTTCCTTTTCAATACATCCACATGGTTCTGCTACACAAAATGGGAGGCATAAGAGTCAGGGTGCAGAAGGATCATTTGAATGTTGCCATTTTAGTTATCTTATTCTCACTCTGGTGTTAAAAATCTGCAGTCCTACCCAGCAATCTTATCCTGCTATGTAAATCTTTTTAAACAAAATGCCTTATTCAAAGCTTACTATTGTTAGCAGATATCAAATCAGTGTAGTGATTTGCCATCGGCGTATCTTGATTTAATTACGTTCTGGAAAGAATCGAAATAGATCTAAAGAAAATTCAGATAATGAAACAGGCAAAACAAGAAAGGGAAAGGAGGAGCATAAACAAAAGATAAAAGAAGAACAGAGAATAAAGGATAAAGCTCTGAGATACATAAAATAGGATTAGGTGATACTGAAATTGTGGGGGGGATGTGCAGAGGCTTCCCATAAAGAAAGAGAAACACCAGGGATTGAAAATGTTACCACCATCTAATGCATTCTATGAAATTAAATGTCATTCACTGAGATATGGAAATGGTTAGGAGTAGAACTCAAACATGTCTGATCTGGAATCTATGAGCAATCAATGTTCACTTGTACTATGCCAACAGATTTCTGATATAGTCAATGGAGACAGAACTTCACCATCCTATGGCCCTGCCTATGACTGACAGCTCTGCATAACATTTAGCAATTTAACTGCACAACTGGAATTTAACTGCTGGCATAATGATCACAAATAGGCCAAAGAGTTCAAGGATACTTCCAGTATAGGAAACATTTTAATTTGGATGATGCTCAGTGGAGTTCTTTGTTCTTTTCAGTACACAACAGTACTAAGTCGAAGTCGTCTGTGGGCTCTCAGGAACTATATTATAATCCCTTTTCTTTCAAGATGAAGGGAACAAGAGTCTCTTCTGACTTTTTTTTTCTAATGTCTATTTTTATGAGGGTACGCCAATTACAGAGGGCCTTACTTTTTCCGTGTTCTACGTCACGATGCAACTTTCCTCAACACTCTCAGGATCTTAAGGATTAATAAAGCCTGTAAATATAGCAAAATTAATTATAAATATTTTACTACACTTCTCAGTAAAAATTATTTCCTAAAAAAAAAACAAAAACCAAAAAGAACAAAACCCAGAAGAGGAATATCTTTCCTGTCTTCAAGTACACACTTAGACTCATTTAGTGCTGGAATTAGAAGGGATGTGTGAATACAAGTAGTGTCAAAATACAAAGGATACTGAATGAAAAACCACACCTTTGTAAAGGGAAACAACTCATTGTAATTTGCACCTCTTTTGCAAGCATACCCCTTGACAAACAGCTCATTGCAAAGAAATCCATCCAAGAAAAAAATATATTAAATTCACTCTACAAACTGCAGCTAGACAACCATACAGAGGCAATTCTCAAGTCATAAGGTAGGGTTTAGTATCCCATATTAATATCAAGCTCTTAATAATGACATGTAAAACCGCTTTCAGAATAATTTTTCTCAGTGGGAGCACTTATATTGACCTATAGAGTACCCATGTGTCAGGCACTTCAGAGAAAAGCATCAAGGCAGTTCTGATCCACTAACTTGATAACCCAGATATTTCTCCCTGCTGATTCCCTTACCTAAGTTGCCACCATGGAAAACAAACTCCTATACCACAGTTTCAGAGGAGGGAACCCAGCCAGGGAATCAGGCAGATGAAGGTTTTGAATTTTGAAACAGAAGCCAACAATATTACTGGGTCTAATCAAAGACTTTCATTGCTACTTTTTACAGTCATATTCTTTGTACTTCTGGCACCATCTTTGTGAGGAAGATTTATTGTCAGCTTGTTAAAATGTATCAGCTTGCAATGGCCACCAGATGAAGGGATCTCTTTAAATCACTTTGTATGGGGAGAATGTGAACATGTGCATTATATTTAGAGCCTGAATTTCTCCCATGATAGAAAACCACTTAGAAACAGCAATAATGAGGGGGAAAATTTTGAGACAGTTATATTCAAGATATGGTGTTTACAAGGTGCTCTGCATGCTGAGGTAATTGACTAACAATTATTCAAACTATGTCCCTTAACTGAAGAAGTAAAAATGAGATATTTTTTTTTTAGTATCTCAGAAATTGAGAGTAACAGATTTACTTGTTGATTGATAACACATCACAAAATAAAGTTTTCACACAAGAATACTTGGAATGCTAAACATCACTGTTACAGTTACCACTGTCCTTTCTTTAATAAAAGATCTATTTATTAAGCTACAAATATAAGCAACTGTTGCATCATCTTACAGTACTGCAATTGCTGTTGAATATCAAGGAAGGGTAATAGGATAGATAAAAGTTCTCTAAAAAAGAAAGCACCAGAACCAGCAGAAAGGTGGGGCTGGTCAGCCCTTCATTTGAATGTAAATGTAATTATAAGGCAGGCAGTTAGGCTGACGTCAGACAAGATCTTGGTAAACCATTACCACCAGCACCTGGTAACACAGTTGATAATAAAAGAGGATGAAGTAGAAGATTCCAAGCAGTGGCATTATTACAGAAAACCAAACACAATTATTTTTTAAGCAGCAAAAAAGAGAATACTGAAGAACAAGATGTTGTGACAACATATTTATGATCAGTGACAATCATGCATGTGAACTCTCTCTTGGATAAAGAGAACAGCATGTACCCAGGATCTGCAAGGGCTAATAACAACCTGCCAGTGCAAAACTTTGTGTCTACTCCACCCTATTCAGATTACATGGGATATCATCATGTGCCAACTCTGGACACCCATGGACAGCCTGCGGGAGCCTGGGGATCTCACTACGGCCCACAGCGGGAGGACTGGAACGCTTACGGCCCAGGACCTTCCAGCACAGTTGCTGCTGCACAGATCAATGGCTCGTCTCCTGGACAGGTCTCCTACGGTTCTGCTGATTATAGCTCCCTCCATCCCACTGGATCCGGGGGATTACCTCCTGTAGATACCATTAATGCACAGCAAATCTCTCCCAGCAGCCAAAGGCACAGCTCTTACGAATGGATGAGGAAAACTGTGCAAGCTAACACTACTGGTAAGCACAAATTCAACTTCCAGCCCGAGAAAGCATCTTCTGCTACCACCGATCTTATAAATAATTAACTTTACTTGAAGCACATAGGTTGGTGGGCCATTTATGACATTTATTTAGCCTACTGCTGTTTAATGCAGTTTTAACTAAATTTGCACTAGTTTCACTTTCACCCCATAAAAGCTTTCTGTGGTTACTATAGTGGGATGGCTATTGTGCTTAGATATGGCTGCATCTCACTCAAGTGCAGGAATCTTTGTTGTAACATTCTGTAAAGCATTTTGGATGAAAAACTTTATATTCTTGAGAATGTTATGGAACAATGAATGCAGATACATTTAACAGTTACAGGCAAAAATACTACATAATTATTTTTTGCCACAAGGTAAATATCAATATAAAATCAGGTTGATCTGTAAAATCTTCACAGACTTTTCAATACATTTAAAGAAAATTACGTGCTCTGTTCCAATGGTATTGATTATGCAATTTTCTGCTGTTGTTCCTGGGTCTTATTTTTCTCCCTATATTAGGTGAGAAGACATATTCCTAGAGAAGTAATCTGACTCAAATGATCAGCATATTTTGTTTGCAGACATATGTCATCCATAAATCTTAATTTATTTTCAAATTGGTTTTACATATTTTTCTCATGTGCCAGAATTTTGCAGCTTGCCACAATTACACAATTAAAAATCACTTTCTTGCAAGTGTCACTCATTGATGCGCCTGGTTTTGTCACAAACTGTGTATATTCCCAAGGTGTAAATTAGGTGTAGCAAGGTTTGCTAAATCTATTGTTAAGGTTAAAAGTAGTAAGTGTGTGTTAGAAAGCATCAAAGAAAATGCTCTAAAGCAAGAGCAGCAATTACAATTGGAGCAATCTTAGAAGACAGAAAATCAGTACTGCTGCTTGAGACACAATGCTCCTTCAGATTAGTCTGGTAATTGTTTCTTAGTTATAAAGCAGATAGACACAGTTTTGCCACTGTTACTAAACACAAAACGCCTAGTGAACACTAAAATATCACAATGCCATCCTTCCACTTGGAGCTTCTACAAAGGTCTTCAAAAGCCAGGCAGATTCATAGTCTGTTTTTTCCCCCTTATGTATACTCATGTAAATCAGCAGTAACTTCATTAACATCATTGGGGATTTCCAACTGTAAAAGTGATGCAAGATTTCGGTGCAGACCAAATTCAGTTGAAACTACTGAATGTCAATGAGGCAACCCATTCTCTGTCACATCACTGAATTTTATATGTGTTAGCATTCTTAAAGAATAAAATACTCAAAAATCTAAAATCCAGTTTTACACTTATTGCACAGACATGGAAGACCCTGAAAGGTTTCTCACACACTTGCTCAACTTCATAAAATATATATGCAATTCAGAAAAGCAGTCACGTGCTTAAATTATCTCTAGTCTGAAAAGTACTTACACAGAACTTACAGATGTCAAAATACTTTATGAACAACGCTGGACAGGTGAAACAGGGCCTGTCAATAGATACATGACCTGAGGCTGTACATTCCTACAGCCCAGTCCTTTGAAGTGTTAAAAACTGAATTCACAGAATTGGGCTCAAGACATCAACCCAGCTTAAAAAGAGGGTTAGGGAGAGTAGAGCACAAATGTGGTATTTTGCAAAACAAGAAAAGTACCAACTAGATTTAGCTTTTCATTGGTGTTCTTAAAACAACATTAACTGCAAAACTGGAAAATTTTAATACTGATGTAAAAAGTTGTGAAAAATGAAAGGAAATTCAAACAAATAATGACAAGTCTGGAATTAGGCATGTAACAGCTACATACTAATCTATGAGTGCTTACTCTAGAAGACAATGCAAGAAAACTTACTTGATGCCATTATAACCTCTCTTTGAAACAGATTTGCTGTTTTTCCTTATTGCCATAATATTATTCCTGCTATCAAAGTAGCTGTTGGCTCCTCCCCTTCAATATTACCACTGCTTAATACAGTTCATTGCTCTACAATTTCAGAATCGTAGCCCTAAACTTTACAAATATATTTATAAACATAAATATGTGTATGTTCTTAACTTCACTAGTGGCATGTACACATGTCAGTGTATGTGAGCAGCATGGAATAACAGAAATCAAAACACCTCTATTTAAATGAGGAAGCCTACTGAAATACTGTCCTAAAGACAGTAAGAATTATTTTTGGGGAGGGGATGTTAATGTGAATTTTTTTCTCCTCTATTTAGACTCTACTAAATACACTAACATTCTGATTCAATATTTGTGTTCAGCATTTTATACAAAAAAATAAATTGCAGAAAAAGTGAGATGGAAATTTACCTGACCAAGTCAATTCTCAGGATGAAACAACATCACAAAGACAGAAATACTACGTCCTTTCAACAGACTATCAAAGATAAAATTTTATTTGAAATCATGTATCTTCTTACTAAAAGACCTACCCATATATTCATAACCAAACCTGTTCTTATTTCAAATACACAGACATTGCAAACATATGAGGCAGTAAGAAATTTTTAAAAACCAAAAATTAAGAGTGGGTTATCTTGGTAAAGATAACTTCCCAGCCAGGCTACCAAAATAAGAACATGGTCTACAGAATTCCTTACAGTCTGATGCTGTTTTGCTAAAAATCAATGACAATATGCCTAATCAGCTTCAGTTACATAAGAGCAGAACTTCAGACCAATTAATTTCTAAAATCTGTGTAATCAACAGTATAAAATGTGTATTTTATGAGAACCAGTGAGCATTCAAAGCACGAAACTTATTGAAAAGAAGGCATCTAAACAAGGGACTAGAAAACAGCTGTTATATCTTTCAAAATTTTGTATGAAACTTCATCTGGGAGTGATCCTTCTCAGAAAGAGAACAGACTTTAAGGGGACTAAACAACAGGAAAACAGTGTTTTTATATTTTGCCAGATCAGTCTCAGCTTTTTTTTTTTTTTAAACTATAGTCAACACACTTTATGCCTTTGTTTAAACAAGCAATGATGTACAAGTAATTCAGATTACATCACAGCAGAAACACAGCCAGAAAGCAAAATAGAAAAGCAGGGAAAAAGGCCATGCCTCTGCTCTAATGCTAATTTATTTTTCTTTGTAAACTAGTTGTGACATCTATTTTCCACTGGCCCACATTGTCTGAGGTTTTGAGGCCTATCTGTCATATTGAGGCAACAGACCCTTTTAACACTTCACTTTGCTTTGATATGCAGTCTTGTCTCTTCCTTCTCCCTCTTTTCTTCAGGAGTTATATTGCCGGAAAGGGTGATGATTTTCACAGCAAATAAAGAGGCCTTCTCCTAGCTTTATTGTCTTCAGAAGAAATGCTCTGTGAATTTTATGACCAAGGGGAATGGGGAAAACTACTCCTTTTCTCCACCCCCTCAAATAATGGCTATATTTGCTGATTATAGTGAAGCCGGAATAACCCTGTTGAATTTTAACTTGTTTTCAAAGATTACCTTCTAAGCCTTCAGTTTACAAGGAACCTGAATATCTATACTATTGTTAACATTGTAACTATCACTTAGAGAAAATATTTCGAAGCCAACAATTTGTACCTTGGGAAAAAGTAAACTCACTTTGATGATTGTTTTAGTCCTGCAAATTTAGGCAGGAAAACCTTGTACACTAGAAGTCAAAGTGGCATAGGATTTGGGAAAACATCCTTGATTATGCGTATTTCAAAATGTCTTAAGCTGTGTCTACCTCTAGGCTTATGATAAAAATACTGCACCCTATCCTCAGTGTTGGTCCAAAATTAAAGAGAACTGAGGAAAAATTATTCCTTCATCTATTTCTGTCCTTTTTTTTCTCTGCTAAGATGAAAGAGTCTGACATTTGTTTAGGGCTTGTAAATTCCAAACCAATTGGCTTGTGTTTCTGAATGTGGAAGGGGTTCTTGATAAGATCTCCTTGTCGCTCCTTTGTGTGGCGTGTGCTTCATCTTAACACCTCAATGGATTTTAGGGAACCACTTTAAAGAAGTCTTTGTCCTACAGTTTGTCCCAGAAAACTCACATCAAAAAAAACCTGGGAAGATCAGAAGAAAAAGGAAAACTATCTAGTTGGCTGTTGAAAGTGCAAAGGAGAACAAATAAGTTGAAAAGTGATCTCCCAGTATAATTATTACACGACAAATTGTTTTAAAAAAAGTCTATGAAATGAGAGATATCTTCTAAACATGAAGTAATGCTTCTCTTAATAGTATTTATCCAACATATCTAGGAATATTTCTTTTACACAGTAGATGATACTGAAATCCTTTTACAAGTATTTTATTGCCCCATCTTACAAATTGCCAAGTGCCTTCAAATCAAAAGCAAAGCTCAGCATGGTGTACCCCCAGTAATACCCCTTACAGGCACTCAGCATCTTGCAAGACTGGATCTTTCAAAAAAAATAATTCAAATTATTATGGAACTTATAAGCATGGCCGATGGCCACACAAGAAAGTGAAAGCATTTCTAGTAGGACATTTCTTTGTGTTAGAGGGGTGATTTTTAAAAACTCAGATAAAGAATTAGGACGTGGTACAACTAAACAAATTGTGACTGAGTTTCAGTCTTGAAATCCTGTGTATGCCCACATATACATGGAAGTCACTTCAATGAGCACTGAAATGAAACCCCTCTGAGATCAAATATAGCCAGCACCAATTATGTACTGCTATGAATTATTTAAGATGCTTCAGGGTGTTTTTCACCTAAGAGCTTTACATTTAAATTTATGTTTCCAGAGTGAGATAAAGAGGGAAAGACAGTTATGATAACCAATACTCACTTACTTATTCACCCTGCACCTCATATTCCTTCTCTGTAACACAGAAAAGAATCACATACAAGTACTCTGTAGTTTAATTAATGTCTCTAAAATATTTGAGATGTTTGAAAGAAAGATGCTATAGAAAATAAAATTCAACATACTAATAATATTTCTTTCCTAAACAGGTAAAACAAGAACAAAAGAAAAGTACCGAGTTGTTTACACAGATCATCAGAGACTAGAATTAGAGAAGGAATTTCACTGCAACAGATACATTACAATAAGGAGAAAGTCAGAACTTGCAGCAAACCTGGGACTATCTGAAAGACAGGTACACAGAGAATATCCATCATTCATATGCACCCATTCACCAGACACTGTTACTGCCAGGGGACATGAGCAACTTTCACCTTCTGTATCCCAGAGTACTGTGAAGGCAGCCATGACACAGTTTCCGAGTATATTCAACATACAAAAAATACACTAGGCAAACACAAATAAATAAATAGACTAATTTGACAGAAATCTCCAGTTATGGGTAACTACGTATTAGGAATTCATTTATACTACAAAAAGTACTTATTCTTACATGCATAATAGCTTGCTAGACAGCCAGAATTCAAACAGTTCAGCTAAACATTATCTCAGCTATGTTCTCAACAGTCAAGACATTCACTATTTTATTTCTTCTTGCAATCATACAAAACAGTGGCCAGAAAAAATATGAAGCATTGGCTATATTTCAGGTATAAGCCAGGAAGACAAAACCTCAATATTCTAAGAGCAATCAAACCAGATATCTATGTATTTTTGTTACAAAGTTATTGCCACTATTTCCACAGGCCACATTTTTCCTCAGTTTTCAAAACACTTTCAGGATTTTTTTACACCCTTTGATTTTTCAAGTCAGGATCTCTTTTTGCTATTATATTCACAGGTACTTCACCTACAGCAGTAGTTCATACCCATTACACACTGGGTACTTTAGCCTGTAAAATTTGGTGCCAAATCTCTATGCCTATTGTACACATACATGTAGCCAAGACTATACGTTCAGGAAATTTTCAAGTGCATACTTAGATCCATTGCTTCTTGGAAAGCAGTTCTGCATTCATTCATATTAAGTACATACTTTAGCTCTGTCCTGAATAGTCTCCTGAGCAGGGGCCCAGGTATTTTAACTGTGTTCATACAAAGACGAGAGGAATTCAGGATAAAGAATTTCCTAAAATCACTGAGCTGGAGAGCACACTTAGGAAGCACAGCTCTGCAGTCTGCAAATACAGTAACTGCTGAATCCAAGCCTCCTTACGCAAGAGAATCACAATGGTTCTGCTACAGTTGGAGGATAAGGGAAGATTTGGTGATACCAAATAAGGCATCTCATACCTTAGCAACCAGATTTATTGCCCCCAGGTAAATTTAAACAAGAGATTTTTCTTTTTAGAATTTTACAAACTTTTGTTCTTTCTGAATAAGCACATTCAGTTCTCTAAACTACTCTCCTCTTTCAGTGGCCTCTTCTGATTCTGCATTCAGTCTGTGCAAGAACATGGAATAGAGAGGGACCTATTGAGGCTGGACGTGTAAGGATCCATAGATAAGCAATGGTATTTTAGGTTCAAGCACTGAACATATTGTAGTGTAATGACGTTCAATCCCAGACCCAAATAGTACATAGATAACACTCTGCAGACTGTTAAGTGGCCCCAGAAATTATGACAAACAAGCCTGTCATCAACGGACTGAAGTTTGTTATACAGTAGGATATAACCGCATTGGAAATTTTCAGAGAACTGCAATTATGAAAGATTAAAAACCTCCACCTTAACATTATGCAAGCTGGCTGATCTAGAACACAGACATGCCTGGAGTAACCAGTGATACCGTACAAAATCAACGTTTTCCTTTTACATAGCTGTTGCTCTTAAAGCCATACCAGTCAAAAATTGGAAATTTCCTTCAAGTGTAACTTGACAAAATACATAATTTATCTGCATTTCCACAGGACTCATGACAAAGCTAAACACTTCTTACTCTTATTACCAGTAAAGGTAAAAAAAAAAAAAAACTAGAAAATAATAATGAGATTTTTTAATACAAAGCAATGGTACAACTTTCTATATCGTATTCAACACACCTTAAAGGATGTAACAAAACCTGCAAAATAAGAACACAAAATCTTAATAAGGAAAACAAACAGTGTATCTACCTATTCACACTTTCACATAAGAAAATATAGTTAAACTAAAAGTAAATTTCAAACAGATAGGAGTCTTTACATATGCATACCTAGCCTGGAAAGTTCACTATCATTAAGTAATGTCGATATATTCATACATGTGACACAGTACATTTCTACCTGTAAAATACATATATAAAAATATGTATTAGAAAAAAATATATAAATATATATATAAACATATAAAATAAAATATACATATATAAAGTCCAGTAACAAAAAAAATTCAAAACTTTAAAAACACATCAATATATATGTACACACAAAAATTAATCACAATATAAATTAAGAAAAAGAACCCTCACTACTTGGATTTGAATTAATCTGCAACCTTCAAATTATTCATAATTGCATCTTCCTAAAGTATGACACACTCCACTGTCAAAGCTTATATAATAAACTAGGCAGACCCCTGAATCTGAATGAGTAAGTTGATTCCTACATTCTTAAATATAACACAGCAAGCTCACTTTACAGCAGGTCTAAGAAAAGAAAGCCATTTTCTATTGATTATGATGCAGAAAATGAATACAGAGAACAAAAATTTTTCACTGCACAGATCCAGTGTTTTGTTTTGTGGTTTTTTTATTTGGGGGGTGGGTGGGTGGGTGGTTTTGGTGGTGGTGGTTGGTTTGTGGGTTTTTTTTGGATGGGGCTGGGTTTTACGGTTTTTGTGTGGGTTTTTTGTGGGGTTTCTTAGGTTGGGGTTTTATAGCTTTTTTAAAAATATTTATATTTTCATTGTTATTATTACTGTAAAAACTTGAGCAGTACTTTGAATTAATCAGATATCCTTTGTAACACTGAAGGTGAAAATCTGGTTCCAGAATCGCCGAGCAAAAGAAAGAAAAATTATCAAGAAGAAAATATCTCAGTTTGATGGCAGTGGGGGCTCAGCTCAGAGTGACACTGGTTCACTGAGTCCGAATGAAATATCCAGTTCTCTTTTCCAATCACCACATGGAATAAATGGATTACAGCCTAATGATATTCATCAAGTCATAGTTTCAGAATGAATGGGGGGCGGGGGAGCAAAAAGAAAAAGCAAGAATGGATTTCCCCTGCAACCGCCCCCTCCTCCCCCAAGAAAATCTCTCTGCAAGGTCCATTCTCATTTAACTGTCTTCAGAGTGCTGATTTCTAAGTACAGAATCTGGGACTACTATCAAAATGTTTTAATTATCACAGAAATCTCAGGGAACTTGTACTGCTAAGTTTCATCGCTCAAAATCTTTGAGTAGAAGGCAATTTGCCTCAGACGCTGACACAAAGAATGATACAACTGAAGAGTCAAGTAAATGTAGTTCTAGTCTGATCATATATATATGCAGAAAACCAAGTGAACTGATTATAAAATAGAGTACTATTGCAGAAAATCTAAGATGCTGGGTGTATTTGGTTTGTTACATTTTATATAATTAAACTGTAGATGTTAATAAATATTTACACTTAAGTGTACTGAAAAGAATGCTACTTTTTGAAAACAATAACATTTAAAACACTTTTAAACACAAGAAGCATAACAATGTTGCTATACCAACATATTGCATTTCATTAAATAAAACAAATCTTCTTTGCACCATGTAATTGTATTCAAGCATACCAATCTCCTAAGCAATCCTTACAGATACATAGTTATCATCCCAAAGTTGCCAAAATTTGTTCAACTGTGAGAAATGCAGTGATTTGTCATGCACAATAGTAAGTGCCAAATAGCTGGGAAGATGTAAGTATTACTTCAATCTTCAATGAATGCACAGAATATTGCCTAAAAATATGAGCACAAATGTAATGGAAACAGAACTGTTACTACCAGCAAACCACCAAAAAGCAAATAAAGAATTTGTTTAATTTCTCTAAACCTTTGAAGTGAAACAGTAGCTTTTTTGGGCCACTGCTTTTATATGTGACACTTATTTTGGGCTAAAGGCAAGAAATATCGCAAAGTAGCTGACACTATATTTCAAAACTGTTCTCAAGCAGCTTAGCATTCATGACATCAAAACAAGTGTGTAATTGAAGTGTCCACTCCCTCTGCACTCCTGAAAAGGCACAAATTAAGGATAAACATGCTCGTGCTGTGGTTAGCTTTAATTATTGGTCCATGTTGGCAGGTGAGAAAGTAGCAATGGTATATAGAATACAACTGAGGAGTCTGAAAAAGCAGAAAGAAAACCCAAAGCACTAAAATCCCCAAACCCTTCAGCAGTACTACTGATTGACATTTCACAATATGAACTTTTTGATAGCATATAAGTGATCTATTGGAAAAATTTAATATTACTGAAAATGTCATCAGGAGCAAAGGGAATAAAAAGGGAAAACAGAAGAAAACAAACAGAAAACACCATTACCTGGCATATGAAGTAAGTGGTGCACCACTTATTTCAACAACATCAAAATCTTGGTCTCAGAAACAGCAGATCAAAATCTGCTTTTCTTAATGTCTTGTCTATTAGCCTTGATAATGCACTAAAAAACGTAGACAGAACTTATGAAAGCACTCATTATCTGGATTCAATAAATCAGGTCACTTCAAATTTGAAGATGTGCCTCACTGTTTCCCAATTACTTAAAAACAGCTCTGTTAGAGTAGCTCCATAAAAGTAATTCTAATAGGATTTACAAGAATAACACTCTTCAAAAATAAATACTAAATCATATAATTGTAGACAGAAATGTCCCAAGATAAACTAGGAAGAAAATCTGTAACACAGAATAAGATCTTACAGAGCGTAAGCATTTTGTGGGTGGTTCTCCAAAAATATATTTCTAACAATCTCCTATTCATATAGTTAAAAGAAATGGGCGTGTCTTTAATGCAAACTGTAAACAGAAAATCTTGTGTACATAAATACTTACAAAACTCAGCCCTACGAGAAAGCCATGAGACTACATCTGCATGGCTTTCATTCAGATCTTCTATAAGCTCCTCACTGATATTATAATGTTATGTGATTGCATGGACATTTTGGAAGACAGAGCAGCATGTCATAAAACATGCACACGAACAGATCTAGTTCTGTTTATATCAATAGAAGTATGCATGCTAGCAGACAGTGAGACACATACATGCTGCTCTGCTTTTCATTCAGAGAAATCAATACATTTGCCTTATGACAGGTTTGGGAGAGGAGGTTTTCCCAGTTCCACCAGTCCCTCTACCTGTGCTGTCTTTCTATACATAAAGGATGTAGAAGACAAAATAATTTCACAAGAAACTCATGAAGAAAGAAGCCATAATACTTTAGACATACAAGAAAAAAGGGAAGAGGACCTCACCTTCCTACCCAAATCTCAAATCATCAGAAGGCCTACCTCTATGGAAGAGCAGGCAACAGCTTTTGTGAAGGTTATTGGTGACACAGAAATAGAGAGCAAGAGAAACCTTTTTTTCTGGTTTCCAGATGTTTTTTTCCCCATGATCAGTTTTCAAAGCAACATGGAAGAATGGCAAGTAAAGAGCTACAACACATCATTCACTATATTTGTATACTAGAAATGCGTGGTTTAACTTAAAATTTATCCTTCCTTCTAATTTATGTCAAAATTGAAATAAAAAATCTTAACAGGGTTATTTACCAGGTTCACATTCAACACATTCAAAATCATCATCTTGCAGTTTCTAAGCATGCTCCAGTCTTATCTTTCTTGAATTGCCAGGCAGTCAGGACTCACTATGCTGTTTTCACAACTGGGCAGAAGAGCCACCAAAGCCCTTGACTGTACTTCAGAACAACCACTGTTTGTAAAGGAAACTTTTTAAATGAGACTACTTTAGAAGTCAAATGGGAGTTTGAATGGGAGACAAAGCAACTCCTATGACATGATTAAAATTGGTCTTGTCAATAAAAGGTGTTTTCTTTTTTCATGACCTTCACCCTGAATTTCTTCTATCAGGTCTACTTTAAATGTATTCAAAGCATAGATTAATAAATGTTTGGGGGAGACAATCTCTTTCATGCACTAGATAATCATCTCTAAGCCTAAAAATTGTATCGGATTATCTTCCCTGGCTACAGCTAAGTCAAATAAGAAGCTATGCCCCCTATCTTGTACAGTGCATAACCACCCCCCCATATAGATCAGAATGTCCCTTTAAATATAAGCGTAGTGGCACAGCTGTTTCTCAAAATATTCTAAGGAAAAACCCCATTATTATATTATTTTAGATTAACTGTGTGATTACAGAGCAATGAACTATGCAGTAACATTACCAGACCAGGAGGATGGTAAGCCATAAAGAGGGGAAAATAGCAAGCCACTTAAAGAAAACTCTTACTCTGTCTCTGACAGGGTAGGGACATTGTTATCTGATGCCTTTTTTTTTTTTTTTGCCAGAAAACGCCATCCCAAATTGAAATACAACTCAGAACTATATGTTAGCACATTTTAATGGCCATTAAAGGCTACATGACAGCCTGACAGGAGTCCATCCTATATATATCATGTTCTGCCAAAATCAGAACACAAGGATGAGGATCTGTGATTAGGTGGAGGCAACATCAGTCATTACTAAAGTCCCAACATCACTATTATTTTCTGTGCAAATGTGTTTGACTCTTCTACATTGCTCACCTAAAGGACAAGCTTCAGAAGATGTGATCCAGCCCTTCAATTTCATTTTTGTATTTATTTCAGTGAGTGGAAACACTAAAGGCTATAAATAATATTTTCCAATATTTATCCTTCTTCCTCTGAAGACTTCTCCAGGGACTTTAATTAGACTGTCCCTTAGCATCATTAGGCAATTAAAATAATAATAAATCAAACACAATCACTCTCACCCAGTAGGTATCTTCCACAAGCTATCTCAGTTTCCTGTCTTTTTCACTTTATGTAAAGAGAAAACCATTGCACTGTTTAAGTTCAGCTGTTTGATTGGTATTTCAAGTCTGCAAATTAGTGAGCCACTTTAACACCACGCTGATATCAAAAGAATATTCTGTATCACACAACTGCCTAATTCCAGGAGTCAGCAAATCCTTTCTGACATTTATTTGAATCATCTTTATTCTTATGAGAATACTGTAGAGGTGCAAAAGCTCTGGGAACAATTGTATTTCTCAGTCCCACTAAATATAAATACTTAATCAAGACGAACACTTTACCAAAACTGTTCATGCTGAGACTCAATGTAGCAGCACAGTGATGTGGCTTCATCAACCAACTTCTAAATATTTAATCTGTGGGAGAAAATAAAGACAATTACAGATTTATCTGTAGTTACAGTAATGACAGATGGTTTAGACTAAAACTTGGAAAGAACCTCATTAAATGATATTTTAAAAATAATAAATCATTATTTGCAGAGAAAAGTGTATAACTTAACACCCTAATTGGCTGCTTGTAGTAGTAATACAGGTCAAATAAAAACTTGGATCAGAAACTTGACAACCTCCTGAAATTAAGATTAGTTTTGAAAATTGATCTACCTTTACACTAGGCATTTTCAGTATAAGCAGCACAGAGCCAAAAATCTTCTAGACATCACAAATTATATATATCACAAAAATAGTTTCCTTAAACTTCTCATATCACTCGTCTTGCCTTAGCACTTCAACACATTTACATATCCAAATTTGCCTAATGAGTTATATGTTTCTATTTCTAAACAAAAGAATATGCACCCGCAATGACATGCTGGATGCATCTGGAAAGGGAAAAAGCATTCTGTTAAATGTAACAGCCAAACCCACAGAAATTACCAGGGTTTTTTCCTCATAATAAATCCCACATTAAAGAGGATCGCCTGCACATTGGTTACAGTTCCCAGTCAAAAGTTGTGCCTTTATTTCCCAAAGAGGAAACTAGTACGCTAACATTTTGGGAGTTATTTCAAAAAAGCCTCAGGCACTTGATCAAATGATATTTAAAGGTGTGGTTAATATTCTTTTTAATAGAAGATTATTTACATTGAAGGAACAATTTTTATTATTCCATAGATGCGCTAAAAACTAATGAGTCTACTGAAATTATCTGCAGCATATGGTATCACATTGTCTGGGTAAATGTTTCGATCTGAGAACAAAAAACACTATCACAGGTGAATGGTTCAGCAGAGGGCTAAATACTAGACGGCTAAGTTGTAACCATGGATCTGAAACCCATTATTAGCTGCTGCTTCCCATGTGCAATTGAGGCTTAAAATTTTTGAAATGCCTACCACCTCCTGTCAGCTTAATACTTTGATCTATTAACTGAAACTTCCTAGAGCCTGATAGTCTTCCTATCACCCCAGGTATCAAAAGCAGAGCAAATAAAATACGAAACATTAAAATTAGTGAAAACTTAGAACCCTGCCTATGGATACCTCAAAAAGAGACAGGATATAGAACAACAGGCCAGTAAAAATCTCAACATTTAACATGGTTGTTTTCTACAGCTTGCACGATTCTTTGCTCAACCCCCTTATCAATACCAGTTTTCAAGCAGCCGGTGCAACTTCCTCTGAATGAGGCATAGTTCTGTCTCAAGACACTGACAAGAACACGCAGGATTTAGCAGCATGCATTTGCCATGCTGCCAGCTGTAGCTCTGAAAGTCAAACACCACAGCATCTAATGAAGCTGGCTACAGAAACCAGTGCAGCAAGAGCCACATCTTCCCCACCTCCCTGTATGGCTGAACTAACAGGCAGTAAGAACATAGTGAGGATGAGAGGGACAAAAACAAATTGACACACACCTCACAAGAGTCTTGAATTTTCAGTGTTAGGCACAATTCCAACCTGAGTGATGCAGCCATGAAGGCCTCCTAAATTTCATCATGCATCAGATGCTATTAAAGGGAACAATCCAGCTTCACAAGGTTTCTTCCTGCTAAACCCTTGCCTGTTTTTCATGGAATAACTTCAATCAGATTAATTTCTTGACTTGGGAAACGAGCTTGTATTAGTGGGAAATAATATTTCAGCAATATTCCAAAATGGCTAGAAACATTTTCACTGAGATCTGGGCAGAGCTTTTCAGTACTGGTGAGCCAGTTCATCAACGTGAGTATTACTTTATCAGCTCAGAAGCACAGCTCTCCCAACTCCATTAGCAAAAGTCATGGCATCATACCCTTCCTGCAAAGGCTCAGAATCGATTAAGAAAAAAAATTCAACCTCTGATATGAGCTATCATGTATGTAATTAGAACCATCCTAAGGTCAGTTATTGGTAAACTTATTTCCATGTTAAAAACCTCAGCAGTTAAGCACGCATCACTATGTTCAGCAATAAACCTGCCCTAGGTCTGAAGGGCAAGCTAGCAAAATTGTAGTTTGCAGTAAGGCTTACACACTATGCACTGGCAGAGTTAGAAGCAGCTGGATGTGAAAGATGTTGGATGTGAAAGAGGACGTTTTCAAAACTGAGTATGCAAGGAAAAACTGAAACATACAAGAAAACAATTCAGAACTTATAATCTAAGTACCCAGGCAGAAGTGTTATGGACTGAAAAATACACAACTGCCAATGGGTAAGCGTTCTAGTAGTGATCCTTTGTACTGAAGGAAAGAACAAGACCATACGCTCACAGGGCAGCTGGCAGCTCGAAGGGCCGGAAGGCTGCCTGACAATGCGACACTATCATACAGCATTCAGTTTGGCTTTTAAGGGTGCTCAGCCTCGAGCAAAACAAAACAGCCTCCAGCAAAACAAAACAGTCTCTGGCTTTTTGTCATAAACCTGTACGTATTCACTGTCTTCAGTCGTCTTAACATTTAGTTCATTATTCACATCCGACACAAAACACACCTTTATTTTTAGTCACGTAAAAATCCTATCCAGTCCCTCATACCACAGAGCGATGGCTGAAGCACAGCTAGACTGCCAGCTTTATATCTAATACACTTGCAAACCATTTTCAAGCTTTGTCTTCATGCAGTTCTGTACACATTCTGCTACAGAGCTACTGCCCACTGCCATAGCAAATTCTTCCAATGTGACCTGAGTTCTGTGCTCAGACAGGCCCATTCACTGCATCTTCCTCTTGGGGAAAGAGAAAGTGCAAAAATCAGTTTGGAAGGCAGTGCAAGTCATCAGCAGCCTAGCACATGCAAAGCAGCCAAGCAAACAGAAAACTTAACAGGTTTGAAAGCAGCACTGCAAGTTGTTGTTCGCCAAAACACTACAAAGCATAAACACAGATGTTCTGACATTACCACAGCTTAACTTGCTCCTGTGTCAAGTTAATTGTGATTCTAACCGACGTAAATTCTCCAAAGCTGCTCATGTGTCAGGTGGAAACAGCTCTTACGAAAGCTGCTCTTCTTACATCATGCAATGATTTCACATCAATGGAAATAATTTCTACCAAGAGACACCTCATTACTAACCACCACATCCTACCAGTTGATTTCTTCTATTCAATCTTTCCAGAACTTTTCACATTAAAAACTGAAGGAACAGGCTAACCAGGCAAAAAACCAAACACCCCCCACCAACAAAAAAATATTCTCAAAAGCTTCTATTCTGAACTCTGTCTTGAAAAGGAATCAATAGTCTCAGCTGACATAAACCAAATCAGGAAGGGGGTCCCTTACAGGTGAAGTCCAATACTGTTTATTCTGTTCACTCTTCATGAAAAGAGAATAATTCTGCTGTATGAAAACAGACATTCACATCTCCAGTGAGGCTCTGAAGTTCTGAATCCCCTCCACTTCTTGAGCCAATGTTAAGACACATGATGGTTTGTCCACCAGCCTTAAAGTAAGTTCTCCAAACTCCAAGAATATATTGCTATTATCCAACATCATCTTCCTTTGTTGAAAAATGTATCTGAACTTGCATATTCTTCCTTCTGAATAATGACTGGAGATTTACATGGAACAACGCAGGAAAAAATGTATCTGAAGAAGACTCCATATGTCTCAGGCCCACATAAACATTCCCTTTTCATGTTTTCTCAGTAGTATTTTTATTTAATACTCTGCTTTGGTTTAGCTCCTGTCTTTCCTGCACTCTCTTTGTTTTTCAAGCTCTACATAAGAACACGTTCTGTTCCAAGAAAGGAAGTGGTTTGGGTGCATAAACATTGCCAGAGACCATCACCTCTCCACAAATCATTCGGTTTTTAGGACATAATTGTTTCATCTAATAAACAGCATCCTGAAAAAAAGTATTGAAAGTGAGGCATCTAAATACTTCTACCTGTGAAGCCATAAAGTTTGATAAATCAAACTGAAAAAGTTCCCTTCAGTATTTACATCTGGAACTCAATACTAAGCAAGCACTCTTCAAATACAGCTATGCGTTACAGAAGGTGTTTTTCTAAAATGGTCTGTTCTTACCCAAATAGTCATCATTCTTGCTAGGAAAGAACACACACACACAAAAAAAAGTCTACTGAAATTTCAGCTGAACTTTGACTTCAACCTATTAATTAAAAAGCATAAGGCATTAAATATGAAGCCAGTACGGCAAAGTATCTTTTTCAATTAGAGAGACTTCCTTTCTTGGTTCGCTAATACCTCAGGCACTCATTATAAAGGGGTCACACAGTGTATTACACCAGAACGCTGCACTTCCTCATTTTATGCTTCAGTTCTGCAAATTATTTTACCACCTGTTTCATCACCTGACAACTCATGCCTTGATTCCACCAAATGCTCACCTCTGTCACAATGTCCATTTAAATGTCTGTAACATTAGCTTTTTGATTGAAATGTAGGCTTTTCAATTAAACGTGCATGATACTGCTGCTGGATCTCTCACTGTTTACCACACCTTTCCTTACCACCTGCATCTCATCATTGTCATATCCAATGTTAAAGTTTTAAATCCTTGCACACAAGTACATGGTTTCCTTGTTTCATTTTATAGTACACACTCTGCTTGTCTCCCATTTTGTTTCATTCTTCTAAAATTTTCAACAGTTTTTTATTTGAACAAAATTGAACACATGCAAGGAACAGGAAGCAGGCTTGGCTTCAGAGCACTCAAGCAGGGTCCTATGCGCTCTAAAAAAAAAAAAAATCTAGCACAAATCTTAAGGGGCTTGATCCACATCCCAAGTCAGCGCAGAAACGCTTATGCCAGTGAAAGCTGGATCACGCCAGTAGGACACAATGTCATGACCATGTGAAAACTCTGACTACAACCCTCACAAGTTGCCGTTCTTGCTCTCAGTTATTCACAGAAGCAGGCTGTGGACTGCTCCTTAGCCACCTGTAACTGTTCCCATGGTTTACCTTTCTCCCTTGTGTCTCATGCAGAGCAATATGCATAAATCAGCACACAACACTGAAATAGGTTTAACTTCCTCATCCTTCCCAGCTCTGTGCAGCGTGGAGCCAGTTTTGCCAGAAGACAGTGTGACACCTCTGGTCACCTTCCTATCCCAAACCATTTATAAATTATGTTGAACAGCACTTAGCACCTTTAGGATTTCATTAGCAATCTTTCCCTGTTTTGAGGGCTGTCTTTATCACGATCTTTTGTTTTCTCTCATTTAACTGGCCATTAAGCTATCCTTCATCTCCAGCCAACTTAGTTCCAGCAGTGAGACATTTTTATGGAAAACTATTCCAAAATCCGAACACTTTATATCAATGGAATCACCACCAGTGTCGTTTTAATTTTACAAAACCACAGATCCCTTAGCACACAGGGACAGGGACATCTCAATTCATAAGGTTACAGAAATGTTGTTACAAGTGGTCAAGAAATATTTACTATTCCTTTCAATGTCAAGAAATCCTTGCTTCTGATGTACTCGCAATTCCATTAGTGGGAGTATTGCAAAGCCAGAGTCCCAAAGAAATAACAATGATAATCAAGAAGTACAGACACCAATAGTTAAAACACAGAAAAAGACAACAAATATCTTTACAAATATGCCTTAATCTAATCATTTAAGACAATGCATTTCACATATATCAGGGTAAGAGTTAGAAACCCTACCTGTGGCCCTCTATTCAAATTATTCCTTTGAGTATGGAAGCACTTGTAAAAACTCTTCAGCTTAAAATGTTCTAAGATATAGAAATATACCAGCAAGGTTGATAAAAACCAGTGGTCATACCAAGCTTCTAGAAAACAAGAAGTGTTGTGGCATTGTGAAGAAGACAAAGTAATTAAGTTTTCATTAGTTTATTTAGCATTCCACCTGGACAGTGCTGGAAAATGCTTCCATAATAAACTAAGAAAAGCATTTTTAACTGTTTCATGGACTGCTCTGAAATACTAGAGCTGCCTGACTACTGCTCAACAACAACACACAGCCTTGAACCCAAAAGCTTGTTTAGCTCTTTCCCGTAGGAAATGCTGGCTGAAAGCACATCATATCATGTACCCTGCAGTTACATTTTAAATGTAACTACTATTCTCACAGGCAGTTCACCAAAGCTGCCAAGAGCTAAGATAATCTTACCTAAACATTAAAGCCTGTAATGTAAATGTACAGCATCAGTCCTATAATTTCTTGAAGTGTTCTCAGTTATGATTATAAATTTTAACTTTTCTACTTTCACATCAGTTAAAGCGGACATCTTGAATCTAAAAGTATAATATATAATAAAGACCAACCCCTTATTAGTAACCCCATATGTAACTTTTTCAGTGGTTTCCAGACTTTCTTTCTACAGGTTATGAATAGAAATCACGTATATACAAATGAAAATGAGTGGAAAAAAAATTAGATCCTTAACTAAGGAATTATTTTCACTTTCTTGACATGTTTCTAAATAGGACAGCTTTTTAATATTTGGCCAATGACAATTAGATATATTCCACCCCACACGTATTTTCGCCACCATTTATCAAAAATATTCATCACTAAACAAGAAAAAAATTCAACAAAAATGTGAGAACATAGAACATGTATTTTAATTTCATTTTATGACAACATCTTGTCCCTTAGTTATGATATTTTTCTCAAGTCATTAGAGTATAATTTGCCTACAGTAAGAGTATATGGCACTGACAAAACCGTAGCACAGTTTTGCTTTTGGAAGCAGCAAAAATTATCACAACCAATTCATCTGCATTTTGCTGCAGTTTAGAAAGTCCTGAAAAACAGCAAAGATGATTTATGAGAAAAGCCTTTTCCTAAAAACAGCAGACAGAGATGGAGACCCATTCTTCCTCTTTCAGGAGGAGGTGAGCTCCCTTCCGTACAGTAGCTGTGGGTCAGGAATTAATTTTTGGTCACATAGCAGACCCAAAACGTCACTTTATGGTAGCTACACTAATACTAAAAATATATTAAAAACACCAAAAAAAAAAACCAAACCAAATAAAAAACCCCCACACCCAAAACCCCCACCACAAACAAAAAAACAAACCACACAACCCACCAGCCCTCTGAGAATTTTATTTGATTCCTATACTGCAATTACACCAACACCACTTTTGGGGCTTACTTTCCATCTGCAGTAGGCCACTAACAAAGTGCTTAAACATACCTCACTAACGGTTTACACCTGTGTGCCCAGAGGGGGCAGGGGGGCATTCCTCTGCTCTCAACTATTCTGAGAGATTTTTCTTCCTCAGTTTTGGTACTAATATGTGGATTGTCTTCCTTCTTCCCACCTTATTACCCTGCACGTAACTCAAATCTCCAACCCGACCGAGAAACCCGGTTAACCATCTCAAAGCTTCGGGAAAATGCAACAGCCACCAGCCTCACCGGGAAAATAACTCCCGCCCCCCCCCCCCCCCTCACCTCAGTCGCCCCGGCGAGTAGCGGGAGCCAAAGCTAAGGAAGCAAACGATGAAAAATGAGAGGGGAAGAGAGGGAAGTATCTACTCGGCAGTTTTTATTAAAAACGCCACTAAAAAACACCTGAAAAAGGGGCGCAACCGAAAGGAGCACCACCTGCCGCGCCACAGGCGGGCTGGATACCCCCTCGTTCCCTCAGCAGCCGCGGCGCGGGGAGGGGGAGGTGGGGAGGGGGAGGACCCCCGCCGTGCGGCGGGAAAAGCCGCGCGCACCTGAGGCGGGCACTGCCTCCCCAGAGACCTCAGCAGCTGCGTGCGAGACCCGCGGCCCCTCAGCGGGCACCTCCTGCTGCGGGCAGCCCGGCGCTGACCCTCAGCCCCACCAGGCGACACTGGGGCAGCATCCCGCCACGCGGCGGAGCGCGCTCCCCTCACCGGCCTCAGACCCCCCCTCCCACCGGCGCGTATGGCGCGGCCTCCACTGCGCCTGCGCGCCGTCCTACCGCCGCAGGGGGCGCACCGGGCCCCGCCCCAGCGCGCAGTGCGCAAGCGCGCGGGCAGGCGGCGCGGGGGGAGGGCTTGAGATGAGTGTACTACTCCCCAATATGGCGGACTTCGACACTATCTATGAGCTGGAGGAGGAGGAGGAGGAGGAGGAGTCCGAGCCTGTGGTGCGGAGTCAGGAGCTGCCCCGGCCCCGCGATGCGCCGGATCCCGTAGCGGTACGGGGCGCCGGGCACATCACCGTGTAAGGAGTTGGGGGGCAGGCGGCGAGCACGGGGCAGCGTGACAGGCCGGTGCGGCGTGGCGTGGCGGCCGAGGGGGGGCCGGGCGGGAGTGCCGAGCTGCCAGTGGCACCGTGCTGCCCGGGGCATGGCTTGCCGGTGCCGGGAGGGGTCAGGGGGACAGGAGGGTTGCGCCCCATCCTTTTTTTGTCCCGACAGGACGCGACCTGTCCGCGGTACCGGCATCCGCAGCCCTGCTCCCCCTCTGCCCCCACCCCCGCCCCCGTTACCGCTTTTGTGACAGGATTTTTCTTTTTAACGTGTTCGAACGGGAAGCTTCGTCTTTTCTACTCGTTCGAGGCAACCCACCGTCACGAACGAGCAGCTGAAGTTCGGCGGCTGGGCGCAGAGGCAGCAGCTAGCCACCCTGACAGCCCCGGGGCTCCCGCTGCCCCCCCAGAGCCCGTGAGCCAGCCCGCGGCGGCGCGGGGGTGGGCAGCCTGGGCCGGCGGGCCCACGGTGACCCTCTCCGGGCTCAGCGGAGCCCTGGAGCCCCCCACTGCACTGCAGAGGAGGCACATGGCAGTGCTGTGGTCTAGCAGCTCCAAACTTAGTTGGGAGTTTGGCATAGGTTGTGTTTATATCATTAGGACGCAACATGGCCCAGAATGTTTGCAACTCTTTTAAAAAGTTGGAACAGAAGATGAGCAAGCTGCCTGACCTGATGTGTAAGTTACTCGTAGGGACTTTCCCAGCGTTCTTACTCCTGCCAGTGGAGGAATTAATATAACAAAGTACATCTGTAACAAGTTGTTGGTTGTTACATTCATTTTAATGGCAAGGAGGCAGGTATTGAATTTTTTGCATTGTGGAGGTCCACCAAGCTTGTGTTGCTTTGGGTCTGTCTTTGGATTGCATAAAAGAATGCACATTTCTCTCTGTAAATAGGTGCAGTGTGATCTAGCTGTCTGCAGCAAAAACTCTGGGTGGGGAAGGCTCTCTCATCCTAAGAGAACTAATGTTGGATTTGATACTTGTCCGTCATGTAAGTCTAATTCAGGTTTGCGTTGAGCTAGTGCCAGTGGGTAGTTGCTCTGCTGCACCGCAGTGTACTTGCTTGTGTTGATGGAATTTCTTTGTCCTGTCCCCAAATAGCATGTGGCCTGCCTAAAGGAGGGGTGTAACACAAGCAAAACCATCAGGATACCTTATGCCCATCTTCTTAGTTACCTGGTTTTAAGCACTAAACTAGAAAAAATGTTACACACTTGCTTTGTCTGCTGTTACGCTTTTGTATTAGTGATGTTCCTTAAAGTTCCTTCTTGGCTCCAGCATCTTTTAGGGATGGGAAGGAGTGTCTCCAAGAAATCTGTCAACTGGTGATGTCTACATCAAAAGAAAGCAATACTTGTAAGTGATGTGGAAATCATGAGCTAGCATATGTGCCCTTGTAACTACCTGAAGTGAATTCCCATCCACCTTATTCTCCCTTTCTTCCACTCTTCCCAGCTTTCTTCTTGTGACAAGTATACCTACCTGAATAGTAGAAGGCAACTTTCATTAGTTCATCACGTATATGTAAATATCCTTAAGTTAATAAAACCAGTTAGTGGATGTTATCAGTAAAATACAAATAAACCCTGGACACTATAATATGTAAGCCTAACTTCCTTATTAAATGGGAAATGTTTTGCTTCCTGAACAGTTTCTGGTTAGTATGTATCGGCTCTGAAATTCTGTCACTTTTTGATAACACAGAAGCTGCTGCTTTTGAAATTACTTGGCTTCAGAAGCAGCCTGCTCTAGTTACTGAAATGAGATACATCATCGAGTAAAACTTGTGTTTGTTTTCTGAACCTCTCTGCAATATTGCTGGTAAAAATTTCAGTCCTGACAAGGCAGATGCTCTATTAAAAAAAACAAAACCAAAACAAACCCAGTTATTTTTAAAAAGCCACTGTTTTCCTTGGATTTCTGTTTCAGGTGTCTTCTATTCGTCATCTGCTACTGGCCTTCTTGGATACTTTTGGTATATAGAGAAGGGATAAATCTCTAATTCCAGGGTCATCTTCTGGTCCTGCTTTTCATGTACAGTCCTCTTATAAAACTCCCAAGTTAGTAAATTCAAACTATGTGTAGTTTCTTGCATGAGAGTTTTTATTCTTATGACCTTGTCAGTGAGCTGCTGACCCTAACAAGAATTCTACTGCAGTATCCAGCAGTACTAAATACAAATTCCAAGAATCTTCTGAGGGTTTTTAGCAGGATCTTGCTTTTTTACTGTTTTGCTAACCCTTTTACCCCTGTGCATGGTAAGAGTGATCATGTAAAGTGTATTTGTTTTATTTTACTTAAAGAGAGAGAGGGAATGTATGTGAAAGTGGTTAACAAAATTTATGCTCATCTTGTTCAATGTTCTTTCGCTCTAGAAGAGCCTTCCTTTGAAAAAATTAACTATCAGTCATATTTATTGTTTTCAAAAAGCTTTTGAATTTTAGCACAGAGAAATTACTAGGACCTAGTAAGTACCTTTTCTTTGCTTCTAAAATTCCATTGTAATGAGTTATAAACTCATTGTTCGCTGTTTCTTGCATAGTCAGTGTGATTCTGGTTGGTATATCCAAATATCTCAACATAAACATTTTTTAGTGAACTGAGTCATATGCCTGCCAAAGCAACAGCAATAACTTTCAAAAACAGAGCAGTAAACAAAGTCTAACTTGGTTTTCATTTATCTGATGTAATTTTTCCATATAATTAAGTCTATGTGGATGGATAATAATGAGGTAATGAAATAGTCATTAAGCATATTTTTGCCCTTAGTGTGCAGCTACTGATTCTTGCTTAAGTCTGCAAACCTCCTCGTTTTCGATACAAGTTAACTTTTGTTATTCCATTATGTTTTCTGTAGGAGTGCCCCAGGGATCCACAATCGAGGTGCTAATGAAAAGTATATTGTCACCAATTAGGGAAAGCAGGGAAGAGCCAGGTGCTCTCAATTGTGATAAAATGACATTTGATTATTGTCTGATACTACTCCACCTTCTGTGTATTTAAAATGGAAGATTCCACATATTTAAAATAGCAAATGACCTCAGTCTTCCATGAGTTATCAAAAACTTAGTTTTCCAAGATGTCCATGGGTAAGGATGCTCTTCAGTATTTTGGTTGGCTTCATAGTAAAAGGTCCTAGACTAGGAAGAGAAACATTAAGCATTCAAGGAGATTTCAGTTTCGGGATCTTGAATGTCTTCTTTATTCCGTAATGCTAGGCAAAGCTTAGATACTTCATAAAGATTAGTATGTAGGATCTGAGTTGGTCTGTTGAAGATAGGTTAAACATAACCTGGATTAGGTGTGGGGAAGGGAGTCATGCTGAAAAGGAGGTCGGAGAGCCTATTGTATGAGAGTTGACTAAACAGGTTTAGCTTGTGTAGTCTAGTAAGACTGATTACTATCTATAAATACAGTAGTGGGATAAATGAGAATGAAGTGTTATTTAAGAAGAAAAAAAAAAAGTCAAGCACCTGTTAATGTGTCTGTTCTAGATCAAAAGATTTTTGGGAAACACTCTCATGTTTCAGTTCTGGGACAGGAATACTTATTTTCTTACACTTTGTAAACTAATAGAAGGAATTTTACTATGTGATATTTGTTGCAGGTAGGGTTTGCAGCTGATGATTCAGGGTGTTTCAGTCTTTAATTTGAGGGATTTTTGGATATATCTTATTATGGCTCCTTACAAGAAGTTGCATTCTCTTCACTCTACAAATAGAGGAAAATGAGATCATGGGACTTCTCTGATGCCACACCTTAAAACAGGGAAGGAGAGATGGAAGAACTAGAAAGTGAGGCCATCCTAGTTCTATTCCATTGGTGTTCCCTATAGAAAACGTTGCCTTGGATACCTGTCATCCAGCCACAAAGTTGCTACAAAGTATATGGGTGACTTACCTAAACTTCATAACATTAGGCCTTGGGCAGCTTTCACTGAGCAGCCAGAGAACTAGCCCAGAAATAAGTCACCACCAAATGATGTTTTAAATGAGTTAAAGGACAGACGCTGGAATTTATTTTATGTAGCAGTTTTTAAATATACTGAATTTTAGAAGGCTTCACAGGCCAAATCATGCTGGATCATTGGTCTGTTGTAGAAGGTCTGTGAAGTGTCTTATCTCTTAATCAGGATTTTAGGTCTTAACTTTTTTACAATAAATATTCTAATAACACTTCAGTACTTTTACAAAGTTGCTTGCCAAGCTGTAGAACTGTGTAATGTTCTGCTTTAACATTTCTAAAAAAAAAAATAATTTATTTGGTTCTTGAATTATCCCTCACCCCATCTAATAGGAGTTTAATGTTTCTGAACTATGAGGTAAATAATCACAAGGATAGTATGTAAAACTTGTAAAGATGCTTTACTAAAACTGTGCTAAAGGCCCTCGGTGATGCTGACTAAACATATTTTAATGTAGCATAGCTGTATTTTCAGTATGGTCAAAATTTTTTACATTCTTTTAGCCTTTTGCACATGTCTGTGTAAAAGAGATACATTGCTGTAACTGAGGTTTCTTGGATGTGTTATTACTGGAATGTTTTGGCAACTGATGTATAAGCTTTGTGTTTTAAATATGTTTCATAACATTATCAACCTTCAAATGTAATGTAATAAAATATATTATGGTCTTGTATTCCTAATAGATCTAAATTAGAAAGCACTACTTTATGTTCTTCTTTACAGAAACTGGTGGTGCAATGGGAATTTTAATTAATATATGTGAGCAATGAGATAAAAGACGCTACCTATGGTTTAGGAATTTTTTGAACTACAAATTGTTGAAGGTCAGCAGAGTATTCTGGGGAAATGCTAGTACACGTTTGCATTTTCATTCTTTTTTTATTTTGCTGTTTCCTAGGCATCTGCTGCTGGGTACTGTAAGAGTCAGTGTTCTGGGCTAGGTGGACCTTTGGCATGGTTTAGTGGAATTAGTCTGTTATATGGCTAGAATAAATAATTCTGCAGTATTACCTGTACTTCTCTGTAGTTCATTTATTATGTTGTCTATGTTAGAACTTTGTGATTGTTTCAGGTGGTTTCATTGCTGATATACACAGTAATATACACAAGCCTAAAACCAAGCTTGTGTATGTGCTTCACATCCTTAATCTTCTCTGGATTTTTTTGAAGATTGAAAAGGCTACCTCACTGCTCTTCAGGCTTCCTTAAAAAGAAATTTATAGTATAACAAAACTTGGAAGATTTCAGCTTGAAAAGAAAAGCTTTAAAATGTGGAGGCTAACTTGCCAGGTTACATTCACAGAGAATGGAAATGTGCTTATATTAATATTTGTGCTTGCCTAAAATCTTATTTTTACTGTTTATTTTCATAATGCAAGTTTAACATCATGGCTTTCCAGTTCACTTGAACACACAGTAGCCCATGCTAGGCTGATGTTCAGTTCATGCATGTTCACTTCTAGAAACTCTTTAGTGAAAATATGTTGAATGAAACAAACAGAAATAGGTAGCAATTGGTTATAGTTCTTGAATAGCTTAAGAGGCAAAGGTTGAGAAACACTTCAATTAAGATCTACTCCTTGGGTTCATTTTTTTAATGTTTTGCACAACTAGTGCTCCAGTATGCTGCTCTTTACAAGAGTCCAAGGCTCTGACTTAAATTAGCCATTGAAGAACTTGATTGGACTTCACTAGCATTGATAAACATTTTAATAAGCTTACTGGATTTCTAAAGACAACACAGGTTCTTTTATTAAGCTTCTCTCTTCTTTGAGGTTTATTTTATGTTTGATGCTTCTAAACAAGTTACATTGCCAAGTGTGGATATCTGAATTACTACGCTGTGCAGCTGGGTGGGTATGTATGTCTGTCGTAGTGTAAGGGACAGGTGACATTTCGTCCATACTAGCATTTGTACAAGCGACCAGTAAGGAGTACTTCAAGTGTCAGTTTGATTCAAAGCAAATACCCTTCTTTCCAGAAGGTTTGTTTCTACAATAAATATTACAATACCAAATGTATTTGTGCTCCTCTTTTTGGCTGTGATCCTTTTGGGTTTTTTCTTTTTTTTGAATGAATATACTCAGAAGATAGTTTAGCAGAGCTGACGGTGAACTTGATGTACAGTGTATTTAACTTTAGAAACTTACTAACCTCTGTTCAAACATAAAGGTTGTAGCTGAGAGGCCAGCTGCTGTTCTGTTTTGTTAAATTACTGAATCACAAAGTTTAAAGATTTCAATTAAGGTAGAAGGGATGGAAGATCAGAGTTCTTGTTCTGTGTAAGCTAGCAGGTTTAGCATCACAGCTGAGTTAACTACTTGACTACTTACATGCTTTAAATAAAATACAAGTCAAGTCAGCTTGCACTGTTGGTATCCTGCTAATCTACAGCACTAGTTTTTTTTGAAGTTTCAGTAGGTTCAGTAGTTTGGAGCTAGTGGTAACACAGATTTACAAGCGAAGTCTAGCTCCTGGGGGGCTTCATGGGTTGCAGTGAAGACCTACCTCTTGCTCAAAACTCAGAACATTTCAATGGAGACCAGGCACAGTGATACCGAAGACTTCATTTTCTTGAAGATCATAGTTGTTTTAAAACTTCTTTGTGTAGGCTTTTACGTGTTTTGCATGAAATAAAACAAAGCAATTTTTAAAAAACTATATGGTTAAAAGTTAAATTTCTGAGATTATGATGAATGGGTTCCTTATAACTAGTTTTATCTGTTGCATGTGAATAAATTGCATGTGTAAGAAAAATAGCAGTAAAAGGATTATTGAAGCTAATAAAACTGGATTTTAATAGCTGGAGGTTTTTTTTAAAGCAAAGACTGAAACTTGCTGCCAACCAATTGTAAAAGAATTTTTGAGCTTTTAGCAACTTGAAGGTATTGAAGTATGGCAACAAGCTGTATTTCTCTGTCTTATATATAAATGATATATTTATATATATATATAACATGACCTTATATAAACTTACACGGAAAACTCATGAAGTCACATAAATTTAAGGCCAGAAGACATTAATAGCTTTTTTGGTTTTTTTAAAGTAAAAAATCTATTAATTTTTTTATTATTAAGGGAAACAAAATAAGTTAGGTGGAATATATTTTGTTTGTCTCTTTTGTTTTCAAGGTTTGGCTTGAGCAACAAGTTTGATACAGAATTTCCTTCTGTTCTGACAGGGAAGGTAAGTGTGAGATTAAACTGTTCTTTTAAATGGAAAGATCCAGTGGTTTCTGTGTTATAAATACGTGCTCATGAATCCACCGTGCACGCTGCACTGAAGGTTGTTGAATTAACTGTCTGTGTGAACTAGCCGGTTGATTACCGTTCCTATGGTGTACTTTGAAACAAGAAAAAATTATTTGCAGTGCTCACTATCATTGACATTCTAACCACAGGAAAGCTCAAGATGGCATCATATGCTGTTTTCATGCAGGCAAGCTGCATGAAAGCAAGACTCACTTAACCTTGTTTTATAGCTATCTGGAGTTTGTGCTGCCTCCTGTGTGAATTAAATTATTTCAAATACTAGACCTCTCATTTTAATATGTTTGTCAAGCCTTGAGTTCATATTTAGGCAGATCTCTAGAAGAGAATCTGTTTTATCTGAAGCTTTAAGGAACAACATATTATAGTGTTAAATCTACAAATTAAGTAGGGTTTTAGTACATTTTCAGAATTATAATAATTGTCTAGTTTTGAAAATTAGTGGTGACAAGTCTCTTCCTTTCTCTGGAGCTCTGGCATCTTACGAAATGTAAGTTTAATAAATATTCATTTGTAGCTATTAATTAATGAAATCTTTTAACAAAATTCTTAGTTATGGGTTTACCTCCAAAACCAGTTATGAAAAGAATGTATTTTTAGACTTTAAAATTTTGAATTCTTTTTCTCTTGGATTTTTTTTCCTGCTGTTTAGTGCTTTTCTTTGTTTCATTTTATATCCCCCTAGTGTTTCTTTTCCAGAATTTGAGAGGAGAAGGTTTATTTGGCTCTTGCTACTTTCTCTAATGTCATGCCATACTTACTTACTACTACCACTTATACATACTACTCTGCAGCCTCTTACGGTAGCTGTTGAGCCTTATTAACAATATACTGAAATGCAGCTGGATGGTGTCTCTTGGTTCTACAAAATCCATCTGGAATTTTTCCTCCTTCATTTTCACCACAGAGTATAATGAATTAAATACTCCCGTTGAATACAACCAGCTTTTCTTGACAGCAGAACAATTGAAAAGCAGGTAGCTTTTTTTTTTTAAGGTTTTGGTGTTGAAAAACAGCCTGGGAACTCTGGCCTTGCCTCAGAATCTCAGAAGGAAAAGTTATACTGATTCCATAGTCTGATGGGAGGGCTGGGTGATAATGCTACTTGTATCTCACTACCTTGCATGTCCAAGGTTATTCTTTTCTGCAAAGCTCTTTCTGATCACTGAAAAGCCACAGCATGAATACTTTTTGGAAATAACATTTTTTATATTATTTTTGTCAAGTTGTAGTTTGTTACAAATAAGCCTACAGAAAATACCTAGCAGGAAATGTTAAAACTTGATTATATAATTTCATGTTTTTCTGTCTCTCTCAAATATGATTTTGTATATTAAAGAAAGAAAACAAACCCAACCCTCCAAACGTGTACTTTTTAATATGAACATCAATGACTGTCACATTTTCCACTTTCTTGTCCTCCTCTTGTTAAACAGAGTGAACAGAACTTTAATTTAAAGTTCGGTTGACTGCTTGGACTTAATTTAGCAAAGAGAGGAACTTGGTATTTACCCTTCTTATTCTATAGATCTGATCAGTGACAAAATAAATCACATGAGCAAGGATTTACTGCATTAGGTATGCTGCTTCTGTTGAGAATCTTGATATCCTGTTATCTTTTTCTTACATATGGGTTTGAGGGGCTTTCTGAGGAAGAGGACCTTGACAATAAATTAGTTTCCTTTTGTCAGGGGAAAATGCCAATCAAATAAGGTAGTAAATACATTTTTCTTACTGCTTGCCACATTCTGCCATGAAAGACATTAAAAACCACAGTTGTGGTTTAGGGTTGTTGGGTGGGGTTTTTTGAGTACTTCCATGAAATACAAGAAGTAAATAATCTGCTTCTTCCTCTGGTTGTGGCACTCAAATCATCGTTATCCCTATTTAAAATGAAAACTCAGGTTTTTTCCAGTAAGGTTTCCTTCAAATATCCTCATAAATAATTCACAATTATAAGCATTGTAGTCAATTCATACACCACTTTAAGGTCTTTTACCGGTCTTAAAATACAAATTTTTACTTTTTATGAAATCACAATTTATGAATAACGTAGTGACTGTTTATATTAACAATTTGTGATTAAAATGTTTACTCTGAACTTGCATTAGTACACAGCTAGTATAAGGCAATGTCATAGTTCATTAAGACTGTCTGTAACATTGTTTAATGGCTTTGTTATCCACTGTGAATTGATATTAAGAATATATCTCATCTGCTAATGGAGTGTTAAAGATGAAGCCATTAGGTGGGGTTGATAGATTTCTCAATAGAATTGTTTTTCTTTTTAATAAATATAGATGAAGATCTAGATTTTTAAACATAGGATGAAAATCTGTCCAATGCACAATAAAAATCCTAAATAGATCAAACTATTTAGCTGCACCTTTCTCCCAGAAGTACTAGCGTTCTGGATTTATGCTACTGTGTAGTCTTAGGAATTTACTTAAACTTCCTGACCCTCAATTTGCTCATCTACATAATGATGGTAGTAAATCCTCCACTAATTTTCTTTTCTGAAAATCTGAAATACACCTCCTCCTTCACCCGTCTTCCCTACCTCTTTGTCTCCTAGTTTTCACAGTACCTGGATAGTTACTGTAAATCAGCCTAGAATGAAGATGCATATAATTACATCTTAAATATTTAATTGAGACATGTTTGTTGCTGTGTTTGGGAGAGGTGAATGAGTATGTTTGAGGGTAAAACAGACAATAAAACAATAAAGGAAAGTACCAGATAGGTCAGCTGTTGGGCCTAGCTAACTCAGATTGACTTAAATATTTATCTTACAGGATGAGATGCAAGCTTGAGCTGGTTTATAAGCACTGAGGTAGTCTTTCAAACAGTGCATTTTTTTTCGACAGAGTATTTTCAGGAAAGATTTGACTACACTTAATACAGAGGCAGTATTTAACTTTTAATAATGTGATTGGACTTTGGCCTAAATTGAAATTCTGGCTAAATTTGTGTGCGCTACAGTTTTATAGGATTATTAATTCTTTTAAAACAAGCATTTAAAAGCTTTTAACACAACACAGTTCGTGATGCACAGCACAGTAATACATACTGCTCCAGGTGACAAGAAAATGATGGAGGCAGTGAACCTTAAGGAAGAAAGTGGAGTTTCCTGCCCTGGTGTTAAACAGTGAAGGTCCTACACAGAGATTACTGTGCAATGCAGGGAAACGTAAGCCATAAAATGTGGTCTTGGTATTGTGATCCCATTGCAACATGTGATTGATAGGGTTTGTGATCATGATGATTGAAGGAGAAAGATCAGGCCTGCTGGGCTTTACTTGCTCTCTTCCTGTGTTTGTAGATTCTCTTGCATCCTGTTGTAAAATATTATGACACCCCCTCCTTTCCTTTTATGTTTTTTGGGTTTTTTTCCCCCTCAAAGACCTAAAAGGAACTAATCTCTCTTTACAAGGTGTACTGCACAGCCAGGAGCTATGTACTTATTCTTTTCAAGACCCAAACAGAAACTCTCCAAAAGACCTTCCGAAATTACTCAAAACTAGACTTCTGTAGGGAGCTTGCTTTGCACAGGAGGTGCTGTTAATGCTCTGTTTGAAATGCATTAGTCATTTCATATTAACCTTTAAATATCGCTACCTGCAAGAAAGGCAAGATTTAAAATTATGCCAGAAGATCAACACAATTCTTTGGTGACTGTTTCATTTGGATACCATTTTTTATTAAACTACTACAGTTATTTTATTTATTTGTCCTTTGTCGCTGTGTAACGATGCTTAACTGTTAATGAGCTGTAAACAGAGCAACTAAACGTGTCCTTTGCTTCTTTTTATCACAGAATGAGGCTTACCTTGGTCACCAGTTCCTTTAATTTCAAATGAAGATGTGTCATTAACTGACAAATATTTATTGTGATTACATTTCCTAAAGGGAGAAATATATCCAATAGTTTGGGTTAGCCAAGACCATCTTAAATGGCTGAGAGATCCACCTCCACATGAAAGTATTTGGTGCATTAGCAGGTAGTGGTGGTGCTGTTGTAATACTATATTAAAGTAAGCATCATACCAAAATTTCTGAAGTTGAAAATTTCTCATTTTCTTGGTGGCATCCAAAGTTGGTGTCTAGTTTAGCCATTTGCAGTACTCTACAGGAAGGAGAGCTCTTCAACATTGTTCTTACAAACTAGCTTCAAACTGTTAACCTGATGTGAACAGTGACTCCCTTAAAAGCAGCACAGAAATAGGGAACCTCACCATCCTAGTACTTTCTTACTAGGTCCCAAACTTTTCTGCCAGCTGTGATCTAAGAATCTGGTTGTCTTCTTTTCATGTTGGATGTTGTCACTGATGATAATGTTTATTCATGTTAAACCAAATGCTAGACTGTGCAATTCCATTGTCCTTGGTAGGTTTGTACAGCTGTAGTTTGGGATTGGGGTGTGTTGTTGTCAAGTTTTGGTAAACTTTGTGTCTAATGGAAAAGGGAACATTCTCTTTTCTTAGTGGGGTTCATTCCAAAAGTACTAATGGAATCAAGAAAAAAACCTACTTATTTTTATCTTTAAAATAAATGATACAAGTACAAATGTACAAAAAACACTCGTCAAAAAGTGTTGTTTGTATATATCTAAACACTAGGAACATGTAAACTTCCTTAAGCATTGAGAATGCTCATTTGTTAACGTACACAGTCTCAGTTTACTTTGAAACAATTCTGACTGCAGAAGCTGTTCAGTGTTACTTCTACCACATACAACCAACCCAGTTGTACTTTACTACAAAACGTTCTCCCACATTGAAGATGAAATGGTCTAGCTCATGTGCATCTGATATTTGTTATATCCCAAATACCAGAACTGGCGTTGGCAAAGAGACCTGTAAAACCTTCTGTTTCAGATACCTGCAAGTACAGGCTAGTTTTCTATATTATAATGTGATTATTTTTTTTATTGAAAATGTCCTAGTATGGGGGATCTCTGTTTCTTTTTCCCATTTTCTTTCTATTTTTTTACGTCTGTTGTGAAATATATTTAAATGTTGTTGTTCCAGTCAGTCTACAGAATTTATTTACTTGCTCCATTTATATATGTAAAAAGAATTACAAGACAGTCTATTTAATAAGGGGGGGAGAGCTTGTATAATTGCAAAATAAATACTTTCTGTGTACTTATAAATTCCTGCTATAAAATAATCACAATGTTAAATTATGTTCTTACATTACTAACTGTAGGCCTGGCTTGTGTACAAACCCAGATGACCTCTGACTCTATACTGCATGGTGATCTGAATGGGCAGGAAACAGATGTTGTATTTATTTACTCCCTTTTCCTGCAGTGTTTTAATGAATTTGGCTCTTGTGAATGGGTGGAGGTAGCAGAATTGGGTCCTCTCCATTTCCTGTCCCATAGTTTTGCTCCTTTGGTGAAAGGGGTCTTTGTCATTAAATTAATGCTTTTGTTGTTGTTGCCCTTGTTTGCAGAATCAAATGAAATTTGAGCTTCCTTGGTTGGAAGGATTATGTAGTAGTTGCACAGCTTTGTATACAGATTAATTCCAGGGTTTTTTTTCTTCAACATGGCAAGTAGCTGGGAAATGCTTTTTTTCTTTTCTTTTCTTGAGTTGTGCCTACTGTTCAAGTCTATTGATGTTGGATCTGATTATTGTGCTGTCTGTTCAAATGCTGAATTGTGTTACAGTTAAGAGTGCCATATTTGAGTCAATACCATGAATCCATATTTGACTTGTCAGATATAAGTTATTTAGATTCTGTAGAGAGATGAGGGATTTGGGGTAGGTAAATAGGTAAGTGCTCTCACTGTCTGTAAGAAACATGCTGCTATCAGAGAAGGGAGCTTATTTCGGATATAAAATGTGGTTTCCCACTGTGACTCTGCAGTGGCAATATATAGAAAATAGTATTTTGAGTAAGCTCTGCTGAGTGTGCCTTGATTTAAATCAGTTGTTTTTCAACAGCTAGGCTTTATTCGTAACCCTGTAAAAGATGCATTTCTTTGCCTTGAATGTAATCCAGTATGTGTCTTTCTGGGATTCCCTATTTTAGGAAGCAGCCACAAGTGAAGTTGTGTCCTCATATCAATAGGAATGTATTTGTGGACAGAGGTCCACCTTCACCCAGGCACAGTGTAGACTTGAATTAGTTTGAAGTTGAATTAGTTTGAAGTGAGTTTGGACAATATTATCCTTTCCCAAGTGATATGTTAAGTGTTTACTATGAAGCTGTGCCTCATTCCCTTAGAAACAGGTATCTGTCTTTTTGTCAGTGTAGCCAATCCATATGTTGCACAGTGGTATCCCACTTCTAGTTTTGTTTGGGGCCACTATGTTACCGGGACAATTGATTTATTAATGGTGCAATAGATAAGGATAAGTCTGTTCTTCTAAGCAGTGCTTAGATTTTTAATGCAAGTTCTTGGGAGGCATGCACATAAATGAATTGTGTTACAAGAAAGTGACTTTTCATGTTCACTGGGTGACCAAAGTTTTAGAAGATGGGATCATATTGTGTAATGGTATTATGTTTCATTTATATTTTAACCTGTAGAGGCAATTGCTGAAAAAACACACCTGTAATTGCGTTCTACTGAAGTTCTGCACTTCTGTTGCAGGTTGCCCCAGAAGAATTCAAGACCAGCATCAGTCGTGTGAATGCCTGTTTAAGAAAGAATCTCCCTGTCAATGTAAAATGGCTGCTTTGCGGCTGTCTGTGCTGCTGCTGCACGCTGGGCTGTAGCCTGTGGCCTGTAGTCTGTCTTAACAAAAGAGTAAGTACATGTTTCATTCTTCTTACTCTCTTTATTTTGCAATTGCTGGTAACACTAAATGATGTTTAATAGTATAATCCCCATTTCAAAACCCTTTTTTTGTCTTACTTGCATTCAAAAGGTTATTCTGTTTTCCGTTCCTTAGAAAATAGAAAAAATATGTTTGTTAATGGAGTAATTGATACCAAATTACCAGCTGAATTAATAGCTTTAGGAATAGGTAATCCCATCTCAGTTGAAAGAACACAATGGAGTATATGATAACCTAAATTCTCAGGATTTCTAAAGGCCAAAAATTTAATTAAATGAGTGCAGAACTGGACATTGACCTTCAAAGACAGCCTGACCTGGAGTGAAAATTACTTTTCACACACACATGCCAGAATATTTTTTAAAATTAAAAATCACTTTTTTGTATGCAATAGATAGCCATAACATTTTAGAGCTGTGGTTTTTGACATATTTTACTGTGCTGTTGCTATTAAGAGCAAACACAAATTTGTTTTCTATTTGGGAAGTTTAAAGACACCCCCCTCCCCCCTCAAAAAAAAACCATTACAGAATGTTGACAGTTCTTGTAATCAGGTCCACAGTAATAAAACGCTTTTTGAAAAGCACTTTAGCAATATCAGGTAAACATGATCCTAATTACCTCTATGGTTTACATTTAGAATTGATTTATCACAGCAGTAAATATTTAGGAAATGCATAAATAGGTATAATGTAATGATATTCTTTGTGGCTACACAGTTTGTAAGACTGGTAGCCATAAAATCTTACTATCTACAAATGTAAATAGTACATAGGTGCACTAGGAAAAAACCCTCACACTTGTCAATTTAATTATAGGAAAAGATCTTAACTAAAAATCTGTTAACAAGTAACTTCTGGCTTTTGAGAGTTTATGATCTTTAATAAAAAAAACCAAAAGCAAAGTCAAGGCATAGGCATTGCTTTTTCAGAGAAAATAAAACAGAAGTGTTTTGCCAAACTTTCCAACTTGTTTAAGAAAATAAGTTACATTGACTGACACTGAGTTTTTTTGGTTTAAAAAAAAATGTGCTGAAGGCATAATATGTTAACTTGTTTAACTGCTAATTGCTGAAGCTCATGTCACTAAAACGTTACAGGACTTGTTTTAGCTCATTTTAACTGCCTTTACAAACATCCTGATTGCAGAGGAGTACGGTTGAGATATACAGAGGGAATATTTGCATTTTAAAATTATATTTAATGTTCCTGTGCTAGTGAAAATCTAAATAAATGCTCATGTGATGTTGTAGTGTTGATGTAATTCTCAAGGCTACAAATAATGTGTACCAAGTAGGAGTAGGGAAGATCATGTTGCTTCTGTGGGTATATGTGTGTCTATATATCAGAGCGATTTCATCACTCTAGCAATCACAAGCATAAGATAGTTCTTAATTTTCTTTTGTGGTGGATTGAACCCAGCCAGCAGCTGAGCACCCACCAGCCACTTGCTTACTTCCCCCCACCCCCCAAGGCAGGATGGGGAAGAGAATCACAAACACAGTAAGAAAAACTCACATGTTGAGATAAGGACAGTTTAATAAACAAAGGACAAAAAGGGAAGAAAACCCAAGTGATGCAAAGGCAAATCACTTGTCACTTCCCACCAGCAGAGTGATGCGCAGCCTGTCTCTGGGCAATGGACTACTTTGGAAAGAACAGCCCCCTGTTTTATTGCCAAGCATGACACTACATGGCATGAAATATCTCTTTGGTCAATGTTGTTCAGCAATAGCTAAAACACTGATGGGGTATCAATACTATTTTAGTCATAGATCTAAAACACGGCCCCATACAAGCTGCTGTGAAGAAAATTAACTCCAGCCCAGGCAGTCCCTGTATGCTCATCTCGCAACAGAAGGCATTGTGAGATCCAAAGGCTGCAATATGAAACTAAGACAGCTGACATGGAAAACAACATGCACCTTTTAATTCTAGGGGTAGCTTTGTCACTGGAAGAACTTGCAAAGAAGTGTGGATTCTCCACTGTGAAGTCTGTGACTCAGGATTGGATAGCATTGTATCTTTTTTTTTAATGAGATGGTATAGCTCACCTACCGTTATTAGCTTTAGCAAAGAAATGGGTGGGTGGAATTCTGTGGCACACCATGGAGAAACTAAGTAGACCATCACAGTGGTGGTCTTATGACCTTAAAAAATCACTGAAACTGCAAAGATCTTCTCCTCTCCCATGGTTGTGGAAGGAGCAGAATGTGAAGGTCATACACACTTCGGTATCCGAGAGTTGACAATATAGGCAGTGTTGTGAGCCAGAATTTTGTGGTGCTGAGATTTTTTCAGGATTCAGATAACAATTACGTTACCAAAATCTGGAAATTACGTGTATGTTAATTGTGTTATCAGTAGACCACCTGTAGTGAGGGCAGTATTTGGCCAAGAGAATGTGGGACGTTCTGTTTTGTTGGCTTGGCTGTGGGTAAAAATATGAAATTCAAAAGCATCTCTTGCTTAGCAAATGAATTCTGGGAAAGCTGCAGTCCTAAGTTAACAAAAAACCCATGGGTGCGGTTTTGGTTTTTTTTCTGAAGATGATCTGATGTTGAGGAGTGGGGAGTTGAAGTGGTAGGACTTCCATTTATAATTTCTCTTTTGCTTGGTTCTACTTGTATAAAACTAATCTATTTTAATTTAATCTTAAGCCAGAAATGCAATAGTAAGATTCTTCTGGGTGGGGCTGGCTGCTGAACTATTTATAATACAGTTTTGACTTACTTTTTAGACTAGAAGATCAATTCAGAAGTTATTAGAATGGGAAAATAACAGACTATATCATAAGGTAAGAAAAGTTAGTGTGCTCTTTTTTTCAGCTTTAAGAAGAGTAAGCTTTTTTGCATAATTGGCATGTAGGAATTTTACAGTCTTGTTATAATTCCGTACTTTATACTGATCTTAAACCTGTGTCTGAAGTATTCCAGATCATAATAATTTGATATTGCTAATGCTTGTTACGTTCATCAAAACGATGCTATGGTATGAATTATCCTTTGATAATTATTTTTTTAGCTTGGTTTGCACTGGAAGCTGAGTAAAAGGAAATGCGAAACTAGCAATATGATGGAATATGTAAGTATTACTTCTGTTACTTATTTGACATTCAATGGAACTATGATTTTGTAGATAAAATACTTAACTTATTAGACTGTCACTTACCCGAAAAAATCTCTCAGAAAGACATGCATTTCTGTTTGATGTACACCTGTCAAGGCCACTTTTAAGAAGAGCAGCCATGGCATATCTTGTGCCTTTGAAATTGTCACCACTAAATGTGTTTTTTCTTCGTAGCAATTCTACATTGGCACTGCAGTTACACTTGTTTTGGTCTGTAATTTGTGGTGAGGGAGACCCACTGGGACTTTGTGCATTGGTGTGATTCCTATAGCAGTCCATAGTTCTTTAAAGCTATCCACCTTTTCCATCGGTATTCATAATTACTCTGATTCTAGTTATTTCTGCTGAAATACTGCATTTTTTTAGTAGTGTGGGTTTTGTCTGGATCTTTTTTCTTCCCCCCACCCTTTTTTTTTTCTTTTTTTTTTAAATTTTTTGCCAGCTCTGAATTTCATAAAGTTTTAACCAAGACAGACAGTCCATTTAGGAGAGCAGAAGTTGAAATATTTCTGTGGTCCTACAGCCCCCCCACTCACTTTCAGGTATAGCCATGAAGATTGTGTAGGCTTGAAAAGAGATAGTTACCCTCAAAAAGTCAGGTGTCCAGAAGGCCTATATTTTGAAATTACTGAAATCTCTGCTTTGGTACTCAGGGAAGCATTCCCTCCTTACAGAATATCCCAGATATGTTTTCTTTTATGTACTAGCTAATGTTGCATTGTAATTGTGTTGAAGGTTTTAACTTTTTGGTTACTGTGTTCTGTTCTTGTCTTTTTCCCTTCTTCAACAGGTAATATTAATAGAGTTCTTACCAAAATATCCCATATTTCGACCTGACTGAGGAACAGCATTTGGTCTTTCATGTTACCTGTCATTTTCTACCCTTAGTGCCTTGTAGATGATTTTGGAAAGAAGATGGTCTACTTTGCTGTGACTTAAATATGTTCTTCAGTAGAATATCCTCCTTGCTATGTTACTTTCTTTTGTTAAGAAGAGAACAATTTGCACATTTTTTTTATGTTAAATGAGGCTTCTGTGTTGCACTCTGAATTTTAACATTAACAATAACTGATATAGTTGCCACTAGGGATCTAACATCAGTGCTGCTTAAACTTGTTCTGAGCATGCTGCCTTATTAATTTCTATATTTGCTGTCCTCAAACATGCATCCTAATGCCATGTCATACTATATTTCATTCTAAATGTTGCAGTCCTATAAACCCTCAGTAGAAATGTCCAGGTAAGCGTCTAGTAGTAATGATTTTAGTATAACTTGCTTGCATAGGACTTGAAATCAACAGCACTGGTTTTGTCCTGCACTTTGCAAAATCATCATTTATATTAGGGGGTTAATTATTTTACCCACTATGGATTTGTAAATATTGACTCTTTGCATAATGTAAAGTGTGGTATGCCAAGGTTTACAGAATGTAATATAGCTCTTATTCTATTGCCAACAGTCCGACATAGTTTTATTTGTTACATTTGCTAGTATTCCTCTGATTGTATAGATGCATTCACATGCTGGTTTTTATGGTAAAGCCATAAGTTTGTACATACTATCAGACGTGTAGGGCTCAGTTGCACTTTGTTTAGTAAATGGGTGAAAAATGCATAGCATTTGTCTTTTTTTTTTTTTTTGAAGTATTTCAGGTGTTGTTTGTAGCACCTGACATAGGAAGCTTAAATACTGTTCACCTTTGAAAAAGTTACATTTGTGGGGTAGATGGTGGCTGCTATTATTAAAATATCCTAAAGCCTTGTTTTAAGTTAGGGATATGTGGATGTCAAGTTTTGTTTTTAAGTAAGGAAAAAAATGTTTTGTAATTGGAGACCTTCATTACTGAGGGGAAAAATCTGGAACAGCCAAATCAGAGCTGAAGTAACCCTTGTGTTATTTTGCAGCGTGATAGCACTTCAACATTTGGCATCCTTTCCAGTGGAAAAAAATTTTATTCAAGTGAGAGTAGTGTTTCAAAATATGCTGATGGAAGGAAATGAATAAGTTGAAAGGGTCCATGCATTTGTTTTGGCATTCCAGCACAGTCTGAAGAACCACAAATGCTACGTGGAATTCATCAGTATTTTTGGATTCTTCCCTGTTTGCCTGATCCCAGGAAGGGAGAGCATTGTAGAAAAAGTTCGTGTAATGGCTGGCCTGAGCAAGACCACTTGATAATAGCAAACAAAGGAAAATTGATGCAAATTCCCTCCCTTTCCTAACTAGAAATAAGAAATCAGGAAAAAAAGCAGCAGATGACTGAGTATCTGCAAGGTGTGATGAATATAGTTGTAAGTGTCCAGCCATTTCTTTGCAGCAACTTGACTCCTTGTGACATAACATCATCTCAAGTTGCTTTTTAGTTTCAGGGTGACTTGGGATTTCCTCTGAATGTATTTGCATCTTTTCAGTATGCAATATTGTATTAAAATACAGTATTTGTAACACCATTGCATTCTAATAACTGTAGTAGGCCAGGTTTCTTGTATGCAGTGTTTACAGAAAGCCAGTTGTATGCAAGATGTTACTTCAAATCAAATTTCATGCTATTCTTACTGTACAGCTGAGAAGTGTCAGAATCCAGCACTTCCAGTAGTTCCAATCACAGACTGATGCTTCGGGTTCTGAAATCTGTATCCTTAGTGCAGATGTTTCATGTGACTGGTAGATTGGTGACAACTAACTGTGTAATTGCATTTGTAATGTAACGAATAAAAAAACTGCTGTGGTGTTTGAATGTAACGTTAGCTACCCTTGCAACTCAGATTTCTACCACAGAACCAAGCAAAGTGTTCTCTCCAATTTATTTTTTTAGGATGAGTGTTAACTGGAAGCAGAGACAATACTTAATGGCAGAAAGAGGCAGTGTAAACCAAAACTTAAACAGCACACGCAATTCTATGTATTTCCCTTACAAATAAGTTTCTGGAGTAAATGAAGGGAGCTTAGCTTAATTAACAGAAAAATGGAAGTTTCTTTACTGTTACGCCAGAACTTTGTTAGTTTTCTTTTTTCATGTAAGAAACTTGAGAATTCTCAGCAGGTTCTTATTTTCTTCTTTATGTGACTATATTTTCAAAATGTTCTTTTCCAACTGAGAGAATAGGCAATCTGAATGAGAATTCCAGTAACTGCCAGCAGTGAATGCTGAGCGGTCTTCAGTCTTGCTGCTAAAAGAAATCCTCTTCAGTCTGTGCTGACTTCATCGTATTCAGTTCAGAATTTCACAACCTGATTTGTTTCTTTGTATGAAGTGCCGTGCCAAGCTGAGAGAACGCCCAGAGCTACAGGAGCCCCCAGTACCTCTGGGCTGCTCCCTGGCCACCCTGTGCTGCGGTATGAGCAGAGATCCAAGGCAGAACAAGCTGGCGGCTTTGTTTTCCCACCTTCATCTCATCCCTTTGTCCCCTTCCCGTTGGCCTGGCCACGTCCAGCGCCACAGGCTGCTCTGCCTGCTGCAGTTTAGCTGCCTCTGGGTCTTTCCCGGGCACTGTGCAGCACTGAAGCACAGAATATTTGTTCTCAAAGTTTACATTTTAAGTATGTAAATTGTATACGGTTTACTTTGTCCTTAATTAATAATTGTATAGTCTTCAAACCATGAAAGGGTCTCGCTTTGTGTTTTAATAGACATATGTGGCCATAAAGCAACTAGTAAAGAATGAGAGCCAAAACTGCCATTTACAGTAAGCGACATGTTTTAATAAGTAGATAAATTTGCATTAAAATGCAAAACCAACAGACAGTATTATATTTGCATCTGAAAGACACAGGTTCCGTAGCTCATTCAAAGATGGAGGCAGCTGAGTACTGCTGTGAACCCTGTGCACTTCTGTGTTGCCTACAGGTTCTTTTTTGCCTAGGCTATCCTTTGCTTTAATATAAAAACATCCAGCAGGTAATTATACCTCACAAGACTGAAAATTTCATTTTTGACTAATAAGTCAGCATGAGTTGGTAAACCTATTTATGGAGGATACTTGTTAATTGGAGAAAGAATTTGTAGCAATATGATGGAGACTAATGTTAGCGAAGTATAGTGGAAGTGGTAAAGAAAGTGCCTTGACTGTTCCAACAAAAGAGAAGAGAGGGTAAGGAGAAAAGGGAACTAGTAACTGTGTGAGTTTGCAGCAGATATTTAAATGCAGTTACTGTCTACCAAATCAGTATTCAGTTTTTCATATAAACATGTTGACACTAACTTTCCTTTCTAGGTTTTATCTAGGAAATATTTGGGTTTGTATCTAGTAAGTTTTGTATCTAAGGAGTTATTGAAGTATTAAAGAATACTGGCAGAACATCAAAGCTTTTGCCTACTGATTCCCCTCCCGCATCTGTGAAGTTGTCTTAACATAAGAGCAGGGAAAAAAAAAAAAAGGCGTTCCAAGACATGCACAGACAAGTCTAGGGAAGTGCGGATTCAGTTGTAGATACGTGACTTTGAAACAGAAAACATTTTTGTTAAACCTGGTGTGGTCTTGAGAAATAAAAAAAAAAGTTCCTATGCTTTCCTTGATAGGTACAAAACTCCATATGCAAAACCATAAATATATGTTCATTATCGTCCCACTTTGACAGTTTACAGCATTCACTTGTCAACACACTACCATTGGAGCAATAAAAATGTCAAGCTATTAATATTCAGTGTAAATTATTTATCATTTTAGTAAGTAATGTTATGTGATTCTTCTGCCATTTTTTGTTTTCTGCTTTTGGTGTTACGGTGTTGTAACATTACTTGTACTGCTTAAGAAAAGTGGTTTTGTTTAAGCTGTATGAAACTTCGTGTTCTTTATTCTGTTTACAAGTGAACAGCCACTTTTTAAATTGGACCTCACATCTTAAGAGTTTTCTCTTTTTTTTTAATTAAAATAAAATTCTAACTGAGCTCGCTTTCTAAAATTTACTGCACTGGTTTGTGCCGTTAAAAGAAGCTGGAAGTCAGACATGCTTGATCACTTTGACATGTTTTTCTTTAATTAAATTCAAAGATGAAAACCTCTGAATACTGCGGTGTGTTTATGGAAAAAAATATTTGGCGTCTCTCCCTGTAGCAGCGTGCTGATCAGTTGCAACTGGAATGGCAGTAGTGATGGATTTTCTAGAGGTGAGACACGTTTCTGATATGGCCAAATTAGGTGCTTGCATTGATTGGGACTTCAGGTATGGTTTGGCTTGTTTAAAGAGCAAGCCTTGGAAAGCTTAGGAAGGCTTTCTAAAACAGAAAATTGAAAAATGATCATCACATTTAGTCTTCCAGATAATTTGACTGGTTGTCTTACCTATGACCGAAGACCCTATGTTGTAAGGACTTCTTGTAGGAGTCTCTAGCTGCAGCATCCCTCTGCAAAAAGCAGAGGGTTTTCTCCAGTGCTGTTGTAGCTGCACCTCAAAGGGAGCCCACCTGAGTACAGATCGTGTGAGTGAAATAAATCGTTGGCTTCTATAAAGGGTTGTGAACATAGGACAGTACAGCCTTTTGATTGTGTTAACAGGCTAGCTTTGTAGCTGTGAAAGCGGGACTTAAAGCCTTTGGCTCATCCCTGGGGGAAAAATGCTGCATTCCTGAAACAGGCACGTGCAATGCTTTTGTTGAAAGTTGGTGTCCTCAGTTGTTTTGGACAAATTACAGGAGCATCTGGGTTGATATGCTGTGTAAGCATGCAACTGTTACTGAATATCGTTTGAGAAATTCAGAGAACGTTACTGGGGTGTTGGGCCAAATCTGGGAGTGTTGGGCTGAGTCACGACGTTAATTCTGTTAGGCTTTATGAGATGCAATTGCCTAGACTCCTAGCAAAGATCCATTTCAAGAATATTTGGGATTTGGCCCTGACTTCTACTATTGGAAGGCAATTTTAGGACTGTTTGTTCGTGAAGCTTACTCTAATGTCTGTGCCAGTGTATTTATAATGCTATGTGTCTGTTGTGTCAGTATTGTTCTTCAGCATAAATACTTGAAGTGTTCCAACTGAATTTATTTTTTAGTTAAGCTTATAGAGACTTAAACCGTTTAGTTTTCATTTGCTAGACAAAATGAAATGTTAGTCTCCTCTCAAGAGCAAAGTGCTCTGATTCTCATCATCCTACTTGCATCTGCTCCAGTTTGAATTAATTTTCCTTGAACAGGGGTGACCAGAAACAATCTGATATTCCAATTAATGGCTCATGACTAAGGCACCAGATATTCCAATGCAGAGTTCCCTCTCTTCTGTGAAAAGAATGTGATCTATTACATGTAAAGGATCACATTTGTCTCCTTAATGGCTGTATTGTATTTCTGATTCATAGCCATTCTGTGACAAATTTGGGACTTTTCAGCTTCAGTCACTCCTAGTTTATAGGAGCTTCCAACAGACACTCTCTTATTACTAGTCCCATCAGTCCGAACTCATCATGTGGCACGATGTCGAATTTCTCAGTATTTACATTACAGTGGTCCTCCCAGCCCTCCAGCTCTTCTTGTATATATCTTCTTGCTTCCATGCCTCCCATAAATAAATCTTTGTCACTGACTGATTCCATCTGCAAAGTTAACCAAAATGTTTTTATTAAAAAGATTAGTTTGAAGATTGGTGCCTGAATTCTGCTTGTAATTTTCTAAAAGCCTTTTTACTTAGTCCTGTACCCGATTGAAATTGTTTCTCCATCCAGCTGAACCAGCAATCTCCTTGTTGCAGTTTATCTGGTAGATCAAACCTATTTGGACTTTGTTGATTTACACCCATTTATTTTGTAAACATGTGAACAGGGCAGATTTGGGTCTAGGCTGAACTATGGAACTTTCTGCATTTTCTGTAATTACTGTGTCTGTGTAGAGGATTGTCCTTTTAATAGATGCACATTTTATTTCACATCCTTTATATAAACTGTATGATCCATAATAGCCTTCTTTTGAACAGCAAATTAAAATTTCTGCAGGAAATAGATTTATATGTCTGTTCACTGAACAAATATGACCAGAGATTTCTGTTAGAAAAAAACCCACATTTTAAGAACACTCCAGGTCACATGGGCTATCCAAAATGTAATAAAATTGGGAGGAAGAATTACAGTAGCTCTCAGGCTAAAAAGAATTTAAAGTTAAATTAAAAGGCATGTATTAAACAGTAATGACTGATCTGTATTTAGTGTAAATTGTGATGTGCAGATCTAAATGAGTAATTGGAAATTACTGCTTCTCCAGACAAACCCTACAGGAATATCCTTGGACACTGATGACAATGAAGTGTCTGAACAGGGCAACAGAAGTAAAACCAAGTTCTCATTTTGGCAGTATTGTAGACACCAACATGCCTGGTGGTTGCGATCTGAGGTGCTTTGAAGCTGTGTGACTTGCAGAATATGGTCTGTTATGACTTTCTGCAAACAATAGCCCTACAGTCGAGTGCATAAAATGGTTCAGTGCCCAAATAATAGTGGGAAGGGCTTCAGAGAAACCACAGCGATACGGTACAGCTCAGCAGCACAGGGCAGCTTGTGAACTTAATTCCATACTAATTTCCTACATACCCGAATATTTCATCCTTCATCAAAGACTTAATTTATTTTGATCTTAAAATGACAGTCTGTTGGACAGCAAAGCCCGTAGCCACAGAGGGTCAGCCCACATTGTGATCTGAGCTAGATTACGAAGTACAAAGTTGTAAACTGGAAACCAAGAAGCCGGTTATCCTATCTGCCATTTCAAAAAAAGTACAAATAAGTTCCTTTCAAATCTAATTTAATTTCTATTGGGTCTTTATTTTTTTTAATCATACTCAAGTGTTAGTAAGGTTCAAGTGCTGTTTTCAGACCATCTAGAAAAAAAAACCACCCCAACAACTATTGTAAAATCTGGTTAAGAGGCAACAACAGTTGTTGGCCACTGCTGAGGCTCTTTGTACGAGTGGCAATTTTCTACCTCTGAGTTAATGCAAACCCAGTGGCAGTGTGTAAGGGGAGGATACCAGGAGCTGACTCACAATACACTTTGGGGGTCCTGTGGAACAGTTGTCCAGTTCCTATTGCAGTTGCTACAGTGGGTGTTTGTTCAGCGTTTTTCACCTGTAGCAGAAAGCAAGGGACAGCAAGGAGGAATGGATCATATCCACACCTGAACCTCGAAGAGGAGAGACACTTTGGAGGTAACTTTTTTGACAAAGTATTTTTTGTCATTTTTGTGCATCAGAAAGGTAATTTGCTTTATGTTTCTTTATAACTTTTGGTAGCGTTGAGTAGTGCTGAAAATCACATTGCTCTAAGTTTCCACGTGGTACAGATGGAATTAAGAGCTTTGAAACTAAGGGGATGATGCTTACTGGTATAGCTATTCTGAAGCAGAAGCTACCAGACAGCTTTGAACTACTGAAGAATAAGCATCAGCTGCCACATCTTCAGTGTAAAACGTTAAATTTCAGTTATGAGCTGCAAAGCCAGAAAGGGGCTGTGTAAATCCCCCCCACATCGTGCTGACCTCCTTCACAGCTTTGCGAATACAGCTACAGTGGCAGAACAGCTGGGACTCTGAATGGCCGACACATAGCTGCATTCTGGGCTTCCACTCGCCTCCAAAAACCTCTCTGGGAATTCCGCTGGGATCCCCGAGCCCTCGGAGCTCCGGGCAGGCCCGTGCATGCTCTTCAGCCAGCTGCCTTCAGGAGCTGAAGCGCTCTGGAGCCCCAGTCCTACCGGACCTGTGGAAGGCTGGAAGATTCTGGCGTTTTAGACACGCGTGCCCTCCAGTTCGCCGCCCGGCGCTTGGCTCGGGTCGGGGACAGCCGTGAGGCAAGCCCCGCACAGGTTGCAGCCGCGGAGCGCCACGCCGGCTCCCCCGGCGAGGGCCGCGGCGCTGGCAGCTCGGCTGAGCCCGCCCGGGCCCGGGCCCAGCCCCAGCCCCAAGGCCAGCGGGGAGCCCGCCCGCCGCTGTGAGGGGGGCCGCGCGCCCGCCTTCCCGCCCGCCCGAGGCGCCGCCGCGCGTGCGCCCTCCCGCCCGTCGCGCGTGCGCCGCCGCTGTCCCGCCCTGCGCCGGGGCGGGGGCCGGGACCGGTGCGCGGCGCCTTTTGTAACGGCGGAGCGGGCGGCCCTGCGGCCCGGCGCGGCCTCCGCTCCTAGCCGGGGGCTTTCGCCCGCCTCCGCGCCTGCTCCCGCCGCCGCTCGGCCCCGGCCCCCTGCCCGCAGGAGCTACGGCAAGGGCGATGGCGGCGCGCTAAGCGAGGCGGCCTCGGCGCGGCCCGGCGGCTGCGGACTCCCCGCCCCGTGCCGACCGCGGCGGATGCGCGCCTCGCCTCAGGCGCCGGCGGGAGCCTAGCGCGGCCCCGGCCGCCACTCCTCCGCCTCCTGCCGCGGGCGCGGGGCAGCGCGGTAGCTCGGGGCGCCCCGCTCCCCTCGGCCCCGCGGCGGGGCGGCCATGGCCACCGAGCTGGAGCCGCCGGCGGCCGGTGCCGTGCCGAGCGCGGCGCCGCTGGAGGCGGAGGAGGACGAGGAGCACTGGCTCTACGGGGGTACGTACCGCCGCCCGGGCCGCGGGGTGGGGGGGCGCACCAAAGCACCCGGACCCCTGCCCCCGGGCCGGCGGGGCTGTTCCGGCGTGCGGGGCCCGGGGTCCCGCCTCCGCGCGGGGGGAGGGGCGGGCGCCCCTGGGGCAGTAACGGCGCGGGGCCGGGGGCGATTGCAGCGCCTCGTCCCGCCGGTGTTACTGACCTGGGAGGGGCAGATGCCCCCCGGGCCGGCCAGGACTGGGGGCAGCTGGGGCAGAGCCCGGGGCTTGGTTTAAACGTCTTTGTTCCCCTCGTAGACTTCCCAGCCGCGGGGCGCTCCTGCGTGCCTTCCCCCGGCACGGTACCGGTGCGGAGCCCCTCGCGGCTGCCCGCGGCGCCTTGCGCGGTGTTTCCTTCGCGCCTGCTCCCAGGCTTGGGATGTGCATTTCAGTTCGGTTCTGTGCCAGTGCTGTGAGACTTGACTTCTGCAGATAGGTTCTGCTCGTTGAGTTGTTTTTTTTTTTAACTTGCTCCATTTCTACTGGAACTTCGTTGAAAAAAGAACGGTGGGGTTATAGCAACTTGGCACTGCTAGGGATTTCTGTAGCTGCGATGCGTTTTGTGCTTAAATTCAGCTTTTCTTTTCTTTCACTTGAATCATTTTTGTTATTATTACTGTTTTTGCAGATGACACCACTGGTAAGCAAGAAGACGGACCAATTTCTGGGTGAGTCCAGAGTGTTTATTCATTAAAACAATATAAGCTGCAAAGAAGATCAAGCCACGTTAAGCATAGCTTGATGAATGCTCTAGCCCAAAGCTGCTGCTAGGAAGGGCAGCCTATCCTCTTCCCATCCCATGGGGTCAGCCCCAGCCCCTGTGCTTGGGCTGGCACAGCACTTAAGATTTGGAAAGTGAACTGGATTGGTCAACCGATCTGACTTAAAACTAATTTTTAACCCTTTTCCCCTTCCCTGATTAGTTTTAAATCAGGTCTGTTTTCCAGTTTAATTCCCTGGGAAAAATGGTGCCTTGAAGATTGGCCTTTGTGCTGGCCTGGCCTTCATAAAACTGGCTTTGCTTTAGCCTGGAAAAGCTAAAAAGCTTGAGCCTGGGTTAAAATCTTGACATGATCAAATCAGCAAATTATACAAGATCTATGAAGTATGTGGTTTGGGTAAGACTTTTAGATAAAAGTGTTGGGGACAACACAGTGACCTTTTTTGCTTCCTATGTGTGGAAAGTGTTGTCTGTCCTGGATTTTAACTCCCATGTGTTTGTAGCAGCAGAGTTTTCTCTCAGCAGAAATATTATGTTTGCCTTTTTACAGCGTGAGACAGTTTTCAGAAGACTTGATCTTCACTGGACTTCGGTGTGCTCAGCACCTTCAAAAGTTCAGTTGAATATCGTCCTTTAGGGTAATCTTGAATTCAGTATCTGGAATTTCTAGGACTGTTATGGGTACTGTCCTGTTTCTGTAGTAAGTATCCTGTGCTTAGGGAATATGAGAACTTGTTCAAAAACAAGTTTTAGGCAGACTTGATAAATCGTTACCTAAAAACATCAAATGAGCTTTGTGAGAAGGAACAACTTCTAGTGTATGTAGAGATTTACTGCTAACTTGCATAAATTTATTGTTTCTTGACACTTTCATCTCAATGTAATTTTACTTTACAAGCAGGATTAAAAATCTGAATTTCTAGCAACCATCTCCAATAACTGCAAGAAGCATGAAGGAAAAGCATTAGTGGTCATACTAGCTCTTTTTTTTTTTTTTCTCCCCCCCTTTTTTTTCTGCTTTGTTGCACAATGAGAATCTTCCTCAATGAAGAGCTGTGGGGTGTTTTAAGAAAAATGACTCTTTGTTTGTGATGTTGTCAATGGCTGCAGCTCCAGGGATACATTGCTGGCTTGCCCAGAGTATTTGTCTCTACCCGTGGAGCAGAAATTAGTGTAGTGCAGGATGCAGTATCCATGAACATTCCTTACCCTGAAGGATGCAGAATACCAGCAGCCTGTGCAGGATGCTGTTAGGCCAGCCAAAGCACAGGGTTATGTTGGCATTCTGGGGAAATCAAATAGCTGCAACTTTTTTTTGCATGCAAATGACTGCTTCAGACCTGTCGGATTGTTCATTCCTGGGAAGCAAATAGGTTAGGAACGAAAGACTGTCATTTAGCAAATATTTATTTGAACTCCAATTCATAAATTTTAATGCACACCCACAGATACTTCATGTGACTTGAAGCTGAAGGTAATACTTGTCACTCTTCCCTAATTCAGTCATTTGGATTTTTAAGAAAATTCTGGGGTTGAGGTCAACGTTACAGGTTGCTTGGATTTGGCAAACAAAATGCAAAAGGTTTTGGAGCCACCTGTGAGATTTTTTCCAGTAGTGCATCCTTTGGTCCTTACGTTAATAGCCTATGTCTGCAACTCTGAAATACTTTGGGGCTGGTTTTCCCTTAGACATCTTGGCTGCTGTTTATAACTGAAAGTGTCTTCAGCTGTCACCTCAGGAACTTGGCGAAAATGGGACCTGTGCTTCCTTCGTTATCTGCTGAACCTCCATCCCTTCTTTTTGATCTTGGTTTGATTGTTGGATTTCTTTGTATACGGGGCTTTTCTAATATGGGAGCTTCAGTAACTGCTCAAATTGGTCTTGTTCATTTGTTCTGGTTTTTATGCTCAGTAACTGCTTGCTGAGTTGTGTTAGCGTGATCTTTTGGCTTGTTTGGTGTCTCCTTTCCTGCCACCTCTGAAATGGCTTTAATCTGACCAGTGTTTGGATTCTGTTAGGTGTTACCTGTGTTTCTTCTTGAAGATAATCTTATATAGGTTTATTATCCAACATGGGGTTTTAAATTAATAGCAACGTCTCCACAAAGTACCGGTGGAGAACTGGGTGGCCTGGGCCTGGGTTGTTTTAATTGTCTGTTTTAAAAAGCCAGAATTATTTTGAAATTCTACTAGGTTTTACCTGTGTCCTTAGAAAAAAATTATCTCTCTTTGTATTTTTGTTTTGTAACACTTAGCATACTCTTTTCTAGCATGTGTATACCAGTTTGACTTTCTTGCTTGGCTAATGCGATAAGTAATATAAACATTTTACAAACTCTTGAATTAGAGGGAAATTTGAACCTGACCATTGTTGCATTAGGACTAATTTGTAATGAATGAGAAGATAGGGCAGATAATTATCTGTCTTGTCTTCTTTGAATTTGACCTACTCATTAATAGAAGCTATTTATAGGAACACTAAAATAACTTTTCCCTTAATTTCTGTGGGACGGATACCCTTGCTGCTTACTTGGCATATGTATAATTATTAGCATCCCTAAGGACAAGGTGAAGTTTTGCTTATTATGGTCTTAACTTGTATCCATTGTGATTGTGCTGAACCAAAGCTGAAAGCTGTTAAGCTGCCACCTGTATTAGCTGTTGAGTGGTGTTTGGCTAGGCAGCTGTGCTGTCTGTAAGGCGCTCCTGGGAAGTGCTGAACTAGTTCTTTCCAACAAAAGCAAAGCCAAGCAAGGATGATTAATTTTTTGTTGTGTAGGTGAGCTAACTGCCAGCAGAATAAACACGCTACATGAATAAAGCCATTATATGAAAGTCACCTGGATGAATGCTTTAGAAATGTTGATAGGTGAGCCTCTAGACTGGGCTTGTCCACTTTCTTTTGTCTGTCATATTTACTAGACACGCAGAATCTTCTCACCCTTTGCAAGATGCTCCTCAGGAGAGCCGGCCTGTCAGCAATGAAGACCGAGAGATATCGCAACATGTATGTGTTCCACGGCAAATGGTAGACATAGTTATTTTTGTTTTTCTCCATACTCGTGGGTAAAAAGATGTGAGTGTAAAGATGCTGGTACTGCCTAATATGTAACATTTGTACTGTAGGTGTGTACTGACAGTTCCCAGTGCTACCTGCAGCAACAGGCTTCTCTTCTCAGCCTACCTTGTGCGGTGGGGAGTGAACCCTGATCTAAGTATTGCTTATGCCATTGTAGAGGCAGGTGAGGGCCTCCGATGCTGTGGTCTGGGAGAAGGAGCAGAGCATGATACTACCATCCCTGCTCGGTATTTAGTCTTGACTTCTTGAGGGTCAGTAGAATATGGGAAACACTGAGATAGAAAGCCCGAAGTGCTGGGAGTCAGTTTTGACTCAGGCTCAGACCTCTTAGAATACAACCTAGTGGCTCAGCGCTGAAGGAGTAGGAGGAGGCTTGTTTCTCCACCCCCTCTTCCTCTAGTCTTTTTGATGGGTTTATTTTCTGCTGCTGTGGTATGTCAAGAGGGCTCACACAGAGTTCCGACAAACCCATGTGCTGTGGCAAAGGATGGAGGACGTTAGGAACACCTTCCTCATACTCTTTTGTAGTGGTGAGGTATTGATTCAGCTCCTGCCTCTTGCAGAGCTGCGCTTCTGGGTATCCAGAAGAGTTCCTTGGCTCTGGTGCCCCAGCAGTGGTGCTGCACTGGAGTCAAATCAGCAGCTTTGAAGTTCTTATGTAAAGTTAAGGCCTTGGGCACTGACTGTGCCCAGGGTCCTACCACAAAAGTCATGGTGAGAAAATATTTGCTCTGAGGTACTTGGGTGAAGCCTGGTGAATGTATTTTGGTGATTTTTATTTGTGACTGTATACTTCTGTGAAGGAGTTGTGTCGAAAAGCCCTAGCTCTTTCAAAAAGAGTAGGGGAGAGGAACTGTGGGGCTTGATGAAATTCTTAGAACCAAGCTAAACCTTCCCCACCTTCAGAAATGTTATCCTGGTTCTCATGTAGGGTCACTTCTTCCAAGGACATAGCAGTTTCTTTGTGGGCACTGTCTGTTCATGTTGAAGGCTGGTAACTTCCATGGTTTTTGCCTCCAGAGACAACTTTGTATGGCCGTGGGGTGTACTAGGAAGTTACGTCTTGATATCAGAATTGTTCTTTCTAATTGTTCTTCATCATACAAGCTTTGTACTGTTTGGCTTGCTGTCCTGGGGAAGTTACCAGTTTTTTACATGTTGATGAGCTCCTGTGTGCTCTTATTGTTGCTAGGCCCTTCCAAGTGGTGAAGATGATGAAGATGACAGCGATAGCGACAGCGATGATGATGACGTGAAAGTTACTATTGGCAACATTAAAACGGGAGCACCATCGTACATGTATGTATTGCTGATTATGGTGTCAATTTTTGATCTGAGGTAGCTCTGGCGTGTTGATTGGGATTGAAAGTGGGGATGAGAGCTGACCTGTGTCTTCTGGGAGGCATGGGAGCAACAGTTAGAACATGGGAATAGGATTAGAAGCTGATGGGCAGCACTGTCCTGCAACTGCTTGTTGGGAGAATCCATCTGTAAAATAGATTTGACAATTCGCGGGTCTGCTGTTGGAAAATTAACCAAGTAATTACTATGCTGCATTGGGCAAAATCAAAGGTGGGAAGTTAAGTTTAACTCATCGTCTGTGAAAAGTTCAAGAAAAATCTGTATTGATAAGAATTTGCATAAGCTGTAAACTTACTGATTTTCAGCTGTTGTGGGTTGTTGGTTTTTTTTTTTCATGATTCAGAATGGTGAGGCTGGATTTGCAAATCAGGAAATTACATCACTGACTTAAAATTCTACCTGATTTGCATTGAATAAAAATAAGACAGCATTCTTGCTTGCTGCTAGCAGTCTTCCTCTTAAGGAAATGACTTACATGTCCTTTGCAGCATATTCTAATTTTTCCACTTTATGGATGATTTCCTTCTCTTGTTGCAGAGCTGGTTTCAGTCTGATGGATTACTCTGAACAGCAATGCTCTATCCATTAGTAACTTGCTAGATTTTGCAGACATCCTTTTTGAAATCTTCTTCTACCTTTCTCTCCCCATTCTGTGATATATGTGCAGCTGTGATTTCTGTGTTGCTCCATTTAAATACTAACTACGTTCCTGGGCAGAATGGTAACTACCAGTCTTTGAAATAACCTTTCCCTTCACGTTCAAGACAATCCTCTTGTGTTCTGTTGTCGGTCAGGATTTTGCTGGGTTTCCGCAGGCTTAGAAAAACTTGCATGGCAAATGCATCTCACTTCTATGGTGTTGAGACGTAGTACTAAAAATCCTAGAGAGGCGTGAATAAACCCAAGTGAACTAAGCATCTTCTGAAGTATGTCAGGGCTTGAATATGTTTTGCATGAAAATCTTTAACCTTGTTCAAATACCAATGTAGTGATTCTTTTCCATATAGGGGAACTCCTATGAATTTAAACTTAAAAACGGGTAGAGGCTATGGAGCATCTGCTTCAGGTATTGCTGTTATTTTTATCCTTTACCTTTTGCAATATTTCACTAATCTGGTGCTGACAGCTGGAGCAGCTGCAAATCTCGGTCTCTGTTTGGAAGGATATAAAATTATTGCATCTTATTTAGACTAGGAATAGTAAGTGCATTTCCTAAACGTGTCCTCCTAGGACAGCCTGAGGGTCCAGGGTACAATTGAATTATTTAATTACCCATCACTGAAAAAGCTGATTATAATTTTATTTAAACTAAAAAAAAGATAACTCGGTTATTTTTATAGTTAAAACCCCAGAATATTTCTAAACATCATTGTCGCACTGGGGCCAAACATTCTAAATTGCCTGGAGAAGCTTTAACTCTGCGGTCAGTATACTGAGCAGCTTGCAGTGTAAGATACTAAATGGAACAAACTGGCCTTGAGTATCAGATAAGTGTATTTCTGCATCTGAAATTATCCCCACCATTCCAGTTTAGTTTATACTGTCTATTGAAGACTTCGATTCTGTCCTTCCTCATTTATGATACTGTCCTTTCATGGGCTTCATATGCTTCCTTCCATTAATTTCTTTATACAAATGACTTGTCGTCTGATGGAGAAAATAAGAACAAATTCTCCTGGAAGGTTCTGTACCCAACAGATTTTTGCTGGCTGCAGTTAGTACATGGTCCGCTTAAGACTGATCCTGAAAGAATCTCTTGTTGTGAGAAAATATGTGTATCTTGGGAGGGAAAAATAAATATTTTTGCCTGGGGAGAAACATCTCTTTTTTTTTATTATTATTATTATTTTTATTTTTTTTATTTGGGGTAAATTTCATGCATGCTCTAATAATTTACTCTGTTTGTCTGTGGTACCATTCTGGGTTGAATTTGCTTTTCTGCTGCTCAACTGCAAGTGCTGTATACCCTGGCTATTTATTTATAGAGTGACTGAAGCAATTTTTAATAAAAGTTGATTGTGGTTACCTACGTGCTATAAAGCCAGCAATGAATTCAGAGTAGTTTTATTTTTGACTGGAGTAATTTGCTCAGTAAATTAGTGGATTAAAGGCATTGCATTAATAGTAGTAACGGTTTCTCTCTCTCCAAAGCCAAGTTGCAGCCCAAAGGTATTGACTTAGATGCTGCGGGGAATATAAATGGATTGCCTGTTATAGAAGTGGATTTAGATTCATTTGAAGACAAACCGTGGAGGAAACCAGGTGGGGCCTCACAGTTTCTTGTGGTAAATATTTTCTGCAGTTTTAGTTCTGTCTCTTTAATTTTATGTGTAATTTCTGTCTGTTGCTGCCAAGGACCAGGGAAGTCAGAACAATGTGTATCGCTTAGCCTCTGATGCCTGTCTAGTCAGTGACATTTACTGATTGATCAAGCCATGCTTCTGCCTAAAATTGGGCTGCATTTATGCTATTAATTGAATTTCCCTAGTTCCAGAAATACTACACTGATACCAACATGATGATGTTTGTTGGCCTTAAAGTCAGTGGAGCAGGATCACGCTTTGGCCGTTGGTGATATGTGGTCTCTTCTCACCATGGCCAAGCTCAGAGCCATCCCCATGCACCCTTCTTATTTGTGTCCTGGGGGTGTCCACACTTCTGCAGAGGGTGGCAGTGGTGGGAATTGCCACCTGAGTATGTCATGGTAGCAAAGCCATCTTTTTGTGTTGAATTCTCCTGCTGCAGGTGATTGAATAAAAAGAAGGAAAACACTGTCTACTCTGACAAGAAAGGCTAGGATTTTTTCTTTTAGAAAAACTGCAGTGCCTAGTTCTTTGCTAGATTCTGCCCCTAGGTGCATAACTGTGAGTGAGCAGTCCCTGCTTATTTCTTCTGGACAATACTGTCTAGACTGTGTCCAGGCAAATAGTACTTTGCACAGCAGGTTTTAGTCTGTACATGGTCTCTTTTGTCTTCCTGATTAATATTAGGGAGATTTCTACTTGGAAGCGACTCTTGCATGGCAGCTGTAGGATGCTACAAATAAATTTCTGGTTTTCATCTGAATTTGATACAAATGTAAATGAAGAAACCAAAGAGGTGCAAATTTTTGCTGTGCTACTCTCATAAAGCATGCTATGATGAAGTGTTAAGTGAGGCAAAAAATCCACTTGCCTCTTCTCAGAAATAACTTCTCTCTGACAGCCACTGTACTTTGTCTTTCAGAGATATGCCAAGTAAGCCGTGCTTTTATGAGGTTGTCTGTGGTTGGGTTTGGTATCTCTTGCCCACCTGAAATGAAGGGCATCGGGGTACATAACAGTGCTAATTACTACGTTGGTGCGTTGCGGTATCAAGCCAGCACTAAAGCGCTCTGTGACGAACAGCAGCTAGTACAGACATAGCAGAAAGCGTAGCCTTTCTTCTGCAGGGCATGTCCCATGGGTTGTGAGGTGAGAAAGGGGGGGCTAGGAAGAAAATAAGTTAGAAGTTCAGAGAGAAAGCATGGAAGTCGGCGTGGTCCTGCTGACATCCCTGGACCAAAATGAAGCCGGCCTAGCCTTAAAACACTGTTGAAGTACAAATAGAGGGAAGATGTCTGCAAAGGAGTGTGGCCTCTTAAGTTTATTTTGGATGGCAAGTAGCTTCTTAGTCAGCAGCCTCTCAGGTTTATATCCTTTACAGTTAGTTGTTCAACAAGTTGGTATCTCTTTAAGAGAGGGAGAGGAAGACAAAATAGTGTGGAAGAACTGTTAGAGGGCTGATAGAACAGATATGTAGATGTCATGCTGCTGAGTCTGTGTCGGTGTAGTTTGCATATTTGTGTGGTACAACAGGAAGGGTGGCCTGCTTGAAAGATAAACTTCACCCTCGCTCTATAGATCCAGGCTCAGCACGGTCAGAGTGTTCCGCTTAGCCCTTTTATATCAGCTGCTTGTTTTAGAATTGGTCTGTCTGGGAGCGCCTTTGTGTGGGGGGTGTTTGTGGGACACCTCAGCAGGGCTAGGAGGGGCTTTGCAATGCTTCCTGTTGTGAGGTGTGCCTTACAGAGATAGCCGCAGCTGCGTTTGTCCCTCTGCAGCTAGGTTTTCTTGGCAGGCAGTTTGTGGCCACCTCTCTTACTCAGAAGTGCTCCTGCTGAATTGGCACATTTCACAGAAGACTGTCAAAGTAAGATAACCGTCTCGGAAGGCTGTAGTTATGATCGTGACTGAACTTGTGTACTATGTGCCTTAATAAAAAACCTTCCACTTTAGCCCTGTCACAAGATGGGTGAATCCCAAAATCTTTTCTCAAAACAGCAAAGGCAGCGATGGTCAGCAGCAGAACGTCTTAGCTTAGCTCTGCCAAGAAGAAGCTGCTGTGGCACTTTCCCATTTTTGTGGTGGTAGCTGGAACCGTCATTCCTGTGCTCTCTCCAGCACTCAACTCATTTGAACAAATGCAAGAAACTGGTCTGAAAAAAAACGGTTAGCAAATAAGTGGTTGCAAGCTTCTCTTCTAATAGCCTGCATACTTGCTGTATTTTGTGTCCCAAAGGGTCCCACTGCTGCTCAGGTTCTAGTCCTCCTCCCACCAAAAGATGCAGCCGTCTCTGCTGTGGCATGCAGTGGCTTTCTGACAGAACAAAATGGATAGTAAGCTGTGGTATCTAGAAGATTCTTTTCTTAAACAGTCAAGGACAATCTGAGAACAAAAATTTGCTAGAATCCCTGTTAACTTCTACTCCCCTTGTCAGGTGCTGATCTTTCTGATTACTTTAATTACGGATTTAATGAAGAAACATGGAAAGGTTATTGTGAAAAGCAGCGACGGCTTCAGCTTGGACTGGATCCTGCTCCTCCCATCAGCACTGAAAATAAGATCACGGTAGGTGATGTGTTACTCCTGCGTATGGCTACAGTAAAACTGGGGCTTGTTTTTGTAATGGCAGAGATGAGAGTGTAAGAACAGGAGATACCTTAAAACCTCACTCTTCTGTGTTCCTTTCACTGATGAGAAATACAAAAGTGTATCTTGAAAGGTTAAATCTCCCTGCTAACAATCTTTCCTCTATGGAATGAACAGTGCTACCTGCCTGGCGTGTTTGAACTACTACAGTAGCAAGGCTTGAGTGAATTTCCAGTTGACTTCGAGGCTACCCAGATAAAGGGGGAAGACCCTGTGGATGTGAGAGATGTAGAGAGGGGAGCTGGGCATACACGGCTGTTTTGGTTGTTGCTGTTGACTGCAGCAGTTGTGTGGCCAACAACTGTTCATCAGAACTTCAGCCAAAGAGTCAATTCAACAAGTATTACTATTTCCAGTTTTGACTTAAGGATTGCATGAAGAAGGATTATCAGATTATTAAATTTTGGACTTCTAGCAGGAGGCAGTGGAGAGCAGGCTGAGGCTGGAATAGCCAGCTAGTTTACAGAAGTGTCCGCTGCCTTGGCTGGATAATAGGCTACTGCTTTGCAAGAGCCCTGTGATTGTTCCTCAAGGGAGCCCTTTTCCTTTGCTAACAGTTAATCTCTACATTGCTACATTCAGTTGAAAGTAAGGGCATTACACCTACGTGTTATATTTTGTCTTCCATAGGTTCAGCAAGGAAGAACAGGAAATGCTGAAAAAGAAGTGGAAAACAACATCATCAAAACAGAATTCAAAACAGACTTCTTGGCTCTGGTGGGAGGACGCATGAAGGCTGGGCCTCCTCCTAATAGGTAAGAGACGATGCAGAAACAAAGCCTGGGTGCACTGTGTTCTTCACAGGGGTAGCAGGGATCCACCTGGGCCATATCTGAACCTCCTCAAGCCTGAACCAGAAGCAAATTTGGAACTTTACAGGAAGCTACTGTGGTCGCTCATTAACTGTTGTCTCCAACAGTTGCTCCTCTACGGGTTGTGCAACCCGTACCTATCCATATACCTCTCCTTGGTAAATCCGCTCCATAAAGCTGCGCGGGGAGGGAAACCAATATCCCAGGTGAAGGGACTCATCTCTGGGAGTAGAAAAAGCCAAGGCAGATACCTCAGCTTTGAGGGCTGGCGTTGCTAGCTGCTTGTGCTTACTTGGCTTATTCTTACTCCCACGATATTAATCTTTGCCTTCTTAAGTGGAAGTGGATTACATGTTTGGCAGCTGATAAGAGGAGCTATTGGTTTCTGAACCTGTATGCTACGCTGCTTGATGCATGCTAATTAGTTATTTTCTCCAATGAGAGAGAGGATCCACAAGGCTGGACAAAGCAAAACAATTGAGTCATTTTGCTTGGCAGCCTCTGCTGGGAAAACCACTTTGACCTTATGAGGTGGTTGGGGTTTTTTATCAAAAGCTTCAGGAAAACAAAGCCATGTGAAACCAGAAGAGCCAGAGCTTTGGGACCTGGGTGTTTCTGTTGCTTTATTCACATTACATCTTTTGCACACCTGTCTTGCAGAAATCAGTCTCACATTCCAGCTTTGCACTTTGTCTGAGAACAGAACCAACTATATGCTTCAAGTATAACCTTTAAAGTTCTGCTTAGTCTGTTTGCATTTAAGCACATTGGTGGCATTTCTGTCCCCCTTCGTAGTGCCACCAAATCAGTCAGGTTTGTTTCCAGCTGTTACGCGTATCTCGTGAGATTTTTGGAAATTTACACCACTGCAAAATAAGCTGATGCTATTGTAGCTATACAGTACTTTTGTCCATTTTAACTTTTACTAAAGTCTGGGTTTGAAAGTACTGACACACAAGATTCTGTTCCTGCAGCAGAGCTTTTGGTCAGAACCAGAATGACTAGCTTTGTATGCTGCAGCAGCATCAAAGCCATGGGCTTAGCAATGAGGCATTTGGGGTTTGTGTTTTTTTTAAACAAAGTGAATAGATTTCAGTGAGAAAACTTGCAGTTTTCTGAAATGAAGACATTTCAGTGAAAAAAAATCTCACCAACTAGCCAGCGTTTTTATCTACTTTGTCTGAATTTCCCACAGAGATAGAAAATTCTGACTAGCTTGGAAAAGCGACTTTTTTTCTGTCCTAACTGCAGAAAACATGCCTAAGGCCATACTAATTACACAAATCAATTGCTGCATGCATATAGGATGAGGGATTCTTAAACTTTAGTTGCAGGTGCTTCCCCCTCTCACAAACCTTTACTTGTGGTGAACTTACAGCAAGTCTTTATAAAAATGTTCTTCCCCTAAGAGTGTCCTGGGTACGGAGATAAAAGAACGTGGAAAACTGTACGTTCTGTGACTGATTTCCACTGGTGCATAGACAGCGCTGCTTCTTGGCTACATTTCTTCAAGGATCTAGCCTTGATTTCATTGAAGGCAGTGGCAAAACGTGACTTTAATAGAAACAGTAGATCACAGAGGGATGGGCTGGAAAGGGTCTGAGAATCCAATTTGTAAATAAATGCGCTGATATCAACAACACTTGGAATAATGGACAGAAAGTAGGAAAAATCTGGGCTGATAATATTAAAGGCTTCACAGAAATGTTCTCCGCTTTCTCTGAGCCTTATCTGGGAATAAGGCTCACATCTGGAGAACGAGTAAAGGATTTCAGCAATCTGTGTTATTACGCCTGTATGTGGTCGTTCTTTGGATCATGTTTCTGGGTGTTCAGAGGGACCGAACTCGCCCCTGCTGGCAGAGTTCAGATTGCTCAAAAGTGAAAACTGCTTGTCCAGTTTGAGTGCTGCCTCTAGAGATTCTTCTCTGGTGGGAAAGAATGTATGGGAGAAGTTTGTCTAATAGTGGGGGAAACTGCTCCTTCAAATGTCTTTGAGACTAAAAAGATGCATCTGCTTTGTACCAGGAAGCTGGGTGGGACAATTGATGTGATCGGTGGCCAGGCAGGCACAATTAGGAGAGTAGAAGGAAGACGACGTGATAAGCATGCCTCTGAGGAAAACCCAATTCAGGTAAATGTTTTGCACCATCTTGAAAAATTTCTGACTTTATTGCGCTCCTGGTGAACCCTGAGCAGTCTGTCTGTGCATTCCTGACCTCCCATGTCACAGTGTCTGTCTGGAAAGCAGTAGGTCAACCCCATCGAGGTGTATGCATGTGTTCTTGCCTTCTGCAGGTTGAATTAGCCTCTGTGTTAAAAGCTTTGTCTTGTGAGGAATGAGGGATTGTCCTTTAAATACCAGCCTTGCCACCTGAATGGTAAAGGCCCAAGCTCCTTTTCTCATCAGCTCCCCCGAAGTATACCTCAGGGTGCATAGCTGGGAGGCTCTTATGTGGAGTATTCCCTTCCCCTCCACTGTTGGGCTGGAATCTCCAGTTCTGCAGTGGAGGACTTGTCCTTGGGGCTTGTGTTTCTTTTTAGTTTGAGGTAACATTTAGTCTAAGCATCACCGGACGCAGCCCATGCTTCAGACGTAGGGTGGGCCTGTGTTACAGGATCTTGGTCCTTACAAGCAATAAAAGCCTGAGGGTTAAAACTGGACTCTGCTCTGATCTTGCATGTTCACTGTATCATCATCATGTCCTGGTTGGCTTCTAGGGAGGAAGGTGCTAGGTAGGGTTTGAGGACCATCTGCTGAGAACTCCTCTTAATCACCTTCCTCCTGCCAACACTCCTAAGTCACCAAAAATCCCCAAATACAGAACCTTTCCCCTGTCTAGACTCAGTTCCTGGTTTTGTTTTTACATGTGTTTTGTTGTCTGGGTTGTGGTTTTTTTTTTTTTAGTGGTCAATTTCCCAAATTTTGCCAACAGTGCTCTAAAAAGTTTGTGGAAGAGAAAGAATGTGCTGGAAAACGTTCCTCCCACTTACAAGCATTGTCACCTGTATTTCCAGGGCTTCTCCATATGAATCATTCCTTCAGCAGTAGTACGTGACCTGCTTCTGTCAGACAGAAGTGAATCTGGTCTTCCTTTGACCTACGTGGGCACAATCTAGAGCAGAATTTGGCCTCTTGCTGCCCTCAGGAAAGATAAATAGGGTTAAAAAAGCAACACGACTGCATTGCCCTTAAATATGGCAGGTTTTAATCTGAAGCCTGTGTCGGTGGCAGTTCCTGTAAACAAAAGGTGTTTATAACACTAAAATGTCAGCAGTCTTGCACAGTTGGATGTACAGCTAGAATGTGGTCTCGCTGCTCTTCCACGTAAGCGAAGATACCTCGCTAAGCGTACTGATTGCTTTGATCAGCCTTCCTTCCTCCTCAAAAGATGCTGTCCCCTGGGTGTAGCACAGCCTGCTCTTCCCAGATCCTGCCGTGCTGCCCGTTTCGGTGATGCGCTCCCTTTCTGCCAGCGTGAGGTCCTAGCTGCAGGAGCAAAGAGGTTACAATGCTCTCTTCTCATTCCTCTGCCTTCTAAGGTCCTTGGAGACCACGGAAGTAAGCCACAACCCCCACAGCAGCCCCAGCAGCCTTCACAGCCCCAACAGCCACCTCAGCAACAGCCGTTTGCGCCACCAGCAGGCCCACCGCCTCCCCCGCTCGCTGGGCCACCTCCACCACACTTTCTCCACCCTCCTCCACCAGTTACTTCTGTTCCACCTCCCTTGCATCCTCCAGGTAGGTGTTCACACAGCAATGCGTGGCAGTCGGAGGCTGCAGGTTAGGACGTCGCAAGCTTGGAGCAAATTAAAGGTTTAACTGTTAACTGCAGTGGGACAGTTGAGCGATTGGGTAACAGGTCCTTAGAACTGGTTGATCTTTGTTTAGTGTCTCCATCAGCCTATTTCACATTTGCCCTTGAATGCTTAAAAAATCACTGCTGTTCCTTGAAAAAAAAGCATAGGCTTTGTTTCCACGAGAGAGCCTTTGGGTGCTACGCATCCATTTGCTTTATTGATAAATGTCAAGAAATGGGTTCCTGTTTATCTGTGGAGGAAGATACGGAGGTAGGAATTGCTCTCCTGCATGAGATCAGCAGGCTGTTTAGTTCAGGATTGTGTCTGGCTGTGACCAGTTCCAGATGTTTCAAGGGTGGTGCTGGAATTGGCAGTTCTGCAACAGCAGCTTAGACAACTGTCCTCCCTGTCCAGGCCAGTTCTTGGTTGGTTTGTGCCATAAAATACCAAGTTGTGTATCTTTCTGTGTCTGTTTCGGTGCATTTTATTGTACCAACAGCCACTGCAGGGTGATTCTTACTCTCCTAGAGTCTAGTGTCCAGTGCAGACAGCAGAGCGGTGCTTCATGTTAAAAGCAAAATTTAACTAATGTAAACAAGGTCGTTACCGTGGGCTATAAACCCATTGGGCATGGTCAGGCCTCAGCACTGGCAAGTTTGTGTGTTCTTGCCAATGACCAGGTGGGTTTGTATTGTGCCAGGAGCACCTGGCACTTGAAGAAGCATGTGGAGGTAGGTTCTGTGTCTGCAGGAGCGCCCTTTGCCCTGCAGTTACAGACTGTGTCCTGAAACCTATTGAGATAGCAGAGGTAAAATGTCTTAATTTTTTATTCTGCTTTGTTGTCTCAAGCACCATGTTACAGAGCAGTTTCACTGTCCCTGCTACGCATGTAGGAACTCGGTTTCCACAGAGCACAGAGGCCAGTAGTACTCCATGGGGCACCAGGTAAAACAGGGCAGTACTGGTGGAGAGAATAAATGTTGCAGCCAAAGAGGGCACATACATGTGCGCTCCTGTAGCCTTTTCCAGGGGGCATAGGGTCGTTTTTCTGTTGACCCTTTTCAGTGCAATTTATGGACATACCAGCCGTGGCCTAAGACACTTTTTTGTCTTCACCTCCTGCTAAGCCTGCGCATCTTCTGATCCAACATGAGTCACGTCCGTGCCCCTCGTGCTTCTGGCTTAAATAGTGCATTGAAGCAGAAGCAAAGGCCACGCTCTGGGCTCCCCTGGTCCCTTCGGTAGCAGCCAGACTTCTGAGAAGCCACCAGGAGCACATCATGCAGTAACTCCTGTATTTTGCATGTGCTCCACATGCAGAAGATGAAGAATAAAAAAAATATGGTCAAGGCTTTTAATTGGAGGAGGATTATTACCGCAGTACTCGCTGGACCATGATAGTTTTTTGTACTGCCTTCCATTAATATGATTGGCAAAATCAAGATTAATTGTTCACTCTTGGTTGTTGACCAGGGTGTCTGATTTCTCTATGCAGTTACGACTGACTTTTTTTTAAAAAAAAAAAAACAAAAAAAACCCCAAAAACTAACCAACAACAAACAAGCAAAAGGACACACTGGCACCTGCAGCAGTTCCTCCTCTCCAGCTCCTTCAGTTGTTGTGAAGGCCAAATGAATTGTGTGTTGACACTTGGAACAAGGAATTCTCCAGTATAAGAAAGCAGCAGCATCTAAAAATATAATATTAAGGTAAAGAGTTAATAATTTGGGAAAATTACACAGTGTGTAGGCTAGTTACTGCTTAGTAAGACCAATTTTTCTGCTGGGGTGTTTGCTCAGTTATGTGAGATTGATTCAGAAGTATGCTTTTTGGTTAGCTTAATGTACAGAGATGACATGCTTTACTGGTTGTCCTCACTTGTTTTGCTTGCTTGTTTATTTCCATAGGTCTGCCACCGCCTGGTCCTATTCCAGGTAGGTGTTCACTTGCTCTTAATAACAGTGATTCTGAACACACAGATGGCCCTATCTGAGCATTTGGGTTAAGTAACACAAGATAGGATGGCACCAAGACCCATTTTAGAGCACAGTTAATTTAAGGCTGATAAACTCCAATGCAGCATTGAACTCCAGCAGTTTATCTTATATTCTGGACCTAAATAATAATCTGTAGGGCTTCTTAATGCGATCTCGTTTTGTCTCTGAAGACCAATCTAGAAAGTGGAAAACTTCAGGTGGCAAAAGCCCGAAATGGTTTAGTTCTTGCTATGACATTAGCACAGCAAAAGCCCGAGTGACAAATTAGTGCTTTGTGTAGGAATTTGGAGTGTGAGCTTGAGCAGAACAAATGCCGTTTCCATCAGCAGCCTTTGCTCCCTGGTGTGCAGTAGAGGTGGTGAATACTAATAAAGAAATGTAACAACAAATCTTGTGCGTAAGTTAAGAAGCCCACTGATTCAGAGCTACTATATGAATTTCTTTTAGCTGTAATTTTCTTTTTTTTTTTCTACTGGCAATTTTGCCTAGTATAGGGAAAACAAATTTAGCTGTTTGTATAGCAGACCATTTGGAGCAGTCGTTCTGACCAGGTGCCGTATGTCTGAAAAGCCAAGGCTGATGGTGACTGCGTATATGCAGTCAGGCCACTGCCTCCGCGTTACACTGTGCACTGATTCATGTGCTTGCAAAAGCCCTGCACCCAAAGCACTTAGTACTGGACGTGCTTGTCCTCACTGTGTCAGACGCGTTGGGCTTGATTCGCAGCTTTTGCGTCCGTGCTTTTGTGTTCATGTTCTGCCCTGAGCTTCCCAAATGGAGATACAGAAAACCTACCCTAGCTGGGCCATCCCTCAGACTGAGAAAATGCCTGTACTTGTTAAAATGTCACTTTTCGTAGTTCTCTGTAAAATAATATTGTAGAGCTGGTTTTCATTCTTGTAATAGAAGAAACCTGCTTGTAGTAAGCTTGGATTTAGAAGAACTAGATTGTGGTGAAAGTGGATGCAAACTGGTCTTAATTGTAGACGTTGCAGCACCCAGTTGCTAGCCAAGTACATTTAGATTAAAGTTGTTTGGGAGGAGCAAGGTGGGCAAAACAGAACTTCCACTTCCGGTAACTGGGTTGGAAAGGGAGATGAGGGATAATACCTGCTAATTATGATGATGATCCACCACCATTAGAGTTAGATGCTTTTAACAGTAGTACTTTGAAGTACTTGTGCTTGGTGAACAGGTGTGATTGAAATGCTCTAGGCATTGCATTTTATCGGAAGATCTTAGGAAAAGGAGGGGGGGAAAAGCATCTTAGGAGTGAGATGTGTCCTCCAACTTGTTTGCAGCATAGATCTTCACTAGCTGAGCCGGAGGCTTCAGGCTACCTCTTTTTGCAGTGAGACACTGCCAGGAAGGGGTTCCCCGACCCGTTTAGGTGTTCACAGTAAGAGGTGCTGAGCTGTCCCACAGGTCTTGACAACGCTGACTCAACCTCATTGCCTTGAAAAGGAACCAGCGTAAATGACTGCAGCTAGTTTGGGTGATTCCTAGCCTTTGTATTGGTACAGTTTGCTCATTTTTTTTATTTTTTTGTTTAGTAATAAACAGTCAAGCCAGTGGGTGGTTAACCTATTCTTGTAGGCGTTGATAACTGCCTATAGAAATAATGGCTGCTTATAGTTACCGGTAGGAGTTTAGGAAGTTCTCTTAGGGGCAGTCAGTGCATCCTTTTCACATTCAGATTGGTCAAGGTTGGGGGCTTTGGTTTCCAACGCTTGTATCGCTTCTGGGAGTGGCCTTCATGAACTTCTGCTTAATTTTGCTTTGTTGAAGGTGCTGCCATTTTTAAAGCATCAGACCTTTCGGACAGCCCTCTCTGCATCATTGATGCTATGTCTTCTTATGATTTTTAAATGTATATGTCCTCAGAAAATTGGCTTTTGTTAAACAGAATCAGGTGAATTCCATGTTACGTGCTTTGTAAAAGACAAAGTTACGTGTTTCAATCAATGGAGCAGTAAAACCTTTGCTGTAGTTGCAGTGTGTCTGCATCCCAAGAACCAGACTTTTTCTGTCTTCCACAGGACTGTTAAGGATTAATCTTTACTCCTTAATGAATCTTATGTTTAAGATTAATAAGCCAAAATAGAATCATAGTTGTTTAGGTTGGAAAAGACCTTTAAGATCATCAAATCCAACCGAAGGTAGTTCTTCCTTTATTTTTCATTCTGTACCCCTACAGAACTGTCATAGCTGTAGGGGTTTAATTTCGGTAGGAGATACAACCCTGAAGGGAAATTACTCAGGGCCTCGTTTAGAGTAAAAAGGTGCTTTAACTGCTTTTAACTGTAAACAGCAATGAAGTCTTGTTCCCTCATGGCAAGCTGTGAGATCTTTGTGATGACTTATGCTTCTGTGTCTAGGGTTGTTCCCGCCTCCTCTGGCACCGCCACCAGCTCTCCTCATTCCAACCTTGGATGGGTAAGACCACACCTGGGCTGGGCCATCGGCACTGCTCCTCCGTAGCGAGGAAGGGAGAGCAATAGGTCTAAAATTAGTGCTAGTAGTTCTTGGTCTGGTCTCGGATTGGGGTGGGGGGCACAAGAACAGAGCTTGTAGGGAATCCTCTGTACATTTGCCTTGATTTGTTACATTCATGACACAGGAAGGAGTCAATAAAATGTAAGTGTGTGTTTAGGTTTAATGCAGAGTAGCTGATAGCATATATGTTGCTTCCTGTTTCTATAAAGGTTCCGCAGGTACTTCATAAGCACTGCCCGATTTACAGAAGGGAGGGGTAAAGCAGGGCAAGCAATTAAATTGCAGCAGTTTCAGAAGCTGTGACAAAGCAACCGCACCTGTATGCATTTCCGATAGCTTTCACTGCAGAGTGAAAGAGATTCACTGGGCTTCCCATGAGGATGTTCCACAGACCTTCAGAAAAAAATTGAATAGACTTGCACAGACGTACCTGCATGGGTCTGCGTGGGGTCACTGACATTCGTAACTTGGGTCCTTTTCTCTCCCCAAAGCCAGCCAGCCAGCTACAACAACAGGCAGCCACCTCCCTTTGGCTACAACTCTGCAGGTGAGCACTGAAGATAACAGTCAAACTGCTTCTATCTCCCTTTGCTGGGATATGGTAGTTCAGGCTTTTCTTAAGCTGACGGACATCGTGCTTGCTTGAGCTTTAGGGTCTGGCGTGTGCCCCAGACTATCCCAGTCACTAGAAACACGTGCTGAGTTTGAATACACCGTGGAGCTGGAAAGCTGACTGTTTTGCAGCGGTGGTGAATGCAGTTCTGTAGATGAGTGCTAAGCCTCAGATTGCTGTTTTCAGTGCAGATAACACAGCAACAGGAAGCTTTCCTGTGTGCCTCGGCAGCAAGTTCTTGTGCTAGTTTACACACGCACTTGCTCAAACTCACCCACACTTTCTTTTCCACCACCCTCAGGGACAAGTGCAACCTTCAGCTTCGCATCTCTTTTGAATGCCCTCCGCCCCCACTTTATTATCTTCCTTGCCTACAGGCACCAGCAGGCATCTGTCGCCTTTTGTTTTGTAATGGAAGAGGCAGTGCCAGAATTTCAGCAAATTCCCTTCCCTGCTGCAGCCCTGCCAGCAACGCCGTGTTCTCTCCCATTTCCTTAGTGACCAGCACTTGGAGTGGCACCTCCTTGCTACACGAGCAGCCAGGATAGAGGCAGCAGGAGGAGGAGCAGGAGGAGGTTGGAGGAGTGGGCAGCAGGAGGCCATCCTCAGCCACAGGGACCTCAAGTGCTGCCTTTTCAGCAGCTGGTACTGCTCTGGGGTATGCCCTCACTGGTCCAGCTGAGCAGGCCCCGGCAGGCCAGCATCTGGATGGGGAAGTGCTGGTGGCTCTGGGCTCATCAGGCGGCATCCTTTGTTAGCTGGTGCCCCTGGCCCTCTCCAGGTGCCACCTTAGGCGAGAAAGTCCCTGGTGAGAAGTGAGACCTTGTAAAGGTGGCCAGGAGCCTAGGGCTGCTTAAACTCAGCTGGCTCAGCACCGCAGGCACCTTTGCCCTCTAAGCCAGGATGTCTGGGAGGGATGGATTGAAGCTTCCTTGGGTGGAGGCCTTATAGCATGGCCTGTGTAGCAGGACCTGTAGAGAGCAAGAGCTGGGGGAGCACGTAGCCCTTGCAGTAATGCCTGTGTAAGGCGCCGGGGGGATTTGGCAGCGACATCTGTAAATATCTGGTCTTGCTTGTCTTCCTCGGGGAAGAGGGGTTCACGTGTTTAGGAAACGGCTGAAAGCGAAAAGTGAGAGGACAGGGGGGAGCTGGGCCACTGTTGTCTCCTTGGATTCAGCTGTATGTTAAGGGAGGGACGGAGAGGATGCTGTTAATACTCCAAATGAACAAGAATTCTGCTTTCTCGCTGCAGATTCAGGTTTCATCAGCTACCCACCCATCTCCACATCCCACACACCCTGGGTGACGACGGTGGACAAAGGCACAAGCAGCTCCAGCAGCAGCCATTGGGAATACTCGGGCTCCAGGCGCGAGAGAGAGCGGGAGCGGGAGCGTGAGAGGGAGAGAGAGAGAGACAGAGACCGCACTCCGACCACTAGTGAATACAACAAGTGAGTGCTGGTTTCCAGCTGCCGCGTGGGGAACTCTGGCCTTGCCTTGGACTGCAAGAAGGTGTTTGATTAAGGGATGGGATTATAGATCATAGCAGTATAATTTTCTGAAACGACTGGCAAAGAGATAATTTGGATCAATAACTAGAGGACAAACAAGGAGCCAGTGTCACTGGCTGATTTCCCGTGTCTGTTTTTTTGTTTTAATCCAGCAGAACCAGTTACGCTTGCTCTCCCACCTGCAAGGTGAGGCCGGTGAATGACATAGCCCCTCTCTGTTCACTGGGCATTTCACAGCTCAGTGTGAGCCATTGGCCGGCGAAGCTGCTGCTTCTTGTCTTCTAAGTGTAACTGTCAGATCAAAGGACCAAGCACCCGTGCTTTGCTTGGCTCGGTAGAGGCTTTCAGGGCAAGAGGTGCCATTTACCAGGAGTCAGCCCTGACATGGAAAACCTGAACCAGGCAGACAGCCACCTTCCTGGGAACTGATGTGACCTCCAGTGACAGCACTGCTGGGAGCACTTGGGAAGTGCTTCCAGCCTCCCAGTGTTGACCTAGGGAGATAAGGTGAAGGCTGGGCTGCAAGGACTCCTTCTAAACCCATCACTTTTTGGTCCTGTCACAGGCAGCGTCAGTGTTTTGCAGGCTTCAGGCTCAGACATACCAATAGTCATTCAAAACACGATCAGAACGCGCATTCGTGGGGAACTTCCCAGCCCAGGGCGTGAGCAAACAGGGCAACATTTTCCTAACCTTTTTCTTTTTTTTTTTTTTTTTCCTCCCTCTGTTTTTTCCTTACAAGCTTGTGGGTGCTCTGGGTGGAAGGGGGAGGAACAGAACAGAAGACAAATTATTTACAGTTTGAAGAGCTGAGACTCCCCCACTTCCTGAGCAGGTTCTTGCTGCAGCCAAGCCCTGTGATCAGCACTCCGGAGCACACTGTTAGCATTTCTGAGTGATTTCGAGCACGCTGATCTCTGAGATCATGCTTGCCAAAGCAGGGCAAGGGGAGTCCTTTGGAGCACTCACAGACACTGGACATTTACTCGTCTAGCTTCTTTCCATGGGTGTTAAGACAGTATTTCAGACTTACTTTTTCTGAGAGTCTGAATATGATTTCCCACGGTGGCTTGTTAACCCTTTAGATTTTGGCTTTTGGAAGTTGAATAGGGGCTATGAGATGTAGAGGGGAGTGTCAGATGGATCAGGATTTGGGGTACATCATGCCCACTCCTGTATCTGGATTAAATGAGGTGCCTTGAGCAGATAGTTAGATGTAGGCAGAAAGACTTTGTCAGCCTTACTTACAACTGGAGTTTTTGAACTTGGGGAAGAAAATAGTCCCATAGTCTGACTTGCTGACGAAAGAACTACAGGTAATCTGGGACAACAGTGTTGAGAGTTAAAATCCAGCACCAGGGGAGGCAGAATGATACAAGGAGCGTGTTCCTGTTGGTTTTGAACAAGGTAGGTGGCTGTCTCGGACGCGTTCCAGAAGGATTGTGAGGGCAAAAGCCCGGAGACACTGGCCACATGCCTGCTGCTAAGGTACTCCCTTGGTAAATCCAGAGAGTAAATTCTGTAAACCCTTTGTCTTGAGAGGCCAGGAGAAAGCCACGGCATTCAACTGCTTGGGCTCATGAGCCATGTAACAGGCAAGTGGAGAAAGTTGTTTCGCTGTGGTTAGAAACTGGGATTGTGTTGCATCTGGGGTTCGATGAGCAGCAGCAGCTTATTGTTCCAGGCTTCTTCAGGAGCACCAGCCATACCTCAGCCTGTTGGGAGGATGGGGTTCTACGTCCTGTAAACGTGGCTTCTGACTTTCAGGTCCATGAGCAGTGTGTCCCTCTGCCTCACTTCTCCTTTCTTTTAAGTGATGATGAACGATACCGCTACTACAGCCGAGAGCGCAGCTACGACTTTGAGCGTGACTACCGCCGGAGTCGCGATCGCAGCAGGGAGCGAGAGGATCGTCACCGAGAGCGCAGGCACAGAGACAAAGAGGAGAGCAGCAAGCATAAGTCTTCAAGACGGTGAGAGCTGTGGGGGGTTGAATGGGGCTGTTGATGGGAACACAACCTTAGCTGCAGACGAGACTGTCACCCCGGGGCATACTGGCTTCCTGGGACCTGCTCATGTCCTGAGATGTGACGTGCTGGCAAGAGAAAGCACTCGGGCACATACCCGGGCAGGAGGCAGAGCTGCCTGTGACAGGGAGGGCCGTCCTGGTCAGTTCTCAGGAAGGCAGCTGGCAGGATGTGGAATCACTGCCAACAGAGTTGCAGCACTGATCGACAAAGAGGTGGGCCTGTGCTAAACACCACACCAGAGCAGCACGGCTCCCACTGTTAAGGTACGCACAAGGTCCAGTGCCAGCCCGTAACGGAAGCAGCAGCCCTCAGTATTCCAGGCTCTTGTGCAGATGGGAAGCGCTCCCTTCGGCCTGTAAACAGAAATTTTTTCTTGGAGCCCGCGACAGAGTGCTGCATGATCGGAGCTCTGCCCAGTGCTTCTGATAGTGAGGTTGATGATAACCTGGACAAAGGTGAAACGCTTTTGGAGCAGAGTAGGATGTCCTAAAATCCCAGCTTTGCTGGAGAAAATGTGTTTGCTCCAGATGATCCCCTGTGAGAACATTCTGCTAGCAAAGTAACAGCTCTGGCCTCTGGTCCGGGCAGCGCTCAGTTGCTGTGTCAGTTTACATCCTGGTAATGACTTAAGCAGACTTGCTCTTTTTTTGTGTGTTTCAACTTGCTTCCTTCTTTTAGATGAAATTCATGTCAACTCTGTAGGTAATTACTCTTATTTTGAAATTAGTGTCAGAAAAACACCTACATAGTGACTGGAGGTAAAAGGCTGTTCCTGTCCTTAAGGAGATGAATAAATTTTCAAGAAAGGACTGGTTGCTGAAGGGTTGGACACAAAGTGATGGGAACAAAAGCCAGGACCATAATCAAAATTGAACACAAAACAAATGGGAGCTGAGCTGATACCAGACTAACAAGCCAGTAGCTTTAAGGATTATTTCTCAGCTTTCTTAGAATTAAAGACCAGCTTTAGATGCCTGACTGCATGAACAGGATGGAATTCACCAAAGCAGTGTCAGAATCTGCTTGAGAGCTTGATGTACCCAACTGGGCTAATGCATGAGGTGGGAATGAGGCGACTTTTCCTCTGCTCCTTAAACCACACACAGATGCCCTCTGTCTTGCTTAAAGTGGAAGGATGGGAAGTGTTTCGTTAGCTGAAGCAAATGGAGGAATACGTTTAGTTTAAGGCCACTCGAGTGCCTGTCAGAGTCCCTGCCTGAGGCACTTTGAGGTTTGAGCCTGTTTAAGGTATTTGCAGGAGGATGAAAGGGTTTCGTTGTAGTTTCCAGTTTACTGCAAATTGACCGGTCTGAAGGAAGTCACTGATGCTTGTTTAAATATTAAAGGACAGTTGCATTATTCAGTCATAAACCACCACGCGTTGCTGTCCACAAGGTGGCTGAAGGTGTGTTGAGGAAAGGCAGCAGCCTTTGTTTTTTCCTTCTTTCTTTTTTGTTTTTCCCTGTAATGACTGTGAAACCATTTATTAAGCAAGTCAGAAAATGACTTGAAGCCAGGAGCTTTTCGGCCCGGGCTTCAGTGGTTCAGCCAGTTAGGTGTCTCTGCTGCTAAACTGGTATTCTAGCCGCGGTAAAGATTTGTCTCTACACCTGACATCTGTCCCCACTTGTGGAGCTGCACATCTGCGCTGTGTGACCGTACACCTTCCTGTGGTAAATGTTCCTGCTTTTTCCTGTACTCCGTGCTGGTTTAATTCTGCCACCTTCGCACCACGTGCAGCTCTAGAGACCTCACTTGGGTTTCAGCCTGTGAGGAGAAATAATTGCATGTTTGGGAAGCAGCAGAAAATCTCCCAGGGGGAGCCGAGAACCAGTGTGGAGGAACCCAGAGCTCCCACCTTTCCACTTTTCCCAGTGGGAGACAGAGGCTGCTGGGGGGCGCGTGGGTTGTGCAGGGGGGCTGCACGGGCGCGCCGCAGAGCTCCGAGGGGTGCAAGCCTAGGCAGAGTGTCTTCTGGCGGGGAGTTGGCCCGCACCACAGAAAGGCTGTACGAACACCCACGGCTGGCCAGCTGTGTCGGGAGAACGCTTCTGGATGAGGAGATAGGGGAGTTTTAAAGCTAGTGAAGTGCCAGGTCATTTATGAGTAAGCAGAAGTAGAGACAGGATCTGCCTCCCATTAGGCAATCCACGTTTCCCTAGCTGCGCTGATCCCTTTCTTGCCTCTAGTCTGGGGATTTCCCCAAGATAGTCAGAGGAGTGAAAGTTTCACACACCTCGCAGGTTTAGGACTCTTCTTTCTCTCAGCAGCCTCAGTGCTTCACATTGAAGCTTGAGATGTGTCAAAATTGTGAGAGCTGCCTTAGGAGTGGCAAAGACACAAGAGACGTTGCTCATAAAAACTATCCAAAAAATTACTCTGGCAGCAGTCTGTCTGCTCTGCTGCCTGCCTGGACCGCGTACTGATGCAGCGCGTGGTGTAAAGCAGCCACCTCCAGCAGTCTGCATAACCTGCCCTGGGTTCAGCCACATGTGATACCAGATCGTCCCAAATAAACACGATGAAGCCTTTCAATGGCGCAGCGATGCCCTCAGCACTTCTGATCTGTCTGTTTATTCGAGACCAACGCGTCCCTCCCTGCACGCGCCCCTGGAGTCGGTGTGTTTGGGTCTCTTTTGGCAGAGCTGTGCTGGTGCAGCTCTGGGGTAACGTCCTTCTCCTCTTGCTTCCCCACCACAGCAAGCAACATGAGAGCGAGGAGGGGGAGAGTCATCGGCGTCACAAGCACAAAAAGAACAAGCGTAGCAAAGAGGAGAAGGAGACCAGTGAAGATGGTGCCCAGGAGGGAGAGGAGCAGGATGCCAAGGAGTAACCCAGGCCCCACCGTCAGCCCTCAGGGGGAACTCACTCCTTTTGAACCAGCGTGGCATTGGTGATATTTTGTTTTGAGGGTTTGATTTTTTTTTTTATTATTATTTTTTATTTCCAAGGGAGGCTGACTCTGGGTGAGCAGTGAAGCACGTTGCAGTGGTTTGAAAGCTGAGGCTGCACACAGAGTTAAAACTTTTTTTTTTTTGATACGAGACAAAATACAGCAGTACTAGTACACAAAGCACTGAGCTATTCGACTCATAAACATCCCTAGGGAGAACTTTGTCATATCAGATCCTATGGTTTCTGATGGAAGATGGCTTCAGCTGAAACTAACTCATTTAGGTAGTAGCGTTTATTTTTTGTCATGATCATTCCTTTTTGAAAAATAGGACAGTAAGTGCGACTTGAAATGTATTGTCCAAAGAAAAGTGTGATTTAGATCCTCAGAGCCAGCTTAGAGTCTGGCTTCTAGTAGTGAAAAGTCTCATCCCCCAAATAAATTTCTTTATAGCTACAAAAATATCTTCCAATTTTTCTGTGGCCAGCTGGGCAGCATGTGAGGAAGAACTGCTTTTACTGGTGGGTCGCAAGGTCCTGCTTTGGTCTGACAGCTTTGAGAGGCTGTTGTGTGTTTACATAGGGTGTGAAAAGACTTCAAACACGGCGCTTCTTTTTTTATCCATTGCAAAAATAGTTCTATCATATAGTACACCTGTAAATGGGAAATCGACAGAAGACCCATAGTAAGAGCATGAGTTTAATTAAGTTTTGATTTAAATACTTTTTTTTTTTTTAAACTAAGAGTTGAGCTGAATAATCTTAGCACAGTAGATAACATGAAATCCCATCCAGCAGTTTGCCCTTGTAGGGTTGGCTTACTTCTATTTGGTTATCACCAACACTCCTGTGCAATGCATTCCTTCCCCTTAGTTCTCAAAATAAATTCAGTCAGGTTCCAAAGTTTGTTTGAAGTTAGTGTTGTTTGGGGAGGGTGGCAACAGAGATGTTTCTGGGCAGGAAGAACAGGGGAAATAATGTTGAGGGGTTTTGTTATGTCTAGTACTTAGGATACTGCACTTCTGTTTGTGTGAGCCCACAAGTGTCTCATTTTTAAGTATCTTCTACTACTTTGACTTGTTATTTAAAACTGTCTTAAATCTTTGCTCTAAAATAATACAATTCTGAAATGTTACGTATTTTTTTGTATTGTAATCTTGCAAGTCTGTCATGTGAAGCTTTACAACCTTAGAGACTTGAGCCAGTATAGCACTATGATAACAGTTAATATGCTGTGACAGTGCACTTGATGAGTCATTAACTGCAACACCTATGGGGAGAAGAAAGAAGAGCGGCATTTTTAGTTTGGTTTTTTTTGTTTTTCATGTAGCTTTTTCAACGTGCTTTGAGATTGTGGGAAATGTGTGTGCAGAGGGGAGGTGTGTGCATGGAACCACAGTTCTCTGACAGGGCCTGGAATCAGGCTTCAAAGTATCCCTCCCGCTGCAGCCGTGCCAGAGCTCCGGTAGAGCCCCTGTCGGGACATCAGACGAGGGCAGTGGTGCCTCGCTGCGGGAAGAGCTGCAGGAATCCCAGCTCCTGGCATGGAGTGGGTGGAGGGAGGGGAAACCTGCCGTGTTTTTCCTGGGGTCAGGGTGGTGGGTCTTGGCTCTGATTGCCTGCTGGCTTTCAGGAACTTGGGTTGAACTCAAGTTTTATCTCGTTGTGGCATGGCACGGGCGGAGGAGAGACAAAACCGGTGGGAAGGAATCAAGAGTGCTTGGTACGTGCCCCTGGAAGTACACGTGCCTGCGGTGTGTTGCAGATGTGCCCACATGCCCTCCGGAGCGCAGGCTCCCTTGCACAACGCGGGAGTGTCCGGCGGGGGGGGCGGGGGGCAGGCATCCTTGCCTGTGCCTCTGTGAAGAGCCTCTGTTCTGTAATGATGCAATCTGGTAATTTTTTTTTCTCCCCCCCAGAACATGAACTCTGAAATTGCTAGGGCAGCTAGCACCAAAGGGAAGGCCAGGCAGTGCCCCCCAGACCAGTCTGAGCTGGTTTTCGCCCATCTTGAATCTGGGGAAAATGCTGGCAGTAGTTTTATGCTAAGGTAAGGCCAGGGTTTGGCCCCAGTCAGCAGCATTTCTTCCATTTTTGCACGGTAGGGGGTACGTGCTGCTTCTCCAGGGGTGGGTAGAGCTGTTCTGTGTCCAGTCCCCCACTCTCGTGCTGTTTGTGGCAGTGACAGAAGCTACTCGACCTGTGAGTTGGCATAATTAATGGTGACCACATCCAGTCTGCACCCCTCTGCACCGGGGCTTACCGATGGCAGTGTGGGGGAGGGGACAGAGACTCCTGGGTGGATGAGTCGGTGCTTCGACTTCCTCTTGTGTGTTGAATGTTTTTACAGAGGCAGGGACCGCAGGCCTTCACTGGTGTTAGCAAGCCTATGCTGCCAGAAGCAGCTGTGAATTTAAGGGAAATGGTTTGAAATGGGTTTAGTTTAATGAAATAGAAATGTTTGCCTTTCATGTATTAGTCTAAAGGTGGGGCTTTGGAAATAATCATCACTTGCATCGGGTAACAACTGCAGGCTTCGTGGTTGTGTTCCACGGGGATACTGCGTGGTGGCTCTAATAATTCTCAGAAAAGAGGTCAGTTCTTGGGCCAGTAGCATCAGTCCTTGTACTGGAGCAAAATGAGATGAGAAATGGGCCTGTGTGTTCCTGAGTGCAGAACGCCTGAGGATTGCCGGGAGGGTGAACTTCACAGCCAGAGAAAACACTTGCACAACTCTTATTACACAAGTGCCAGCCAGCTTAACGCGGAGAGGAGGTGTGAGGTGTCCCAGGGAACCGCTGGCAGGCGGCTGAGCTCCTGACAGTATAAAATAGGCACAGCATTAAGGAGAAGGGAGGCTAACTGACTAACTTCGTTACAGTTGTGCAGCATAGAGTTAATGGTAGTGATGTCTTTCTCCCAGACCATGAGACGCTGCCTTTCCAGTCGGGGATGTTTGGCGCTACAGTAGGAGAAATCACAACAAAACGTAACCCAGCCCCCACCCTGGCTGTGCAGTTCCTCTGGGAGCAACAGCAGCAGCCCCAGCATTGCCTCGCAGTTGCTGAGCTGTGCAGCACGCCGAACCAGGGAGTTAAGCCTCATTAAATAAAGCTTTATTTAGTCCCTGGGTTAGCTTTTCAGCCCAGGCACTTCTGAGCCCCACAGGCGCTAGTGGGCTGCGGCCAGCCTTGCAAATGGGGAAGGGTATGTCAGACGGACTTCTGTTCAGGTTTTTTCCCAGTCACAGCCCTAGTATACGTCAGGGTAATCCAGCTCCTTTCTGAGAGAAGCAGAAGACCATTATATTATTTCCTGCCTCCCAAGCTCAGTTTCTTGGAGAAGTGTCTGTTGTTGAGGCAACCTATTCTGGGGGTGTCAGCTGATACACTGGAGAGAAGGGTTGAAAAAAAACCACCACCTATAATGCATGTTTTTCAGCAATATTACAATAATTTATAAAGGCATCAAAACAAATTCAACTTCTATTAACAAGCTGATCTTGGAAACAGTACTTAAATTACGAGGACATCGGTAAAGTTTGAAGGCACCTTGAAAGGAGATGGAGTCAATTATGCTGCTTCCTGCAGCATCCTCCTCACTGAAACCGTCTGCCCACCCACTGCATGGCTTTTTCCTGCTGCACTTTATACAAGTGGCATTTGGCACTACTCAGTAGGCATCGCCCTCTATCTACATAAATATTTACTGTTCCATACCAGGCACAGATTCTGCACATCAATTCAAAAGAGACAAAAACAGCTTCAGATTTTTCTCTTCCTTTGTGTTGGACAGAGGTCAAGTGATGAGTTTTCCACGGGTGCTCTTCCGACTTTTGAATCATTTTGCTCTCTGCATTCAGTAGGAACAACGAGGGGAAAAAAGGCCCCAGAGCCCAGCACTGCTGCTGCTGCTGTCAAAGTCCACAGCAGCATGTATCAGCCAAACAAAGGCCACCCTGGGCACCAGGGACGCTTTTGTGACAATTGGATCCTGAGCTGTTTCTGTGGAGCAGGCTCCGATAACAGCCCCCGCTATACACAGCCTTAATCGAGCAGCCAAAGGAAGTGAAGTCACGCTGTGTGTAAACAGCAAAGTCATCTAGCAAGGAACAATTCTGCTCTGCAGTAACTGCTAATTACAATGTAGCCAGCCCTAAGAAAAGCACTGCTTAAGACAACGATGCACTTACCTGCAGTCAGTTGACTGCAGCAGGGAATTAAACATTCATTCCAGGTAGCATTTTTACAGGGGAGAGAAGCTCCTTTGATTCTTAAGATCTGAGCTGGCCCCAGAAAAGGTGCAGCGGAACCAGCAAGAGAGGAAAGATCTCTCAATGCAACCTGGTTTGAGAAAGATCTGTTGTTTCTACTGCTGGTTAGCCACTTTCTGTAACAGGAGGGAATTGCTTTATCTAGAGGGTGCAGGTGGAAACAGCAAGATGCCACAGGTCAGACCAACCTGCCTTGGCTTCAGGTTTTTTTATTCTAAACTTTAACTACACAGCAGATTTGAACTGAAGCCAATGGGGCACGCTGTCCTTCAGGAGGGAGCTTGTTTCATACAGTTGGTACAATGCGGCTGAGGCAGCCAACCACCCTCTGAGCTTACTGAGGTTTCTTGTAATGGCCTGTTTACTTAATCATCTACTTTCTGTGGGAAAAGCTGGTCATTTCATCAAGTCATAAAACCAGGGAAGCTTATATCCTTTGTGCAGTAAGAGTGAACCTTGCCCTTGGAACTTTGTTAAAGTTGCACTTTTACAACATCATATTTCAGTGAAATCACTCCTGCCGCTACCTTTGACTGGTTTCTTTAAGCCAGCTGAATCGCCCGCTCGTGACTAGTTGGCAGGATCCTCCATCAGGACTCACACCTGCCTGGGGACGGGACCTTCATACAGGTAAACACAGCTCCACCACACTAGCCACTAACCTCGCAGCTCTTCAGCTGCCTGCTAGGGGAGTTACCTTCCGGTTTTTGATGTATAAATACATTTATTACATTTCAGTAACCTATAAATAGCAAGACTGGGGGCTATAGGAACTGCTTAATTGGGTCCCCATCCTTACGGTTTTATTAGTGGCTTTTTAAAAGCATGTATAAAATAACTCGTGTCCAAGAATGGCAGGCAGAGATCAGCAGCAGAACTGTATTAAACTAGCAGGGAAAACCAGACAGTCATATGTGGTTTAATCTGTTCAAAATATTAAATGGAAAGCAGAGCTCTAAAATTGAGGGAAGTGCCTCAAACACAATTTGTAGAGAAACACTGGGAAAAGAGCTTACTCTGCAACACCAGTCCTCGAGAGCTTTAATGAGCCCAGGAAGTTACAACAACTGTTCGGATCAACTGTTACTTTAAATCCAAGAATCAGATTTGTTGATAACCTCAGCACAGTGCAGAAATGTTTTCTGGAGGAAAGGAAGCTAGAAGTCTTCCATGGCAATACGCTATGTAGCAAGAGCTCAGCATTCCCTCGGTTTGTCTGTCACGTGCTCAGCTTTGTGTGGTGGCCCTCTGATACCTGAAACGGGCGTGGGCTTTGCTTGAGCTTTCACACGAGGCTTCCTGGCCAGGACACCACAGTCAGTGTGACTTTGTTCCTTTGCTCCTTCAGCATTGGGATTAGTTCCGAGTTGCTCATTCCTATCGCTGGCACTCCATTTACTGCCACTATTTCATCTCCACACCTAATCAGAAAGCAGGAAACACGCTTGTCAGGACTTAATCATCGTTAACACACACCCTAGGACCCCTAAGGTCTAGCCCACCCTGAGCCAAGATCGTCAACTCCTTGTTGAAGCAACTTTTTCCATTCTGAGTCAGAGGGCAAGGGAAAGGGAGGACACTGCTGGTGCTTCGAGCGGTGGCAGTGAAGGTCACCAGCAGCGTGACCAGCTGGCCAGTCAGCAGAGGGAAAAGTTACAGGAAACAAATTTGCACTGATAAACATACTTGTCATCAAGGTCACTCCTACAGCTAGCAGCCACTAAGGTGAGTGCTCACGAGGCCAAAGCATGCTGTCACATTGTAGTTCAACACATAAAGGTTTTAAAGTCCTGCTTGATCTGCCCACCTCTATGGCCCACCAAGCCATCTTCTGAGTGGTTGACCTGTTCTGCTGCGAGGTGTGAAACCAGGCAGCTACCTTCCTCACATCTGATGGGGAAAGCACACGGCCATCCTGGCACCCGCACAGGAACCCGGCTGGCCCCAGTCCTCCCACCCAGGCTCTGCCCCAGCTAGAGGCCTACACACCATTTTCAGGGGAGCAAAGCCCAGCTCCCGATGCCCAAACTATGCCCCCTACTAGGACAGCAGCCTTGCTGTACAGCTCTCTTGGTTCCCAGAGACAACACTGTAAGAGAGCTCTGTGGGATTATCCAGGCCCGCTGTTTACTCTCACTCCTCCACTCGCTGTGATTACCAACCAACAGGTCAGAAAAACTGGATTTAAGTTTCCTGCACAGGAGGGCTTTTGTTGCTTTCATTGACATACTTTTCCTAATCCTAATTTTATACTCTGGCACCTCCAAGATTCATCTCAAATATCCCCTTTCTGCTTTTATCTAATCACTCAATTAAAAGCTTTACAGCCTTTTAAAATTTAACTGTTAATTCCTTTTAGCTGCACCTTTATAGAGAAACCAAAACACTCATTAATACAGGACTTAGCTTGTTACAGCTTTGGTAACAGTGTTAACTGCACAAATGAGTGTGTAAGAAGTCATTAACTTAGCTCAGCTAGTTAAAAGGGTAAGAGACCGTCAGTCCCTTGTACTGATAGCATTTCTGATACAAACACCAGAGACCAGCAGGGTAGCTCACACGTACTTCAGTTTCCTGTCTCGGAAGGCTGGAGTCCCAGGCACGATGGTTTTGATGAAGAATGGCTGGTTTCCTTTGCTTTCCTCAAAGCCTCCAACAATGCTGAAGCCCCAGCTTTCCAGGTTACCTTTACTAAGGACAATATCTTGACAGCAGTGAAGATAGCTGTGGAGACAGGCACAGTCAAAACCAGAGGAAGCTTATGAGTACGTTTCAAGGAAAACTGCCTGACCAGAAATTTATGTTTTCTCTTGTGAAAAGCACAGCTGTGTAACAGCCTTATATCTTCTTTTTAAGGATCTGAGGCAACCTCTTCGCAGGGCACATTACAGGGATAATTCTCAAAGGTGAAGGTACCAGTTCTTTAGAAATCTTCTCTTGGTATTGTCAGTGCTAGTTTAAGAGTTAACAGAAAATTACTGTTCTCTAAAGGAGTTTGTGACCCGAAAGATTCGTGAGTAACTTCATGAATTCTACTAATGAACATGCACAGTACCAGTGACAAAACCAAATTAATCATCAACAGCAGCTACACCCATGCAATTAATGAGAATCGAGCTATTTTTATTCCATCTGTATACTACATGCTTGATACAATGAAGGCATTCAGCAGCTGCGTATCACTGATGGAAAGCAAACACACGAGGTATGGCAGCCCTTCTACTGACTACCAAATCAGAATACAGAAGGTTTTTCCTGCAGGACCTACACCCAGGATTGCTATGCACAGGCAAGATACTGGATTCCTCAGAGCGAGTTCACAGACCACTGGTTTTGAATGCTGGTCACTGAGGTATGTCTTCCAAGTCAGCCTGGGGTATGCTGCAGCGCGAGGGCTGCCGTGGAGAACGGGGCCTGTAAGTGCTAAGAGCACTTGCTCCTTGAGTTAGTAGCACAAAGGCATGCAAAGCCTTTGCGAGGCGTCTGAAAAGGTGTGGCAGGAGTGCAGGCAAGCATCTCGTGTACTCTGGCTCACAGTCAGGTTACATTCTGGCACAGAGGCACTGCCAGAACTACACTGTGTGAAACTGCCGCCGATCATCACCCCACTGAGGTATTCCAGCAGCTAAACTTTTCCTAATAAACGTTTTTGCCGTAAGGGCTTTACTGGAGAAGTTTGCAGATGAGTTTCAGATTTCAAAAGCCTCAGTTAACTTCTTACTAGGAGAAAGATCCAATTATCTACTTTCAAACTGTAATTTACTTTACTTTTGTACAAGTTCTTCATACATAAACGTGGGCAGACCCAGCTCCAGCTTACTGATGCCTCCATGTTTTTTTTCTACTGATACCACACAAGTGTAAAAAACACACCATGAGAAAGGTATGTGACAACTAGCGTAAATAAACAGCACAGAAAGCAAGAGTGGTAAGCAGCACTGTGTCAGCATAGAACATAAACAAAAGCATTAGACATTCTCCAAGAGTTTAAAAAGGCTAGAAATCAGTTTTCCATATGAAAAAGGGTTTTTAGGAAGAGAAACAGTAATTTACTGTAATGGAAAATGACTGTGAAAAAAGAATTTTAGACTTTACAGAAAGTAAAGGTGCAAGTTTTATTCTGACAAACACCCTGCTGAGTTTGCAGTTCTGCATCCCTTTCAGAGTTTGTGGAGCGTGCCGCTCCAGCGGGGCCATGGCAGGGAACACCTAACAGTTGCTGCAGAGAGAGCTCAGACGTCATGGAGACTTGAGTTCAGATACACCTCAAGGAAAAGGGCAGGAGGAAAACTGCTTTGCCACCCTCTGAGAATTATCTCTAAGCCACATAGTGCATGGTTACTGTTTTTAAGAGTCATAGCTTTACCAGAGAAAAGATAAAGTAATCTGTAATTTTGGTATTTCTAATATCTTTAGGATTCAGCATGCAATGAATTAGGGGACACACCCCCTCCAAACCAGCACTGAGATGGTATTTCATACTATCAGTAGCTGGTCTTGGTTTAACATAATGCTATAAAGAAATCAAGTAAAGTTCCTGTTCTGTCTCCTATGACATAGACAGTGATGATGATAAACATTCAGTAGCAATGAGTAGTAGCATACAATTAACTTGGAACACTCACTTGCCACCAATTAATAACACAGCAAAGAACAGAGACGGAGTAAGTTTACAAGGACAGTAGAGCTACCTGCAGTTGTATTACAAACCAAAAAATGCAAGAAATATAGCAGCCACCTGGTTCAGTACAGCCAGTACTAGTTGCCTGAGGTTAGATGGAAAAATATTACACCACCATCCCCCTTAGGGAGGTGTTTGTATCTTCACTGGGAGTGTGCAGCACTGGCCGTGGTCACAAGTGGAAGATGCTCCAAGCTTACACACTGCAGTGTGCAGGTAGCCTTAGGAGCACAGAGTGGTTTTCTCTTAGGAAGAATGTGACCAAGGTGCTCAAGTTATTCCCTCTGTTACCCAGGGCCCCAAGAAAGACACAGGACCAGGGCTGTCACCTCTCCTAAAATGCTTCTGCAACAGTAGCCTGGCATATAACCCATGTTCTGCAGGGTGGGCTACAGGGGCTCCACATTTCAGAAAGAGCACATCACCAAGGGAGCAGTGATGACAGACAGTATTTGACATAAACAGAAAACCACAGATACAAGAATCATGGCCAGAATTAAACACTGTGGGCTCAAGTGTTGCAACGACTGAATACATTTCCCTAGCCTTGAGCTTTATGCTGAAAGCTTGGAGTTGAAATTAAAGCTGGGCTTCAAACTAGAAAGAAATATTTGGGTTTCCTCTAAGGAGGAAAGGACGTTTCTGTTGGATAGAGTAGTAACTGGGAAAAAAAGCTGAACAAACCAAAATCGCACAAGCTATCAGCAATAATCTTTAAACTTCCACACCGTACTGCAAAATGTTTTAGCATACTGAGAGTACATCTACTTTAGCAGGGCAGCCCAAAAGAAACCGACCTGGTGCTGAGGAGACAAGGTCTAGTTTTGGTACATTTCAGGGGATTTTCTGTAACATGTTGCTAGCGTGGTACACACAGGGTCTGTTTGTGCCAGAGCACAACAGACATTCCTCTGCAGCACTTCTGGTTGAGTCCCATCCAAACAGAACGCAGTTTGCGGGGGCCAAAAACCCCTCAGCAATGTCAGCCAAAATACAGGAGAGGAGGACAACTGGGATCCTCGCTTCAAGTGCACATTCCCAAGCCAAACAAAAATGCTAGCGCAGAGGCAACCTAAACAGGTGACAAACAAGGCTGCCATTTCAATTTACAGATTCTCAGATTCTCAAGCAATAATTAAGAATAACTTGATTGTGCCAGCCACAATGTCAAATAGAAATACCTTGCCTAGCCGCAAGGCAGATTCTTAGTGGCTTTAGGGAAATTGTTCATCCTACGGACGACCAGCTAGCTGCTACCAGGTCTTACTGTGAGCGGATGGGAAAACGAGCGAGGAAGCACAACAATTACAGCCATTTTTATTACTGGAAACAAGAAGGGATATTTTGTCAGATCCTGAAATGAAATAACCTTGCTTTGTGCCTCCTAACCACCCTCACACCCACAGAAGAATGGCAGACAAATTCAAATGCCGGAGTTCAGGCTGGAGCAAGAAAGACTGAAGGGTTTGCACTCAGGTTTGGGCTATCCAGGGGCAGCTCAGGGCTAGTTCGTACTAGGCCTGCACAGAACAAACAGGCTGCTTCCCTGGGAGAGCAGAGGAAACCAGCAGGATGGTGCTGAATACAAGCCAAGTTAGTCACCCAAGACACAAAAGCTACCTTCCTTGGGCTGTTTTGTTTAGCATTTACAGGCTGCTAAGTAACACAAGGGTAACGTAACAGAGGCTTTGCTAGTATTTCTTCTTTTAGCTGCCTCAAGAAACAAGGCTGTAAATAATCTGGGCTTCCCACAGAAGGGTTTGGCTTTACTGTTCCACATGCATTTCCTACATGATCCTCCTCCAGTCAGCTGGAACAACAACAGGCTCGACCTTTCACAGCTGAATGTATTTTGATGAAACTGCAGAAATGAGCAAACCAGAGGTTCACCTCTCCAGGAAGGAGAAAGAAAACCCCGTTACCTGGAACTTACCATGTTGCTTCTAAAATCTGTGCTAAGTCTATGGTCCAAAGCTCCACAGTGAGAAAACTCAACTATTCAGAATCATTTCTGCTTCATGCTAAAGATAATACAATTATGACAACCAAAAAGCCTTAGACTGAAAGAATGCCTGCCCACAGCTGAGGTGATCAGATTAGAAACAAAACAGCACAGGTATCTGTTGGTTTCTGTAATGCCACCCAGAAAGAGCCACAGAGTGATTTCATTAATGATATTTTAGCAGGGACTATATCTGTGTTGATTATATGTCAATTTAGTGCCTCAAATGCTAGAACCTATACTTCTGATTTTTTGTGTTAGTTCTCTTAGGAAAAAAAGGCTTTCAGGAACTTCTGATATATACAGTTACTGTCCAACAGAAGTGGGGGGACGATGGGTCACACCATAAAAAGCAGTGGAAATTTCTTATGCATTCATTATACTGTGATCCTGTTGACAAATAAGGCTTTCTGCTGCCTTAGTGCTAAATGAAAATACCAGTAATGCTTTTAAGTCAACCAACAAAGCAATTAATTTCTAGTATTTTAGTGAAAGTCAACTCTGTGATTGAACAAACCTCTGAACAGTCACCTAACATACCTAGGCAATCCAAGCCATGTGATCCAGAGGGGAGACCAACTGAATCCTTGCTCCTTGATGTCCAGAGGTGGCTCTGACGAGTTCAGTGAGAGGACTTCCAAGGCTTTCAGTACAACTGAGTGGGAAGCTGCATTAGATTTCAGTGCTGAGACAGCTTCATAGTAGTTCAAATGAGTCAAATCAATGCCATTTATGCTCAAAAGTACATCTCCTGTTGATTAAAGACAGGATTATTACAGACCTTTCGCTATGAAGCCCATTTCTGCCTCAAGGTCTCATATGGAACCAAGCTTCCAGTCTCACTTTAGTGCCCAAGTCCAACTTTCACTGAATCACCAACACACACCCCGCCCCCCCAAAAAAACACCAAAACCCCCAACCCAGTTCTTCAGGGATAAAGGGTCTGAGATCCTCCTTACCTCGCTTGATTCTCCCATCCCTGAAGAGGCATCCAATGGGCTGCACACTTGTTACATATATAGGGAGTTTGTTTTTGTTATCCCTTCCACCTCCAATCGTTATTCCTAAGGATTCCTTTGGTTCTTTTTTTATTGCAACTGTCTTTTCATGACTTACATATCCCTGAGGTAAATCCTACAAAGGAATCACAGTATAAAATGCATCTTCATTAATGCAATTAAATGAGAAGTCCAGATCTGGAAGAAAATAACAGAACATATTGTATCTTTAATCCAGAACATTTCAGCAGTGTTGCCAGATGGCAAAGTCAGCTTCTCACGTACTTGCTCTGGGTAGAAATACTACCCTGTGTTTCCAACAACCACAACCAAAGCACTGCTCGGCTAATGATCCCACATTCTTTTGCTGTAGAGAGATGCTTACTCTGAGGAGAACAATTTTGCACTGAAGAACAAGCTACAAACGCATTCCAAAGCCATTCATATCAAGCAATAAACATCTCTCTGACTACTACTAAATGTTTAGGTTGCAGTGAAAGCACATGTTATAGTGCATGCTGTAGAAACAATACATCAATGATATTCAAGCATTTAAATCAAGGAACCACACTCCAGCCATTTCTGACAGCTACTTACTAAACTCCAGAGACATTTAAACACAGAGGTCTAAACAGTTGTAGCAAGTTTTCTCACTCAAACAGAAGTTCTAAACACAGAGCAAGTCTCTCTTGGTACAACAAGCTGGTGATTCTCCTCTTGTTCATACTGTTTCTTATAATATGCAAACGGATGGCAGATGAACACTGAAGTCACAGGAGCATTACTGTGTAATTTGTGTAGTTTCTACTTCTGCCCCATAAAGCCCTCTAGCTCCAAACCAGAAGCATAACTTAGTGTCCTTGTGCAATACCCTGAACCTGTTGTGCTTGAAGGACGTCAAGAGGCAAGTCCCAAGAGTCTCATGGATGGTAAATTTCCCATTGCACTTTCCAGACAAGAAAGGATTAAACACTGGTTCTGCATAAACATTAGAGACATTTTGACATGTTTTTCCCCTAAAAACTGTGTTTCCCAGTAATGTTCCATTCTCCAGTGACAAAAGCCACAAACCTGCTGCTTTTCGATAGCCCAAGAAGAAATGGGGCTACTGATCCATCTTACATGATAAATTACCATCACAGAACAAACAGAATAGATCTGCTAGACCAAGAATAACGAGTACTTTTGCCATTAATTACAAAACTTACCTTCTGGTAGTTAGATTTTCGTCTATAGTGATTCTGTTCTAGTCGTCTTCGGTGGTGCACTGGGCTTCCTCCATTGCTACTGCTGCTGCTGCTATTATTTGATGTGCTGCCATCTTCTACTGGGTCCGACAGCTGTACACCTGGCTGCCTCAAGATCACAAAGTTCACTCTTGATTCAGTGGTCTTCCAGGAGAAACAAGAAGAGTGTAAATAAAACAGATAGGAAAAATAAATTAGGAATTACAGAAGGCCCCTGCCATTTTCTTAGGGAGACAGAAGGGTTGGCATCGCTGTCTGCAAAGGGTCTGAAACAGGGCTACGCAATGCGATGGAATGTTTTTTTGTGAAGAGCCACAGAATCCCATGGTAAAAAGAAAAAAGGAATTAGCAAATGTCAGAAGGAACAGGAGCAGAGGCAGGCTTCACTCATGCCTCTCTCCTCCACAAATGCCAAACAAGTGGAAAGGGATGATTAATTCCTCCACTTCAGTAGAAAAAACTAAAATAGCATATTGTGTTGTGATACAAATGAACAGAACTAGAACACTGACTGGTCCACACAATGGATGACCATGATACCAAGCACTGGATGCTTTTTCTTTTATCATAAAGAAACTTGTTAAAGCTCTTCCCCTCCTAGCTTATGTACCACGTCTATTGTTCAACATCTCCCACCCATTTTTTTCCCAGAATACCTGAAGGCATGACCTTTTGTCTAAGACTGCTGCCAATTAAACACTTAACCAGCTGTATGTTTGGCCTTGGCAGAACTACAGGGAAAGTAGTCACTATTGTTACTGCTCTTCTAATTTGGTTTGTTCTTCCAGATAATTGGACAAAACCTTATTGTGAAGGACTCCACTGGGGTAAGGCGTATGTGCTTACTTGGGACATTTCCTGCCGTAGATGAGAGAAGTATAGTTGCCAGTCTCACTTCTCAACATGGGATCCTATTTCCCTGGTGCCACAGCACCCTGGCAGCAGTGAATTCCCTGTCCTCAGACGAGGGACTGCATCAACTGTTTTGCAGTCAGTTTCTTTTCTTTTTTCTCTTTTCTCTCCTAGTACAGGAGAGTTTTGTTTTCTGAAACAGAAAGCCTCTTGCCTCCAAAGTCACTTCAGATAGTGCAATTTTTTTCCAGACAAGTCAGCACCCATCCATGTCTTCAGAAAATACATTGTAAATATCACGTCCTAAGATGGGGATTTGCTCTTTACTTCAGCCAGGAGTACCAGACTACATACAGTACATGTGGCTGTGCATATATATATATGTAAGTGGTATTTAACAGGTAGAAGGACTCTTTTTCTGCAAATGGTTTGCAAGCAAAATTAAAATTACATTTAAGCAACCATTTTAATTAGTCCTCAGATGAGATAATGTTTGGAAGGCTCTCAGAGTTTTACACAAATGTCGCTTCAAAAGGAATTCAATACCAAATCTAATGAAGCCAGTTCTGAGACTTTGGTTACTGGTTGCAGTGGGATCAAGAAAGAGTTCCTCCTATGGGAGTTGTATTTGCATTTGTGGAATGCAAACAAGATTCTAAGAGGCCACAGAATGGAATCACATCTATAACATAAAAAAGGATCTTGCTACTGGAAATTTCGCTCTTTTCTCCCATGCTACTCTACTCTGCTGATTACCAGGAAAAGAACTGGCTCTCCCCCACTGCTGACCTCAGATCCTTTCCAGGATATAAACAGTATGTGATGAGATTTATTGTGTCATGATCTTTAGATAAAAACAAACTGAAGGTCATTGCCTAGAGAGATAAAGAATTGAAACTGATCTACATGATATCTGCTGCACATGTAGTAATCCTTAACCAAAATTCCTTGCCTGCTCCTTTCACCAAAACATTTGGCATGCTGCAACAGGAGTGCATTCCTATTGCGCAGGAAAAGACCACCTCTCATCTACCCATTTAATGTTTTAAATATTTTTAGCCTGAGGTGCCTCATGTTGTTTTCTAGACTCCTTTCCCAAACACAGGTAAAATGGGGAGAGGGCTTCAAATCAGTCAAAAGGGTTCTGTTCTGTGCTGCCAGCCTATCACATCTCCCAACAAACACCACCAGTTTGACTGTCTGAAGCGTGAGAGGCTGTTCTAATCTCTCCTTGTCTCTGTTACGTGCATCTAATACAAATATTCACTCTGCAAGAAAATCTCCACACACCACACCACAAAGGAGATCCAAGTGCCTTAACTGATCTAAAGTGCCATAAGCAACCGACTCGCTTTATATTTGTCAGAAAAGACCCACAGTGGGTTCCAACTCTTCATGTTTGTCTTCATTTGGAAGCAGTGCTTCCCACACATCTGCAGGGAAGTCACTTCCCTAAAGAGGTATTTCAGGGAATGCAGTTTGCTCTAGCACATTCTGTTAGTCCTTGGGTCAGAACAGGAGCCCTGCCATCAACACAGACAGCTGCGGAGCCATTAGCCATACAACCTCAACACATCATAAATTACCTGGATTATCTGTGCAGCAGCCTCAGGTGTTCCTTGCCTCAAATCCTGGCCATTTATTGACAGGACTCTGTCATTCCGACTCAGCTTTCCATTTTTGGCAGCCAAACCTCCCTCTAACAGATCTAGAATAAAAATCCCTGCCTCATCTGTCTTCCTGATCAGTTTGATTCCCAAAGGTTCAGATCGGTCTCTCTTTATCAAGGTAACGTGGATCACTTCCCTATTTGCAGAAGAAGTAGAATCCTGCTGCACAGTCTTATTGGAAAAACCCTTCTCCTGCAGGACCATGAGGTGAAGAACAGGACCTGGGTGGCGCAGGAAGGAGACAGCTTGACAGTGAGTCACACTGCTGATGTTGACGCCATTCACCTAGAGAGACAAACAAAACAGAGTCACTAATCAGAACCTACATAATTTAGGCACTGTCCACAATGCGGATCATCACAAACTTGGATACAGGATGTACAACTCCCTGTGCAATGCTGTGACTGAAGCAGCTGCTTCTGATGCATGTAAGAGAGCAGAGTTTCCTAAGGAATGCAGAAGAAAGCAGATTAAATCAGATCATAATTGACGGTGAATAGGTGAGGACAGGGAAAATGTAGGACAACTCACATAACTAACAAATCTGAAACTGCAAAATATTAAATCATTACATCCATCCCGTGGCAATGCAGAACTGCTTTCCCTTAACCTCCAGCATTCAATACACACTTGGAGGAGAAGACTCAGACTGAGACTACCCATCCTCACTTTTAAGTTGAAGAGTGGTCCACAGTCTACAAGCTCCTGGAATCATCAGTCTAATCATGCTTTTACCAGGATAACCGAGAAACTACTTTTCACTTTGTCTGCTGTCACTTAAGACTCTGAGCAGTCTTTTTTTGGATGTTAATAGGGCTAGTAAGTGTGGGGCCTGTCCTATTTACAGCACAGCCAAGACTGAGATATGTACAATTCAACTGGATAAAACAGAAGTTACTCTATTGGTCTAAGAAACCAACGTGGAGATTGTATCAGCTGCTTGTGCACGTGGGGCTGCCAGTCCTTACTGAAGTCCACAGTCCAACGGATAATTAGGTCTCTATGGCTTGTCAAATGATTGGGAAGCTATAGCCGGGAGGTGCTAACAGTTCTCGCTGCATGTAGGCTTTACTGCTGCATACAAGCTTGTCACCTTGAGTAACCCACTGCTATCCAGTATGCTTAACCTGGAAACTACATCTGGCCGCGGGTCAGCACAGCATGAGGTTGGTACTCTTTCTTACTCACATTACATATCTGATGCTTACTTCAAGTCGTAAGGTCTTAAACTTTGGACCTGCCCATTGAGAACATGCAGCTTAAGCAACACAGTAGAGCAAGCAATTATAAGACTTCCTAACTAGAGCAGAGTCCTTTGGAAAGAAATGGTGCTACTGGGTGAAATTTATCAGATTGAAATCTTTTTACTTTGCCCAAAATGGTCTAAATTTCAAAAAGTACCAAATATGCAAAGTAACGATGAGTATGACTGGAAGGAACCTCAAAAGTCTGCTTCTCAGACCCAGCAGACACACAATGTCTGATCAGTGCTTTAAAACCCCCAGCTGCAGAGATTTCAGTTTTTCTAGGCAACTCTCGCCCCCCCCGCCCTCATCTCAAGTCAAGAGAAGCAATGGGACTACCAGTGGGGTTTTACGTACCTCGAGAATATGGTCCCCAGGCGCTATTCTTCCATCTGCAGCAACAACAGAATCCCGCAAGACTTCCTGAACAACAATGTTTCCTAGTGGGGTGTCTTTACCTCCAACTATCCTCATCCCCAGCTCTTCCTCTGGGTCTTCTCGGTGAATTTCAATTGTGGTTGTTTCAGCCACAAGACTAGTTCTCTGGGGGAGGTCTGATTGTGGAAATTGAAGAGGAAAAACAACATATTAATATAATTTTCCTTTACATAGCACCACAAGATTTGTAATGCTGGCAGGTTGTGTTCAAAGTAGCATCTGGAGGGAAAGCAGCTATCAGGAGAGGAAAGAATAGGTTAGATTTAAAGCTTTTAAAGTCTCTGTTTCTTTATAGTTTCTTCAGAATGTTTCCCATCTTCTCCTAGCTTATAGCAGATTTAAACTCTTGCATTATTATGTCTTGAGTTTTATTAAAGGGCACTCGGTATGTTTCACTTACCTTTTAGAGATTTCTTTTTCTACGGTGACAGCTGGCCTACTAGAAGCACACACATAACAAATGCCAATTTCCACAATGCTCATTAGAGAAGGGGACTACTGAGCTGTAATTACTGGTCTGCCACTGGGGTGACTTTACCACAGGCAGCTCACTGCAACTTCCCTCCTCTAATTTCCTTTCCTCCTTTTTTCCCATCCCCCCTGTAAACAGGAGTAATGTTTACCTATTTCACAGCATCCTGAAGACTAAGCAACGCTTCTCAGACACTTTGAAGATGAAAGTTCTTAGCAAGTCATATTAAATCTACCAGCACTGCAACATTTAGGCAGGCCAACACTAATGAAGCCAAGCACACTGCATGTTAGGGTGAAAGGCAATTGTCACACAAGAGATGCAAAACCAGCCCCAACTGTACTTCAGGAAAAAGTCAGCAGAGAAGTAAACTGACCCGTGTATTAACTCTGGCACAGGAGCAGCAGTTGCCAGCGCCAGCACCTGCACACTGGAAACTGAGACTCACTTTGAAACAAGGCACAGAGATTTCCATGCCACTGCCTTCTAACAGGGGTTGAGACAAGCAGTCCTCTGCTGAAGTGGAGATGGCTACTTTTATCTGCAAGGCTTTCATAAATGACTATTAATCCAAAAACTAAGTTATGCTATAAAAACACACTTGCAGCACATCATTAGGGAGGTACTGACCACTCCAGGAAACTGACTGCATATTTAACTTTAACTTCTTAACAAGATTAAGAAGAAGCTGGAACATTTCCTAATTACTAATTATTTGGCTTCTGCAAGTGCTTTACATGCTCCATGTTCACATTGACAGGGACTGCTTTTGTTTCTGCAAAGAATACTGCAGATATTCACTGCAGTCTAACAGATTCTCTGAATTGTCTGTACAGACAATTTTGCGTTTGTGAGCAGACCCTGCCACACCTGATGCACATTAACGCATCTCGCTTCTGCTCAAGGACAAGCTGAGGAAAGAGATTGCTCTGATGGCTGCTAATGGCTGAATAGGGTTGAGGATATCTAAGAATGTTGGGGACACTTTAAAAATGGAACTGTCCAAGATAATTACCTCATTTTGATATTATAAAAAGTAATTACATAATTACATTTCTGTATCAAACACTCACCTTCTTCAGTCTCCTCAAAAGCTGGATTAACCAGTCCAGGCTCTGCAGTCCCTAGTGATACCACGGCAGCTGCAGAGCTTTCTGCCACAAGTGACGATCCTCCACTTGGTACCTCTGGATCCTTGGGCGTGTTTGTCTCCACCTTGGTAGAGAGATCTTCCTTTCCTTTGGAAATGGAGTTCTTTTTCTGCTGTAGTTCAGATTTGTATTTCTTGAAACCAGGACACCTAGAGAGAGATTGTCAGTCACTGTAAGTGGCTTGTCTCTGCCTGCGCAGTTAACTCAGCACATGCAAGCTCTGACTGACAAAAGTATGTGAAGAAGCATATTCAAGATGTTACCAGCTGCAAAGCTTGTATCACAGATGCTAAAATTTATTCTCATTTGACCTTCAGTTTCTGCTAGTATCAACTTAAGAATGGGCTTGTTACTTTATTACTTTCAAAATTATTAAGCAAATTATTTTAAAAAGGAGAATGTAATGGGAATGGGAGTCTCCCTTGCTAAATATTTACTTGGCAAACACTCAATGAAGAAAACAATACCTCTTGAAATATAAGCAAATACTTAGCTCTGACCTTTTAGGGATGACTATGAACTTATCTTTATGCAAAGCAAGCGGCTCAGGTTTCAAACTCAGCCTTGAATTAGGCTTTGTTTTTAACAAACAAGTAACAGCAAGAGCAGCAAGCCAGGCTTGAGCTTTTTTGTTGTTGTTGTTGCTAAATGAGACCTGATCCTCAGACAGCACTCCACACAGGTGAGGGCTCTACCAAGTCGGGAGCAATATGGAGGTTATAATCCCAGTGACTGCTCCTCACAGGAAGGTTCAGGAAGTAATCCTGTATTCAACAAAATGCGCTCTGTATGCAGCTACACCACAGCCAGCCTATCTCAGCAAAAACGAGTGAGGAAAACCAAGCTCTTTTACCCAGAGCACTTATAAAAAAGGTGGCAGGTGAGAAGGGTCATGCATGCAAAAGCATCACTTGCAGAGACATAAGTAGTATTGGGTGTTTACCAGAGTCACTTTTGAAATTAAACTCAACTATTTACATTCTGGCTGAACAAGTCTCATCGCAGTATTACTTCCTGTGGTTTACTCCTAGTCAGTAAGATGACCCTGAAACTTAAAGACAGAAGCTGACTGATCCACCAATGCACATGTCCCTCTTAAGATGTCAAGAAACAAATTCCTTTTGCAGAGGGCAGAGAAGTCCTCCAAGAAAACAAGTTTCTAGATGCTTCTTATTTCCTTAAGTCTCCTGCTCTCAGTTAATCTCACTTAAAACTAAAAAACAGGAACACTCAAATCCCAGTGTAAATTTTTTCTTTTTATTTTCCATTTTTCTGTCTAACTGTGCTCAGAGCCGAGGTAAAATAGCCTCAATTTTTAGAACACACCTTCTCCAAGAAAGATACAAAGAACTCTGAAATATATAAGAAAACGATACCATTTCCAGAATGCCTCTAACATAAACATTCAAGGGTGCCTCCCTCTGTTGTGTTTAACTCCTGTGCCAGAGGGATTAGCAAGTGACATAAGTTTACTGATACCAGAGTAGATTTGTCACAGAGCAGAGAGGAAGGCCCAGCCCTGCTATGGGCCATGGCCCCAGCTACACGCCAGCCCCACAGCTGTGCAGCCCTCTCCCTGCAGCCTAAGGGTTCAGCCCTGCCTGGGAACAAGCAAGCAGTACAAAGAACTAGATGAAGAAAAACAAGATTATAAACTTTCAAAGATTGAGGGAAAGGGGCACACAAGCATCTTCCATCACTTCCCCCGTCTCTAAAACAAGCTCTCAGCTCATGAGTACCAAAGACACGCAAGAACTGCATGGATACATCCCTGGCTGGAACTGCAAAGGTATCCTAAATGGAACCGTTCCCTGCACGCTGGCTGACCTATTTTTAAAACATGTCATTGCCATATAAAGCTACAACATGGCTGAAGGGAAACAAGTCTGTTGCATTTCTCATTGCCCACTGACAAAATACACACTGCCAACAAAGGTCTACTTCTGCCTGCAGTAGGACTTGTACTTAGCTCCCTTTCCTGCAATCATTAACTAGGTAGGAACAAGTGTTTTTCAAGCGCCATGGCAAGAGCTCTTTGTCACCTGCATTTCTTTTGAAGCTACAATATTCTGCCTGCCAACAACACAACCAGCAGTGGAGGCACCAAAACAAATCTCTGCTGACAAGTGCAAGGGAAAAAAAAAAAGTCTCCCTTCCTCTGCACAAGGGGGAAAAAAAGGAAAAAAAAATAGTATTTTTCAATTGCTTCTCCTTCTCAGCAGGAGAATGAGAGAAGATAATGGAATTATAAGTAGGTGATTCAGCAACTGCATAATGTGCAGCTTGGAGGGACTTACATTATTTGGATCAAAGACTTAGGTATTGCACATCTTAATTGGACCAATTAAACTGGCAACCCTGCACAATCCCTTGCTTCCAGAGTGTTGACTTTGTGCCCGTCTGTTTTCGCTGCACAAGTGAAACAAGAATAAGCATGTTTGTAATAATTTTCAGAGTCAGGTGCCCCAGATCACAGCACACAAATTTATATACATTCAATAGGTTTTGTGTCTGTGGACAACTTGCATGCAAGCAGGCAAGCACCTCACCCTTCGCCTCTGTGGCACATGTGAGCTGGCTTCCCTAACACACACACAATTAAACTGTCTTCACCCACCCACCTTGCTGGCCTCACCCTCTGTCATTTCTGGTGTCCCATCTTGCCCCAGTTTAAGAACTGTTCTCAGAATGGATCTTTCTGGTCAGAAGCACAACAGACAGATGTCATTATACAAGCAGCAATAATAGCATGTAAAAGGAAATGCACCTGTTCTGCAGATGAGCTTCTAGTTCACAGCGCTGCATTGTCTGCTGACACTCTGCCTTGAAAGGACAGAAGACAATCAGCTTATCCAACAGGTTTCGAACTAGAAGGCTGGACTTGTGGCACTGCTGGAAAGAGAGCTTTTTCCGATCCATGGGACAAAAGTTATACTCCTGCATGAAGTTTTCAAGGCACTTGAAACAGTATGTATGTCCACAGGGAGTGTCCATAGGTTGGAGCAGAGGCTGAAGGCAGATATGGCAGATGAGTTCATCGTCCACTTCATCCTGGAAGTTGTAGAGATGATTGTCCAACAAGAGGTGGAACTGACCACACTCACAGCAGAGTTCACTGACTTGGGACACATGTTCCTCTCCTACGGGATCAGCCATGATAGCCAGCATCAGGCACTTTCAGCCCAGTGCAAGGGAACTTGTCACGTAGTCACTGTCTGGCTGAGAACCTCTAACGAAAGGGAGAAAAAGAGATTTTCAGCCAAATGTCCACTCTAGATATAGCCAATTAAAAATTAAATTGTATTCCTGCCTTAAGTCCTCCCCCACAAATCTTCACCCCCACCTACTCCGCCCTTAGGGCTCTTCCTTCCAGAGAAACCCTGTGAATGATCAACCCGGGGATCAGAGAATGCAAGGACCTCATTCAGCAAAACCTTTAAGCACATGGATGTACTGAAGCTTACATTACTTTACACACAGCAGTGACACAGACTGAATAAAACCCTGCCAAATATATGAACTAGAAAAGCTTAGACAAAAGCTGTGTGTTCTTGAGGGAGAATAATCCAGAGAGGGAAGGGAAGGAAAAGAAAAGATAACCACGACAGTGATTTTTAAACTGACAATTTTTCTCTCTGGCTTTCCAGGTTATACCGAATACTTGAATGATACGTATGGTGAAACATCAGTTTGGGGACTTCTGGTTGTTTGGATTTTTAGTTTGTTTTGAGGAGGGATGAGGAAAAAGAAGAGGAAGAAATTTCAAAAGAAACTTAAGTCTAAACCACATTTCCTTCCTTTTAAGCCCAATCCCTTCAAAAAAGTTTGTTTTAACGAACAATGCCTTGCTCCCCACTCATCCATGCCTAAGTTCACCCATGGAAACAAATTTCCTATAAAAAGACTAAAGCTTCCTAAGTAGAAAAAAAGGTAAAGAATTGTCACATTTTGTTGTAACATTACAGGAAATCTTGAGCTTCTTACAGTTAGGGAGAATAAGGTAAGGGACAAACTTGAGTTCTTTGCAGCTGCCACTCTACTGATTGTAATACAGATATCTTCAGTCATTCCATTTTTAATCTTGCCTTTTGTAATTAAATATAAAACTCACTTGAGTTTGCTAGCACATTACTCCACAGGTACAGAGACTACTGCAGGAAGGATTTTTTAATCTGGCAGTTATTTTAATGAAGAAGGAAATGTAGTACTAGATGAAGTTAATGCTGTATTATGCAGTGGGGGAGAGGTTGTTGTGGTGGTGGTGAGGCTTTCTTGGGGAATTTTGGGGTTTATTTTAAAAAGTTTATGTAAAAATCCCAGAATCTTTTACAATAAAAAAATTGCAGAACTATGATGAAATGGAAAATTTCTGAGAGACGGCTTGGAAAACATCTGAAAACAATTGCTTTATCTGGAACAGGTAAAAGCCTAAGCAAGAGTGAACACTGGTCTGCACCAGTGCCTGGAGGACATGGCTGGCACACAGCAGCAACTTTGGAGGAGGGTAGGCAAGAACAATAAGATAGCAAGAAAGGCAAGAAAAAATTAGTCATGGGTTTCTAATAAAAATCATACATCACTCCAATTAATTGTCAAGCGTAAGTCAGCTATTTAATTAAAAGGATAACATATCACAAACAGAATCAAGCCATTTTACAGGCGAATTTTTACCTAGCCATAGAAACTTCAAAAAGACTAAAATATTACTGTCACAGTTCCAGGTGGGTACAGGGCATGAGTTGTTTGCTTCTCCTGCTGCTGCAGTGCCAGAAAGCATCTTCCCCTTGAGGAAAGCACTTAGGTTGGATGTATATACCTAGCTCTTCTGTTTGCATTTACTTCTTAACTCTTGCGTGACTGACTTGGAGCTCCCCAAAAGTGAGAAGCACAGTTCACAGACAGCAGACAAGCAAACCAGAGCAGATTTATTCATGCCTGCTCTCTTAGAAATACCCCTATTCTTTGGTGCTTACCTCCATCTGAAACAGGCATCCCTACTGTTTGCCTCACAAAAAGTCTTCATTTGATCTTGAATTATCTTACCAGCAAAAAGGAAACATTTCAACATCAGACAATCACTTGACGTCACCTACCAATTCTAATCAATCAGCTCAGCACCAGCAGTTAACAAAGCATCAAGCTTCCAAGGCAAACATCTACAAATAAGCGATACTTGTGCTTCAGGTTGTATTTGCATAAAACTTTGGCAGGTGATTAAACAAATCTACTTTCTCAGCAAAAACAAACCCCACGGTAATTTTGCTGATAAATGGCTTTTATATGGGGGTTTTTCAGATTATTTACCAAATTCATTCTCTGCTCTCTGTGATTAAAGGTTATACAAGATGAATCCCATTTATGAGTAATTTCTAATCTTGTGGAAGATAAAAGTATCACTACAATCTTGCTGCTTTTTTCTTCCCTGTAACTCAAAGCTGTTATGCCCCCTCACTTCTAGCTCCTCGAAAACAAGGGAGAAGATTTCATTCAAAAGTGCCAAGGTAAAGTTTACTTTTACGCTGCTGTCCTTTCAATAAGGATGACGCTCCTGCAGACACCAGGGAACCTAAGCCTGACACCTCCGAGATGAAACCCAGCCCACACCCTGCGGCAAGGCAGGAGTTCGTGAGCAGCAGGGAGGACAGCAGGCTCCAACAAGCCTGCCGCTTCTTCAGTGATTCAGTCAGAAAGCAGATGTTCTGTAAGAGGAAAATTGCTAACATCTTATTCAGCAAAGACTACTACTTCAGTGCAACAAGATGGATTTTAAGTGTCTAGAAAATGCACTGTTTCAACAAAACAGGCACGGTTCCTCTCAGCTTGCTTAGACCAATTTCACAGAGTCCATTTAGAGACCCTAGGATTCTGGCTTTGGAGGTGAAGTTTGACCTATACTCAATCTTTTGCAGTTTCTATCAAATCTGTTACTCATTCTAACCTCTGAAGGTCTGAGCAAGCACAACGACCCCTTTCGTTCTTGTGTTGTTTTTGTCATAGCGATCCTCCTCTCTAGCCTCCTTCCAGCTAAGTGGCACGTTCCCTGCTCCTGCCCTTTCCATAGCACTGGGATCTCTCCCTAGGCCTCATAAGTGTTTTAGCTTCCACATAATGCACATGATAGGAGGGAATCATAAAATAAGGATCTAGCTTGGTCCCAAGGTACTACTTACTGACTACATCAAAATATTAAAGACTGATGTATACATATGTTGCTGCTCTAATGAACTCTGCTGTTCTAAAAGTACAATGCAAGGAATGCCTCTGGAGTCTGAATTATTTAGAAAGTAATACACCCCATTCCTATACATGACAAAGAACTGAAAAAAATAAACTAGCAAAAATATCTTTATATCTCCCCATTTCGTACCCTGTGTGGGCTAGAGAAAAAAATTCATTGGGATCACCTTTATCTTTACTGTATCTAAAAATAAAAATAAAAATACTGTTGGCTTTTTTTTAAAGTAGGATTTGTCGTACTGTAACACCGACTCAAAGAATAGACTTTTTATTTTTAAAGGAAGACTTATCAGGTAGTCTAATCTATTTTCCTGCCAAAGCAAGACTATTCCTGACAATATTAGCACATTGCCTATTCTTGTTTTAACTGTGCTAGGGCACAGAGCCTCAGATATACACCCACCCTGCACACCTACAACACTGTTAATAGCTCCAGTAGGGAGTATGCCAAGAAACATACCGACAGCAAACCACCCAACACCATTCCTGATGGACAAACTCTGTTCAGTTCTCTAAAGCACCATAGACTCATAAACAGAACTGATAAGATACTTCTATAGCTTTTTTTAAAATTCCTTTTAAAAAAAGCATAATTATTATCTAAGAAATCTTTTCAACATTGTGCCTCCACTTGTGCTACAGTGACTGAAAAGGAACTGTAGCTGTGGTACCTGGCTATCCCAAGAGCAACATCCCTCCTTCCAATCTTACCTTGTGAAGTCTCAGCATTTCTAAACACAACGCTTGCACCTTGTTTTTAAGGCATTTCACTCTGCCATTGTTAGTGTGGAGCACAATCTATGGCACAATTCAGTCCAGGCCTGTCTGCTTATACATTTCTAACATTTGATACAAGTCACTTTCAGTCATGCACATATTTACCTTAATGACATCTCTTTGAGGTATATAAAATTGTTGCTACTCCCATTTAAAGGCTGAGAAATTACATCACCAGAGGCTAAAACACAGACCCACAAAGGCTGGGTCTGGGAATTTACCACTTTAGTATGTCTCTGAATATGATCTCAAGTGGCCTACCTAAGATCACATAGGAAGATCCTGGGGGTGGGGGAAGAAAAAAAAAAAAAAAAAATCAAACCCAAACCAAACCGAAAATCAAGACTGTTACTATTAACTAACTGATTTATAAAACCACAAATATGGCGAGTGAGCCAGAGCACATTCCATATTGCAAAATAAAGAAACATGCAGTAAGTCTGCAGTAAGAACACAAAACAGAAGGGTAAAATTTTTTCTAACAGATTAGGTTGACTAGAGGAATGTTTCATACTGCTTTAGTTAAAAGATAATTAACAAAAAAGTATCTGCCGAATAATTAGTTCTTAATAATAAAAAATACTTGTACTTTGGAAAATGTTTTGGAAATACAACAGGTTTATGCTTTTATGCACCTGTAGGTTAGCACTTACATGTTGATATAGACTGTGTTACCCAAAACCCCAATATGAAAGTTGGCTTTGAGATGGCAGAGCGCGTGCCCCACATATACTGCTATGTAATATAGTTCACTGCAATAATTAAGCCAGTTATTATATTTATAACTACATTTCCCTGGGAGACTGGAAATGCAACATTCCAACTAAAGGCTAAACAATTAATTAATTTTTTTGGGGTGGACAAAACAAAGCCAGCACATTCTGGATTAAGATGACTGAGGGCACACACCAGCAGGCTACTAACCCCAAAGCCATCTGCTTACAGAAAAGCAAGTCCCAGATGGATTCTAACGCAGCAAAGCCGGTGCTCTAGCAATAAAGTTACGAAAAAGTGGCAGAACTTTTGCTAAACTTTCTTCAAACAGTTTTCACTCAGTTAAGAAGTTTTGTGTTTCATAGAATGGCAATTTCTTTTTCATTCCAGTGACAGAAAGAAGTGTTCTGTAACAGGTTTTTTTTCTGAATTTCATCACCACTTTGACTGAGGATTTCAGGTACATGAAATGGCACAGGTTTTATACGAAATGCACTACTGTCCTGGTTGAACACTGCCAGTGTGCGCTGTTGCAGTGTTTCACAACCATGAGTAAACTATCCTTAGTTTACACTAGTGCCACAGAAAATAGTGTTGAAATATCAGGGGATTTTTATAAGCAATACTTAAAGTAGGTCAACTTTTACAAAAACCACAATACCAAACCCAAGAATAGTTTCAGGTGGTGATACAATGTCCTATTACCTATCTCTATTATTTTCTGATATTGCTGAAGATCAGGCCACTGAACGTGAAAGTAAGAAGTCAAAGCTTCTGTAAATGGTATATTTATACAGGTAAATAAGAAGTAACCCTTTCACTAATTAACCTAGCCTTCAAGCCAAAGAGTTTTTAAAAAGCCACCTGCAAAAGCCCATATATGAACACCTCAACTGAGAAATTCTAAAGCAAAGCTGATTTACTGTACTCAATATAAAGGAAGATAAACAATTTAAAAAGTTTCTATTGTCCCCATCATTTATGTCCATTCTTTAACCATAAATTCAAAATTAAATTGTATTCTAACTCCCTGGTGTTTCTGTGCTCATTGGACAATTTTGTATTTAATCTGCTTGAACTTCAGGGCAAGTATCTGTTTTCCAAGCCAGAAAACAGAAAACCAATTGTATTTTCATTAATTATAATCAGAATAATTAACCTGTAAACTAGAAAAGACTTATTATTCCAGGAAACCAAATTCTGAGAGATGTACTAAAAGGTTGGGTTCACTGGAACAAGACTATCCCAAGGAGTTTTCTCCTGAGCAACATTTGCAATATCAGCTCTCCAGTATGGTAAACCGATTTCCATTTTTAGCATAACACACTTCAAGATAGACTTTTTTTAAAAAAAAAAAAATGTTTTGCTGGTATATTTGCAAGTTCAACATAAGAAAAGACCTCTTAGCTTTCTGTTACTTATTTTAAAAATCTAACTGGCAATCAACAGCTTAAATTGCAAACATACACCTAATTTTAGGAGGAAGCAAAAATGACATGAAAAATTAAGAAGCTGGCACTTCCAATTAATTTCTCTCACTACCATATGCTCTTAACATTTGCTTCTCAGCTCAGTTAATGACACCACAGAACAGTAACTGTCTCACCAGGGACACAGCATGCTAAAGTAGCAGGACTACACAAATCTAATTTCAACAATCCCAATTCTTTCTACAGAGCAGGAGATTCTGGTGTTATCATGCAATTAATATTATCTGGGTAACAAGAACCAATAAATTTCCTCCATTCTTCTTAAGGAATTAAGTAGTGGTATAAAACGTTTTCCACCTACACATTTCTTCCAAGGGGATTAAACAGTCACTATTTTAACATACTGCTCTGAAAAATGGATAAATGAAATGCCATCAAATAGAAGTGAAGACAAGTACTGCAGAAAAAGATGTTTTATTTACATTGCTTCCTGCTTTCTCACCTCTGCTAGATGCTTACACTATATCCACCATCCTTTCTACAACCTGCCTTCCGCATAAACATGCAAGCTACTTGCTTTTACACTTGCATGAATTCTTCTGTTGTACCACTCAATCTGCTGCTTTGCAGAATTTGACTCAAAGACTCCTATGGAAGTTCCACCACTGGCAGCACATGTGGATTTTCTTTGTGTGTTCTTTATTTTTTTCTATTGTGTCTAATCATCACTCTCTAGGAAATTAAATACCCCTACCTCCACCCTTACCTCACCTACATTTTTAATTCGGCAGCTATCTGCAATTCCATGCCTAAAAATCAGTTTGAAGTTTGTGGGAGAAGTTTTCTATAGACAAAGAAAGAAGGAATCCAATGCTATAATTTAAGGATAAAAGGCCTAATCTATAATTAATAACCAAAGCTTCTCTTGCAATTAAAACAAAAAGCCAAAAATGAAAACAAAGAGGGATTAGGAGATTTGATGTTAAGATTTAGGTTCATCTAAATATCTGGTAGCGCACTTACTTTACAAAGTAACTTGGGTTTGCTTTTGAGGACAGGAGGTAAAGATCATCTATCTATTGACTATATACGAATATCATGAGCTCTTACCACATCTTTTTCTGTGTGTCTGCCCGTAAATTCCTTGTTTACAGAAAGAAAACAGCACCATGGTTTACAGAATCTGAAACAAGCATATAATGTGCAGAGGCTTGTCCTGGGTATAAGCCTTCACAACCAGCCAGCCCTGACGGTTATTACTCTTGCAGTAGCCTGACAAAAGAAAACCTGTACATCATTGTCCATTTGTGATCTAGGTGTTATATTTGCGATACAGGTCAGAAAAAAGCAGATGCTTTCTTATCTGAAAATTTCTGAATTTCTGAAGCATACAAGGGAAGAAGTAGACTGTGCATTATATAACTGTATGTTTTTAGAAGTTATTGTTTGAATATCCTTACCATGGCAGTCATCATCATATACATTTAAAAGTAAAGTAAAAAGGGGGAAAGAAAGAGACGCTTTTTGGTAGACGTATGGTATTTCTACAGCTCTAAGCCTTGCCTGTATCATGAAAAATGTCCTACAAAGCTTTAATCTCTATCACACTCTATCAAGTGTTACTTTAAATGAAACACATTTCAGTTTAAAGAAATTAATTTTGGCTATTCTCAACCTTAAGAATGAAATCTTTGTTTTCCTGGTTAGTTAAAAAAAACAAACGCCCAAACCAAACAATGTTTCTGCAAATACTGTTTTCTACATAACTTTACCATAAGCAATCCAGCAGCATGAAAACAGAATTTTGCATGTGGTGATTAAATATTTCCTATCAACAGACAGTTAACAGTTGTTAACATCAGAAACATCAGATTAGGGCTTTACTGCAGGATAAAGTAGTACAGAACTTTTCAGCACGCACACCAAGTCAAATTTTGGTCTCAGGTACAGTAGCACTCTCTTTTTCTTTAACTTAACAGAGCAGCATAAATAATTTGGCACAATCTATGACAGCATCCCTTTCTATCAATAAGCACATGCAATCTAAACTCTGCAAAATAAACCCAATGATCAGCAACAAAGATGACATGGCTGAAAGCACTATTCTAGTGGGACCACCAAATTCCCCCCAGTCCTGGTTCTTTTTTCTCAACAGTTCCAACTGCCCCTGCCTGAGCTTTATGCCATCAGCAACAGCAGGGCACATTGCCCTGCTCGGCACACAACACCCCAGACTTCCTTTCATGGGGTAAGAGGGCATTTTATTAAAACCAGTGCAAAGTTATTTTCTAGCCCAAGCTTGTTCCCACAAACTAAAAAGGCTGAATCAAAAGATAATTAAGAAAATTCCCCTTTACATTCCATCTTACCATCAGATCATGGTAAATGGGAAAGAAAGAAAACAGGTTATCTTAATTTAAACTGAAAAAACACTTAATTCCCTAGACCACATCTTCTCAAACTGCAGCTCCTTAGGGTGGCATGCAGCAAAGTTTGAAGACAGCTTAAACTCCCGCCAGTGCCTGGGGGCAGGCAGAGCTGCTGCTGCAACCAGTAGCTGAAATGCCTTTTACCACAAATGGCAGCTTGTAAGTAAATAAGCACTACAGTAGAATTAAAAAAAAAATATTTTTTTTTTTAAACTCCAGATTAAGAATTACATTCCCCTCGAGATTTGCAGAACAGTATTATGATTCATTTTTAAAAAAACTTGAGACACATTCTGCTGCTTAGGACATCTGTACTCCTGGTTCATAAGCTTAAATACAGTTGCACGTGTAATTAATTTAAGATGCCTTTTCATCCTACAATTTCTGCTGGTGTATCTTGTTGACTTTAAACCACCTTCACAGCTAGGTAGAAAGAAAAGGCTTCCCCCTCCACCCCTTACCCTGATCTAAAGCTGTGTCCAAGCTGGTATCAGAAACACATTTTTTAGAATCATTGTTATCTTATTGGACACATATTTAAAGTGTACATAAATTGATAATTATATTTTCCCTTGTTCTAAAAATAGTTTTAAAATAGGCGTGGCTGTCTCACCAGTTAAAAGAGCTGTAACAACAGACCAAAGTCCTTCCACTGTCACAAATCACTGCAGCAGCCACATTCTTCCTTGGCCACCCGTGAACGAGTTTAAGTCCCAGAACAGGTGGGAATGGGGAGGCAATCTCCTTCCTCCGTTCAGTTTTCAGCCTGTTGAGATTACAAGTAAAGTAGTCAAGTAGCCCCAGGTGTTAACCTCACAGGGAACTTTTTTTTTTTTATCCCAAGTACAAAAAGGCCCAGAAGACCCATTATGTTTATTTTTATATATCCTACTTGAAATAATCATGCAGCAATTTTTGTTCACTACCAATTGAGATCACGTAAAAGAGGATATCCTCAGATCTAAGGCTCACAGGGCAGGGACTGCTTTATCTATGTATTTTCTATTTAGAGTCCTGTAATAGCACTTACAAGGTGAGAAGAATTTATCTATTATTTATTAGTCTAGGCGTGGCAGGTTAATAAGTCTGAGAACTTTACAAATAGGGCTGATCATGACTTACTGGACTTTCAACAACTGCAGCACAACTAGTGTCACAGGTGAGCCCCTTGAACTCTCCGAGCAGCACGTCAAGTTTTATCTCAACCCCTTTTAACTGTCAGAAAATCAGCTTTTAAAGAGTGTGCTGCAGCTGTTTACAAAACTTGCATGAGTTACGGCCCAGGCAAAGAGTAGTCAAAGCTAGACAACACTGGTTTTTTAAATGCATAATCCCTTCCAGAATATTCCAAATAAGGAACACTATAGTCTGCAAATAAAATTTGCACAGAGACCCTCTAAACTCAGGGAACCATTGTATATACATAAAACCAGTCTTTGCCTGTAAGCTGCTGATTTTCTCTCCAAATTCCTCCAGCTTTATTCCATTTCCCGCCTTTCAGCCTTGAGTGCTTTTTCCTGGACCAGCATGGTAATCTACTACTTGTGTTCATCTAAATCCCCTCTAACGCTTTAGATGGTTCCTGAGATACTGGCTTATGGGCAATGTCTTATCCAAAGTATCAAAAAAATTGCCAAATACTTTTATATCTTCTAACTCAATTCGTGTCAAGAAATTTCTAAGCCAAGAGCAACATTTTATGCGTTATAAAGCAGGGAGCATACACTGATGAGGGACTGTCAAATACAATTCCTAACAACTGTATGAACAGCACCACTAAAGTAAGCTGAGAAGAAAAAGACAAACAAGAGGGTTTTGTATTAAACCAGGAAAACATACTCAGGCCTGTGAGTAAGACAACAGCTGCAACTACTCTGGTAAGATATATGCGATCAGAATGAAATGATGCAGCTTAATTTTCAAAGTGTAATCAATGCAGCAGTTGCAGCAGGATTATTTTTTTAATGCAGAAAACAAGAAATATATGGTAATGCATAAGGAAGAGTAACAAAATACGGCAGGGGTGCTTTGTGAACTACAGATATTTTATTCTGCAGTTATATTTATTCTTTTAAGTTTATTGTTATTATACTATTAAGTCTAAGACTTGACATTCTCATAAACATGTGTAAATTTGTCTATTAACCATACTTAGGGAAGTACAGCATTACCACGGTTTACAAAACCATTAATTACAATTTCTAATAGAAGTTACTGGAATCACCATTCAGGTAGCACTAACATTACCCAGAATAATCTTCAGCTGGTTTCATCAGGTATCTTTGAACCTCACGGCATTTTTTTGGAGGTCATTTAGCTGTCAGGTCCCTTCTGGCTGGTGCTGTTTCTTCCAACTTTTACAGCTCTCATTCCCCAGGCCATATGGCTGGGTTTGTTTCTTAACTCTTACTCACTTCCCTCACTATTCATTTGGTTAGAAACTTTAAAAGAAACTTGTCTTTCAACAGACGAGGTTGCTTTTTGCTGCACACCGCAGGTCCTTCTCTCCTTTTCACCGGGGTTTTATGCTAGTGCATCTCCGTTATTTAAATGAGTTACATATACATAAAGCTTGCCTACTAGAGCAGATACATAAATAAGGTGAAGGAGGTGGAGTTTTCCAACAGCTAGTGAACTCCAGAAAAGGTTGGCCTCCTGTTTATCATTTTTCTGCTCCATCCTCAGCCATATGACCCCTTTGTTCTTCCCTGCACAAGCACTGGTGCTGTTCTGACTTCATGAGCTTGTTTAGGGAGCAAAACTCTTTGGGGGAGGGGCCTTAGTCCTTTTCAGCAGCAGACACACTACATCTGCTTAGTTACAAATGTAAGAGAAGAGTTTGAGTGTGTAACTTAAGAGAAAGAAGTTTTGTTCTGAAGGAGCCATGTGCACAGTCTGCTTTCTCTTTGCTGGAGAACTGCCAAAAGAGCTCTAGGGTTCAGGCATCAAGGACAAACGTCAGCGCCGTCCCTCAAAGGCACAGTACACAACTGGCATTGCTGCAGGAGGATAACTACAGTCCTTTAAACTACACCACACCACCCAAACCTAGGGCTGCTCTAGAGTCTCTGGAGGCTAAAGGATTAGACAGGACATCTCTGGAGCTGTGTGACAGTGACAGAAACTTCCCTAGGCTGCCTATTATCTCCATAGGCTTGTATGCTATGACCCTGCCCCAACATAACCTTCACACAGCAGAGACCTTCCCTACCCCTTACTATTTGCACTTGAGCTGGAATAGCTTTTTCTATGGAGCCTTTACAGAGTCCTGGTCCTTTCACCTTGGTTAAAAAATTGGAGCAGAAAGTGAAAACACGACCCTTTTTGGTTTGGTAAGCAACAGAGAAATATTCATTCTGTATTTCTTACTTTACCAAGGTAAGGTAGGACCAAAGAAATCGCTCAAGGGATGGAAAAGTGTTGTTTCAAGCATGGCTTAAAGCAAACTAAGCCTGCACTGCCACCGAAAGGGGCAGTCCCGCTCTCCCTGCCACCTCCTATGCTGGCATCAGCTGGCTGCTGCCTGTTCTGGCCGCTCTCAATCAGATAATGAGGCCAACGTCAGAAGCAGGGAGATGTCAAGTGCACACAACCAAGCTGCAAACAGTGGGATTGTCCCTTTACCAGCACGCAGCTTCATCCTACTTCAAACCCCTCAAGAAAAACTTCTAAATTAAATAAAAAGTATTCTGGTTATATAGTATCCCTTAAACACATCTTTCCAAGCCTCTCACAGACGTCTCCAGAGCATTACCTCCTATTTAACGTCACCTGTATTTCTTACCTTTAAGGCATTTCCAAAACGTCCACGCTGTCATGTTGCTCTCCTTTGCCTGTTATCTCAAGTGCTATTTATAGGCTTTTCCTGCATTAATGACCAGCGCAGCACCAGAAACTTGCCTGCTTAGTACCTCTCCCATCTCCTAGCAAAGAAACCGTGCCCTGCAAGCTCCCTCCGACCCACGCCAGTGGCCAAAACGCCGAGTTGGGGGTGTCCTGCCCAGGCCGAGCGCTGCTCGCCCGCCAGACCGCCCTTTGAGGAGCGAAACCCGTGGGGGCAGGCAGCCATCACCTGCGCTGCCCAGCCCCAGTCCAGCCGGCTGCCCAGCGTGAACGATACGCTCCCCGGCCCCACTCGGCTATGGCTGAGCAACCCTCGGCTGAGGGAGCCGGGCGCCGGGGCAGCAGGAGCTGCCGCCCTCGGCCGCTGCCACAGCTGATCCGCGACCCCCCGCGGCCTCCCGCCCCTCAGCCCGGCGGCGGGCGCCTCAGCCGCGGCGGGAACCTGGCGGCGGGAACCCGGCGCCCCCCGCGCCCCCCGCGCCGCTCACCTGGAGGGCGGGAAGAGGGCTCGCTCGCCCCCGAGAAGGGGAGGGAGGGACCGAGGGAAGCCCTGCACCAACTCGGCCTGCGACGGCGGCAAGCGCGGCTCCTCCACCAAGTTTCCGGGCGGGGAAGAAAGTCGAAACCTACGTGAGAGGAGGAGGCAGCGCAGCCGCCCAGGTGTCGCCCGCCCGCCCGGCTCGGCTCGGCCCTGCCCTCCCCTCACCGCCGCCGCGCTCCCCTCCTCCTCCCCGGGCCGCCCACACGCCCAGCAGCTCTGCTCCCGCCCTGCCAGAGGGCGCCGCGGCGGCCCGGGGCACGTCCCCGTCCTCGGCCGCCTGCGCCGGGGCCTCCCACTCGCCCCAGGGGCTCGCCCGCCCCCGAGGCCGGCGGAGCGCTGGTGGGGTCCCCTCAGCGAGCGGCGGGCGGCCGGGGCGGCTGTGCCCCGCTGCCGGGGTCGCGGTGCGTGGGTGAGGCAGCCGCGGAGGGCGGGTGGTGCTGGGGGTCACCTCCGGGAAAGGCCCCGGCAGCTCATCCCGGGTACCTCGGCCCTGTGGGGAGCGGTCTCCCCTTTCAGGGCGATCCCCGGTGGCTTTCTGAGGTGATTCGGCTCACCCCCGGGGATGTTTCCTCTCCTACTAGTGTCCTTAAGCATCTGCCTTACCAAAAACCCCCCTGTAAAATAGAATAAAGAGCAAAACCTGTTGCTGTCCTGAGTGCGAACAGCAAACCGTGCTTTACCCAGCTGAAAAAAAAGAGAATTTGAGGGGAAATTATTTTTTTGCATTTGCATTCTACCCGCTCTTCTGAGCAATAAACAGAAATACTGCAATTCAAAAGTATTCAACTTGTATTTAATTTGTTGGCAAGGCAAATTGTAAAAGCCTAGGAAATGAGTGAGTGGGCTGCAAGATGCCGTGGCGGGGAGGAAGCCCTGGTGCTGCGGGGCACTTGGTGCTGCCCCATGGCTGGTAGGAGCCAGGGAGGGATGGCGCTGGAAGCAGCAGAGCTCTAGTTTCATCTCTGTGCTGTTACTATGACCTGCAAGCAGGTCCAGCTTCCACTGTTGATATTTAGGCAGCTCCCTGTAACTCTAGTGCTTCAAACCAGGTGGGGTCTAAAAGTTGTCAAGCTATGTTAGCACTACATCCAAGCTAGGAATTCCTCCCGAAGGAACAGAGACTTTCCTCAATTGTGCCTTTCTTTGTGCCAGATCATGTTCTGGTCCATGAAGTGAACTAGAACTGTTTCAGGCCACAAAACCTAACTCCCCAAAACTCAGCCCATAGTATTTTCTGGGTTACAATTTCTGTCTCTGGTTCATCACGCAGCCTTGGAAATACTCTTACTGCAGTCAAGAGGGTCATGAAGTAATAAATGACAGTTCTGCCAACAACGAAAAAAAAACCATTACACCATAGTTTTACAGGAGGATCTGTTAGGAAGGATCTTTGTACATTAACACAGGTAATATGCAGTGCAGGTGGAACTAGCACACACCTGTCTGCATTTGACCATTTAGGCATGTCCCATAGTTGCTGAAGTAGACCTCAGTGGAGAGAGGAATAAGTGCTTTCAATGCCCTGAAAACACCTTCTCTGCTTTAGCAGGGCTAGGGTTCTGTGTTATTCAAGTAAGACTATTCAAGAAATGTTGGTATGGAGAGAAGAGATCATCTTTTATTTCAGACATGGACTGATTTGGCTCAATTTACCAATCCTGTGTTAAATTTCCTATGTAATCTTTTTGGGTTTTTGCTACTTCACTAAATCTTTCTGTTTCCTATTTTTGTCTATTGAAGTCTTTCAGTGAGGGGCTGTGAGCTATATAAGTGTGTGAGAAGACCTTTGTGTTGTCAAGGTGAGACCATAGGAGATGCATCATGCACAGAAAATGCAACAAGGCCCTTTCTTCCTTTCATTTAGATCATTGTTGGAAATGTAATGGAACCAAGGCACGCCAGCGATGCATCTTTGCTCAACGAGATCCGTGTTACCAGAGGATATGAAGTGTAAGGTATTTTTGTAGGGCTTGGATTTACAAAATTTACAAATTGTAGGGATTGTAGATTTACAAAACCATCTATTTTTGTTAGACTAAATTAACTGTTTCATAGGATTTCCTATGAAGCACCAAGGCTGAGATGGCTGAGAAGGATGGATAGCATCCTCGCATTGTTATGAACAAAAAATATTTTAGCAATAAAGTGGTTGACTGGTCTGAGACTCTGTGCAATTAAGCTCGCATTTAGGGAAGGCACAGCAGTTAGCAGCAGGCCGGAGCTGTGCAATGGCTGGAAGTGCATTGCCAGCTCAGACATGAACGCTAGTGTCTGCACTGTCAGCCAACCTCACAGCAGAGCCTGTACTCATTAAGCCAGAGCTCATTTATATTGAACACTGGTTTATATATAAACAGGCAAAGGCTTAAGCTAAGTGGAGCTGGAGCACTCCTGAGAGGAGAGGTTTACACCTTAGCACAGAAGCAATCTCTCCTTTGCACAGCCTGCAGCTCAGTCGGTGAGGACAGGAAATGTGTGGGTGAACTTGGGGTATTAGGAAGACAACCCCCAGGGAAATTTCAAATGGATGCAAATCTTTAGGAATTCTGTCTAGTTAGCACTCGCTGGAGATTTTTATCATGTACGATGACCTGTTTTTCTGAGTGGACAGTGTGCCCATATATAATTAAGATATGGTGAAAGTTTATTGTATAAGTGTGCTGGAATTTTGGTTTGGCTTTGCAATAAAGGAATCACATTGAGTCATGGTTACTAAATGGACTTAGTGGATATAGGTCTTTTCTGCAGAGCAAACACAAATGTGAGGAATTGAAATTCATTTCTTTCCTAGTCCAGGCAAAAGCAGCCACATCATAAACAAAGCTGTGGCTTGATGACATGAAGCCTTTGCTGTATTACTGGTTCCTACCTGCTCCTTGTTTTTGCCCTTGCAATGCAGTACACCAACCCTTAGCTGTGTCTGCAGCTGTTTGTGTGGCTGACCTGTGAACCAGATCAGGATACTGATCCATCTGGAAAATAAAACAAGTGAAAATCTCTACAAATATATTTTATTTAAAATATATAAACTCATTTAGAATAGATGCATGTATTTTTTAAGTCAGATAGATCAGTTCCCCAATCTAGTTTATACTTCGGATGTTATGGTTGGATTATATTCTTCCTTACTAGTACAGAAGCAAACAGTTAAAAGAGCGAAGTGGCTAAATATGAAACTGATTCTGGTAAAGAAGGATCCCAAACCACAGCTGAATGTTCAGTCTGCAAAGCATAAATGGATTGCTCCACTGGATTGTTGTGCTACCAGTAAATGTGCTGTGTAAATCTGAATAGCAGCTCATGCAGTTTCAGATGTAAACTTTTTGCCTGAAAAACATTGCAACATTTATGAGAGAAACAGTTTCTTGAGTAACACTCAAATTATAACTTCAGTTAACCTTATGTTGATGAGAATCTCAGTCTGCTGTCTCCACTGGCACCTCTTGCAAAGCCCACAATCTGTTGGTCTTCACTATTGATTTTGAAACATACAAGTTCTGCAGAAATCAAGGACTTTTTATTTACTAGCAGTTCTGCTAACTTACTTGTCTAGCTTTTGATAACTGAGAAGACTGACAAAATATGGCAATCTCAGTTCAAGCTTTTATCTGCTCAAACTGCTGATAATTTCCTGCATGTGATGGTGTAATTTATACACTTTGTATAAATTATAATTGTAAATACAGTAACTGCTGTGATGCTATGTGGAGAACCTGTGCAAGGCATGTCAGGATTAAAGTGCCACTTTCTGACAAACAGAATTAGGTATATCAACTAAATATACTTGCATGTTTACAGAATATGAGTATATATTTTTTTCTTTCACATGAATATTTAGAAAGCTTTTTTTATATATAATCTGGAAAAGAAAATAGAAAATTAATAAGCAAATGACAGGGAAAATAACACCAGGAAAATTGAATGGAGAAGCAAAACATCACACAAAGGTTTACAGATTAATTTAACCCCATTAATGTTACATAAAACTTGGTAACTGTGTGTGTTTCTATCATCCTCTTGTGGGAAGGTGCAAAGAATATATGACTGCACAGTATTAATTTGGGACTCAACTTTGATGTTTCATCACAAACAAACCTAAATTCCCAACCCACACACAAGAATGTAAACACAATTAAAAAACAAATCCCACAAACAAGGAGAGAGAGTCATCCCAGGAATTTATGATTAAATGGCCTGGAATCTCCCTTTTGTGGAAAGCAGAGCAATGGAAGTCCGCATGCATGAAGACAGTGGATTCTGGTAAAGCCAAGGCCCTATGCACTTTTTTTGTGTTCATTCTGCCAGATTTTATAGTACTTTTGTTCCTTTAGCAGTATTTTGTTATGTTTGCTGCAAATTATTGCTACATAGGCATTGCATACTGTATATTTATAGGAAGTAGTCAGAGTCCCACTGTTTGAAATTTATAAATGAGAGCAAACATAATATTAAGAAATATAGCATAAGAATCTTGTATGTGTTAGTACAGATTTAAGACTATTTTACATTATCTTTCCTTGTGGTGTTTTGTTAACAATGGTCAGTTATTAACAAAGTTGCAGTACTTTATTTGATGGATCTGTAGAACGTTTTCATTAGAGGTAAACAGATTGATTCTCTGCTTATAGAAAAGTGTGTATTGGCAGATACAAAGAGGGCATCTGGCTTTTCTTAGGAGGGCAATAACCCGTCTGGCTTTTTACAGTGGAACAGATGTGATAATACAAGATAAAAACCCCAAGGTACATGAAACAAATTGCTTTCCTGATTTACTGTTGTGAATAATATTGATGGTTATTTAATAATTTTGAAATTGTACTGTTGAAATGCTGCATTTGCTTTGTAACCAGCACAGATTTCTTTTTATCATAATGATTCTGTTGCAGTATTTTAAATGAGACATCAGAAATATAACACCTATCAAGAAAGATATTGTAGCAATAGATAAAATAACATTTAATCAGGTCAATTTCAGGTCCCAATGAATTTTCCATTATTATTTTACAGGATTGGATTTGATCTTTTGTGATCCTTAGCCCAGATGCCTTGACTCCCTTGTTAACTTCTTGAAGAAAAGAGGTAAGGTACCATCAAGTTTCTAGCGACTATTTTTATAAAGTATGATGGTCAATTTACTTTATAGCCCATAATTGCAACACTGTTCTCTTAGTTAAAACTGATAACAGATACTAAGTAGACTTGATCCAATTCAGGAATATTACCTGTATAATTTTGTGCCTTGGAGGTACTGCTGCTCTCTGATACAGAGTATTAACTAAATAATGTGTTTCTGCAGGGCTTAGAATTTAACCTCTAGCCACTTTTGTTCTGTTGACCGTTGAAAAGCAAATGCTGACTTTCTGCTGTCTCTGTTTATGAACACTGCTTCTTGGACAGTTGGGTCAGAGGAAAAGGCTGCGTATGTCAAGGGGTATTATCCTGTCCCTAACAGGAAACTCTTCCCCTTAAAATCCCAAGTGAGACTGCAGCAGCTTGCCGCAGTCTTCCTGGAGAAGCAGGAGTCACAGGAAGTCTGCAGCACTATTTCTTGTGTACATAAACTCCCTGCCACAAGGGTTTAGTAGCAGCAGCAATGAGTATGTCTGGGTTATGGAATATACAGCACAGTGTGGTATTGCTAGAGTACATTCAGGTCTTGTTCATTATTTCAAGGTAATAGACAGAGCACCTTTATTTCTCCAGCATAAATGTAAAATACTCAGTAGATATGAATTTGGGGATTTTAATCACTTTGCATTTTGAACTGTCTGCTAGAGAGTGCTCTTTGGGTAACTATAAGGCCAGTCCCCTCTCAGCCTTCTAAGGTGTACTGTCTGCTTCAGTAAATTACTTGCAGGACAAAGGCTGTTTGTATTCTGCTTGGCCATACAATGTTCTTTGCTAGGAGACATCTACATTTGGAGAACTATACCAGAGATCCCCTCGGTTCATGACACCACAACATCTTTCAAATACTTCTCAAGAGCACTGTCTTTCAAAGCGTCTATTTTCATTTGTATTTCGTCCAGCCGTACAGGTGCAACCTACACCTGGATTCAAGAAATTACTGCATCAAATCCTATGTGTCAAACTAGCCATCATCAGTGGGACAATATACTTCGATAGCTATGCAAAGAATGTTAAAGAATAAAAATGAAGATCCTAAAGCTCATAGAAACTGGCAGGTTACATTCATTAGTTCTCTACCAAGAGCTTGCTGCAAGCCGTTCAGTACGGCAGGTGCCAAAGCAATTTAAATATGCATGTAGAAAATATCTCCATAGGGATTCCTGTATTGTTGCCTGATTTGCACCCACTTCTGGAATGGAAGACAAGATTCAGTGTCAATTTATTTGATAGCATATAGCACCATCCTACAAGAGAGTGAAGAGGCATCTCAACATCAGAATGTAAAGCGAAGCAAAATGTACTGAGACACCTTGGAATTTCTTTTCTCCCTGGAGCTTTTAGTTACTAAAATTGCCCTAGAATACCTTTGATATTTACAGCAATCAATTTTTAATAACAGCAATATACACCCAAAAAGACTGCAAAGAAGAATGTGGGATGGCTGCAAGTCTCATCAAGATCTAACACAGATCTGGACCCATATAGTTAAACACGCTTGTTCTTCAAAACTCTGTTCAGGCAAAGTGACATATTTCTAGTGAGACTGTTCAGTCTACACCAAGAAAAAGACATGTCCTGAGGAAAAACAAGATCCATCCAAAGTAATTGCTATGTGCTGCAGCTGGAGCTCAGTTTCCAGAAAATAGCTAAATATAAACATTCCTAACTGAATGGGTGGGAAGCCAAGACTGCCTTGCAGCAAAGATACCCACTAAATAGGATTACCTGTTAACAAGCTAATCCACAAGAATTCATTCTGCTACAGCACTGAGAAAGAGATCAGAGAAATAAGCAATATAGCTGCTTAAAGTACAATTATACCATTAATCGGACTTTTCTGAAAATACCATTGTGGCATCTGGTATGAATTATTTCTCACATTCCTAGACCAAGCTACTCTGTACCCAAATCATGAGGTTACATTTTTTTAGCTGACAGTTAGGAACTCTGCAGACCATCCCAGGGGACCTGCAACTCTAGCTGTTTTTTTCTGTTTGTTGCAGTGCCACTGGAGATAACGTGAGAAGGAGAGCTTATGGTCAGCACACAGTTTCAGTGGTTATGTCCCAGATGCTAGCTTGGGAAAGCCACTGCAACCCTGACTGTGGAGCTTTCCATAATCTTTGTACTTTTAGATCACTTCTCCTTTTTAGATGAACTCTAGAATAGAAACCTAAGATGTCACAAAACAATAATACAGCTGTGAAAATAGAATAAACCTTTCCTAGGAATACTTTATTTTTTAAAATAATTCTGCCACAACTTGCAGCTGTTACCAGGCTGGTTTTGGCAGACCTAGTTGTTAAGACCTACATGCTTCTGTAATGTGTACTTTAGGAATTTTTCTGGCAAAATGTAATTCTGCAGACTTGCCACTTGTTTGAAATCTGGAGCCCTGCTCTGAATTCATAAGACATGCGATAGCTACACTGTTGGTTCTCCTCAGAGGTGTATTTAAGAACCATCTGCTCTGAGAATACCATCTAATATATGTTCTAGTGTGTTTTCTGACATATAGGGAATTGATATTAAATCTATTCAACTATCAAGACCAGAAGTCAGTGCTCATTTCTAGTACTATCCTTTTTACATTTTTCAGAAACTCAGTGGTCACAGTAATGATCCTTGTATACCCCCCCCCCCAAAAAGGCCAAACCCATAAGTGCTGCATCCCTGCTTGAGTGAGAAACATCCAAATTATTTATCTGTATACTAGAGTTTAGCTAGTTAAGAAGAATTTCTTCAACTGTAGGCCTGAAATATATCTCAAAAATCAGATTACCAGGAACAATATTTTCAACTGGCTGTTCCACCTCACTGATACAGCAATTCCATCCTGTGGTTGAAGATGCCTTCCTTTCAGTTTTGCAGCTCGCATGACATTTTTTGTTTTCTGGTCTTACTACATTCTTCATCTGCCATGGAAGTTCCCCTCTGCAGATGAGTCCACTAGCAAGTTTGCCTTCTTTACTCATAATACTTGGTCCTTCTTAATTTCTTTCTACCTAATCATCAAAAAGTAGTTTGCAGATATTAATTTGCAGATTTGCCTCCTGACAGTCCCCCAGTTTACAATTCATATTGCCAGTTTAGAAACTGAGGCACTTAGAAGTTTAGTCACTATAGCACTACAAAGGAAGTTTGCGTTCAATAGAACTCATGGTGCTGCCTTTATTCTTACTTACATCAGATTGTATATTTCCTTATTCTTTTGATAATTGTGAAAATTGGTCCAGCAGTTTTCTTGCTTTCTACAAAAAAGGAAGTTTTCTGAATCATTTAATTTGCTGCTGGGGAGAGGAAGGCTTATGTGTGGAATTTTTTAGAGTTTGCCAGATAAGGCCCCAAGTCAAAGGCAGGCATGCTATGTTTATCTCTGATACGATTCTAAGTTGCAGTAGTGATGTTACAGTAGAAGTTAATTTGGTGCTTAGGGTTCAACACTAGGTAAAAGGCAACTTGGTACTCAGTGATTTTGTATTATTAAATATTGATTATGAAATTGCACTTCTTAAAAGGCTATCTTGTGAACACATCTTAAGGAAACTCATTTTTCTGGGGATTTTTGGTGTCAAGATGTTGCTTCTGTGTATCTAAGCACAGAGCAGTGTGCACCTATCATGATTTGCAATCCAAAGGGAAAGCAATGTTGGAGAGGAGGAATCTAAGTAGTATTTTGGTTCAAATAAGATAATAATAAAATAAAAAGAAGGGACAGCTATATTAATTATGCTTAGTTGTCTATACACAATCAAAAATGCTGATACTAATATACTTCCCTGCTCTTCTTTCCAGTACTGGATGTTCAGCAAGGTTCTGCTATTTTTATATTAGAATTTGCTAAACTGTTCAGTACAGCAGTACATCTGCAACTGGTATGTTCTCTGCTTCACTAAAACAACATTGCAAGAAAGTCAGGGTAGTACGTTAAGGAGCAGGTTAGATACCTGTTCTTATATAACAGCAAGCTGAGTTAGAAAGAGTCCTCAAGCTCTTACCATGTATGGTCAGACTACAGAAATTAAGGTGAGATTACTCTAGATGAGATAACTAAAGTCAAATTTGGTCTTAAATGTGTAGATCGTCTGATGGTTGAAGCATGATCTTTTCTTTTTGTTCTCTGCTCTCAAGCTGCCTGTATAATAACGAAGAAAAAAAAATCTCAGTGCTTTATTTCCCTTTTCCCTGCAGAACGGCTGTCTTTTTTGGCTGTCTTTTTGCTGAATATCCTGGCTACTCTTAGCTCAGTGTCTGCCCTTGTAGTGGAAGCTATGGTCTCACGGAGAATGAGCCCTACTCAAACCCCAGGTTTCATAGTGGTGTCACTGCTTCAGCAAAGGGATTTTTTGGGTTTTTCATACCAGTTAATGCATGCAAGCATATGCAGGTAAAGCATGCTTATATTCTGTTATTTATTTTCCAAGCCTGTATTGGTATGAGCACATATACTGATATTAGTTATTCTTGGACTTGTACTCCCTTAGCGGTAACATTTTAACTACAGAAGCCTAACAAATACTTTTATGATAGTTTCTTCAGTCTAGCTGTTTTGTAATAGTTATGACCTTCTGCTTGTCCTAGAAGACCAAGGGTTAAAGAGCAGCTTTTTGGACACAACCTATAAATCACTGTCTGTGGCAACTTTTTCAAAGTTTGATTTATGTTCTTTTTCTTGGTGCATTACTCACAGCTGCTCCTAATGAAGCAACAAGAGAGTGGTAAGCAGCTATGGGCATTTTTTTCATTCATTTCAGTACTTCGCTTATTCTTGAAGGTCCCCTGCAGTCCAGTGCTATCTAACCAGCCCGCAGGAGCATTACAGTGCACACCGGCGCTGGGATGTTCGAAGTGTGAGTTCCCTCTGCTGGCATGTTTTTGTACTGGGCTCTGTCCCGTAGCTCTTCAGTCTGGTTCTATCAATGCACAGTACATTACCCAGTTACCCTTATCTCCATATATTACTTTTGGAAATGTATTTCAGTAACAAAGTTTTGTCTTTACTTAAGAGTATACATGAGGAAAATCTACTTACTTTCTTCATTTCTCCTCATTATTTTAAAAAAAGTGGTTTTTTGCATTAGTTCCAAAGTTTGGTGACGTTATGAAAGATGCCGTTCAAAGTAACACCAGTGTTCAGACAAAGAACACTGTTAGGGATAGATGTCCCTTCAGAGGCATTTATGTTCTTAAAGGTTTACTATTCTACCTAATTATATATTTTTTTCATCATAGTGTGATGCATATAGGCCATTGCAAATAATTTCTTTTCTTGCTTGGTGTTTAGATCCTTGACATAAATATTTTCCCCAGCAACCAGCACTTGAGAAAAACATATTAACATTTGTTTTTAAGTACTGACACACTTGATACCATGCAGGTTACATGCAATGCTGATAATCTGCAGGGATCATAGATCAACAATGTGAGTCTTTAGGAAGACTCTGGCAACAGAAATATTAGCAGGGGGGATAAGCACTGTCATACTTTCTATCAAGAATGTAAATAGTGAAGAAGAATTGCTGTACTGGAGAAAAGACTGAGAAGAAAAAAAAATCATGGGCTAGAGGTAATATTTGTCTGGTGGATACAGGCCCTATTTAGTCACTCTAAGCTGGAATTCAGAGGAAAGACACCCTGGGCTCTGAGCCCTTTGGTGAGTCTTGGATACAGGGGAAAGCTAGCATAGCTGGAAGAAAGGAGTAGCTGCAAGTGACAAGTGGAAATCTCCTGCAGAGCAAATGAGAAAGAGACATTGTGCTGACTGTAGTTTGCCTCATATCTGGTTCTGACCGTTCCATCTCAGAAACGGTTCACTACATCTTTAGGAAAGAAAAGCCCCTGTTCCCTTGGACCCCTAATTGTCCTGCTGTGTTTAACTTGGCTGCTGTGTACGCACCTCTGGCATATAGGAACCAAACTGCCTTCTCTGGGGCCTCTCACAGATGTTTTGTAGGCTGGTTTATAACTGGACAACTGCTGTACGTTCATGGAAACGCACATAAAACCATGACAGTTGCTTTGAAAGCTACTTTAGTGACAATTGTCTAAAGCAAAACCTGGTACATCTGGTTTCTGTAAGACATCAGACCCATCTAGAACAATGAAGCTATCACTGAGCAAGCAACACAGAAGAAATTCTGAAATAACAATTTTGGCTGGACACATAATAGTAAATTAATGTATTTATTTTCTGTGTTTATCTCGAATAGTCCTTTGGAGGGCTGAAAAAAAAGTAAAGCGGTGCTTGATAGGTGCCAGTCCTCTGGGACTCATTCCATAGCTTCACCACTGCACCCATCAATTAGGTAACAACTGAAGTGAGGAAAAAAACAACACAATTGATTTCCTTTCCTGTCCTTGCCACCCGGGGGATCTCTAATGACTAGCATGGCCCTGCTTGGATGTGTCACCTTATGAGACAGCAGTTCTTAACTACAGCACCCTCCAGAGGGGCTTGCATCAAAGAGGAATGCAGTTCTGAATGTCTGTATTTCTGCTGGCTACTGTTGGCTACGAACACTAAGCCATAGCTTTGCAACTTACACTGCAGCTCAAAATTCCATTGTATTCCCAATTCTGAGAATAATAGCCATTTCGAAATGCTTTGACAACCACTTTTCTGGAGAAATGAGTTCTGCTTTCTTTTCTTGATAGGTTTTTCAAAGCGTGAAATGTAGCTGTGAAACACCTGGTGGTTTACAAATCTGACACAGTAGTAAGAGTTTGCAAGTCTGCAGCTGTGTGATTATTGCAGATAAAGAAGTCTGTTAACCTAATATATTTGTATTTTCATTTCTCTTTCTTGGATGGAAGTTGTACTGTTTGCTTTGCTTTGCCTTGCTGCTCTGATTCATATTTAGGGCTAGACATCAAGTATAGCTTGCCTCAATCCCTTTCTTCTTTCTGGGGTGATCTTGGATTCAAAATCCTAGTCATTAAAGTTGCAGGCTTTTGACTTAAGATCATTGGGCTTCTTTTCTAGGGTCTTCTGATTTGAGTGATTTGTTTTCAAGAGGCTTTATCTGTCTTTAATTGTACTTTGTAAACTGAGTGGTCAGAGCCAGCTGAGATCAAAAGGTTCCCATCAGATTAAGGGAGGTAGGTAAATAGCTATTCTGAAACCCCTTTCAGAATTCAGAGACACAGACAAAGCTGTGTCATTAGCAAAGCAGACAGTTGGTAGGATTTCTCTTCTCCAGCCCTATTGCCCCTTTCACACTTGCTTGTGGTTATCAAACAGGGGCCTTGTACCATATTATGATGCTAATATCTGATCCAGTATCCTGCTGTCATTTATGTTGGACAATTGCAGACTACATGGAGTATGTTCATCTGAAATACAGAAAATAGAAATGGGAAACATCTGTTAAGGTATCGGTCCAATAATGCATTTGTTAGTGGTTTGTCAGAAGAGGGTAGAAAAAAAAATTGGTGCATCTTGGTTTGATGCTTTCTAAAGCCTTCTTTCATCTCTCTCTTTGTTCTCAGCCTCCCAAAGATAACCCTCACATCGAAGTGCTTTGACTGCAAAAATTTGCAGACTTGAAATACAGTTCCATGTTTTTCACATCTCCATCTCCAAAAGTCTCACCCAGATCACTTAGCTGTTTCCTAAGCATATGCAGCCCCTCTTAAAGTAAACGAACACTGCAGATCTTCAGCAAATTTAGAGATAAGGGTCGACCTGCACTTTCCTGTTCTTGTTCACAATGTAGTGTCAGCACTACATTCAATACTCATAATTAATTTTCAGCTATCAAAAGGCAGTCACAATATTTGCCCAACTTTTAAAAGTGACTGGAAATCTTTCAATGCTATGTATTAAACAGCTTATTTTGCTGGGTATGTGATCACTGAAATATATATAACTGTGCTGCATATTGTCCAAGATATTCGCGTGATCACCCTTACATTAAACAAGTGTTCAACTTGTTCAAGTGTTCAAGCTTCAGCCAGGAGACAGAAAGCGTGTGTGTGTCTGGAAAAGGGTGGGGTGGAATATTCATGCCATTGAAAAGACTCATGTTGTTACTTAACAACTACGTTAACCTCATGTCACAAGTCATGACCTTGTGCTGACCCTGGCTAGCAAAGCAGCACAGCTCTGAAGTACAAAACATGAAAGTGGGAGAAGTAAGTAGCAGAGGAGGAGAAAAGATCAGCTCTTCATGGAAGTGGCTTCCCAACCTATTCAGACAAAATGCCAAACAATAGCTGCAGCGGGGCTGTGCATAGGCCATCTCCACCCAGTCACTCACTCACTGCTGAAGTATTTTCATGGTGAGCCTTTCGTAGCCAGCTGCAGACTGACACGACCTTTAAATTGCAAGATTCCTTTTAATGTAAGGCGCCCTGGTCAAGCAAAGGGAAGAAGACTGAGAGCATACAGACAGGAGCCTTTAGATCTCTTGCTTCTGTCCTTTGCTTTCGCAGTAGAGCCCTGTTTGCACAAGAGCTGCATTCAGAGATGAGCCTGGAAACTCATCCTGCCTGAATTTCAAAGATTTGTGGAGAAACTTTACTAACCAAAGATGCTTTTTCCTTAGCTTTTTGGTCCCTGGAGTCTTTCTAGTAGCAGTGATGGGTTTTACAAACTCTGCCCTGCTCTGCAATGTCAGTATCAGGAAATGGGCAAAGCGACCTCAATTTTAAGTAAGAAGGAAGGAGGTGGGATCTGATTGGAGAGCAGAGCAAGGGCGGGAGGGCAACAGGAATGGTTTTTGCGGAGCAAGAATTGTTGCAGAAGTTCTGTGGGACCTGTAAAAAGGTACTTTAAAGGCAGGTTGGCAGGCTGAGTGAGGGCTGCAGAGAGAGTCGGTGGCATGATAAGACATTTCTCTTGGTGAAGGGCTCCAGGGAGAAATATCAACTCACAGAAGCTCAGGAAAAGTGGTTTCCCCACCCCACCCCCCTTATTTTCTAACAGAGTAACAACAAAAGTGGTGACACCACAGGATTGACAGGGGTGGCTTCAGTGAGCCTCTTGAGGAATTATTCACATGTTTTTCTGACCACGTGTTTTGTTCAGCAGGCACCTTACTGCTCGAGGAACTGCTAACCCATCTGACCGGTGGCTCATCTATTCCTGTTTGCCATGTCCAGCAGACTTCAGGATAGGGTGTTTCAGAGGAATTTCCATAAAGAGCCTTTCTAAAATAACCTACTTCAAAAAGAGGCTCTTGGTGCAAGCAGAGATTGGCTTTTGTTCTGAAGCTTGAGGTTTATGGAAATTGGTGTTTCTCTTTGATTTTCCAGTAGTAAATAATTATGCGTTTGACATCCTCAGGCTTTTAAGTATCGTGAGTCAGGCACCCAACTATGAGATGGTTCATAAAATTCTTGCTAATATAAAAATAATAAACACCAGGTTATTTTTTCTTTCTTCCTGGATTTGCATCCTTTAGGGTTACAGGTTTTGGTTTTCCTTCGCTGTTTAAAGCATACTCCGTATTATGAAGGCTGAGGACTGTATACAAGCACAGCAGATTCCAGGAGTGGGGTCATTCAGAGAAGCTGGGTGACTCTCAAGAATTGCAACAAAATCCTGACAGCTAGCAGAGGAGGTCTGGCATGAAATCCTATACAGTAACCTTGTGCGAGGCCAGGAAGTTCCCCAATGTATATAGTCATATATTCTCAAAGGACCTGTATCTTTTGTTTGATCTACAGGGGCCAGCACCAGACAGGCCTTCCCGTTTGACAGCAGCCAGGTCGGGCCAGCTGTGCCCCGGACCCCTCCCACTTCCCTCTGCAGATCCTGCATTCAGCTCAAGGCTGCTGGCCCAGCTCTCTGTTTACATGTTTCCAAATTCAAGGAGGAAAAGTGAATATCAAACAGACCTGCAGTCTTTTGAAGTGGCTGAAGGATGCTATCGGGTCTGGGGGTGTGTGTTGTGCCTTTGAGGCTTGTTTGTCTTTCCCTGGTCCTTCTGTGAGGGCCTTTAACCAGCCATTCGAATCTTCAAAGCCACCCTAACCCCAACGGTGCAGCTTCTTTGGAGCTGGCACCATTACCAGGGCGTTTTGTGTTGAGCCACTTTTCTATGTGGTTTTTGGACATGGAAGTTTCTTTATTCTTTTTAAATAAATCATTGGACTGAAATTAGTTACCGTCTGACAGGAAGAAAATAAGGGATTTGTTTACTTTTTCAAGTAGGAAGTTTTGTCCCTCAGCGGTGAGCTTCCTTCTTTTATGTCAGCTGCAACGACTGCCGTTTGGAGAGCTTTTATCATACCCACACATGAGTGAGTGATGGTCTTAGAACGCACCCTACTCCTTTTCTCAGCTTTAGCACTTTAATTAGCCAAAAGCTCTCTGTGCCTCCAGGGCTGTGTCCTCAAATTATTGTCAGCGTCTGCCCTCTACTGGTAACAGATCGGAATTGCCACTTGAACACATTGAATCGTGTTGAAAGGAGAAACTCCAAACACCTGGGATTTTTTGTGTTTTATTTTAGGACCATCTCACTTTGCCAAATCTCTTTTAAGGTGAAAAATCTTTCCTTTTATAAACTAAGGACGTGTTTTTTTCTAATTAGAAAGTAGCAAGGAAAATCAAATTTTGAAAGTCCAAATTCTTGAAGTAGTTATAGTTGCGAGTATCAATATTAGAAAAAAAAATGGTAAAAATATCTTCAACTCATTACTAAGAGCTTTTTTTAAAAAAAATCCAGCATTTCATTCATCTAGTCTGTTTATAGGTTTTCCAAGAACTGGGCTAAAAGCAGCTCAGACATAGAGTCATGGAATCTTTTAGGTTGGAAAAGACTCTTAAGATCATCAAGTCCAACTGTTAAGTCAGCACTGCCAAGCCCACCACTAAACTGTGCCCCTAAGTGCCAAATTACACATCTTTTAAATATCTTCAGGAATGGTGATTCTACCACTTCCCTGGGTGGCCTGTGCCAGTGCATGTATCACAAAGCTGAAGTTATGCTCTGGCTATATGGAACCAGCAAAAGCTGGAAATACCTTTACTTTGATTCCATGTACTGCTGTGTTGTGCTATCTGCGAAACAGGAAAAAAAAAGGTTAAAGGAATTTTTAAAAATAGTCTGAAAGCCAAAATAATCAACATTTTTCTAAGTTTTATTTTCCTCCATTTGTTTTTCACTTTAAAAATATCACAAATATAAATTCAGTATATAGGAATCATCTTAGGTATGTTTGTTTTCTAGACAGCTGCAGAACTTCTATTTTTGTTTGTAGGTCAATTAGTTATGCCCTAAATGGAAAGCAGCAGAAATTTTGCATTCTTTAGTACTAGTCAGTGCGTCCAGGTAACCATGAAAGGCAGCTAGGTTGAAGTCTTAGGAAGAGATAGACTTTTTAGCATCTGTGCTTTAATCGTACTGTGATCAGCCTTTTGATTCTTATATCTGATAGGCCTGTGAAGGCAAAGCTGGTTTCAGCTCTCTTTGTCCTCTGACTTCTGGAGCTTGCCTGATTTGTGGAGTAGCAGAAATTTGCTTTAGATCTGGCAACTCAAAATGACCCCCTGAAAGCTATTCTCAGCCCAAACGATGTATTGATCTAAGTTACTGCGGCAAGACAAAAATTTTCATGCCTGGCAAAATTCCTCTGCTTTGGAAGTTGCATGTGAACACAGTTCCTTCACAGAAGTGGAATCACTCTCTTTGAGAAAATGCCCCTTTAATGAATCCTCCTGCATTTGGCTCTTTAGAGCTAGCAGGGCAGCATATACAGCCTAGAATATAGCATGGAACAACAGGTCTCTGCCTTCTAGAAGACCTTTCTTCTTGTTTACCAAATGCCTTGGACACCCCTGAAAAGTTTATGTTACAGCAACAGGGGGGAAAGCATTTTTCTCTCCTCTGCTAAAATCAGTTTCTACATCCCTTCCCTTAGGTAGCAAGGGTTTCCCCCGTTGTTAAAAATCTGTGTTGGGTACCATTCAGATGATTTTCATGTAGGAACAATTTTATAAAGGTTTAGAGACCTGGTGAATGCACAGGGTATCTATTGCAGACATAGTCTGCAAGATTCAGACATTAAAATGTCACAAACCATTAATGAGATTTTTATGTTCTGATCTGCTTTGTTCTTAGATTTTGGTGTGATGCTTAGGATGAATGGTTGGAAGCAGTCTCAGATGGCGTGGCCAGTCTTCCCTGGACTGCATGGGCTGCTCTGTATTGAACACAAAAAAATATCTTCTGGAGATTGCTAGATTTTGTACTTGCCTAGTTTTAAAGAATGGGCAGGGATTAGAGAGTAATCTTTAATTGGATGCCTTTTAAGGGTGCAAAAATGTTGTGTGAATTTTTTTTCCTTGTAAGTATTGTCTTATGCCAAAATATTCTCCTTCCCTATCTCCTGTAATTTGTCATAAAATTGTTATCCTAGTCTTAGGGACATGGTGATAATTTCCATGACAACCCATAAAGATTCCAGAAACAAAGATTTCTGACTAAATATATGAAGGCTGTCAAAAAGCACAACTGCAAGAATTCTGCCTACCCACTGTAAATAACAGACAGAAAAGTTAAGGTTACATGATCTTATCCTTTGGAATTAACATTTTCTTAACACTATGTTGATTTACTTCATGTTGGATTTGTTTTAAATTGGGTGAACAAGGAATTCTCCAAGCAATAGCAATATGTCCTTAATATGCAGATCCACAAAGCTAGCTATGTGTCATAATCTTAAATTGGTCCTGATTCCACATAAAAATACACAGCAAAAATACCCACAGAAAAGATGACTAGAAATAATTGAAACACTTCTAATCCAACAGTTTGTTCCAAACGTAAAACTGTGCTTCAGTCTTAGCCTGCAGTTTAAATCTGTCCATAATAAGCTAAGTCCTAATGCATCACGTTTGGAAATGTTCAAAAGTAAAGAGATTTTGACCCTGAGCTGTCATTTCCTGTATTGGCTGACCTACCTTTGACAGAGTAGCCAGTTGTGACGATATCAGATGGGTTTTCCTCCATATTTATAGTTGTTTTCTGGGATTTTAACCATCATTTTCTATTATATGAACACCAACACTGTTTGATGTGTCCTGAGACAGGGATCAAGACAAATCCTGGCTTCAGCAGGTAGCAGCTTAAAAGGAGAATAAATCACCGTGTCTTGCCCAGGGGTGGTATCAGTCAATTACATGCAAAGCAGTTATTCTTTGCACTGTAGTTCCAGTGTTGGGTAAGGAGCAAACTTCTTAATAAATTTGTTTATGGATTTAGAAAAGCTCTCACTGACAGTGATCTTGATTATTCGCTGTGTCCTGTACCCACACATTGCGGTGACTAACAATTTCTAATTCATACTAATAGCTTCTCAGAGTAAAATGGAAATGGTTAGCCCTTCGGACTGCATTGCTCTTTTATTGTGGTTCTTCTTTATATATCAACAAGCAATGCAATTCAACCTGCCATGCATTGTTCCTTGGAGAGAATTCACTGTTCCTACCTTTCTGCTGGCTCGATAAACACTCCATGTGCATGGAACATAATGCAAATTGGTTGTTGAATTTTTGCTTTAGTTAATTGCAAAGCTGGTTACTGTCTGTATAAAAAAGCTGATGGTGTTTTGTTTGCTGACAGAAAAAAAGAGTTGGGACAGTTTATATTTGGCAATGCTTATTTTTGTGGGTGGCTTATGGCCTAATCCTGATGGAGACATTTGGTTTCTATTGTATGCTTGAAAATAACAAGATTTTAGAAAAAAAATCTAAATCTTCTTGGTGTGAAGTGTTTGATTCAGGTCTGATCCCCTGAACTACTTCTGTTACATTAATAAAACCAGAAGTAGCAAATGAAAACATATTAGTTGCATATTGGCATCCAGCAGCTTTGATTCTGTTTTCCCAATCTTTGTGTTGCTACTTACATCACTAAAAGGCTGTAAAATGCCACAGTGCTGTATTGGTGAATTTTCCTTTGTTTTGCTTTTCTTTATAGAGGTATAAATAATTACAAAAGGTGGAGGAAAGGGGACTTTTGCATGTTAGGTTTCTCTGTGTCAAGTCTTGCACTCTGCAAAAGTCCAGAAACTGTATATCTTTGTATATGGCAGCATCCAGGAGCATCGTCCTTCTGTCTATAACAAAAGAAAAGAATAATGCTTGGGTTTGGGACTTCAGGGGACAAAATACCTGGAAAAAGTTGGAGGCACACGCTGCCGTCTGTGAAGTACTGGCCTTTGCCAAGTAATGTCCAATTCTCCTGAATCACTTCCCAGGCTTTCCTTGTTTGTTCTCATGGTGTGCCTCAGGATGCTTTGCTGTATTGCCTCTAATAAGACTTCTGCAGAGTTTCTTTGGAGGTTCCAGGGCACATTCCAGGGCATTGTGCAATAAGAAACATACTCATTTTCTCTGCAGCCTTTGTGTATGTGTAAGAACGCTGGTACCGTGTGTAAATTCATGAGATTGCATCTCCTGGTTATCCCAGTCATGCACAGGGATGGTAACTGGGCATCCCCCAGCTTACATGCTTCAGGAACCGATCCAAAGAGAAACACCTCTGCAGCAGTTTTATAAATAACCAAGCTTCTTCCTCACCCAGTTGCTTTCACTCTTTGACAGCATTTGTCCTGATGAGTTTTGTGTGTTTTTTGTCTCCTAAACCCCAAGAACACTAAATTCACATCTAGGAGATCTCTGGAAAAACCCTTTCAAGATCTTCAGCTCTCATTGAAATGACATGAGGACTAAACTGACTATCTTTTCAGCCCCCTGACACAGCTAGCTCCCTGTCATGCTCTGTTGTCATGCACATTTATCCAGCAATCCCTGAAGTGACAGTAGTGGCTTGTGCAGGTACCTGAGCTGGCTGTAATACTAACCCACACCCTGTCCCCACATCAAGCTGTAGTCCGAATTGGCTGGTCCTTTAAGCTCGCACCTGCTAGGCTATTGGAGAGGGGAATTCAAGCTCGAGTGCTACACACGGTGGGGATGCAACAGCTCCAGCTGTAATAGCTCATCAGCTGCTAATTCAGTAGGGCTGCTAATCCAGTCTTTATGTACAGCTAATCAAATCACGCTGTGTATCTTGAGTGTTTTTTGATGGTGACTGCTCATTTTCAAGCTAACTGTTGCTGTGAAAACAAGCATTTGAATTCTGGCAATTCATGCAGGTGAGGTAACAAGTAGCTTTATTTTTTTCACCCATCAGGATGCTATTGTCTTATGTGGCTAGGCAAGTTCTAATGATAATGTGATTTTGGGGAAAAAAGAAATGCATCTTTTCTTAGGACAGGCTCTTAAATTGGATCGGCTTCTCGGATTTTCAATGATCCAGAGGACATTGGCTTAGCCTCGTGACTCCTTTTCATTCCATAATAGCTTGGGGTTTTTTAGTGATAGGGAACTGTGGGGAGCTACATAAGCCTTGTCATTCTGAGCCAAAAATATTTTCACAAGAAGTGACTCCTGCCAAAGAACTGGTTCTCTTAAGTTGCAGGCTTTGGCCTCAAAGTGTTGTGGAATGCCATGAGCTCTAAATGCAGGAGGAAAAACATATTTGCAGGCAGAGTTCTCATTTGATTATTTCAGTGGGGACACCAAGTAGTATAAATAAATGAATTTCAAGAACAGACTGTATTTAGCTCTAATTAAAGGAAGATTTCAAAATTTGCTAAATTAAGTAAATACTATATTAGGTCTCTGATATAACCATGGACAAACAAGTCACTTGGAAGCTAAATTGTTTCCTGGAGACACATAAAAAGATAGTGTGTTCTGCATGTTATTTTTCCATAGAAAGTTTTGGATGAGAAAAATGCTACTTATGCCCAAATTAAGGGCTCAATTGATGCTTTGCAGTCTGCGATGGCTTTCTGTGCTGAGTAGGAATTGCCTCTGAGTGACTGCAGTTACATAGCCCTCAGGAGCACTATGCTTAATGCAAGGGAAAATCTGTAGGAGCTGCTGTAGGAAGTTACACCTGCAGCTGACTTTGCTCCTGATGTCTCAAACCAGAGAGACCCTTAACTATGGAGTGATTTGATAGAAGAAAAAAAAAAGACAAATAGGATGTAAATAAAATGGGCTCCAGTAGTTGTTTCCCTCATCAGGCACTGGCACTGCCACCGACAACTCATTGGTACGGTACACCGTTGGCTGAGCAGTTTTGTGCTACCGTAAGAGATACTGGGGGCTTTGGGTGCCCAGTCTTGAATCATCTGTTACTATGGGTGCTATTTGTCCCATTTGTGTTAATCAAAGAGGTAAGGGTAAGCCTTAAAATATGTGTGCTAATGTGAACATAAGATACCACAATGTAATACCCACTTCCATTGAAAATTTAACTAAAAAATTGTACCCCTTCATAAAAGGAATTAACAAGGCCTCTTATTATACCTTCGCAGCAGAAATTCATGCTATGTACAGCAAAGGCTGTTCAGGAATGTCTCTCTTTTAACATGAGGGGAAATATTTCATCTCTCCACACCAGATAGTTGTTCAGACTCTCCTTATAGGATCTTTTATACAAGGTTTTAATATGTATTTTATAAGGTTGATATATATGATGTCTCCATATAAGGGAAAAATAGGTTCTTCTCTGAGGCACAATTCATCTCACCCTGGCAAAGATATTTCCAGATGTCTAGGGTGAGATGAAATGCGCCCTTCAAGCACTCATTTTTCTTAGTTGTAGAGAGAAGTTGGAAAACTAACCCTCAGATATTTTTGTCTAGTCTGTAGATATCCAAAGTTAATGAGATTAATGTAGGCTGTGTACACTTCAGGGATGCCAACAGATAGTCCGTCTGTCCAACACTTTACCTATTTACAAATACAGAACATTCTCACTGTGGATTTTCTTTAATGCAAATGAATAATTTCAATCAACTGTTACAGTCTCAGAAATAATTTAGGGAACTTTCACTATTTATGCATGGCTGTAGTGTCACCCGGAAATATGTTAGAAAAAGACAAAGTAGACAAATTAAAATTTGGGACAAATCCGAGGAATTCAGTAAGAAAATCTCATACGGGATTCCTGAGTCTAATTACTTTGTTTGTATTTTTCCTGAAATTTATGGCACCCTGTACAAGCATTAATCATTCTGCGGTACTCCAGCAAACTGACAGAATACATATTAAAACCCATCCAGCTTTCAGAATATATGCAGTTTCTCCTTCCCCACTGTTGCCTTTCTCTCCATGTTATTTCTTCAAACTTAGAAAGCCTAATGCTAGCTCTGAGCTGAGGATTGAGACTTTCCACAGTTTGGTCACATCTCCTGCCTTCCTTTGGTTTGTGAAGTGCTTAGCATACCCTCAGTCCTCTACGGATTTGTTGGATGTATTTTGTCAAAGTCTTCATTTTAAGGTGAAGAAACAAAGGTTTTTAAAGGAAATGTACTATCACTGGCTCTGAAACTTTCCAGTGTGAGGTTCTAAAACAAGACTAAACCAAATGCTGTTGGTTTCCCTTGCTGTCTGCAGTGGGACTGTTTTATTTGAAGTGATGCTTGCTTCCGGTCACAAGTTCATGGGTGATCTTCTAGGTGTTATCGCTGACAACTGCAGATAAAGAGGGTCGCCTTCTAAGGCCTTCAGAGAGCGGTTAATTAGGTGCTAGGTGCCAAGGACTGCACTTTAAGGGCAACCTCTGTCCTGTAGACTAAGAGAATTGCTAGTGTGGAAGTATAGGAGTGGCCCATGAGAGGTCTATGCCATACATACCTGGCTGACCTGGCCCGAGGTGACAGGCAGTCCCAACGCCCGCACACATTAGGCACACACAGTGATGTGTTCCAGCATGGGTTGCTCAGCTCACAACAGAAGACAGACATGGTAAATGAGTCGTTTGCAAATAAGCCAGGATGAACAGAGCCCTGCTTCCTGCGCTAGGATGTACAAAACCACTGTGGGGAACCTTAATGATGGAAAGCTGGGATAAAAAAATAAATGTCTTCTAAGTTTGGAAGCAAGCAGGCTCACGGTTTGTGAGCAGGAACATCTTTGACTGGTTACCAGTAGGTGTCATTGCAGGTTTGCGGACAGTGGGACCCCAGTACTTGTGACATGCACCCAGGCCATGCTGTGCTTCTTAGGTAGGCACGCACTAAAGGAAACCTCTCCATCATCCCAACTTTATGCTGCAGCTTCAGGGTGGTGCAGAAGAAAAGCTTGTTTTATTCCTCATTTATAATTTTGAGTTGATTTTTGCTCTGTTTAGGATCAGCCATCCTTATTACAACCATTTCTTTTTAGCCATAATGGCCAGCCCCTCTTTTCTGTGTATTTAAAACCCTTGCAGTCAATCTGCCCAGGATGGAAAACTTTAATATTAAAGTGAAGAATGCTATGGGAATTAATGCAGTGCAACAGTTCAGCATGAAAGCTTAGGATATGCCCTTCTCCCCCTTACTTTAGGACTTGTTCCTTCCAAGAAGAAAGGAAATCTCTCAAGCCTTGTTCTCTTGTCTTGCACATTGTATGGTTCATCTGTCTTGAGATATTTGAATGAAAAGTGCTAATAAAGGACAGTGGCAAAAATTTCTGTATTGCAAAGATAGAAAGTGGAGAGAAATGGCCAAAATTTTTTATTTGTGTAGAGAAATACGGTGTGCTTTGCCACACATTTTACTGTATTCTGTGACAGAGATTGTTGTAGGAGGATATTTAACTTTTGGTTCAGCATGTGCCAGGTCACTGGAAGGGACCTTCCTGGAAACTTCCAATGATTGCAAAGCTGTCTTGTACAGTCCCTAAGGGGCAAACCTCCTTTTAAAACCAGTTAAATTGTTCCCCACTGGAAGGCTCTTTCAGAACTTTGCCTGCCTCCACAGATAGAAACCAGCTTCTAATTCCCTGACTGCTGGGAATTCATGGCCACTGTTTTCATTAATTCCTGCTCAGTCTTGCTCCTTAGGTAACAAATTTTTCTTCACAGCACTAACGGTGTGTAGCGAGTAACTTTGTCTCTTCTCAGCATTCTTTCTGCAACCCCGTTGAGGGCACCTTTGTGAAGGCTGGCCTCTACAATGAACATGCAATTTCACCAAGATTCCAAAGTCCCCATTGACTAAGTAAATCTCAGATTTTGAAGAAGTCCAGTTGTATTTCTCTGTCTAGAGACTTGATCTTGAAAAATGACCTTTTTATTGTTTGCTGCATTGCTCTTCTGGTGGATCTATTTTCTGACTCTGTTCCCAGGTTCCCAGGTGACTGCAGAAATGTTTGTGTCAGCGTGATGGAGAGAAGCAGCCTGGGGGGAAGAACAAGAAGGTGGAGGCTCCAGAGGGTGGACAGGAACTCTGTGTGTAGCCCTACTACCAATCACATCTGAACTAATATTTCTGTGTGCAGTGTGCTATGCCATGTGGGCATAAAAACACATTTGTAGCCTGCTCCAGGATCTTTGGAGGTCAAAGGTATAAAAATATAACCACAGCTTCAGCCTCCTCTGCTATGACAGGTTTCCTACCCTCAGTAATTCCTCTGCCTGCACCTGTTCTATAATGAATATGGGTGACCAGGGCTGCATGCAGTACCCAGGGGAGGGTCTCAGGCAGCCGTGTAGAGTGCCACTCATACACCCAGCCTTTGCTGTAATTCTTTTGCCCAACACATCCTGAGCTCACATTTCCTGTTTCGTAGCTGCAACACACTGATATCCATACATGCTACTGTAATATACTTTGGCCTTTCTCTTCCTGTGTTTCTTCTAACTGATTAGAGGAGAAATTCTTGTTCTCGGTCCCTAGGCACTTGCTCTTGCATCCTATTACTATGATTCAAGTCCCCAGAGGAATGCCATTCCTCCTGTAGGGCACTCCGTTCCTCCTGTATATTGATGGTGCCTCCCAGCTTTACATCATCAGCAAGTTTTACTTGCATGTTCTGACAGTTCGTGCCAGAGTCATTCATAGAAATATTTAACAAGATTGGTTCCAAGTCTGATTCTTCAGAAATTCTAGTATTTGGGCTTTACCAGTCTAATCCTTTTCAGTCCATTCTGTTATAATTTCTCTTTTAAATAGTTTTCTATCTACAGAGAAATCCTTATACCAAGCCTCGTTTTCTGCGGTTTAACTACTAATTTCCCAGTTGATGTTTTGCCAAATTCTACAATGATATCCATATAGCCTAGGTCAATTATATGTCCATGGACATCTGGTGAGCAGCCACCCTCTTTCATTAAATCCCCAGATGCTTGTTTGGATGCCTGAGTGGGGGCAGCTAAAGCACATAGTCTGGGACTTCAGCAGTGGAAAATGTTGGCCCTAAAGTCTGGTGTAAAGCATACCCCTTCACACAGCCCTTCTGTCACTCAAAAGCAGCACAATATAAAACTGACTTTTCAGTCACACATAACTGCCTCCATAGAGTATGTAGAGAGGATGTTAAAGAAATGAGGTACAAATGAATAACCAAAAATAACAATTTATTATATAGTATATTAACTGGCTTAGTAGAATGCAAAAATAATTTGTCATTATCTTTCCTTTAAAATCTAATCTAGCCTAGACTACCAGTTCCCAGGCTTGTGGGGCAATAGACCACTGTCAGCCATGAAGAAATGGCTGCAGAATGCCATGCATTTTCAGCTGAAAATTTGAGAAAGACAATGTGGTTCTGCAGGGCAGCTGCAGGTCTTTAATGGCTTTGCAAACCAATAGTGATCCAGGAACCACAGCTATAGTGCTAGACAGTGCTTAAGCTCCTTTTCCCTGCTTCTTAGAATTGAGGTTAAAGTATCTTCCTTAAAAGAGGCTAGAATTTCAAGGCAAAAAAAGTTATCCAACAAGCTGATCCACTGAAATCAAACAAAAAATCTTATGCACACAGATGTACTAGTAATAGAAAAACAGGTTTGCAATGGCAAGGCTCTTTTTTTTTGTTTTATATTTGCTTGAAATATGCTGGCACTAAATTTATGTTTTGTTTTTTAAATTTTTGGGCTTTATAGAACTCGTGTAATGGACCTAGGCTGAGTGGCTCCTTATAGTTCATTTTATTTCTTGCTGCTTACTTTACAGGTAGTGATGATATCTTTATTGGGGCATCTGGATTTACTGGAACATTGAACGGTAAATTGGGCATTGACATTCAGAAGAGCACTCACAAGATCTTGATGCTTGTGTAGCTGCCATCACCATTGGAAACAACAGTAAAGCATAGGGCAAGAAACACACTAAAGAAGGAACATAACCATAAAACTGAATTTAGATAGCATGACCTAAATTTTCCATGACTGGTTTCCTCAGTATCTCTTTAATTGTTTTTATTCCCTGCTAAATAACTAGATGAAAGTCCTGTTTATTTTTATGTGGTAGCTCTTTCTTAGACCTGGATTTCTGGGCCTGCACCACAGTGGCATAGCTACTGCCACCACTGATGTTACAATAAATGAACATGCTTTGGTGAGTTTAGACCTTTACAGAACACTATGTCTGTCACATCTCCAATTGACAGCACAGTAAGCGTGCAGCAATTGAAAAGGCTGCTCATACCATAAAGCATTTCTTAAACAGTGCTTGAACTTTAAAGGCAGGGAGGTGATGCTGTTGATGAATTTAGGCTTTGTTTTGTTCATTGAATTCTTGTGGTAAGATTATTTACTTTTTTGTGCTATTCAAAAGCAGTAGAGTGGTAATTCTTTTCCTGTGTATTTCTCCAATGATGTTGAGCAGTGCTGTATGATTATATGGGTTATTCTTTGTTAATTATGACCACTTAGAAAAAAATCACATTGCATTGTTTCTGTACCGAGTGGGTGAGCGTACAAGCATTTCCAGAACAAATACCCAGCTGTATAACTCTACAGGCTTGTTCACATCACACAATAGTGTGTGGGGCAGTGAGTCCTCAGATAATGCCAACGAAACCAGCTCCAAAACTGGAAGCAGCAGAGCTGTGTTAGCATAGTGCTACATTTTTGTAGTTAAGCAGGGATTATTAGCTAGAATGCAGCTCTGTGTGAACAGTTACGCTGCTTTCAGGCCTGGGTCTTTCATGGCAGGGGAGGCGATTGCCATGCTATCTGGATGTACCAGCATGGCCAGTGGTAGCTCATGACCTTCTGTACCATGCTAGAAGGCACTGGTGCATCCATAATTAATCTATTTGGTTGTTGCTGTAATATCATATTTGGTTTATGATAGTCTGGTAGCTCACAGGTGGATCAGGACTCCCGCATGCCTTGATGCTGCACAAGTGGGTAGCTGACACCCTAATGACATCAATCCTAGTCACTAGGAGCCCTTGTGCCAGCATGAATCTCACTGGGCTATTCTGGAAAATGAATGCAAAATGTCTATGAGGAGTTTAAAGCAAATCAGAGGACCACTAAACATGCAGAGCTTTTGTTTACACAACTCAAAACTTTTTCCATGTGACTTCACGGAGACAACCAGTAGACACAAAGGCTACCTCTGCAAAGCTTTCTGTGCAATTGCAGAGGTAATCTGGGCTTTGAAAAGACGGCTGTCCTATTTTGTCTGCATATGTGAAACTACCTTCCTAGCCTCAGAAATGGTTTCTGCTCTGAGTGATTTTTAGGCAGGGTTGAATCCTCAGCTAATAAAAACTGACAGCTGGATTTCTTTTGATCCAGAAGACTCTCATAGTGCTGTGGCAATTTACACCACTTGAAGATGTGGCTTAGGCACATATAAAAAAAAATCCCAGCTGCTTGATGTGGAGCCTGCACAGAGCATTTGCAACAGGAAACCCTGTGTCAAAACAGTTATGTTCCAGATCCATCCCTTGGAGAATACTCACAAGGTGAAGAGGAGGCAGGCTGCCAAGCCTGACCTCGTTTTAATTCAGCTCCCTGTGAGACATCAATCTGGGTTTCTACTTCTGGGATTCACTTTCCTTAGAAACAGTTGTTCATTCCTAGGTTTACCCAGAAGCTACAGAGCTCTTGTAGCTTTTGTTTGTAATTAGAGAGCAAAGTTTAATCCCCACTTCCTGCTCTATTAATAACAAACCATCAGCTCTTCTCCACAGAGGGGAGCAGCAATAGAATTTGAAAACAGTATGACACCTGGCTTACACTTAGGAGTTTTAATCAATAGATCTCAAAACACTTTACAAAGGAAGGAAGTATCATTTAAATTTTATTGGAACTGAAGCATGGGGGTGGGACAACCTGAGCAACACCCTACAAGGTTTTTGGTCCCTTAGATTACAGTATGTCTTGCACTAGCAGGAAAACATGCCTGATGGGCAGGGAGTGTGAAGGTATGGGACTAGAGGAACTGGTAGTGTCCCACAAAGGATGTTCCAAAATACATATATTAGCATTAAAAGGGAGACTTAAATCAGGATCTTTTAGTTCAGTTTGAAGGCTGAAACAGCATGCTGAAAACTGGCAGGTCTGACCTAGGGAATTTTCATGTGGCCAATTTTAGAAATTAAATGTTTGGAACTGTGGGCAGGAGTTTGACCTTTTCCTAAATCATAAGAAATTGTTTTAATGTAGAACTCCTAAAAAGAGTTCTAGAGTCCTCCTCCTTGGAAGAGCCTGCATCTTTAGCCTGAAAGCATTAGAACCCACGTTTGCCTGATAACCTTAAAATAGGGTTTGCATCTATCAGCCCACAGAAATGCTCACTGACCAGCTTTTCTGGCTGTATCATTCACCACTCAAAATCTACTGTTAGCAGCTCTGTTATTTAAATCTTTCTGAATCCTGGTGACAAACTGTCCTGAGGATTTCCTGCCATGAAAGGAGTTTGTTTTTTTCATGCAGCTTAGGGGCCAGTGGTGTTGAGCAAGAGGATTTGTCAGCTGATTTCCTTCAGACGTTTGTTATCATTTGGTGGGAAGATGCAGAATTCACTATTCTCAGCAGCAGGCTGATCTACCAAATCTCTTTGTGTTACTGCCATCATTTGGGGAGGGGGGTGTCCTTATCTTTGCTACTTGGGAGGACTGTGTTGGGTATAAATTGTAGAGTTTATGGCATTGATGTGTAAGCACCCAGTTAGTGCATGCCTGGGACTGCAGAGGCGACCCATGAGGGAGAAGACAGTGAAGTGCCATGGGCCTATCGCCAGCAGCTCTGACACTCACACAACACCCCACTGCATGGCAAAAAAACAGCCCACCAAAGGAGCACGTGGTGCCCTTGCTCAGATGTGTTTAAGGAAGAGAAGCAAGGAATTGGGGTGGTCTGAGTGTTACCCAGGGGAAAACAGGGAGGTCAAGACTGTTGTGTTTGGCTTAAGGGGGAGAGGTAACGAAAAGTGTTTACTTAAGTGTTTGTGTAATTGTTTATGTTTTATTTTTTTCTTAATCCCTGTATCAGTTTATGTTAATTGGCAAGAAATTAAATAAGTAAAAATTCCCCAAATAGGAATTTTTGCCTGGGGCAGATGTGGGGAAAACTACAAGTGAAACAGACAAACATGTGACACACTGATGTGTAGAAATATATTTTGACATTGTGATAGTCATAAATGAGTGATTACTTTGTCCTTGTAGGAAAGCCTGCAAATTAAATCAAACCAGGCCAGTCTCTCTTTGTGTAAGGAGGGATCTGAGATGAGGTTGGTCGAAAAATCAGATTAATTTGAAATCTGATGAGGTTTTAAATTGAAGTTTGCCATATTGGGTAGAGCCCTTTGGTGTACAGAACAAATCTGATAGTATAGGAAAAGATCCACACAGGCTGGAAAAATAAATATAGCAAGCAGTACCCCCAAAGGAGTCCCACCTCTTGAATTTGCAGGGTGCAGGAAGGACTGAAGCTGCAGTTTGTGTCTGGGCAGAGATACTGTGAGAAACTCAAGGCGCATTTTGCAATGTAGCGTGGGAACTGTGCCCAGAGCAGAAGCACGCACACATGGGAGAAGCAGAGACAGCCTGGAGCAGGAAGTCCTTAAAGTCATACACACTTTGCCTATGGCTCCACCACAGCCATTCCAGCTGGGTTGAGGCTGACTGAGAAACCATCCTTATTCTTTCTCTGGGTGTCTGTGTGTTTCTCTGGGTTTATTCGCTCACCACTCCAAGCTCCCCCTCTTTCCTCCCCATCTCTCCCAGACTTTGACCTCACACCATGAAACTGTCAGAGTGAGGAAGCAGTTTGAGCTGAAACATTCATTCCACATTACGTGATTCTAGATTAAAGGCAGGAAACATTTAACCCTTTGACAGCCTTCTCCCCTCATCCCGTGAAGCCTTGGCTTTAAAGCTCCTTGCAAACCATGTGTAAATAGGTGGTGAGCACTGATGCTTTTTAGATTTGTATTCTTGTCTTACCAGTGGCTCTTACCAGTAGCCACAGCAACGGGGATTGAGGGGTGTCTGGGTTTTGCAAACTGAAGTTATTCTTTCAGCACTATTCATGATTCTTGGTTCTTCCAGTGTGGACACGCATTTGCAGTGTGAGGAAAATGTGCATTGCCAAATGTATAAAGAGATGAACCTTTGGCTCCATTTGTTTCCCTTCATTCCCCAGTGCGAGGTTCATAAGTACAAATAGCTAAAATTAAAAATACAAAAATAGATAAAATGGGGAATCTCAATGATTAACACTTGGGATTTAGAAACGAAACCTCTTGCTTTCTTTAAAGCTGTCTAATATATAAAGATAGCAGAATAGCACTTACATATAAAATGTATCATTTCACAGTCCTGACACACATATGTATTTCTGAGGTTTAAAAGCTGGTCTTTTGGCAGATTATGGCTCTCCTGAGAGGCAGTTACTGCTCTCCAGTACAGACTGATGAACACTACTCAGATATATTTGGTATTTGGTACTAGCTCATGGACTCTGGACATCATAGGTGGTCTTGGCAGTTAAAAGAGTGGATAAGAATGGTAACTCAAACCCTCCGTTCATTGCTGGAGCTGCACCAGTATCTACACTGGGACCAGCAGTACTACTGTCATCTTTTAGAAGAAGTGACTTTGACATAAGCATAATGTGACCACGTGGGCTGGAATGTGACAAAGACGTGAGGCTTTCACCACTGCTCTGAACAGATGTAGATGGGAAATGCTAATGGCTCTCCAAGGCCTGGATTCTGGTTTTCCATTCCAGCAGAGCCCCTCCAGATGTGTAGTTCACAGAAACGTCGTTTTGGTTCTGCCTCATAGAACCCATGGTTTCCCAGTAACCCTCTTTGGTGCGCTTGGGAGGTGCTTCTCACAAATGTTGACCTGCCCCACCATCCCCAAATGGAGGGACTGGAGCACAGACTGTTCAGCCAGAATTGCCATCACCACTTTCTCTATACTCAGCACTGCCACCAGCCTATTACCTTTCCCAGTGCTTGAAGGAGTTTCAGTCTCTCTTATTGAAAGTCAAATGCAAACAGCAGCTTAATTTAAAGATTTCACACCTCTCATCTCCCTGTCTCAACAGTCTTTACTGACAGTCACAGAACTGCTGAGGTGTACAATAGTATACATTGTTCTGCTAGTTAAGAAGAGTCTTGTCCATTTTGAAATGATTAATACCTTTGCTTACAGAGCATGAGTATGAGTTCTAGTGCCCAACAAATGTAAAACCAGCTCAGACACCCATGATCTTCATCAAAAATAGGGAGGCAAGAGAACAGGCTGTTGCATTTCAGTGTGAAATTCCAAAGTTGTTTCACTGTTTCATCATGGCATAAGAAAATACTGGGTTTTGAAGTAAAATACAATGCAGAACACTGTGAAAAGTGGTGGCTCCTGCAAGCATCTGGAAACCTGGATCACAGTCAAAAAGTGACATAATTCAACGCTCTTTGTGAGAGTTCAAAGGCTACATCAGAAAAAGCCCAACCCCTGCTTATCTGATGAGCTTTCCAACCAGCAGAGAAGGTATGGTGTGTCTCCAGACTCAGCAGAGAAAACTAATGTCTTTTCAAAATGACCAGTTACTGATTGCTAGTGTTCTGCATTAATGCCCAGAAAGAGGAAAAACATTATCCTTAGGAACAGTTTCCACAATCATCCATAATAACAGCACAAGGCATGCATACTTTCACCCATCATATTTAGAAAATGTGCAGCTTCCCCTTGACCTGCCACAGAAGAGACGGTAAGTGTCTGTGATGAGATCCAGAGGCTGTGTCTTGAAACCCATTTGGATAAAAAGGAAAATGTAAAAAATGTATCTTCTAAGGAAAAGAAGATTGGTATGACAGCTCCTGAATGAATTGGATCCTGGGGTTTACAGAGCCTATCAACTCGTCTCTCTGCTTCATATCTGGTGTTTTTTCCATCTGTAGGAACCCGTGCCGATACACTATAATTTAGGATAAACTTTGTCCACTTTGTGATGGTTAAAATTACTGTCGCCAAAGGAGGTTGACAGATGAAGGGAGACTAGAACTGGGTTTGCTGTATTGCTCTCTTTGCTACTGTTTATTCCAAAATCTTCAATAATGGGCAAAAATCTGACAGAGCAGAAAATTACCAGCTGTTCTGAGCTCATCTACCACTTGCACAGCTGCTTAGAGAAGAGAACTTGCTTGATTAAATGAAAGAAGTTTGAGAGAAGAGCAACAAAACTTTACAAGAACTTTGCAAGACAGGTTTAAGCAAGCAATGACTACACTGCACAAGTGAGCTCAAACACTGTAAGCACAAAGCAAGGGAAGGAAATATTGGGCTAAGCCAGTGAGAGCACTTGGGAAGAAATGGCATGAATTCAAAAGTTTGTCTAAATACAGAGTTGTACTGACTTCATTTAGACATGCTTTAAAATGCTTTAGGTAAATAAGGTCAAAAGGATAAGTAGACACTTCTTTCGCTATAAACCATGTCTGGAGTTGAAATACTTGGAAATACATTTTAAACTAAACAGCAAAAAATGTATTTCTAAGCCTAAGGAAGAACAATTGCAGGTTTTGCTTGCTACATAAAACAAGAACAAAGGCATGAATGGAGAGGGACAAGAAAGGGAAGAGACAGTGAGAATGGATGAAAAATAAGCCAAAGAAGAGTCTTGCTTTGTCTCCAGAGGTAATAGATTGGATCACCTTTTCTAGCACCATTGTCCCTGCTTTTGAGGTTTTTAGAGTGAAACTGGAGATCTCTTCTAACTTTAATTGCATGGTTTTCCTGTGCTAGCCCCAAAGGATATGGCGACAGCTCATAAGAACTCTGAAAATACATGAACAACTAAAGACCAGCAAATATGTCATCATGTTCTGCTGCTTCAGGGTCATGTGCTGGTTCTGCAAATGCAAACATAGCTGCAGCTCTAGCAGCATCAGTATGACTTTTTGGGTCAAAGTCTTCTAGCTTGCCAGTGGGCAGAGGGAAATCCAGCAGTAACAATAAGCTGGCAGCCTTCCAGTTTGCCTTGTGAAACAATTAGAAAACCATTTTCTGGTACAGACTAAGTTTCTTTTGATGTCTCACAAAGTTACTCTTTCGTCTTCTTTTGTACACCTGACATAAATCCTGTGAGTAGCTGAGTACCCTGGATACAAATATTTCTGTCTAAGCTGTTCCTTCAAATCCGGATCTGAATTTTCCATTTTGTTCCTATGTGTCAAGTATAAATGTGAGATTCAAACAACTCTGAGTTTAAGGAATCCGGAATCAAGATCTGAATTCAGATGTTAAGATTTAAGCCATCCCTACTGCATATGCGGGTGATTCTTTTATTTCTCATTGATGATTCTCTCCTGCGGATGCTGAAGTGCATGGCAGATACGTGTTGATATCCTTCCTCTTACTTGTAGACACAGTAACTTCAATTAAGAGATCTGGCCAAGATCATCAAGCAAGTCACAGGAAAAGTTAAAAATGGAACCTGATTTCCCATCTCCCAAGTCACACTGTATTTCCATGGGGAACCACTGGAAATGTGTGAGAAATGCAACTGACAGAAATACTGCAGAAAATAAACATTTACAAATATCTTCAATAACTCATAAGCCAGTCTTGGTATTACTATAATTCTGCACAGTGCCAGCATGTCAGTAATACTTTGCTCAGTCAGTTCCTAACATAGCTTGTAATTTAAGTAACTTTTTCCAACTTTTAATTACATTCTGGTGTAATACAACTCACTGTGCTTTGTGCATACCTTGAGGGAGGTGGTATGGTCTGGTAGCTGTTGTAAAGAGTTAGGAATTAATTACAAAGGACACAATTTTTGAGCTCCTCTCAAGTACTTGCTCAGCTGTGTAACCTTGGGGCAAATCACTCAACTGCTTTGTGCCCAAGTAAACCCAGCTGTAAACCATCTTGAAAACCAGATGGTGCACAAGATTTAAATGCTTTAGAGAATGAAAAAGGATGGGGGTAGGGGAGGGTGAATTTTACAGGTTGTTGTTGGTGCTTCTAGTGGAGTTAACCTGGATTTAACCAGTACAACTGAGAAGAGAATTTGCCTTGACATCCCAAACCCCCCCCACTCTCAGATCTTTTTTTCCTTTTTGCTTTTGACTTAATGTCAAGTACCTTCTCTCTAGAGGTTTAATTTTAAACCTTCAGTAGAATACATGTTTTTCCCTGGCAGCCTGAAGATTCTAATTCAGGATCAGGTTTTACATGACTAATCTTTGATATTTTACATGATTATTTTTAGGCACTTAATTCTATAGCATTCTCTTCTCCCTGCTTTTCATGCTACCATTCTCCTTCCTCAGCCTTGCTTAGCTTCAGCGGTGCAGTGGATTGTTCTGGTGCTTGAGTACTGCACTGCTAATAACACTGCTGAGCTCTATTGTGTTCTGTAGATGGTATGTCCTGGCTTAAAACCAGTATCAAAGCTAGTACAGGATTTGTATTGTTGGTCAATGAACAAAGGAAATACTAAAGTTTCTGTAGCAGAATAAATGTTTACCACGTGTTAGCATTTAGGAGAAGACTTAAATGTTTCAATATTTTTTGGCCTTAGTTAAAATGTAGACTCTTTTTTTTCCCCCACTAGTGCCGCAGGAATGTGGGAATACTTACTTTTGTAGGAGTACAAATGTAGGAATACTTGTGTGTACAGGGTCTATAAGGTTATAAGAAGGGGAAAAAAATATATTTTTAGTCTAGTATAAACAAGGAACATTTAAAGATGTGAGATATAAAGGAGCCATTTTATACAGCACTCAGGAAAGACCTTGCATGTTTTTATTAATCACTGTTAAAAATAAAACATTGACAGGTTTGAAATTTGTTGAACATTCTTCCCAAATAAGAAAGGAATCGATCTGAAAGAGTAAGTTGCAAACAAATTTAACAAGCTAGAATACCTAATTCTCTTAGGCTTTTGTGAAAACAAATGTTGTCAGCAAATTGTCTTCAGCAAATTTAGCCATTGTTATACAATACTGGGATAGTAAAATATTGAATTGTTATTCAAAATCGGTGATTATTTTTCCAATGTAAACAATTTTCAGTTTGTGTGTCTCACAAACTGCTCTATTTCATGTTATTGAATCTTTAGATTCAATATTTGAGCTATGGTATTAGTAATTTAAAATACTGCAATTCTATGCTAATAAATGTCATACCGAAGTGCCTGCAATGAATAATGACACGGCTCAAACATGAAATTGTTACTTAACCATAAGCTAAAGTAGAAATCCTCTGATATTGAGTCCCTTTTCGGATGATCTAATTTTCCTTTTCCCTTCCTACTACTACTTGAAACTAATTTTAAAAAAAGGTGCAGTTCTTTTGTGTGAATAGAAGAATTTTAAATTAATCAGAACAAAAGACATTCTCAGATGACCAGCTGTGGAAAACAATAAATAAAACAGAAAGTGAGCTGTAGATAGAGCAAATCCAAGTGATAAAGAAAATCATGGGTAGAGTTGTCTAACACAGGGATAAGAAAAATAGAAAATACGTTTTCAAGCCCTGAGCTATTTGCTGCTCATAATGAGTAAAATGTTGATTTAGCTCAGTATTGACAGCTGAAACTGCAGCTGGGCATATTTTTCTAAATCCATCAGACCAGGGTTTTCCCCTTCTGTATTCCTGAGTGCAAATCATTGAGCTTTACTTCATTTCATGGTCCTGTGAATTGCTCATATGGTCTGTTTAAAGATTGTTGCATCATGACTTTTACATGGTCCAACCCACTTTCTTTCCACTGTAATTGAGACTAGAATGATGGATGCTTCAGTCGTTGTTATTGCTACCATAAAACAGGCCAGCTCACAGGATACAGCTTCAAATCCCTTTGTACTTGCTGAGACACAATGCTTTGAGATGCTGCCAGTGAAATATGTGTTGATAGACTGGTGATTTGGATGCATTGCGAGGTATTGATAAAGTCTGTTCTTAAGGCAAATAACAAATTGACGAATTCCTGAAGCCAGAAATTTCAGGCATCATAAACCCTTTTCTTCTTAAAAAAAAAAAAAAAAAATCTGATTAATTAAATATACTTTATGCGAAGGCCTTGTTTCTTTAAAACAGCATCTTGAACTTGAAACCTAACTAGTTTGAAAGAAAAAAAGTTACATAGTTTTAGGTCACCTTCTTGCTCTTGATTAACACAGTCCATTTTTTTGCAGGTTTTAAACCACCCTTCTCTGTTTCTTCCTCTCTCATTACCATGTAGGAAAGCTACAGGAAAATGAGAAGTATGCCATTGAGAAACTGACTACAAAATGCTGCTATAAGTATGTATTTTGCCCATATAAACACTTTCAGAAACAGTCAACATGTGTTTAAAGAAAAATAATCTGAAAAAATAGTGATTTAAAAAAAAACAACCCTCCCTTTAAAGAGACACTAAGGCGAAGCTTGCATATGAACAAATCTCTCACCAGGTTGCTGAGAACACTTTCAAAGCTGCAATTTAAAAGCTTTCAGTTACTGCTTTTCACTATTTGTGCTCTTCATTTACTTTTTGCCTTTATTTTCCAGTCTTGTGACTAAGCAAATTTGGTAATTTTTTCTTGCTCAGTATAGCCCAGATCACTTTCCTCATGTCTTGTTGCCTATGTTTGGGAATACAATCATCCCCAAGATAAGTCTCTTCTCTTAAAAGTGGGATTTAATTATTTTTATTAATAAAATCCACATTTTAAGCTTAAACTATTTGACTGTGTCCTTTTCAAAAAGGAAATAATTTGGGACAATCTATTTTTTAAATCACAGTTTCTAAATTCTTGCCCCTAAGAACAAATTCTGTCAGTTCCTTTGCTGAATGAACATGGGATTTTTAAGGAAGATGTAAAGACAAAATCAAAAGGCCTCTCACACAACCTGATTGCTGAATTTCAGCGATGCCCCTTATTACCAGCTTATTTTCTTGCCTTTTTTTCAGGGCTGTGGAAAACAATTTCTGTAGGCTACGTCAAAGTGTAGTGGCAGATTTCCCTTTGGAAGTCAGAGCCTGTTTCAAACGTCTCTTTAAGTCCTGCATATTTGGAGACTTGGGTCGGACAAGGTGGAGGCCTCTTCGTTTCTCTCCATTGCAGCTCCCAATTATCCTGCTGACCTCCTGGCAAAGCTGCTGGAAGGCTTCATGCACTCCCTCACAGTTCTCCCGGGCTGAGACTTCATAGTAAGTACCTCCCAGTTCACTGGCCAGCTGGAGCCCTTCTTTGGAGGACACCTGCCTGGCTCGCAGGAGGTCTCCTTTGTTCGCCATCAGAAGCAGGGGAATGTTAGCATTTGGGTGAATCTTGCGGATGTGCTGGTGTAGTGGACGGATGACTCGGTAGCTCTCATAGTCTGTGATGGAGTAAACAAAAACGAAGCCATCTGCCCAGTAGATTGAACGGTTTATCTGCTCTTGGCAGCATATGCTGTCAGTGTCATCCTGCCATCAAAACCAAGAGGTGTGAGATTAGAAAACTGAGAATAGGGAGCAGACAGAGCAAACAGTCAAACAGCACTGTTAGCTACTCGCAGCTTTGTTTTAATGTGTGGCTGTTTCTTGGTGTACAGGCAGACACCTCTGACTGCCGAGGAATGTACCAGAGAGAGGAGAAATTTCCACTGTGTCAGTAACATATTACAGGTAAGCATTAATGTGGAGTAGAGAGGGCTCAGAGCAAAGTGGTTAAAAATTAAACAACCAAAATACTGATATTGAAAAGTTTGTTCTGTATTCTGTTGTACTAAACCAGTGTGACAGAAACCCGTGATTTTACTGTGGATAAAATTGTGATGGGAATGGTAAGAGCATTATAAAATTCAGCAGGCTAGTCACACTACTGCAAGCGAACGGTTGTCCCCCAAAGTGTTTTTTCAGGGCTTTTTCCAATCCAGCATTCAATGTCTCCATGCATGGGGATTCTCACTAACTGTGTTTGGTGAAGTCTGACAGGTTTTTCTGCCGTGTAGGTCTCCAGATAGTCAAAGGCAAAGTTACTTCAAAAAAGCCATTTGTTACAAATAACCTATTATTGGAACCAAAAATGAGGTGAAATCTCATTGCTCATTTGTAGAGCAGCATTGCATTTGTATTATTCTTTTGTTTGTTCAGTCCATCACCACCACTCCTACCCGGACAGCCATAGCAATCACCACTGTTGGGAATATAAAACTGAATACAATGCTGTGGGGCTGGAAGAGAGATCAGCTCATTTTTCAAGATGAAGCTATTTTCAGCTAATCCACTACTCTTTGTTATCCATGCTGGTGTGTAACCCAACCAGATAGGGAGATCACTCTGCAGTTATTGCCAGTATGCTTGGTTTGTAAGAACTGACATTCCTGTCACTATTACAGGCTTTCTGGAACTTTGTAATTTCTTTCATATCCATCAAGGCACTAAGCATATTCAGTATTCAGCTCTTGATGAAATTGGTAGGAATTAGAGGCTTTTGTGCATTTTAGGGGGAGCTCAAACTTTTATTATTATTATTGCTAAATTCTATTCAAGAAATCTTCATCAACTTCAGTAAGACTATTAGAACTTATGTTCCATTATCTATCTATAGAACATGTATCTGCCATTCACATTCATTTTAACAGAATTTGCATGTGCTCAGCAATCTCTCAAAACAGATCACTTTTATTTAGACACCTAAATAAGAATCATAAAGCCTAACTTCAGGAAACAGTGGTGGAAAAGAATGATTAAAACTGATCAGTTCCTTTATGATAGATCAAACAATAAAAAAAGGACTACTGTCAAGGGTCTTTTGTGAGGAGAAAGAAGCAGGATTTCTGAAGGCTCAGAGTATAAATTAGGCTTACGGCTTTCAACAGGAGTTCTGCTAACTCACTGCCCTTTGCAAATATTTCAATATTGCCCATAGAGACATGGGCTTATCATACCTAGTAGTTCTTTGCCCTTGCCTGCTTACAGTAATGCTAAATCCTGTTAGCAGTGAAATGGCTTAACAGATGCTTTTATCACTCCTTTCCCTCCTCAAAACCCTCAAACCCCAAAACCCAACAGAGTTGCACATGGAATGAAGAGCGATCCTTCCTAGCAGCCTTGTTTATAAGGTTAATGAGAGCAAACTCAAACCAGGACAGGGCAGGCTGTGGGAAGAAGGGCAATTTGCACTGTTGGTGTCTGGGTTGTATCCAATCTGTAGATAATTAGCCAGCCTTCATGTCCTGCTAGCCTCTTTTCACCAGCAAACTCCTTTCATGGAGAAAAAGAACTAATTGCTCTGGCAAGCGTTTGAAAATGTTTTTGGAGAAGGTGTACATTCAGAGAGCCTTAATGAGCAGAAATTCTCAGTTACTCCAGCTAGGCCCACCCAGTAGTGAGACCTACGGATAATCCCCAACGGAATGCTTTATTCAGGAAAATCAAAGGCTAATGGGCTACTTTTAAAATGGAAATCTCTGCTCTAGAATGAATTTTGAAACACACTGTCATTTGCCATGTGTAGACCAAGCAGCAATGAATCACCTAACAAAACCAGTTATCTGTTTGCTTCTGTTTCTCTCTTAAATATTAACATTTCCAGCGTGGCTGGAATCCCGAGTGATTCCACATGAGTTCCTCCAGAAACACTATACTCAGCCTGCAGAGTGTAAGAAATTCTCTTCCTTAAGGATTTTAACAGAAAATCCAACCTATTCTCAGTCTTAACAAGGCCTGTTCAGGAGCAGTTCCTTCAAATTATTTCAGATACATCATTTGATGCAAACAGACATACAGTCTAAGATAAGTGTGTCTCTGGGAACTACTGAAACAAGACAGACCTTTGACTGGGACAAAGAAAATGAAGCTCCTTCCTAACTAAATAAAAATCATTGCTAACTAAGAAACCTCAGCTGTTGGCATTACTAAATTTTGCGGACCTCTGGCTACAGTCACAGAACTATAGTGCACAGTCTTAAAACAGGGAAATTAGAAAATAAACATATCTGGTGTGAAAGAGGGAATTAAATTCTTTCACGCCCTCCTTTCTCCACTGGGACAGAAGAGAGAGGGGATTCCCTTTGTTAAGTGTTTATCAGGCAGTCCCAATTGTACCTAATCACCACCCACAGCTGCTCTTTGCCTGTCCTCTCTGAGCAAGCTGGCACAGGGCCTTTGTACTTTTAAGTCCCACTTGAATATTTGGAGGGCTTCCATAGCAGCTTTTGTTTGCTTTTTAGTGTCCAGAGTAAACGAGGGGTCCTCTCCTCTGCTCTGTGCACCCCCAGCAGCAGCAAAGAGCGTGGAACTTTGTCAAAGTTTTCCCCGTAAATCTACTTCCAGTCGTCAGAGAAGATGGAAACGGAAACTGAGGCTGTGGGAGCTTTGCTTAGCCTGTCCTGTAAACTCAGGATAAAGCAGGTCTACAGCACAGAAATGAACCCATGCACACATGGGTCTGTGCAGACAAAACACTGTATATAAAGCTCTGCAGGGCTAGCCTGAAAGAGGGTGAGTGAAGGTGGGGTTCCCATCCAGACATATCTTTGGCCAAGTCTCAGCTTAGGCTGAGGTTAAGGCCAAACCTAGAACTTTAGGTTTGATGGTGACAAGAGCATACCTAATCTTATCATGAATTCTCAGTTATTCTATAGGAATTATTACCCTCATGAGATTTCCACCATTCATGTAAAAATAAAGTTCATTGCATTTCCTGCTGCTTTGACACTACTTTCACCCTCTTGTTCCACATGTGAAGTAGATCTTCCGAAAAAAAAAAAAAAAAAGACATCTTAATGTTAAATCCTGCTTGGAAAAATATTTCTAGAAACAGGTTCCTAGTCAAATATTAAATCTAAAATATCTAAAATACTGATAGAAAGAGGGGTGTGGATAAATGCTAACACCTTAAAAATAAAGAATTAATAAAACAATTTAAAAAACACACCTACGGAAACCACAGAAAAGCACCCTAGTTGGAAATACAACTGCTTGGAGGCCTGTCCCTTTGGAAAGAAACAGCTTTCTAGAGAAGGCAGATTCTGGGTGTGTGGAATGGTCTAAGCTGAGTCAGCTGGGCCTCTAGGCAGGTGAGTTTTCTGCCATGCAGGGACAGAAACCATTTGACAGGAAATAAAATTATCAGGTAGTTGGCAGGAACAAGCCAGATTAGGATTTTACTGCTATTTAGGCTTGGGATGCAGTAATGTGTTTGAAATGGATTTATGTTAATTTTTATTTACTCTTAAAGGAGCCTGATGTAACCTCTTCAAGGGCTCATTTTGGTGGGGCTTAAGGTACCCCATTAGTCTTCATTTGGGTTTGAGCCCAGGTATTTTTCTGCCAGTAAGTGGAGTGAGTTACAGATGGAAGTGCTGGCAACAAACAAGAGACAAGAATTGTGTGGTAAAGCACTAATGCACTGAGCAGATGTTTTACCTCCAATGAAACAAAGGGAGTATCCTGCACCTGCAGAGAGATCTGTTCCCCATCTATGGTGAACTTCCTTGAATACAATGCACCTGGGGGAAAAGTAAGATTATGAGAGTGAGTGACTGTAGCAAAGAAAGAGTACATAAAGGCAAAGTGGAGCTGTCAAAATCCAGATCTTTGAGGCTTATGGTAGGTAGTTGGTTATAGAAAAGTGAATGGCACCAGAGTGGCTGTGTGGCTGGTTACTTAAGTAAAGGATGTTTTAAATGTGTTCCTAGGATGGTACCTGGGAAAGGTGGCACTTTATATTGAATCAAATAGTCAAAGTGGGGTGCATAAATCCCATTCAGGTTTTCAATCCATATTGTTAACTTATTAAAATGTGGACTGCATATATTCTTAATCTCAAACCAGGATATCCAGGTGTTGTCTGTAAAAGGAGTGAGCTGTTTCCTATTGCAGTTTTCTGAAAGCTTTTAAAAAAGGAAAGCATTCTAGTTTTGGATGCAGAGTAAGTGACTATATACAAATCACCCAGTTGCTCTTTGGGATTTGTGTGACCTTAGCCGTACAAAGTTTGGTTGAAATCCCCAAAGACTGGACGTTTTGAATCTGACTTCTGGTTCTGAATGACACATATTCAGGGCCAAGTGCTAGTTCAAACCATTTAGGACTGATCCAGCTCTAACAAAACCATTCCTATTCTGGGTTTGAACTTTATTTTGTTACTGGAGTGCGGGTTAAGTGACAATTAAAACTTAAGTTTTGATCTTATGAACTATCTGTGGTTGTGATAAGGACAGCTTCAGAGACTGATGCCATCATCAGTTTTCTTGAGGACTTAATACAAGATACATGGATCTGTGAAGAAATGCTATATCCACAGCTGTATTCTATCGCCTTTCAGCCTTATCCAAATGCAATTGTCACTGCAGCATCTAAAACAAGGCACTTCATCTCAAACACAAAGAAATCCCATCTATTGGAGGGAATTCAGAGTATGGAATTCAGATTAAGAGGGAAGTCAGTCAGTCAGTGACAATAATGCCATCACTTCTGAAATTCATCTTTGGTTCCACGGAACAGGTGGTTTTATTCCAGTGAAAAAGAATTAGCTCACAGAAACATTTGCAATACATGGGAATTTAGTATGGCAAAGTTTGCAGCTGAAGCCAACATTATCATATTATGCTTTAATACTGACTGAGGTGCTCTAGCCCTTCTAAGATATTTTTTAAAAAAAACAGATCAGATTTTAAGCGGAAAAGATACTGTTTTAAGGGGAGATACTACCCAACCGTGAACCAAGACCAGACAATGTTACTTTTCCTATTCTGTAATGCACTGCACAAAAAGGAGCAGGTACTTTTGGATACTGACTGTGCTCTGCCTTATACTCAGTTGAAGGAGAAGCATGGTTGAATGATCACAAATACACTGCCACCTGTTTCTTATTTCTGGCATATTTCTTTCATCTACAGCATGGCTGTTGGGCTGGTAGCTTAATGAGAAAAGCATGTGGTTCTCAGCAATGTCTCTGGCAGCAATCCATTGCAAAGCTCAGAAGTCTAACTTGATGTACAGTCTCCCATAGAAGAGATGAAAGAGAAGAGAGAGAAATAGGGCAGTCAACCATCAAGGTTACTTAGGGTCAGTGAGAGGGAGCTGTAAGGAGGAGCTTTTCAGATTGTATTTCATCAGACAGGCAGAGATCAAAGGTGTCTTGTACTGACATCTCCTTTCCTAACTCATTATTCTAAATTCAGTATGCATCTCCAAAGTGAAGTGATCACTGCTTAGAATCCTGTCCTTTACCAAAAACTGTGAGGTGGCCTATTTTGGGGATGTGCTAGTAGGTATGAGCATGGTGTACATAGATCCTTTCTACAACACTGGCCAATACAGTTGGCACTTCCTTGGAATAGAGGCTGTGAATTAAACAGGTCACACGAACACATCCTCTGAGGTGTCAGGAATAAACAAGAAATGCAGTAGAAGCAGTTTGTATGGTCACTTTGCTTATCTTACAAAAAGAAGATTTCAATTTGGAAATCTGCCTTGTCATAAAAGCCACTGAAAAAAGGATCTGAAGTGCCTTTTACACACTTTGGAATTCCTCTGGCTTCTCTGGACTTGCAGAGAGAGCAGCATTGGGTTTCTGTGGTTTTGTCAATAGGCACGTTGTTCCTTGAGTCTGCATTTTAGTATAGGTATGTCCCCAAGCAAACCTTTTATTCTGATCCTTTTCCATCAAGTTTGGAAAAAAATAGCTAAAAGGATCATAAATAATGAAGCTTTGATTTACTGCTTTCATAGCTTGAGGCTATTAACTGAAAATATGCACCTTATGGACATCTAACACTGCTTGGCTTTCCTGTAATATGCACCAGTCACAAAATAGAGTACATTTCAAGCTATCTGCAGTACTGCAGTAGAAAGCAGACTCACCAGTATTAGCTTCATAGTCTCCAATAAATCTCTTTGTGAGAAAGCGCACAACCAGGGCTGTAAAACAATGAAAAAAATATGGGCCTTTAATGTGAACCAAAATCAATCTTTGCAGAACACATAATATCTTACTGGAAAAGTTAGTATAATATGAAACCAAGTTAATCTCTGAATTGCTCAAAGATTATTCTGCAAATGCTTCTCTCAGCACTCACAGGAAAAGATCTGGGGCCAGACTGTTATACCTGATGCAGAGTTTTTTGCAACTTAGATTCAGTGTGGCTATTCAGTGTAGGATACGGAGGTTTGTTTGTTGGGATTGCAGGTATAACAATCTGACCTTTGGTTTGAAATAGTTTAGAAAAAGAATAACAAGTCAGTAAACTGAAACTAATCCCAGTACCAAATGTAAGACCTCTGTGTCTTATAATAAGTGAGGCTGATGAATGCAGCCTTAATAATCCTCAGTCCTCCTCATGAAACCCATTTGTGATACCTAATCACATCCAACTAACAAACTGCATGCATTCTGCACACGTGGGTCATGCTGCAGCGCCCTGGGCCTTCTTATTCACCTTAACCTGTGTGCTTTCTTACACTGTTGGATGAGAACATTTTCCTTTTTCTTGATCTTGATTACATCCTGTTGTGGCAACAGTAACTTATATTCCTGTAGTGCTTTCATCTTAGCAGATTCCTAATCATTTGCAAAACCATTTAGTTAATACCTAAACAAAAGGATTTGTTCTGCAAGCAACTCTATCATAGATTTCATTTACAATAACATTTTTTTTCACAGTAGATACTAGGTCAGCTCTTTAGCACTATTAAGTAAAACTGACTGTGCAGTTATCTTCAACAAACTATTTAAAAATAGGATGAAAACGTGGCTGCTTCAAATCCAAAACAATCAAACATTTTACTTGAGTCCCATGGAACCTCAGACGTAGTAAAACAGATCTGGCCTTAATAACTTCTGAAATCATGAACGATACAATAGTGCTTGCTTTACCCTCTTCTCCCCCTTGAAGGATAATACAGGAAGACACATCTTGTACATTGTTATTTGTACACAGAGCATAAAACATTTGCAACAGGAGCGTAAAAATGATTAGCCCCATTTTTGGGCTGTGGAAACTTAGACACAGTTAAATAATTTGCACAAGACCAGGTGGAATAATTTGTGAGTATGGAGCAACTAACACAAGTGCCCTCTCCTCTCAACTGCCACCTCCTGTTGGCTGTTCACACAGAGCTATGGCAAATCTGCCTCACAAATTATTCAGTGCACTTTAAAAAAAAAAAAAAGTAATGCAACAGATAAGAGTTTTTACAGCCTTGGTTCTACTGTCTGAGCTGCATATGAGCTCGTAAATAAAGCAGCAAGAAAAAGCGTGGAACTACACCTGTGGACTTACCTGTCTTGCCAACGCTACTGCCACCCAGTACCACGAGCTTGATGATTTTGTTGGGCACGCAGTCTAATACAGGATACTCTGGTATGGGGAGCAAGAGAAAGTTAGTGGAATACTGTGACATAGTATCCTGAGAGATGAGACGCATGCCAGAAGTGAGAGCTGTTCAACTCCAGTAGGAGTTGGGAGAGAAAAGAAGGAAAACAGCGTCTCGGTGTCTGTTCTTGGCAGTATATCCTTGGATGGAGGAGCCTTCTCATTTCATTGAAGTAGCTTTCCTGGGGAACGTTAGAGCGACTGGCCTCCTCTGCCCGATGCCTCTGCTCAGACAGCAACTCTGGAAAGCAGGAGGGAACTTTTTGATCAGCCCCCGTGCAAGCTGACTCCTCCGCGCGCAGCCAATCGGGACTGCATCCGCGACATTCCTGCAGCCGGGCACCGCGTGCCCCACCAGCCCCCTCCGGTTATCTCCCACCGCCTGTTCCGTCTGCTGTCCCTTGGCTCTTGGCTAAACCGAGATTCTTCTGGTTTACAGTCATCACAGCAGCGTTTTCAGCGAGGTACAGCCACCCCCATGCTCTGCTCCAACACCACTTTGAATAATCCCGTTCTGCCTGTCTAGTTTCTTTGCATTTTCAATTGGCTCCAGCTCCATGCTTTGTTTTCTCCCTGTCCTATTGTGTCCTGCAGTTGGGCCCCTTCAGAGCCCCGAAGCTGATGGGACACTCCTCTTCAGGAAAACAAGCACTCTCCCCCCCACACCCCCTGCCGTGGTTTGCAGGCAGCTGTGGGTTATTCCAAAATACTAGCTCACGTATGTATCCTACAGGACACATTTGATCTGCTGGTTTATACATGTTGTTAGTCTTAATGGCCCTTTGGAATGTGGGTTAGCATTGGGTTGGGACACTGAAGTTTCTCCAAACATGGAAAAGTGAATTCAGGGCTGGCGACAGACTTGGGAAGGACTTGGTATCCTTCAGTGGGGTGAGCCAGACAGAGGGAATGAAGAAAGAATGACTTCTATAAGAAAACACAGTGCAGTTTTAAGACAGCTGGCGGCTGCAAGGTCTGTTGGGATGACAGCATGTAACCGTACACTAGCTACAATCAGCTCTCAGTTCTCAAGGATAATGGGGAGGGAAGAAAAAGGGAAGAGTAGTGGGGAGGGAATGACCCAGATAAAGCAAAACTGCAAATAATATAAACCAGATGTAAATTAAACTACAGAAAATATAGTTAGAGCATTCATCTTTGAAAAACTTTTCAGAAGAGGTCTGCAAGGGGCAGGAGAAGCTTTAGGCAGCAGTGGCAAGAGGCGAGCCTGGTGCAGGCAGCACACTTCTGAGACATGTACTCTGTCACGCTGTGTGGGAGACATGGATATTAATGGAAGGTGGTACTGCAAGCTAATCGACCCACAGATCATGGAGACCTGAGGGTGCAGATTTTTCCTGTCTTCTGTATGCTCCTAGCAGGCAGAAGGCAAGCATGGCTCATTACGTAGAGGCTGCAGCCACCAAAAAGACTTTTTCTGCCCAGCTGCTTTCATGCCGCTGCTTTCAATCGCAGCATACACTCGAGTTCTCCCAAACAGGTTTTAGAGGCCAGGGATATGGTTGTGATCTAGCACAAAAGGATGGGAAATCAGGTTGGTCTCTAGATTACTACCCCTTCCCAAAGCACTGGCAGCCAGGTTGTCAAATGATCTCAATTTCCATGCTGGCATCACGGAGGACAGCCTGAGTGTGAACAGGCTTTAGAAGAATCCAGCTTTGATGCACAGCAATCCAGTGAAATAAGCACGAGATTCAGAAGATTTATGGATGTGTCATTTTTCTAAGGCCCTGTTTCCTCTCTAAAAGCAGAGTTGCTGTGTTAGCACCAAGTATTATTACTTTGACCATCATGACAGTCAGCTGATGAAGAGGTGGAACAAAATGTCTGGAGGGCTACACAGCACATGGTACTGGGAGGGAGTTGCCAGGTCATGTGTCTTTTGGGATATGGCTCTTATGTGAACGATTTTCAAATCTTCCAGGGTAAATTTGCTTCCAGATTTTTGCAAACACACAAACACTGAAAAATATCTTCCAGGAAATTTCTTTACCAGGGTGCTTTAATTTCACACAAGTTTTGTAAGAACAGGCAAAATGAGAGGAGGAACAGGAAAATGCTCAAAATCTTGTGGTCAGTTAACAGGGCACTTCAAAATGTGTTGTTGAGCTAGACACATTATAAACTTGGGGACTAGCTAGCAGCAGTACGTAGCTGTTCACCTCTCTAAGTGTGGGATGTTGGAACCTTTGTAAGCTTTTGCTATTAAAAACATGTGTTAGTGAGTAATATAAAAGTATTCATCACAATAGTAGTCCTATAAAAACAATTAATAATATATCTATCAGCTTCTAGGTGGCCAGAAGAGTTTCAGCCCAGGCAAAAAAAGCCAGGTAAGTTAAGTAAGTTCGTGGAGAATATTCTACATGGGCAAAGACATTTCTAGAAGAATATGGATCTGCTGGCTTGCTCCAAAAGAAAGGCAATACAAATCCGCAGAAACAAAAGTTAAGTCCTTTTAGGTAACCAAAAGTTGTGCAGTGCTGAGGAACTCCAGAAGGATCTCACGTAAGTGAGTGAGTGCACATAAAATCGGCAGGTGAACTTTAGTCTAGATAAATGTAAGATAATGCATATAGAGAGAAAGAATATTAACTATGCTTAGATGGTGCTGAACTGGCACGTGGCACTCATAAAGTAGGAAAGAGACCTTAGAGTCAGCACTGGCAGTTCACAGTCACCTTAGTGTGCAACAGCAGCAAAAATAGCCAACAAAATGTTGGGTATCCTCAGGAGGGGAATGGAGAAGGACACATAGGCTAGCGTTTTGCTGCTTGAATAAACCCTGGAAGCATCCCTGTCGCCAGTATGGCATGCAGTTCTCTGCATCTCAAAAACAAAGCGAGGGCTGCGAAGGCACAGAGCAGGGCACCCAAACCGATCAGGGGCGTGGAGCAGCTGCTGTGTGAGGACAGACTGGAAAAGCTGTTTACCATGTGCTTTTACGGATGCTGGTGCTGACACAAGAGAGGAGATGTGTGGGGGCAGGAACGAAAGACCAGTGGTGGAGGAAATGTTGAACTGCTTCATTTGGCAGCTGTGATTGCTTCTGGTTGCTTAAAACAAATGTGCAAGCAGTTTTAGACTGCATCTTGGAAGCAGGCCAATCAATTTCTAGTTCCTTTGCTAATACAGTTCAGTCTAAATCTCTTATGCACTAACCCAGGCTTCTCATGCTTCTAACCAAAGCTCATTTCCACCATGTGCAGAAATACCTGTCTGGAGAGAATGGCTTGTAGAATTAACAAAAAAGCAGCATATTCTCCGAAAGTTTTAAATCTATTCTCAAGCTCCTGTCTTCCCCCTGCACACTCGAACCCCACCCCCCATCCCCCAAATCATAACTTTTAGGCTCTAATTCTGAAAGAATTCAAGATACAGAATCAAAGCCAGAGGTTTTAAACTCTGATCCTTATCTGAGTTTCTAGATTGTCAGAAGTCTTTTGCCTAAGTGAAACCGTGCAGGAGGATTCACACTATTTGAGATTGTATAACCCTTGGCATGTAGAATAAGAATTGTTTTTAAAAAGAGATTTTCATTGTTTGTGCACAATGGACTTATATTTAGCTAAGAAAACCATGTTTTAAATTCAAATTCTCTTGGAAAAACAATAGCTTAAATTAGAGGGAGAATGTTTGTAAAACTCAGAACAACTCTGAAAACATTTGGATGATTCTGGAGATTTCATTAACTACTCCTTGGGTTGCTCCATGCAAAGATACGTGCCTTTGCATGCTGCACAGAGATTATGTTATTTCCACACCAAATTTTTTTCATATTTATTTATTGGTCTATGTTGCTTTTGGCTATGTTTTTTATAAGATTTTCTATTTTTATTTTTGTTGGCACTCCTACACATCTTCAGAGATGATGCGTTCTAAAAATAAAAATATTTTTCATTACCGTAGTGCTTTTCATATAAGGATGTCAAATTGCTTTAAAAACTGGAGATAATTATTCCTCATATTTTTTACAAAGTGAGTAACAGTTGAGTGGAGACAGAGCGACCTTGCTAAGGTCTCAGCAAGCTGGGGAAAAGCTGACTGTTGTCACTCTTTCCCCTTCTGCCTAGCACTGGCAAAAGCGATTTCTTCTAAAAGTCTATTTGTAATGGTTAGCATTTGCCTCCAGTCTCTCTTAGACGTTTTTGTACAGTCTATTGAGATTCTGGCGACATGGCTGGAGAAGTACAGCTCATTTCTGAGTAGAAATGCTAAATGTGGTGCTGGGGAAATGCTGGTCGCTTTGGCAGATGCTGTGATAAAACTCGTAGCTAGTGGCTCGTGTGCACGTCCCCCACTCCTGAATGTATTCCAAACAACAGACTGATCTTCGCAGCTTTGTCTGACCATCTTTGTTTGTTGCAAACTTGAGGCCCAAAGGCCAGTTCTCACACTGCGCTAAACAAAAGTAGTGTTTTAACCACCTTTTTGCTCCCGGTAACTAAATACTCTCATAGTTGGGAAAGGCAAATAAAAAGCTTCTTTGCGGGAGATAAGAAAGGAACAGAACGGAATGTGATGTGCATGAGGAACTAGCCTTTCTCTGTGTGCTTGCAACTTCACCTTGCACAGAGCCCCATCTTGGGTAAAATGCATTACAAATTCAGCCGTGTGCTTTAGCACTAACCTTGGAAGATGTTTTCTGGGGACAAGACTGCCATTTTAGCACCATAATTGTACCCAGCACAAAGTTGTTCTGATCCTGAGGCCAAAAGGGAAGGAAGCATCCTCAGATGCTATTGTGACAGCTATGATAAATCACATTTGATTCTATTTTGGGCTGTAAGGGAGGCAATAATTTAAAGTATATAGTTCAGTTTAGTTAAACACTGTACACATTCCACTATTTCTGTATTTCCTGTTGCTAATTTTGTTGCATTGCCGTTCATGGAAACCCTGTAAGGAGCACGTGTCCTTTTTCACTTTTAGTATATAACGATTTTTTTTTAGGTTGCTGAATAGTCTCCCTTGGGAGCCCGTAGTAGACGATGTGGAAAGTACAATGCGTGTAAGAGAACATCACTGCAGGCGAGCAACTCAAATAGAATGGAAACATCTTGGCCTCATAAAAAAGTTAGTGCTTTGGAAACTGAACTGGCCTCCCTTCCCTGCACTTATTCCCACAAGGTCAGGGCTGGAGCAAGGGGCGGTGTGTGGGAAGGGCCGTGCCGCGGCTGGCGGTGTGCTTCATGGCCAGCCTGAACGGGGGCTTCTAGCCACCTGCCTCAGCGCTCTCCCACAGCGCTCCGCTTAGAGCTAAGGTGAAATACGAGCCAGGCTCCTTCCAGGCTGGACACAAACCTGAGGGTCTCGTTCAGCCGGATGGCAAACGTTTCTACCCAGCCCTGGCTTCCCGAGGGACGGGTCCCCCACGCGTATTTCTTTCGGTAGCCGGGCGGGCAGCGCTGCACGGCGACCTGGCGGCACTTCCCACTGCCCGTCTCCCCGGGTTTACAGCGGCCGCCGCCGTCCCTCGCAGCGCCCTGCTCTGAAAGCGCCCCTTCTCCGATTTTGCTGAAGCAGGGGTGTGCGGTGCAGAGCAGCCGAGGGACCCCCTGGCGCAAACCCACCGTCCCGCCGAGCATCGTCCCGAACCCCGTTTTTGCGGGAGCTCGCACCCGCTAGCGGGGCCGGGGGGCAGGCAGGGCTCAGCACGCCGCGCCTTCCCTTGCTGGGGGCCTGGCGGCCTCCCCCAGCCCCCCAGCCCCATCCCTGCGGGTCCGGCGCCCTCCTCCCGTCCCGCCGGTGCCGCACGCAGCTCCCGCTCCACCGAGGCCCCGAAGCAGCCTCGCCCCGCGCCGTCCCCAGCCCCCACCGGGGGGAGCCGCAGCCCTGCCCTGCCGTCACCCTGAGGGCCGCCGCCATGCCGGCCCGCCACACACCGCCCTCCGGGCCCCCGCAGCGAGGGGACCCCGCACCGTCCCGCCCTCCGGGGCCGAGGGGAGGTGAGCGGGGCTGGGAGGGGGAGGGGGTGGGCAGGCGGGGGAACCCCCCGCGGCGCGGCGCGGGGAGCCCCCGGAGCCATTTGGGCGCCGCACCGCCGGCGCCCGGCCCCATTTGGCCGTTGCTCCACCTGCGGCTCCGGCTGCCGCTGTCAGTTGGGCGGCTGCGTCCCAACATGGCGCCGGCGGCAGCGGGGGCGGCCGCGGGGCGCGGGGCCGCGTCGGGCGGATGGAAATACTGATGACGGTCCGGAGACTCGCCTCCATCTGTACCATGGTGAGAGCCGCGCCCGGGCCGTGCCGGGGCCCGGCGGGGGGCGGCCGGCCGGGGGCCCCGCTGGCGGCCCCAGCGACGGGAGCGGCCCCGGCCCCGCGCTGAGGGGGGCCCGGCCGCAACAAGAATTAATACCTAAACCCCTGGGGTTTATGGGTGGCCCCGTCGCCTGTATAGGTAGGGGGTGTCTGTGGGGCCGGCAGGGCGCCCCGCTGCCCGTACCCCCGGGAAGGCCTGGCAGGGGCCGGGGGCCGTGCCGGGGAAGAGCGAGAGGCCGGCGGAGCTGGGCCCGGCGGGCGGGGAGGGGGCGCCGGCCTGGCGGTTCCGCGCCCTTCTGGCGTGGTTGGAGGAATTAGGCCCCGACTGCGGGTGGGGAGGGGGGGCTGGGGGGCCGCAGAGCCCCCTGCGGAGAGGAGACCCCCCCGGCTGCTGGGGATGTGCCAGTGCCCGCCGGAACATCTCCTGGGCAGGGGCTGCCCCCCATCAGGGAGGGAATACTGAACCCGAATTCTTTTTCTGGCTCGGATCACCGTCGTTTGTTGTGATAACTAGGCTCAATTTAAAGGTTGTTATACTAGTTTAGAAAAGCTCTGTAATCATTTGTAATCATTTCACGTGTGTGTATGTAACAGGGTATCATCCATATTGACAATGAAAATTTAGCAAGAGGGGGACTGATAATTGCATGAATATGCAGAATTTTTAATGAAGTTACAGTGCTGCATAAATAGAGGCCAGCAAGTAGTTTGTCTAGCATCAAAGCGCAGCTGACTCATAATAAAATACTGCATCTTATTAACGATATGCCATCTAAACGTTTGACAAAGATCCTTCCTGTAAGGAGTTTAATCAGTATAAGCTGTAAGAGGCGTTTGAAGCGCCAAAATCCAGTGTAGAATCAGGCTGAGGGTATTCAGTTTCAGTAATTTGTTTTTCATAGTCCCGCATCAGTGTTCCAGTGTTGCCAACAATTGATGTTCCAGGTGTCAACCTTCAGGTTTAGATCTCATTTGAAACAGTAGCAAACCAGAGAGTCGGCTGCAGGGTCAGAGAGGACTCTTGCATATACCAACCTGCCCAGACTGATTTCACCTGTGTATAAAGGGAGCAGGGTTTTCTGTTTCTTTTCCATATAGGTGCTGACTACCAGTTTTGATCAACCTGAGATCCAGTTGAACTGAACCACAGTGGTGCTGTACAAGGCCACATGTTTGGAGTTTCCTAAGTAATACTCTTTAACAAGAGAGATTATTATTATTTTTTTTGATTTCTGGCAATAGATACCTGATCTCTTAAGTTTTTGGCATTGCACTTCCCAGAACTTCATACTTCACTAATCTCACCAGAATTTTTTTTTTAAACACGATTTGTATTTTTTAATTGCCCTTCACAAACGCAGGTGAAATTAAGGTCATGCGAGGTGGCTGAATCATGACTTCATTGTGGAGTTCTGCACCCCAGAGGCAAGTGATTGACTCAATCCCATATAATATTTTGGATGCATTCCTGAGATCAGCTGACTGTGCCTCAGATTAAGAGGGCACATGTAAGGCAGTGCATTTTCCTGTGAGCGCGTAGCCAAACCTGAAAACAGCCATTCCAGTGTTTGTGATTTGTTTTTTGAGACTTTGGCTATACGTACTCAATCTTGAATTTAGTTTTGCGCCTGCACTTACCTTGATTTTAGTTGGGATGATAGATGAAAGCTAAGCAGGTACTTGTAGCCTGCAAATGTCCCTTCTGAAGTACTGTGTTTTTTTTCAAGAGGGGACTTTTCACAGTGCTGCAACTTTGGGGAAGCAGGTTCTCCTTACTGTTTTATTTCAAGTGGAGAACTTACTGTTTCATTTCTCTGCAGAAAATGTTGAGCAGTGCTACTAGCCCTAAATAATTGTATAAAACTTGCTTCCAAATTTCTTATATAGCTATTTAATCAAATGCTGTGGAATTTTTCAGCATCAGTATTTTAGGTGTGTGTATAGTTTAGCTAAATTTGCTGTCAGTCTTACTATTTTTTGTTCAGCTAGCCCAGGAGAATTAAGGTCTGGGTGCTATATTCTAAAATTGAATCAGCTTATTTGCATCTCCTTCAATTAATGTGCAGTAAGTTAGAATGCTGTTTGCTTTGTCATAATGTGAATATGAAAAACCTAAGCCTTCTCTATAAAAACATTGCATTACATTTAAAAAGTCCTTTTGGGAAACTACTTTCTTCAGGATTATGCTAATGTGTAGTGAATAATGTAAAAACTACTGAATGAATAAAAAAGCCCTACTTTTTTTTAGTAAAAGATGCAGTTTTTACCAGCGCTTCTAGCCATCATTTGTGCTTCAGGCTGGAAAACTGAAACACGGGTTTATGATGTTCTCATGCTCCTCAATCAGGCAGTACCACAGGGGCTGGTATTTCTGACTTTTTATCTCAGACACTCCACTGTTCTGCAATATCTCTTTAACAATTAAATTCAATGCTCGAGCTCATTAGTAGACAGTAATGCAGTTATAATTTAATCATATCTCCTTCCCTAGAATAACTTCCAGGTTTATGTAGTGTGGTTCAGCTCTCTCATGCCTCATGATGGTCGAATTTCCTTGATGTGAGCACAGTCCCTTTTTCAGCGATTGCATAACATTCACGTGGCAGCTATAGCATTGCAAAGATCGGAAACTCGTAGGAAAATACTTGTTAATTTGAATATGATTCATTGCTTGGTAAGGCTGCTGACGCCATATGGCAAAACACATCCACAGGCATGAGCTACCAACTAGAGGTCTGGTTCTATGCTGTGTCCCTTTGACTTAATTTTGTTTCCCAGCCCTTATCTTTACTGTGGACTCTAGGAGATTTTGTTTTCTTTTTGACAGCAACTGCGAAATTAACCAGCAGAGTGAAATAGAAAGCACTGTTGATGCATTTTGTTACCCTTCATGAAAAATGCATAACTCCTGTTTCAGAAATATTTAAAAGTAGTATCTTTGTAGTTCTGTGGCATATGCATGGTCATGGATGGATGCAGTTCCTCTCTTGACTGAGGAGGCAAAGCGAAGAGGGCTGAATTTCCATGGGTTTGACTGGCTCATCTAATCCAGAATATGCCTGCTGCGCTCTGCTGGGCTGAGACAATCACTTGTAGAACTAAGTTTTTGAGTCAAGAGTCAGGTTTTATTGTTGCATTGATAGTAACTTTTTTTTTTGGTTGGAGAAGTTAACACAGAACACTAGAATGGAGCAAGGTGTGAAGCATAGGTCTGATGTTTTCCTCTCTTGACAGCTGATTTTGTGAAAGGTCTGTAGTAAGCTGTTAGCAGAAATCTTGGTGTTTCTTAGTAGGCTAATTAGGGACACTTCCCCTAGATTCATGTCTAATTGTTAGCTAAACCAGTAAGACATGCCTGAAGAACTCAAATCCAGTGTACAGATTGGTGGTAGTGTTATTAGTCTCCTTTGAATCAGTATAGCGTGGATATAATTATTAATTTCAGTGCTAGAGAAGAGACAACTGAATCATTTGTAAGTATTCAGGTGGCAAATGAAAATGTACTAATATACACTGTTCAGTTCAAGGCAGGCTTTTGTGTCACTGATGTATAATGTTTGCTGTACTGCTGTTTCACCTGTATTTGTAGAACCTTGTTTTAGCTTTGTCAGAGAACTAGCATTTATAGCTGGGATGGTGTCACTGAGGAAGTGGAAAGGGAGGATAAAAGTAGAGCTAGCTAAGCAGACTTCTGTTGCCAGCAGTGCTCTGCTTCTTGACTGACTTGTTAAGCTGAAGGAAACAAATATTTATCTTTGCACATGAAACCCAGTTTGAGAATAAACTGTTTTGTTTTAAGCGGAAAAAAACGTATGTGACCCTCTGCAAATCAGTTAGCAGGTCACTTTGTGAAAGGTTTTTCTGTGTGCCGTTTGTAGTCTGGTTAGTACTGTCTGATGTGTAGTTATTGATGCGTTCTCCAGATTTTGGACTTGTAACAGTTTGGAGATGTAAGCCTCTGCAAAGCAGCCAGCCAGCCAGCCTGCAGTTAACAACTGGCTCAGGTGTGCAGTACACAGATTTCCTTTGAATGACTTTTAGGATTTTACAAGAGTCCTGGACTGCCTCACAGATGAGTTTTTCTGCTGTTCTGGTATCTGTTTTGATCCCAGATTGTCCATAAACTTTGGAGATTTCATGACTTCGCTGTCCCTGAGAAAATGCAAGATCCTAGCTGTGTTGTGCCACGGAGTACTGAGGAAACTATGAGCAGTGTATGGTTCATTAGTTGAAACTAGGTATTAATTGTACTATGGGACCTCTACTACAAAACTGTTACAATTTAAAAATGAGGTATGAATACCTGGGGAAATATGTTAAGGTAACAGAGTGTAGATAGTTCAAGAGGTGCTCTACATTATTGAATCTCTCTTGTTTTGCTCTTTAATCAGTATTTAGAGCAAATGCTTTTAATACATTGAATTCATCTGTGTTTATATGCATTCATATATCTTGTTCCTATTAAAAAATAAATGGCTTTCAGTATTTGCTCTTACAGATGTCAATTTGTGAGATTCCTGGACTTGTTGCCAAAATTAAGGCCTGCACTGTAGGTCATTATGTTTTGTTTGTTATGTCATGTTTCAAATTTTCAGCTCCTTTCCTAGTGAATAATTAAAGGGGGCTTGTAAGAAATATGGGACAAATTTTTGTGTAGGGCCTGTTGTGATAGGATAAGAGGTAATGGATTTAAACTAAAAGAGGGTAGATTCAGACTAGATACAAGCAAGACGTTTGTTACGATGAGAGTGGTGAAACACTGGCACAGGTTGCCCAGAGAAATGGTAGATGCCCCATCCCTGGAAACATTCAAGGTCAGGTTGGATGCAGCTCTGAGCAACCTGATAATGTCCCTGCCCATGGCAGGGGAATTGGGCTAGATGGCCTTTAAAGGGCCCTTCCCACCCGAACCATTCTATCCACTTAACCTCTCGTGCACAGAGTTGTGAATATATACACATTGAGAGCTGTTGATGGGCCCTGTGTTTGAATTTTACTGCCCTACCTCTGTGCCTGTTTAACTTGTACATGTGTAATGTCTGAAGTTGCAGCCTATTAATAAATCTGTAGTGTTATGTTTTGCTTTCCATCAGCATCCACTTCCTCGCTTCTTACAGTATTGTTCCTCCACTGCTTGAAGTGAAGGCCATGATAAAATCTTATTTCTAACTCACAAAAGAACAATACTGGTGAACGCTGGGCCCTGAGTACACCTGTAGATCTGTTTGTGTTTCTTCTTGTAGGGGGCCAAAAAGCTGTCAAATATCAGAGAGCTGTACTAGCAAGACAGCTACACTATGTGTGTTACTAGGTCATTTGTGAGAAACCCAAGGTCAAGAGTAGTCTTGTAGAGCTCTTCTCAGGTGAATGAACTCGCTGTGAACACTTTGGTAATCTGAGGCAGTGGCTGAGAAGGGGGAGATCGGCTGCTTACAGTACCACATTACAAAGGGTGAGACTCTTAAGCAGTAGTTTCTGTACTTCCTGCCCTTAATCCAGCATTGTTTCCGTATGTTCTTTGTATGGGAGCCTAGCGTTGCTATCTAATTTTAAAGAGCATAAACTTACAGAATTGCACAAGAGTGCATGACTTGCTTTACCTTTGTGAGGCATAGGTGCTGTGGACCTTGCAAGACCAGCTCCTAATTGAATAAACATTTATATGCAACGCTTAACAATGCCTTCTGTATTAATTTATTTAAAAACACTGTAATTGAGATGTTGTGTTTTAAACACTTCATAGTAGTAAGCTTATTTTGGAATAAGCATTTTCTAATTTCACTGTGGTCTCCGTGATATCGGCAGTAGCCAGAGTGCTTTGTAGGCTTCATTGCCTACTGAAGAGTGGGCAAAGCCAGCTTTTCCTGTGTGCACTGAAGGATGGTGCAGATCAAGAAGATTCTATAGTATTTGGCAGAATTGGAGTCTTAGAAAGTCTGTGACACTGTTATACCTGCTCCTTTCAAGATTATCAGTTTGTTTTGCCTGCATAAGCAGCTAAGTGCTGGAATCCAAAGTTCAATTTACCGTAATTTGTTATGCCTAGAACAGCAGCCTTCCTGGATGCATGAAAAGGGATAATTTCAAACCCTAAAGCATAGTGAGTGATAGCTGAGCTGACAGCTTTTTTTATCTGACTTCAGTGCTACGCAGCCAAGGAGTTTTAAGACAGGGAAGCAACGTCTGATTCTGTGTTTAGAAAATCCTGACGGTATGTTCTGTAAACTTTCAGAAATACAACCCCAGTTCTGTTCCTTTCAGCACTCCCCCACATGGTAATTTTATTAGTCCTGAAGCTGGAACCATTATCATGACCAATACAGTAAAGTAAGTGCAGGCAGACTTTATGAAATGCGTCATCTCATTCAGATTTTTTTCCTGAAAGGTTGTAAGTAGCTCTGGCTTGGCCTACTTGTTCTTCCCCTGCTCCCTCTCTGTCCTCCCTGCCCCCCCCTCCCCCCCTTTTTTGTTGTTGTTGTAGTTTGGTTTGTTTGTTCACTTTTTAAAAATCACTCTTCAGTTATGTAGTATATTTAACCAGCTTTTCTGATCTTGAGGGCTGCATGATGGTGTCCCTTGAAGCCTTTTTGCACAACCTGAAAGCTGCTTCCCAGCTTTTTTCAAATGCTAAATCCTATCCCACTCTTAATTTGTTAAAAAGGAAGATTCAAATGGGTAAAGACTTCAGCAAGGCTTGTGTACCAGTTGTGTTCTGGACACTGAAATATCTCCCTAGATATGTTTCCCTTTTTTGCCTTTCTTTAAGGGAAATGCCTTTTGCAGGCAGGTGCATGCTGTGCGCTCAGTGTGAGTGAGATGGTTCCAGTTCAAAAGCCGAGTTGGTATGGTGTTGAACCCGAGGTAGTATATTGTAAGAGATTTTTATTTCATCAGGCTATTATATTAGCCATGCTCCGTGGCTTCTGAGTGTGCATGCAGCTGTAATAAGTGTAGAGATAGCCTAAGTTGTAGTGCTTTAGCTACTTTGTTTGAACAGAATGATATTAATTGCGATGGGAGAAGGCTAAAAGGCTTGTGTAAAAAGCATATGATGTGGAAATTAGTATTTTGCACTGAGCTACAAAATAGTAATTTATCCTTGAAGAAAGGCTGTATCTTCAGATTTCCATGAACTGTGTAGAGAGTGTTTTAAATTATCTGATTCTTTCTGGCTCATTGAAAGTAATCTGCTGATGCAATTAGTCTTGTGTGTATTTTAGATGGGGCTAAAGCAGCTGAAGTATATAGGCAAGCACAGGAAACTAAGTTTTTATACAGTATACAGTTAGGAATATTTCTGGAACTTTGGGAGCAGTAATACATATGCATCCGGATTTTAAGAGTTCTCTTCTGAAAATCTTCTGCTGTCTGCAAATGAACTGTAAATGGAACATCTAAAATGGCAGAGCACCCCAAAATAAGCACAGCAATTGACTGACTTAGACTTCTTGTAGATTCTGTCAGGATCATTAGTATTAAAAAAAGAAACAAACTGCAAGTTTGTATTTTTTTGAAAAGGTAAGGGCTTGGCGGTTCTAGTTACTTCCTTTTCTTGTACTTTAAGCAACTGCTTCATCCTTTTCAGCATTTGAAAAACACTAGTAGCATTTATTTGACGAGTGCACTGCCTGTTTTGGTGTCTCTAAATTTCCATGTACTACTAAGAAACTAAACAAATCTTTAGTATTTTATCTCATTATGTTGAGCTAGTAATGAGTGGTTGTAGAATGATTATAAATCCATTGACAATCTGCTGTGGCATGGATTTTCCTGCATAATTTCAAAACCAGCATATAATTAGAGCACCTCAGAAATGCTGCTTGTGCTATAGCCATCTTTAATGTCTATTTTAATGGTTATGGTTTTGTATCTGCACTTACTGTCCCTCTTCTTTCACCATAGTTTCTTGTCATTGTCTTACTGTACTTCTTTCTCTCTTCCAGCCTATCCTATATGTCACACATCCCCCTCTACGGTTTAGAAAATACATCCAGTTGCTAATAGCTAATGGATTGTGCTAATGTGAGACACTCCAACATCCAGTCAAAGCAGATGTGAAACCAGCGCCCTTGAAAACGTGTGGGACAGCTGCCTGAGCCCTGCTTGCGTGCTGTCTTAATCCTTGGTAGAATTGCAGCTTTAGCAATGGAAAATGCCATAAACTCCTCTGCTTCCCCTCACCAGTTCTGAAGGCTGCTGCAGAGGACGGTGGGATCTCCCCACTCGTAACCCTTCCCCATCATCTGCTTTGTGTCATCTGTCCCCCCAACCCCCGTTCTGTAGCTTCAGTGTCTCTCTGCTCACTGTTTGCTCAAGCAGCAGTACAGCACTGACCTGATTATTTTTGACAAGAGCTCTGAATAACAGCAAGGATACTGACCCAGTGTTGTGCTAATTTGGTCCTTTTCTTACTGAAGCTACAGCAGCAGCTGCTTCATGCTCATAAGGTCTGCTTGAATGCTTATCGAGGTAGTACGTCGTTGCTCTTAAAACCATTCCCACGTCTGCAAAGTTACCTTCGTAGCAGCAGAAAGCAGATAGTTATAAGTGGAAGTGTGAATTTCTTCAAAGTGTGAAAGTGTTAGTTCAGGATAAAAAAAAATTGACTGATAGCTTTGGTCTGTAATAATACTTCACTTATTCTCAGCCAAGTTTTGCAGAGGATCAGGATTTCACTGAAACTTAGTAAAAATTGTAGCACTAAAAAGGGAAAAAAATTTAACTTGAAGCAAGAACCATGTGAATGCCAGACATGGATTTCTCTCATCAGTTCATGTTCTGAGCTATGTAGTTGCTATTAATCACTCCCAGCTGTTCTGTTCATCGATAGCTTCAGCAGAACTCTTCAGCTCTGCACCTTATTATAATTTCTACTGTAATGCTGTTTATGTACAGTGAACAGGAAAGTGATAGCTTTTCTTCATCTTCCAACAGTAATTATTCTTACAATTCCTGTCAGATAAGTGAATGCAATCTATAAGCCGTTTGTCTATAACAATAATGACAAATTCAATTAAGTTTAAGGGCATAGAAGTATTTAAGCCCCTGGAAACTGTTGATAAATTTGCAGTTTCTGAAATCAGTTAAATCTAAACCAGGCAAAATAATTTTCTTTGCAGGAATAGTCACACTGCAGAGCTTATAAGAGGCCATAACGCCTAAGCATACTTCTTTTGTACGTTGTGTTGGTGATGCAATGAGTTAGCAGTGTAACCTGGCTAAGAAAGAGAAGTCTTCTACTATTCTTTCCACTTGCATGGTGTATTGAACTGGAAATAAATCTTTAAGGCTTCTCTATTGAGCAAAAAGGACTCACAACCTAGAGGCTGGAGGACTTGGTAAGATCTCTATTCTGATTTTGATGGGTTATTCAGTTAAATTTTCAGCTATACTGTGGGATCACTTCATCTGTGATGACTTGGCTAGACAGCTACCTCAGGTAAGAGTTTTTGAAACTGATCTTTTCACATCGCTTTTTACTTTACTGTCCCTTTCTGCTTTATTGAACTCTACAAAATCTGCCTTAGAGACCTTTTGGTGTTCTTTGGGTAAATACAAACTTTACTCAATTAATCTCATACACATCTAGTGTTGGTGTGATGTCCCTCACTGAGTTGGTATGGAAAGTGGAAGAAAACTTTAATATTAACAATTCACTGTGCTTTGTTTGATACTTTAAAATTTGCTATTTTTTAAAAAGTGTTTAAAAACATTTTTTAAAAGCGTTTTCTTTGTCTTTTCTGATGGAAATCAGTGAGCACAAATGTTCTTGGGTAGGTCCTTTTTTTTAATTAGCTATTATGCATAAAGTAAAATTACTGCAGCTATGACAGAAAATATTTTATTGCTGGTCTGTTGGGCTCATCTTGGCCAGTGTTAGCTGTGTCTATTATTCCGAACCGCTGAAATGGCGATAGTTCAGCTGGGCCAGGCAGCTTCCCATTTTTCTGTTTGGCTATTAGTGCCGACACTGTGGAAATGCACCAAGCTAAGCTTGCTCGCTGTTGAGATTCGGTCAGTTCTGTTAGCGGCGTTGTGAACAGAATAGGGGAGCTCTTGAAAAGTGCAACCAACCTCTGAGACAACATTTTAAGTCACAGTAGTTTCTAGAAAATTACAAATCCTGGTTACGAGCTGCAGAAACTTTAGTTGTCACCACCCCCACCAATATGGAAGTGTTAAATTCGCATCTCTTGGAGAGTGTAATTATGTAAGTAAACCAGTATTGCCACTTTAGTTAAACTAGGGGGATGTTTTCCTCCTTGGGTAATTATGTGTTGACTGTATAAATTTGTGTTTTGTTCCTGCTCAGAGAGCTGTGTTCTGAACGTTTGATCATTTCTTCCTGAACTGGAGTAGCAGAGCAGTTCCTTGAGAGCATTTTCTTGGACCTCCTAGAAGTCTCAAGGATGTAATTCTGGGGTTTTAAAAGATGTGTTTATTTGTCTTGCACGAGCACTGAGAAATCAATTCTAATCCCATGCATTAAGCTTTATATTTAGCTGTATTTAGTGTACGTTATTTGCTTAGTTTTTATATGCCAGGCAAACTCAGTTGGTATGTGTTAGTGATTTTTTTTCTTGTAATTTTTTAATTGCTTCCACAGTGTATGTCATAGTTGAGCAAAACTATTGCTTTTCTTATGTTTTTAGGTGTGTAAAGTCCTGTAAAATGCTGAATAGTTTGTGGCACCCCAGGAGAAATGCATCTCTCTTGATTCCCCAAATAATTA